>NC_047051.1:18712530-19398040 GCF_011762595.2 Tursiops truncatus
GATAGTCTCGGAAGACTGTAGCTGACTTCCAAGCACATGTGTATAAAGTCCATTTTTGACAGATCTAGACGAAGGACCTGATCAGAAGGACAGCGTGTGCTTTAGAAATGAAAAAATCAGCCAATCAACTCTGACTGTGACTTCTCCCTTCCTAAAAATGAAAGGTGGGCACTAAAATCCCGTTTTGAACGTTATTCGGGAACCATCCCTGGAAGCCTGGAGTTTAGCAGGTGAACTACTCTTGGGTCATCTTCTGAACCCTGAGCAGGGCTGTGGGACACCAGGAATAGTGAGTGGGAGATGGGAGGACCGTCCATATTTGCAGAAAGTTCTCCCCAAAATTAAACGAGTAGAAATAGATCTGGTTTTATTAGCTGAGTCTCGAGCATCTGCCCTCCATTCCGCGCTGATGACCAGCTTGCTGAGTTAGGGGGTGGGGAGGAGAGAAATGACCTTCAAGGCAGTCAGCACAGAGGCACGACTGGCAAATCCTAAGTGTGGTCAGAAGCAGAGGCAAGGCGCCGTGAGTCAGTAAAGCTCATGTTAGAAAGCAAATTCTCTGCCAGGAATCGGCCTCGTCCTTGGGTGTGTCCTGGTGGGAAGTGCTGAGCAGTGGGAAGCTGAACCTCACCACCAAGGAACATCAGCCAGACTCAGATCGAGGGACTGTCTGCAAACTCCCTGCCCTGTTACCCTTAAGAAACGTTGATGTCGGGACTTCCCTGGCAGTCCAGTGGTTAAGACTTCCACTGCAGGGGACACAGGTGCGACCCCTGGTCAGGGAACTAAGATCCCACATGCCGTGGGGTGCAGCCAAAAAAGGAAAAAGAAAAAAAAGAAACGTCGATGTCATGAAATCCAAAGACAAACTAAAGAGATGTGGCAACAGAATGCAGCATGGGATCTAGGATTTTATTTTGCTGTAAAGTATACTATTGGGCCAACTGACAAAATATGTATAACGTTTGTAGATGAGAGAATAATATTTTATCAATGTCCATTTCTGGGTTTTGATGATTATACTGTGGTTATGTAAGAAAATCCCTTGTGTTTAGAAAATATACAATGAAATATAAGGAGTACAGGGCTACCATGTCTGTGTCTTATTCTTAAAAGATCCAGAAAAAGAATGGGGGAGAGAGAGAGAGAAAAAGAGGAGGACTTCTTCATGAATAAAATCCCAATTCTGCTGGCAGGGAGGAAGGGAAGAATGGATGCCAGCCTTCATAACAATCACACGGATCGTAATAAGTTTGTCCTTTATTGCTGAAAAATAACTTGGGTAAATTCCACACTAAACTATTTAAATGTGCAATTACATGTAATAGGACATCAAGTGAGATTTTTCCTGTGGTCCTGGAATTAGCCAGAAACATTAAGCACCCCACATTCAGAGAGCAGCCGTCAGTTGACATTAGTTCTTTACCAAGGGCAAGAGGCACCAGTTCAGAGCTAATCCTACTTTCCCTCCCTCACCCCATCCCACACCCACGGACTCTAAGAAGAAGCCTGGGAAGTAAAGGAACCCTTGGCTTTTTGACTAATATAGTGTTCATGAGAAAAAGATATTTCATCCCATTCTCCAAAGGAAGGTAGAAGACTCCAAAGATTCGGAGGGGGGGGAACTACAAAAAGGGGAGAGTTGCATTTCATTCCCTGGTTGAACATCAGCTTATCTATTAGAGATGCTAATTTGCCCCTGTTACCTGAGCAAGCGGATGAGAAACTTGGAAAGATGGCAACGTGCAAAGAGGGCTGTGCAGTGGAACAGCCAGTACACCCACCATTTGACAAGGCAAACATGTATATGCTTCCAGTAGGTCAAAGAGACTCTAGTGAAAACAACCAGGTCTGCGTCACGTTGCTGATATCAAATCAAAGCCACTTAACGTGCAGGAAAGAAGAACCCCAGGAGCAAGAGGCTATGGGATGGCCCATCTTTCATGTGGACAGGGACAGTGAGAAGGGGGGAGAGGGAGCCAGTACCATTTACAGAGTCACGTGGTCTGGAATGTTGTCTCATAAATAAACTCTGATCTTGCTGGAGGACTTAAACCTGCTCTCAACCACAGTTGTACAAACCATATTTAACTTCACAAACCCCAGGAACCAAGCCAGGTTTACTTGTTACAAGAAGGATAAGGAAAAAAGAACTTGAAATGACTTTTGAGATGGAAGTTTTGAAATGAACAGAAGTGAGTTTCAAATGCCAAAATGAGACTGTTCCAAAACAAAAAGGCCTGAAGAATTGTAAAATTTGGCCAAGATATCAATAAAGAATGAGCTACCCACTGGTAAAGTTTCACAAGACCAGCTGGGCAAAATTACTAGAAAAAATAAGACCATTTTATGTTTTAGACACATGAATTTAGATCCTGAGTAAACTGGTTATATACAGAAACTAAAATGGATAATAACAATGGTACTGAATCATAATCCATCCAAATGTACCTCACACCCTGTCCCTTTCATCAGTCCTGTCCTCGTGGTTGACCAGCCAGCACGGAAATGCCAAGGACCCCTCTAGCCACTGGGATGACAGAAAGAGAACCAACTTTTCCTAGGAAATTCCAAAGGAATGAAGTTAGAAAAATCATCATCAAGTGACCTCTGAGGATGTGTTCACCTGGGTCTGTCACTGCTAAGTCACCCAGATCTAGAGTAGTTGGTCAGTGAGCAGATGCCAAAGCTGACCTTGTGTTCGCTGTGTGAGACAATCCCCATGACCCCACTTTTGTGAGGCTGTCATCTTGTTCCAAGGCTATTATCTGGAAGGGTGAGTGGAAGGAAGGAAGGAAGGAAGGAAGGGAGGGAGGGAGGGAGGAAGGAAGGGAGAGAGAAGGGAGGGAGGGAGGGAGGGAGGGAGGAAAGAGTAAACTATATCCAGCAACAGTCAGAATATGGTTTAATTTTCCTTGGGCCTCCTTATCTAAATTTTAGGGGGGCAGTAGACACAAGTAGTGACATTTTTCCTGAATGGAATTATAATTATACTTATCGTTACAAAGAAAACATCGGGGGGGGGGGGCGTATGTGGTGAAGTCCAGTCAGATTGGCAGCCTGCGTCCTGGAGGGCGAGGGCCTGGGTTCAAGCCCCTGCAATCCCATCCACAGCTGTATGACCTTGGGGACATTATATTATCTCTCTATGCTTCAAGTTCCCTATAAAAGGTGATATCTACCTCATTGAGTTTTGTGAGGCTTGGAGAAGTAATCATACGTAAAACCCCTTGCACATCATAAACACTGAAAAAATGTTGGCTATTGTCATCATAATTATAATTATTATCACCTTAAAAAGCCTAGGGGCACAGAGGAGGGGCAGGAGTGTGAGCGGAGGGAAAGGAAGAGCTGGCTGCTATCAGCAGTAAGTGATCGATCACCCAACACTGAGAGTCGAGTGAAGACAAACCAACAGCCCAAGTCAGACTGAGAAATTCAACTGTGCTCCCCCACGAGAGGTCCTGGCGTTGATGGAGGGCGAAGGCAGTGTCCAGCACGACCCGGGACTGGGGTGTCAGGAATGGGTAGACCAGGAGGTGCCTGGTGAACATGTGCAGCTGCATTGTATTTGCTCCAAAGAACATGGAGCCATAGCTTAAGCCAGAGGCTCTGACCTGCCCTGCAGCTCAGACGGCTGCCCTGGGGTTGTGGAAACACCTTGGGGACAGGCAGTGTGGTCAGGATGGAGGCTGTTCTTCTCCGGCCTTTTGGGTCCAAGCAGCCATAGTCATCTGCTCCAGCTGGAGGCAGACAGGCCCTGATGTCACAGCTTGGTTAGCGTTCCTTCCCGAACAGAAAATGGTTTAAACTCACCTATGGGAAATGCAGACACACTGTCAGAAAAGAGGGGTTGAGGGTAATCATTAGTTAAGAATAACCAGCAGAGTTGTGATGGCTGGGCCTGATGTCAAACTAGAAGAAATTGGAGGTAGTTTGAGAATTGTACTCCAAATGAGAGGTCCTTTCCTTGGACAGTGCTACAAAATGAATACAGACACTTGTGAGGTTAAATAACACAGTCCCCAGCTTCTCAAACCTCATCCTCAGACAAACGTGGCTTTGAATCTCCACCATGCCACTTGGAAGCTGGATGTCTCTGGGTGAGTTACCTAATCACACTAAAATTAGGTTTTCTCCTCTGTAATTTGGGGCCAAAAATAGTACCAATCTCAAAAGGTTATTTTAAGTGTTAAATGAAAGAACTGATGTAATAAATCTGGCAGATAGTAGGAGCTCAATGAATTTTACCTACTGTCTTAAGTGACCACATTTCTTTGTCATATTCATTTCCTATGAAAGGGTAAGTGACTTTGAGCGTTATGCTAAGAAGCCTAACAAATGCTTTTTCAACATCAGAATGACTTCCAGATATCCAGCTATAGCGTCCATGTAAATATTTTTCTGATATAGTGTCTATAGAATGGCCAAGACGAGTTCACCATCGATATGCCCATGACTCCCAATTACATCTCTAGCTCAGACCTCTCCCTGAATTACCATAGATTTCTATATTCAATTTTCTACTCAACATCTTCAGTTGGATGTCTGAAAGACAACTTAAACATGTTCAAAATCAAACATCTAGCCTTCATATCGCAATCTGCTATGCCCATAGCCTCCCCATTTCAATTAATGACTACACTAACCTTCCAGGTTTTCAGGTGAAACACCTTGAGACATCCTTGATGCCTCTCTTTTTGACTGCCAATATGTCAGGAAATACTTTTACTCAGATTTCAAACTGCGTCCAGAGTCGGGCCACTTCTCACTACTCTTCTATTACAACTCAGGTCTAAGCCACTAACATCTCTCGCCTGAATTGCTGCCACTGCTGCTTTTTTTTTTTTTTAACATTTTTATTGGAGTATAATTGCTTTACAATATTGTGTTAGTTGCTGCTGTATAACAAAGTGAATCAGCTATATGTATAGGTATATCCCCATACCCCTACCTCTTGGGTCTCACTCCCACCCTCCCTATCCCACCCCTCTCAGTGGTCACAAAGCACGGAGCTGATCTCCCTGTGCTATGCGGCTGCTTCCCACTAGCTATCTATTTTACATTTGGTAGTGTATATATGTCAATGCTACTCTCTCACTTCGTCCCAGCTTACCCTTCCCCCTCCCCGTGTCCTCAAGTCCATTCTCTATGTCTGCGTCTTTATTCCTGTCCTGCCCTAGGTTCTTCAGAACCTTTTTTTTTTTAGATTCCATATATATGTGTTAGCATATGGTATTTGTTTTTCTCTTTCTGACTTACTTCACTCTGTATGACAGTCTCTAGGTCCATCCACCTCACTACAAATAACTCAATTTTGTTTCTTTTTATGTCTGAGTAATATTTCATTGTATATACGGGCCACATCTTTTTTATCCATTCATCTGTCACTTAGGTTGCTTCCATGTCCTGGCTATTGTAAATAGTGCTGCAATGAACATTGTGTACATGTCTCTCTTTTTTTTTTTTTCCGATACGCGGGCCTCTCACTGTTGTGGCCTCTCCTGTTGCAGAGCACAGGCTCCGGACGCGCAGGCTCAGCGGCCATGGCTCACGGGCCCAGCCGTTCCGTGGCATGTGGTATCCTCCCGGACTGGGGCACGAACCTGCATCCCCTGCACCGGCAGGCGGACTCTCAACCACTGCGCCACCAGGGAAGCTCCACCTGTCTCTTTTTGAATTATGGTTTTCTCAGGGTATACGCCCATTAGTGGGATTGCTGGGTCATATGGTAATTCTATTTTTAGTTTTTTAAGGAACCTCCATACTGTTCTCCATAGTGGCTGTAACAATTCACATTCCCACCAACAGTGCAAGAGGGTTCCCTTTTCTCCACACCCTCTCCAGCATTTATTGTTTGTAGATTTTTTGATGATGGCCATTCCGACCGGTGTGACGTGATACCTCATTGTAGTTTTGGTTTGCATTTCTCTAATGATTAGTGATGTTGAGCATCCTTTCATGTGTTTGTTGGCAATCTGTATATCTTCTTTGGAGAAATGTCTGTTTAGGTCTTCTGCCCATTTTTGGATTGGGTTGTTTGTTTTTATGATATTGAGCTGCGTGTGCTGCTTGTGTATTTTGGAGATTAATCCTTTGTCAGTTGCTTCATTTGCAAATATTTTCTCCCATTCTGAGGGTTGTCTTTTCATCTTGTTTATGGCTTCCTTTGCTGTGCAAAAGCTTTTAAGTTTCACTAGGTCCCATTTGTTTATTTTATTTCCATTTCTGTAGGGAGTGGGTCAAAAAGGATCTTGCTGTGATTTATGTCATAGAGTGTTCTGCCTATGTTTTCCTCTAGGAGTTTTACAGAGACTGGCCTTACATTTAGGTCTTTAATCCCCTTTGAGTTTATTTTTGTGTATGGTGTTAGGAAGTGTACTAATTTCATTCTTTTACATGTAGCTGTCCAGTTTTCCCAGCACCACTTATTGAAGAGGCTGTCTTTTCTCCATTGTATATTCTTGCCTCCTTTATCAAAGATAAGGTGACCATATGTGTGTGGATTTATCTCTGGGCTGCCACTGCTTCTTAGCTGGATTCCCTGCTGCCACCCTTGACCCTTGTTGAGGGGTGGAATCTTATCCCCAAAAAAGATTTGTTGAAGTCCTAACATCCAGTACTTGTGAGTGTGACCTTATTTGGAAATAGGGTTTTTGCAGATATAATCAAGTTAAGATGAGGTCATATTGGATTCAGGTGGGTCTTCATCCAATGACTGCTGTCCTCAATAAGGAGAGGGAGATTTGGAGACACAAAAATATAGGGAAGAAGACCATGTGGAGACAGAGGCAGAGATTGGAATTTTGCTACCATGAGCCAAGGAACATCCAGGAAGGCTGGCAACCACCAGAAGCTGGAAGCGGTCGAGAAGGATTCTTCCAGGGAGCATGACCCTGCTGACACCTTGATTTCAGACTTCTAGCCTCCAGAACTGTGAAGGAATTGATTTTTATTTTAAGCCACCCAGTTTGTGGCACTTTGTTAAGGCAGCCCAAGGAAGTGAATACAGCCCTCTACAGTCTAGATCAACACAGACCCAAGAGTGATCCTTTTAAAAGGTGATTCCAATCATATCACTCCTCCAGTCAAAACCCTCTAATATCCTCCATGTCGAAGTGCTTACAGTTGCTGACTTACAGTTGCAGATCCTCTACAATCTCCTCTTCCTGCCTTCACCTCCCCCTTAATCCTCACTAGCTGTATGGCTTCCTACTGTTTCTTGTACAAGCCAAGCATGCTCCCACCATAGGACCCCTGCCTCTGCCTAGGAGGCTCCTCCCCAGATACCCATATGGTTCCTCCCTCACCTGCCTCAAGTCTTTGCTAAGGTGTCATTTTCTCAGTGAGGTGTACCTTGACCACCATTTAAAACTGTAATCTACTTGGGAATTCCCTGGCAGTCCAGTGATTAGGACTTTGTGCTTTCACAGCCAAGGGCCCTGATTAGGGTTAGGGTTTGGGCCCTGGTCAGGGAACTAAAATCCCACGAGCCATGTGGCCAAAAAATAAATAAAATTGTAATCTACCAACCCCTACACTCCCCAAACTTGTTATTCTTCTCTATTTTTTCCATCTTGCACAGCATCCTTTCACATATCATATAATTTACCAATCTATTATGTCTTCTCCTCAAGCTAGAATATAAGTGCCTCAGAATGGGGACTTCTGCCTGTTTTGTTCATGAAAGCTGACATGCAGAAAGAAATTAGTAAATATTTGTTGCATGGGTGAGCCAAAATGAACGAATGATTCTGTTGGGACAAAACTGTGATTCCATAACAAGGCATCTTAAGGTAGATAATCCTCCTCCCAATGGCCTGTGAAGACTGAATTCTTGGGTCAATGTATTTTTAGGCCATATCCCCCAGATCCAATTTAAACTAGGATCTTTCCTAGTTAATCAAATGAGGATTAAATGAGAAAATGTACATAAATGCAGCTAACATTGTTCCTGGCACAGAATAGTTTCCAATAAATTAAGTTTCTAACCACCCCCCTTTTCTGATAAGCACAGGATTTGATTATCCTGAAGGAGCGTCTAGGGCTTCTTCAATATGAGTCCTTCTAATGACAAGGACAAATTTATGTGGGGCCATGGCATCACATGGCTCCTGGCACCTACACCAGAGACTGCTCTTCTAGACTTGAGGCTAAGCAATGACATGTTGGCATGCCAACATGAGGGACAGGCAGAGCCAGAGTGGTAAGTTATGGAAATTCTGTTCCTGCAGCAACAGGAATTCTTGCTCCACGGGGGGATAATTTTTGCTGTTAAGGACCTAGTCCTTGCCCCTCAGTGCCTTCTGGCATTTTGTGTCAAAGCACAGCATCAACACAGAGGACCCAGAGGAAAGAGACAGTGGTTCTGTTCACCACCATGCATGGGCACAGTGAGCGCCGCTAGACACAGCGTCCCATTGTGGGCCCCCCAGCCCCTGGGACTGGCCTTTCCAGGAGGCAATGAAGTCACTCAGCCATAGCTGTCTTAGTGGAAGGACATGTGTATTTCCTAAAGGAGAGCTTAGGTAGCTAACTTATTCTAATTCATACTTCTCTCTTCTTATCCTTTTGCACTGAAATCATGCAAGATTTCATAGAATCTCTCTCTGAAGTTCATCCTCCATTGCGTTCGTGGTCACCATGTTGATAAAATATAAAACCATACCCTGGAACCCCTGAAAACAGTACAGTATCTTGATGAAGCATTTACAATTTTCTAGGAAAAGAGAAATTTCAAATTAGAAAAAATTCTCACTCTTATGTATATGTTATCTCATTTAATCCCCTCAGGAGGTGGGTATTACCATTTTATAGATGAAAGCAATGGACTAGATAAATTCAGAAAATAGCACAAGTTTGCTGTCTTAGTTTCCTAGTGCTCCATAAAAAATTGCCACAAACTTAGTGGTTTAAGACAAGAGAAATGTATCCTCTCACAGTTTCTGAAGCCAGAGGTCCAAAATCAAGGTGTCAGCAGGGTTGGCTGCTTCTGCAGCATCTAGGAAAGGATCTTTGCTCGCTTCCCTCCTAGCTTCCGGTGGCAGCAGCCAACCTAGACATTGCTTGGCTTGTAGACACATCACTCCAGTCTCTACCTCCCTCGTCACAAGGTCTTCCCCTTTGTGTGTCTGTGTGTATGTTAAATCTCCCTAGCCTTTCGCTTAGAAGGACACCAGTCATTGGATTTGCATCTTACTCTAAGTCCAGGATGATCTCACCTCTGGATCCTTAACTTAATGATATCTACAAAGACCTTATTTCCAACTAAGGTCACATTCGCAGGTATCAGGGGTTAGGACTTGAATGTATCTATGGGGGAGGGCACAAGTCAACCCACTTGTGGGTTTATCATTTTGAATGATAAACTCTCCTAAGGAAAACTCTCCTTTTCCTTGAAGTCTGTGTTCCCTGACTCTGTGGCTATACAGACAGCACTTAAACCACGGGCAAGGCTGGCATGTCTGAGGGACGGTGACTCCTCAGGACTGCTGAGGAAAGAGGAAAGCTTCTGGTGGTGGAAAAATACAGAAAGAGCAGAAGCCCGCATCCTTGCTCTTCTCTCCTTGTCTTCCAAGCGGCATACTGTTTTCCTTCTTGGTTACTCTCCAGACAGTCCCACCACATACCTTCCTGACACAGAAAGTCAGGGGCTCAGCTAGTCCAACTTCTCCATTGCAAGTGAGATCTCGAAGGCCCAGGAAGCAGAGGTCTCTCTCCCAAGTTAGCCGCAGATCCAGGACTAGAATTCAACTCTGTCCATCAAGAGAGCTTTCTTCTACCTATCCTGTCATCAGCGGGACTTTGAGCTCCTGTGGGGAGAAACTGCCGTGTTCATCTGATGGGCACAGTGTCTGGTATATAATAGGTCTCAAGAAATACCAGAGAATTAAATATATGAAAGCTCTTTTCTTCTATCTTTTCTTCTGTGTGCTCTGCAAGAGACATTGTGATTACGGATGACCTAACGGAACATCTCTGTTGAGGTTAGAGAGAGAAAGGGACACGAGAGAGAAACTACGGAGGGACATCCAGGCCTGGGGTAGCTAAGGAAAATCAACAGTACGGGGTCAGCCCTTTCCAGGCTTTTGTTATATGTCCTTTGTGTCTGGAAACCCAATCTTGAAATCACCTCAAGCTAACCAAACTCACAAGAGACCAGAATGCAGGTAATTAATATTTAGTGTACCAAAGGGACTAGGTATCTGAATTAGCTCATCAACCATTCTCTCCTTATGGGAAAATCTAATTGGAAAACCATATCCACTAACTGTGTGTCCCTAGGGGGCCAGTATGAGCCCTTATTACTCTCACTCCAACCCCTAGCACTGTGAATGAGCACTCAAAAAGTTATTCCTTCGTAGAAAGTAAGCTCCAGGAGGACGGGCACCTTGCCTTTCTTTTTCACCAGTGTATCCCAGGCACCTAAAAGAATGCCCCTCACATAGCATATGCTCAGTGAATATTTGTTGAATGAACGAAGAATTCTGTAATCAACATAAAATTAGGACAAGGAAAATTGCCCTGTTGGCGGTGACAGGCTTAGGTGGAGTGATACAGCCATCTCTGCTAAGAAAATAGAGCTGCCAAGCAGATGGGATGGGCACGTGTCCCCACTGGCACCTTCACTGGAGGGTGCTGAAGACACCGACAGCACTTGGCTCCATGACCTCCCTTTACTTGGCAGATCTGCCCTTGGGGTGTCACATTCTCTCTTTGGACAAGGTACAAGCCAGTTCTAGCACCCACCTTGCAATCACCGCACCTGGTGACTACACCTGGGCACCTGGTCATCTTGCTTGAGAGTGGGTGAGGCTTGCTAGAGTCTCCCCAGCTGCTCCTCTGTATCTCTTGGGGAGAGTCAGTCCTTTGCAGCATATGTTGATTCATCCTCGTTTCCTCCCCAACGGGCAATTGAGTTTCCAAGTTCAAGGCTCCCAGTAGTCTAGCCATTGTCTGTAGCAAGTATTCAGAAGGAGTCATGGAGGCAGCCAGGAAATTAAACACCCCGCGCTCTGCCTCCAGACATGAGATCCTCCCGAGCATCTAGCTGTCAGCTCTACGTTCACTGTCAAGTCTAACTAACATGTTCGTAATTCTTACAGTTTAACAACACTCTTACACGTGACATCACTTTTTTGCTGTACACCTGAAACTAACACAACATTGTAAATCAACTGTACTTTAATTAAAAAAAATTTTTTTAAGGAAAAAATAAAGTATAGTTGACTTACAATACTGTATTAGTTTCAGGTGTACAACACAGTAATTCTTTATTTTTATAGAATATACTCCATACAAGGTTATTATAAAATATTGACTATATTCCCTACACTGTACATTATGTCTTTGTAACTAATTTATTTTATACTTGTAGTTTGTACCTCTTAATATCCTTCACCTATTTTGCCTCTCCTCCTACCACTCTCCCCTCTGGTAACCACTCGTGTGTTCTCTGTATACACATGATATCTCTTGATCTGATGCTCATAATGACCACCTGGCATAGAGGTGAGAGAGCCATGTCACAGAGGAGGACATGGCAGCAGTGCGATTTAGTGCCTGGATTAAGCTGACCCTGCTAATGAAGAACAGAACTAGAGTTTGAGCTGATTTTGTAGGACCCCAATCTAGAAATCTTCCATTATATCCTCTCCCTCTATAAACTGAGGATGAAGGGGAGGTAGTGACCGAACCCAATGGTGTGTCTAGGTCCTATGGAATACAGAGATCAGCAGCAAGATAGAAACAAAACCAGCTGGTAGCCACAGTGTTGAAACCTCCACTCTGTCCCTATCCCCACCAACACTGCTCACCAGAATCCTTCTTCTGAAAACCCCTACCAAAGTGACAGTCAAGGAATTTTAAAAGTATAAATGCACAAGGATCAAGAGAACACAAGAGGAAACAATGATGGGCAAGAAGTGTCCACACAGTTTTAGAAGATGCTAAAGGATTGTAGAGATTCAGAGATTTTTATTTGTGTAGAACTTAGATCGCTTAATATGATGACGCAGAAAGTAGCACAATAAGAAAAAGAGATAATTGGGAAGGGGTAAGAAAGTTCGGTATCATGTGGTATAATACCTTATTAATAGGAGATGGGAGAAAGGGAGAATTGAGAAAACACAGGGAAGGAAATTTCAAGGAACGAGTACAAGAACATTTAACCAGGCTGAAGGAAATAAGTCTCTGGGTTGAAAGGAGTCCACTAAATACAGTGAATGAAAAGGACCCCTACAACACAGCATCATGAAATTTCAGGACCCCTGGTGTTAAGAGAACTACCTAAAAGCTTCCAAATCAAATGTAAAGAACTAAGAATCAGAATGACTTTGGACTTCTCAACAACGCTGGAAGCTAGAATATGTCAGAGAGGTGTTCCAAAATTCTAGGAACTCAATCTATCAGTTGCTACGTAGAATTGAGACCTTTTCAGGTGCACAATAAGTCAAGATTTATGTCTCATGTCTGCTTTCTCAAGAAGCTACCAATCAAGAGAGCAAATGTGAGAAGAAAGGGAAAGAATGAATACAGAAAGAAGAAAGGGCAAGGCAGTAGATCCAGAACATTAGGCTCTCACACAGGAGTGCAGCAAAGCGGGGCACCGGGAGGCCAGCAGGGGAGCCCCCTGAATGGCGTGAGATCACCCCATTTCCCAACAGGGCTCCAGAGGGAGAAAAGGAACAGGTAAATTGCCTGATGTCTTTGATCATGTTCTACAGATTACTTGGCCTCTTTAGGAAGCATTAAAGCGTGGCACAAAAAGGTAACCAAACAAATATTCCAAGTGAGACAAATATTAACTCTGGACAATCTAAATATTGTATAAGAAGGAATGTAATGGTTGACCCAGCGTGGACATTGCCCAGCACTAATAATGAACATTCTAAATATAGACTTAAAAAAAAAAAAAAAGAAAAAAAGAGCTTATGATATAACCTAATTGGCAGCTGGAGCGGAGAGGAGAAATAAGGTGGGGATGGGGGATGCCAGGCAGCTAAATCTTCATCTACCACAACAGGATGACAATAGCTCCCATCGGAAACTGACAAGTCAGGAAATAGATGTATGTGTATATTCCTTAGAAATATTCAGTTCAATACCAGAAAAATAGAAGGGGCTTAGAGGAGCTGAAGGTGATTGCCTTCAAGGAGCAGGAATGCAGAGCCAGAAAGACAGAAATGTGAAGCAGGGAGCCACTGTTATTTCTCTTTATCTCTTAGTACTATTGGACTTAACATGTGTGTGTATACATACCACTGATAAAAGTTACAAATGCCCAGAGATGGCTAGGGAATGTGGTGCATTATAAAGAGATTTCCTTCAAAAATGGCTGGCGTCAGCAAGCACCCACATAGGATTTAAGATGCAAGCTTCAGCTGTTTGAAAAATGCCCGCACGTGGCCCCCGTCATCCCCCATGCTGAGTCCCCAAGCTCTCACCACGAGATGTCCCCTCACACTCGACCTATTCAGTTACCTGGGCAAACTGTTTGCTCTGCATATCTGGACGCTGAGCGCTTTCTTCAGGAAAAGATTTGTGCTTTTCCATAACTGATGAACAATGTCTCGTACATACCCCCAAGGGATATTTTGTTGGCTTGGTCCCTCCCCGGCCTTTGCCAAAAAGCAGCTCAAGCTGCCAACTCTTGTGAGTTCTAGAACCTGCAGGACTGAATTATGACTTTTGAGGGCCCAAGGCCCCTCACCTTCATGGCTCCTTCCTTCATAAAAAAAAAAAAATTATATTTCATGACCACACTGGTATAAAGATTAGTATAATACAGGCTGGATTCACTGTTATGTATTCATTAAAATGTGTTTTTTCTTCTGATTTGAGAGCAATTAAACCATTTTCACAGGCCCTGAGGAATGGCAGGAAGAAAGGCCAGCTGACCTCAGCTCTCTGCTGAGGTTCTGCGAGAAAAGTGTCAAAAGGAAATAAATGATAAACACCAAATGGAACAAAGTCATGGTCAAGTGTAAGCTGGTGTTTGTTAAGCAGTTACTATGTGCGTTGTGCTAAGCAATCTGCTGACACATACTGTTGAGGTCCCTCAGCGCCCCCCGAGGCAAACCCCACGTCCGCTGACGTCCAGTGGCCCCAGAGGTTAAGTTTAGCGCCCAAGTTCACCAAGCTGTGAATGGCAGCCCAGTGTGGTGTGACCGCCAAGCCTGGCTCTGCCTGCCTTCCCCTTAACTTCTCTGATGAGGTGGGGGGGAGGGTCTGCATCTGTTCCTGTCACTCTCTGAGTCCTTGCCCGGCCCCACACTTTACTGCAGTTTCCAGTAAGAGTGAGGTCAGAATCTGATACACGAGAAAACTCCAAAAATGCGTGTTCCTTTGTATCTACGGAGATCAGAAAGTCGGTGACATGTTTTCCCCTTCTGATCTAGAGTCCTCATTGGCACCCTGTGTTCCCATTTCCAACACTGTCATGAGCCGGCCTTGGTGGCAAAAGCTGAGCCTCCATTTCAGGTGGTCACCTTCTGCGATGTCTAGACTGTGACGAGGCAGTAGCACAAGCAGAGACGCCTACTCTGAGAGAACTCCATTTCAGGTGAAGTCATCACCAGCCAGTAACTGCAACTCCACATCGTTTTCCTCAGCTACTCCCCATTTCTGTCCCTGGGTGAGAGGAGGTGTGACCATCTGCATTTATAGAGAATCCCAGCTTTAAGTTAATCAATCAAAACACTTGGCTACCGTGACAAATCCTTCCCTGAAAGCCAGAAAGCTGAACCCTGGTGCGCCTTCTTTGAAAGGATGATTTGGGCTGCTGCAAAAATCTCAGCACAGACCTCCTAAGCCTCACACGCTGAGGAACTCGTTCTCTGTGGGAAGACTCATTCATTTATTCCAACAAGGTGATTTCCCTTTCCACCTTTCCTAGCCCCCTGTCCACCTCTGTACCCACTCCCCAAGCGAAAACACTATGATTACAAAGCAAAAAAATCCCCAAGAACAGAGAGACTTTTCCTGACGTAAATGAGAAACCACGAGAGGGTAGCTCGAGTCCCTTCGAGGGCTGAGCCGGGCCCCAAGGCAGTGAACACACTGGTGTGACATCAGCTGTGACGACAAACTGCGGAAAGCTGTGAGGAAATGATCAAGTGAAGGAAGGGCAGCCCTGAGGCAGAAACTTGATAAGAGACAGAAAGCTTCAAGAAATGAATCACCGCGATGAATATTGGGGTTGAGCCCCACACTCTGACGGGTTACCTCAGAGAAATGGTTCGGAGAGGGAGGCTGTAGGAGAGGCAGGAATCTCCACTTTATATTCTCCTGGAGGTTTGAAACATTTGTTAAACAAAGAGCTTGCTTTACCACACACACGAAAGGATTACAGGAAATACATTATTACTTTCAACTACTGCATAAAAGAAATTAAATCATAGCCATGGGAGACCTCCAGGCAAAAAAAAAAAAAAAAGATAAGACCAGAGAAGCCGGAACCAAGGACTTGAATTCCTCTCTCAGCTTTCTGCTTCTTAGATTCTTCGCGTGAAAAATGCAGAAGTTATGATACTTATCTGCCAGGGTCACCGCAGGAAGATTACAGCGGATGGTAGTGGAAGAAAGCGCAGGGTGTCTTTCCGTTTAACCTCTTATCTCTAAACCCCCTAAGTCTGTGGAGGATGGAAGTTTAAATGCTATGTCCCCAAACACAATATGCCCAGCGATTTTCCTTCAGGCTATGTCCAGGCAGTCTGGGGGCCAACAGCTCTGAGGATCTGCCCAGCAGACACAAGAACCAGCTTCTGGCCTGGTGACCTCTCAACCAGGAGCCAGGGCAAAGCTCACAGGCCCACACACACGTCACATAAACAGGTATGTACGTGCACCCTCGGGTCGAGGCAAACGTGGACATGTTACCTGACACCCTCATTAGGTCGCAGAACGAGGTGACAGAGAGGTGAAAACAGGTGTGTCAAAGATATACACAGAAGGGGCATGATGCTCAGGGTTGGGGAAGGAGTGTTTGCCCCAAAGCAATATTCAGCCACCAAAAGACCCTGCTGAGGGAGGGTCCTCTGAATTCCAGGGGTCAAGCAAAGCTGCCATGAAACCCTAGTTTGCTCCTTCTTGCTTTACTCACCCTCTACCTCCACCCACCCATCCACCGCACACTTGGCTACCTCCCCAAGTTGGGGGAGGGGGGATGAGGGGGCGTCAGTCTGCAGTGGGAGGGTGGGCGTGGGGGACTCCTCCCAGGGTCAGACCTAGAACTCTGCGGGGAAATGATTTACACCAGCTCTAGTTGCTCCAAGGACCAGCATCTCAGGCATCACTGGAATTTTTATAATACTTTTTGCCGCTCTGGAAAAATGTGTTCACCAAGCCTTGATCTCCGGGTTCTTGGTGTTAAAGCAAGTTGATTATTTAATCCTTTCTCTTGTGGAAGGAGAACAGACTGAGCAGCCCATTCAGGCTGTCAGGACACATTCTTCTAGTCTGTAAGGGGGAAACTTCTCATAAATGAGGGCTCTGCCTTCTGAGATGGACAGGAACAAGCTGGGCTCTGTGTTCAATGTGTTCAGTCCAGGAGGAACAGTAGAAGCTGGGCAAAAATTCATAGGTTGTATTTTGAGGTAGGCTGGCATAGAGGTTAAAAAGTGCTTGACAAGTATTATTAGCATACTAGCGTCGAGGATGCTGGAAAACTTCAGGCCCTGTGGATCGTCACCCAATAAAACATTATGAAGCTGCTTCCCCCATTCCACATACTACCCCAGAAGCTCTGTGAAGGGAAACTTCCTCACTGTGGCCTGTCTTGGGAGAAGGTGTGGAAAGAATAAATGCTGAGAAACAGCTGAAAAAGACTTCAAGACACCATCCAGGCTAACTCCCTAACTTCTGACAGATAGGTGTTTTTGTCACCGATTTATAAGTGAATGGTAACTGGGGCTGGAGGGGTTCAGTGACTCACCCAAAGTTACATGTCCAGTGATGAAGAAGCTAAGGTGAAAACCCTCAACTCATTTCTGCCTTCTGTGCATGCTCTTTCCCCTGCTCTGCGGCTTCCCTAGCCCAGGGAGAACGTAGGGATGGTTTCCTGGTCAGTGTGGATTTCTACCACTCGGCCATTACCCACAAATTCATCCATCCACCCACTCACCCATCCATCCATCCACCCATCCACCCATCAACCATCCATCCACCCAGCCATCCATCTACCTAGTCCAACAACAAACATTTACTAAGGACCTACTCTGTTCCAGATTCTGTACCAACCCAGGAGATGTAGGTAGAAAAACAGGTTAAGAGGCAGCTCCTTCCCTTAGGTGTTTGAGGCTCAATGGGGAAGGCCCATGCATACTCACCCACCTGCTAGATTCGGGTTCAAGCTAATAAGAATAGAGGCTTGGATGGGGCAGACAAGATGGGGTTGGTGAGGGGGGACTATGCAGAGAGAGCTGCAAAGGAGAGGGCTTTCCTATTACAGGCATGGGAGGAAAAAGCACCAGGAGTGTTCTGGGAATGCAAGGAGGCCATGCTGCCTGGCTAGGTGGGGTATACAGTAGGTGGTCTGGGTTAACAGAGCACCAGCAGAGACAGATTCAATGCCCTGTGACCTTCTGGCTGACCCCACCCGTTGGCAAGTAAGAGAGATCTGAGGGACAGGCTGGGACATGTGCGGACCTTGACTGTTGGTGTTGGTCGTTGGCACTTGATCCTGTGAGAGGAGTCCTCTCTCTTGTGTCTGAGTCATGAGTCAATCCAGGGAGATTTGTGTAATTGATGTCCTGTTCCTAAGTGTTTCTAAAATGTTCTTTCTGCCTAGTTTGCTTCTAGTACCCACCGGGGGATTCTGCTTCTCTGTCCCTCATGTCTCGTGCCCCAGTATCTACCCGTGTTCACTTCCTGGGTGTTGCTTTTTGGTGGTTGTTTTTGAACTTTGTGTGTGGCCAAGTTATAAACAACTTATTTCATTTCAGAAGTCAGAGTATGCTTACCCGCCTGATCCTACACATGCTTATCTCTGATGGTACAAACACTCCCCTGTGATTATACCTTCCTGTTGCATCTCCCCACGCAGTTTATCAGGAATAAGTCCACCCTTGACAATGACCCGTCCTGCTGGCTCTGTTTCTTCTGTGTCATCAAGCTCCCTGTCGCCTCCCAGAGTGTAGCACTAGCTCGTGTTAGGCCAGCTAACCCAGAGACTGTCAGCAGGTTCCAACACAGACTCAGCTGCAGTCAGAGGCTGGTCGGAGGCCAAACTCTGAAGAGGGACTGCAGCCTTCCTGTGGGTGGAAACGCCTGACTGTGGCAACAGTCAGGGCAGAAGCCAGCGGTGAAGACTTTGGTTGTTCCTGATTCCTAAACCGTCCCCCAGATTATCAGGTTAACTCAGAAAAAGGAAAATAAGGGGTCTTTTCCAAATATTTAAAATGTGAGGGCTCCCTTTACTTCATACAAGCGCTACTTAGCGACAGAAAGAGTAGGTACCGGGTAGCTCTTCTATTATTGGATTCAGAACTCAAGGGATTCCATAGCCCACACGAATAAAGGGTTTGAGAACCACTGTCCTTCAGTGGTTGAAAAAAAAGGATTTTTCTTTTTTTATTTAAGAAAGGGAGACAAGTGGTGACAGAGATGGAAATGAGGTGAAGACTAAAGGCAATCATTTTAGGATTTATCAGAGAAGAGAATACACAAACCTCAGGACAGTCATTAATGAAAAGTGTATCTATTATGTGTTTTTGATAACTTTTGAGGGAGGGAGAGTGCATATTCTTTTTAGGTAAGTAAAGTAGTCCTGGGTTATGTAGCATCATTTCCTGAAATGAGAGAGCAACAGAAGAAACAAACATTCCAGTGGATATGAAAATTAGGACGTTTGAATCCCTGTATAGAGTTGCCAACAAGATACCTCATTAAATTCAACTTCAGAAAAATAATGAATAATTTTTAGTGTACGTCCCAAATATTGTAGATTTAAAAATTCTTTGTTTTCTATCTGAAATTAAAATTTAACTGGATATCTTGTATTTTTATTTGTTAAATCTGACAACCTTACTATTGCAGTAAGAATGAAAACTCTCAATAAGCTTGGCATGAGAATGGCATTTAGAACATAAGAGAAAGGTCAGCAAGAGGTCGTCCAGGGAACACCACAAAGGGTTTTTATAGAGGATGTTGGATAAACACTCGGCAAACTGAGAGCATCTTGCTCCTGTGAAAGGCTGGCTTTGTTTCTTAGCGGGATGGAGGCTGCCTTCAGTAACCCCAATTTATAGCCAGACTGGAAAACTCTCCCGGAGTAGAACTGGTTTCCATGGGAACACCCTAGCTGTCAAATACTCGAGTGCCAGGCGTGCAGAGCTTGTAGTAGGTGCTCAGGGAAGAAGCGCAGGTTGGGTGAGAGAGCTGGTAGATGAATTCTCTTAACTTCAGCATCTAAAAAGCGGCTGACTCTTTAATAAGACTAATTAGCCACCCAAAGTGTTCCTATCTGCGCTCACAGGCCAATGTTCAGTTTTTTAAGTATAAAAATGGGCAGATCTTCAGGCAAAGTCAACTCAGCTGGTTAGCGGTAGAGCTGGGACAAGAAGCCCCCAGGCAAGAAACAGTCGTGCTGTGCCATGTGACTTGGCATATATTTCCGTTCAAAAATTTGCTTTCTTACTTGATGACTGAGATTTTCATTCTCTCAGGGTCAAGTAAAATCACACTTTTCCAGACGCATCACTCTTTATGCTTTGTGTATAAGACAATTTACACAGCTTCCATTTTCTCAACTTTTTGGTTTGACTGAGCTGATTTATTTTGGAAAACTATCACACTGCAGAGCCATTCCAGCTACTCTCCTTTCTATCTGCAGATTTATCAATATCTAAATGAGCTTGGCCCCTGCCAATTTAGATATGATTTAGGTGGAAACTTTTTATCACTTCTATTTTTCATGTATCCTGTCTCCATTAAGTGATGGTACATGACCATCATTTAAATCTAATCCACACATTTAGCTGGGGTTAGAATATGCTTAGGGCATTACCCTGAAGTTCGATTTCTGTTTATTTTATGTTTCTATGTCTTTGATAACGTTTGGAACCATTCCCAAAGACCTTTGTGTAACTGGCATGTTTTAAAAACTACCTAAATCAACAAATGAATCTGGGTCTTGAGCAGAATATCTCCTATAGGAGAGGGGGTAAAAAAAGCATGAATCAAATTGAGCTTCCTGGTTTTCCTTTGATGCACAGCCCTCCATCACTCAACTCAGGTCTACTGACCTAGAAGCACCAGGCAGTGCTTTACAAATGTCACCCAAAGTGTGTCATCATCCATGACAAAAATCCCTGATCACACTCATAACTCCCCTACTCTCACAGATGCCTTTGGCTGGAATTCCAGAAGAAACTACCAAGTTTCAGAACTTATCCTGTCATCCTTTAGATGTGTGATGAGAAAAAATGCTTGCTTTGATCTGAAGAAACAAAATCTGCATATACTTGGAAGGTGTATTTTATAAACTCACATAGCAGTGGTATGGGATGGACCTGGGGCTGGAAATACTTTCTGAGCCCCTGCTCCATAGCAGATATTGAGCTAGACAGCTGGGAAATATAAAGATTAATTTGCCTCTCTCTCCTCAAAGGGCCATGAGACATGTAGTCAAATAATTATAACACAAGGCTAAATACAATGCATGCCCTAAAAAAGTACAGAATGTTATAGGATTAAGAGGAAGGAGAGAGGATGGACTAGGGAATAATTAGGAAACAGTATTTTAGCCTTGAAAGTGGCTTTTGACGACCAAGACGAGGGTCCAGGCAAGCCAGACGGAGGGAACAGCATAGGGTGTGTAAGGAAGCACGTGCCAGTCCCATCAGTAGGATGCAGGGGAGTGCAGGGGCTGAGCCTGGAAAGGTAGGCTGGGGTCAGGTGGTGCAGGACCTCGAACGGCTTACTCTGGCATTCAAGGTGCCCTGTGGCAGAGAGTAGGTCATCCTCCACACCCCCACTCTCACCCAGGCCCTCTGGCTTCGTTATCTGCATCCACATCGGGCTCTTTATCCAGATGGCACCCCTCTTGCCCCGTCTATATGTGCAGGGAGCTGCCGTACAGTGGCATTTACTTTTTGACAAGTAGCTCCTGGGGACCAAAAGTTATCTTCAAAACCTCAAGAGAGACAGAGAAGAAAAAGTTACTTTCCAGGAAGCCTAACCTTTAAACAATGACAGAGACACATCACAGTCCTGCCCTCCAGGTGACCCTGAAGCAAAGTCATTGTCTGTAAAGGCCAAAGCAAGCGTGGAGGGATAAGAGGAGTCACTTGAACGTAAGTGACCTATTGGACCCCGGCTGTGGCCGGAGTGTGACCCCCAGGTGACCGTGCTCCTTGGGTGAATTAGGACAGCACACTGGAGAACGTTACCCCGTAGGTCAGCCTTCAGAAATCATCTCCCACATCTTCCACAATCGTGTTCTCCCTCTGAAAACTGCCCCAGAAGCACCTGTGGTAGCTCAGTCGGTGGGCTGCCCTCACTCTTGTGTATGCCTCCCCTTTCCCCTTTCTCCCACTTAACAAAAGAAAGGCATACACCTCCAACCATCCCACATCTTACCACACACACGGTCCCCAGATGTGAAAACGTGCACCAAACAACAGTGCAAAAGGAAACTTCAGATCTAAGAGAAAAGTCCCATGACAGCAAAGCAAAAGGAGCTTTCTCAAAGAAAATCCTAACGGGGCAGTGCCACAGTCACGAGTACTGCCCTAATATAAGACAAGAGTGCCATGGTTGCCACCAAAAAACAGTTTCTTTAATGGAAAGCAATCAAGTAAACTTTTTTCTCCTGTCAGAAAGTAATTCTAATTTGACCACTGGCTTGACAGTGAGGGCTGGCTTTGCGCACGATGAGATACGGAGAGGGAGAGCATTATTCAACCACTAGGGGGGGCTCAAGCTGCAATTACTTAGAAAACGTGGGAAAGTTCATCCTTTACAACTATGAAGTTGAGGATACAAATCTAGATGTCATCCTTGAAATGTACAGGGGGCACATAATTGCTCACAACTATTTTAGGGGGGTTATGAGCAAAGTCTGAAGATCCCTGGACCTTCAATGTCTCTGCAAACTGACCAGTGTTGGGGAGTTTGTATGAACTGCTGAGCTGAGATTCTAGTTTTGCCCTGCAGAGGGCAGCGTTGGTAAAACGTTACAGGGCTGGAAAATTTTTTTTTTTTCTAGTGGTTCTTTCTAGGCTAAGTTTCCTTATTTGCCTTCAGATAATTTTAATTCAAATAAGAATGAGTTTTAGCATTTGTGGGCTTGAGAAGAGAGTAGCTGTTTGATCATAACAGAAAGGCCTCTGTGTCAAGCAAATCTTTTCAGAGCCGAAACAGTAGTTTTTTGTTTGTTTGTTTACCAGTTTCTTGATTTCCAGAATCTAACAGTAACCAATACTAAGTAGGTGCTCAAAAAAGTGTTGGATACTTGGACAGTCATGCTACTTCCAGCTCCAGGGAAGCTTTTAGTTAAACACACAGGACAATTGTGTGTCTACAAGACTCACCCACATGCCTGAAAGCCCACTTCACTCAGATTGCTTGAGCCTAACAGCGCCCAGAAAGGGCAGACACCATCTATAATTACAGAGGACTTTGGCACTGGTTGACACGAAATGACCTAAATGTAACTATAGTTGTTTACAGTTCTCAGTGACTCCAGGGAATTATTTTCTGGTGCCATTTCACTAAGAAAATCATGTGATTTCCTGATAGCGAGTTAATTATTGTCAGGTCTTGAATAAATGGTCGAAAATTTACATTTCAAGCACAGGTAAAGCATGGCAAATAATCCATGGCTCGCATTGGACACTGCTGTGTCAGGAATTGAAAGCTTCTTCAAAGATGAGACAGGGAAGGAAGATGAGGTTGAAAGAGCAAGCATGAAGTAATGAGTTTTGACTCTGAGACTTTCAATTCCTCTTTCCAAGAATGTGTCTATTCCCCATGGTGTCCCCCTCACACCCCCAGCTAAGTGGCTACACACTTCTCTTTCTAGATGTAAAAACTGCCTTCAGGGAAGTTTTAACTTGTGAGTGTTGGCTGCCTCCACTAGGGTATTTGATATTTGTTTAATTAGAACTGAAATAGAAATTTTTGCTCCCGGTGGAAGAAATTCCAGCATCAGGGACTGGTGTGGGAGGTGGCTTTTTCCAGAGGGTGGGCCTTGTTGCTGAGACGTCTGGACAGGTGTAAAAGGAGCGCCACAGACTCCACTCAGCCATTCTGTCTGCTTGCCTGCACCACGGCACCACCCAGACAGAACATCAATGTCAAGGGATTTGCTGCTCTCAAGGGACTGAAAGTTATGAATATAACCTACAACAAGAAAAACCACAAGATTGCTTTCTACTTCCAGTCCTCTTGTGTTTTCTAAAATTGTCAGCATCTCAAAGTGCTTACATGTGTGCCTGTGTCTGATATGTGTATATATATGTGTGTGTGTGTATACACATTCATAAATATTGTACTATATATAGTGTATTAGGTATACATATATTTAAGCACACAGTTAACTGCAAAAATATAAGGCTCACTATATCAGGAACTGTATATCTTGCCAGGAAGGAATCTGTCATCACCACCACCAAAGGCAAAGAGTTATTGACTAAATGCCCATATTCACATGACATTTCTCTGCGCATACAAAACATCCAGCAGCTCTCCCTGAGTTTACCACGTGTATTAAATACCAGCCTGGGCCCTTCCATAGAGGGAAAGGCAGGCAGGGAAAGGTAGACTGAGAAATGAACGGCGAGGACCAAGCAGTTGACCAAATTAATACATACACACTCTGTGGTTTGTGGAGACGAGCGTCCACACTGCATGACATCATGGCCTTGGTTGTGCCCTATTTCTTCACTTAATATAGGCTAGTTATGATCCTGACCCACTGGTAAGCTGGCTTATTCAGGCACTGGCTTATTCCAGACCGAACCACTGGCTTCCTATTTCCAGATGGTAACACCAGATACAACGGACTGAATATTTACGCCCTCCAAAAATTCCTGTGTTGAAATTCTAACCCTCAATGTCATGGTATTAGGAAGTGGGGCCTTTGGGAGATGGTGTTTTTCTTGCACGGTCATGAGAGCGAGTCCTCATGAAGGAGATTACTGCACGTATAAAAGAGAATCCAGAGAGTTCCCTCACCCCTTCTACTGTGTGAGGACACAGCAAAAAGATTGCTGTCTATGAACTAGGAAGCAGGCCCTCACCCGACGCCAAATCTGCCAGTGCCTTGATCTTGGACTTCCCAGCCTCCAAAACTGAAAAATACATCTCTGTTGTTTAAGCCATGCAGTCTAAGGTATTTTTGTCATAGCAGCTCAATCAGACTAAGACCCAAGGTAAAGGCAGTGTTTATTATACATAGGCTTCAGAGTCCCAGAAACCAGTGCTGTCATCCAGGTACTGAAGAAAGTGACCAGGAAACTGGTGAACTGGAAGTTTACTGGAAAGTTCCTTCCAGTTTACTGTTAACTGGAAGACTCAGCCCTAGCCCACCTTCAAATGGAGCTGTAGCCAGGGTGTTCCCTAAGTCAAGAGGGTGAGAGGAAGGAGGGAAGGGAAGACGCTATCCTCCATGTTCCCTGAGAGTCTTTCTGGCCTCTCTTTACGCTCAGTAAGAGTATTGCAGAGGATTAGCCCCAGAGATGCCAGAGAGACAGCATCGGAGGCTCTCAGGAGGGAACTTACGACGTTAAAAGCCACATCCTAAGCCTCAGCAGCAGCCAGGCCAGGCCGGGATAACACCTGCCCCTGGGGAAGAGCATCAGCTGCCCCCGGAGCCCAGAACTTCACTCTTCCAGGCACTTTCTCAGTGATTCAGATCCCAGGAGGTTTGGTGACCCTTGGGTAGGATAACGGTTTTGAAGCTTGTGAAAAATTAGTTGAAGAGGAAAAATGTCAGCCCCATACACCCCTTCCTCCGAAGAATTAAAGGTCTTGGCAAGGGCTCTAAAGGATACAAGTAGCAAAGAGATGACCAGCCACAGAGCTTTAGCTTAGTGTTTTGATTCTTACTTTTTTTCAGATAGTCATCGTTTCTTTTACAGTCTCAAAGGGAGTCTGAAATTCATCCGAATTCTTAAAGTAAATCCAATTTAACTGTATCAGATTTAGAAAAATTAACATGTTTTACAATATGTTCAGAAGAAGATTGTGAACGATCTATCTTGCTCAAAATAACAATAATAAAGTGACTGAATTAATTAAAGACCATGAACCATCTATTTATGCCTATCATGTATAGTATATACCTATAGCTATATCTCTATTGGTATCTATATCTATCTAGCCTGAAGAGAACGGATACTAACAAGCAGAACTCCCACTTACTCCTGCTAGGCATTGTGCAGCATCAGTTCCCTTAAACCTCCCAGACAATCACGTGAGGAAACCAAGGCTTAGAGAAGTTCTGGGTTTGCCAAGGTCCAGCAGCTGATAAAGTCATATGGGATAAAATCTAGATCTGGTGAGCCAGCCAGAAGCCAGTGTTCTTAACCAACTGTTCCATCAACTCCCTGGATGCACTCAACAAATGTTTGTTGAGTGAAAAAAAAGAAGATTCCATGAAAATCTTCAAAAAGAAGAGAAGGATATTGTATCCTACTGGTATCAGCCTTTGTAAATAAGTATCACTGGTAAATACAATATCCATGGTTATAGTTAATATATTGTTTCCATCTGTGTCTTAAAGGGAGGAAGGGAAGGGAGAAGAAAAGAGGAGAGGAGAGGACAGGAGTTAAAGCAGCTTTGAGATCTTTGACACATGTCCACTTTCTGTCCCACTGGGCAAATGGAGAACATGCCTTCTGGGAAAAATGTCAAGTCATTCCCTATTTCTCCCAAGAACAACTGGTTACTTCCTTCAGAGGGAGATGTATGATCCCTGCCAGTGTGGTTAAGCACCTGGCTGCGGGAAGGATTAGACATTTGGAGATGTAATCTACCTCATCCTGAAGACCTGGGCAGGGCAACTGCATGAAGCAGTTCATTGCTCCATAAACCCCAAGGATTTGAATGCTGGCCAGAATGATGCTGAGAAGCTTTCCTCTTTCCCGATGGCGTGGCTGAGAGCCCTCACTCCAGGGACTGGCTTCCTGACCAGATGTTTCTCATCCACACCTGTGGACCTTAGGAAACCTAGGGTGATCTCAGTAGGCGCAGCCTTGATTTCCTTCCCATCACCGCCCTTGAGATGTGGAAACTGAATGAAAACCCACACTGGGGCCATCCACTCAAACAAGCGGGTCAGGGAGGGGAACTTCCTCACTTTATGGTCAGCAAGACAGGTGTTGGGTCACCTCCTGGCACATCCGATCAAAGGACAAGATTATCCCGGCAGTGGGTCAGGCTGTTTCTTGCAGGATGGTGTGGCTGGGCTTATCTTTCATGGCTCGTCCAGAAGCAGATGGTTTTGATTCTCTAGGGATACCCCCCAGAGCCTGTGCTAGAGTGAGGAAGCCACCCCACTGGGGTCTTGGGACACTGGATTAAGCCAGACCGTCAGACATCTGCCTTTGTGCCCTGCATTTTCTTAGCCTCTCCTAAAAGTACCATTTCTGAACCGGCTTTTCATAGACTGCCACTTTTTGCATCAAGGAACATTATGTCAGCTATAGGAACATTTCTGTGAGAGCCACTGTACCGGTGCTATTGAGGATGTGGCCGAATCCAGCTGACAGCATTGATCCCCTTTTTCAGGCGTCTTAGGAGAAATGTCTCTCGGTTTGAATGACCAGGAAAATGTGTATTTCTCCTGAGTGTTAGTGTGTCTTCTCTTCCGGGCATTATGAATCTTGCATCTCAGAGAATTTGCCTCTTTATTTTGGATGCTGGGAAATTCAAAGCCAAAAATGTTGCCCACTTCCAACAACTTGTACAGTCCCACAGGACATGTATTTTCCGTGTGTGCTTTGCACTTGTTTTCATCCTATTTTCCTACCCTTGCTTTCTTTTTGCCCTAATTGCTTCCTCTCTAAGTTGTTGTTTATCACATTGGATATATTCTAAAGGTTACCTGTATTAGTCAGAGTAGGCCTACTGCAGTCACAAATGACTCCAAAATCTCAATGAAATAAGAGAGGTTGACCTCTCACTTGCCTTAAGTCTGATGCAGACATTGGTGATTCCCCTGTACATGGGGGATGGAGGAACCCAAGTCCTTTTCAACACGTGGCTCCAATGGGTAGAAAGATAAGGAAGGATATCAGATAATCGACTCCTTCAACCTGGAAATGACACACACCATTTCCTCTCACATTCCATTGGCCAGAACTAGTCACCCAGATGCGAAAATTCTGGGAAATATATTTCCCAGTTGGGTAGTCTCTTCCCCAAAACAACTCTATATGGGAAGAAACATGAATCCTTTGTGGTCAGCTACACTTTCTCTGCCACACTCCCTAAATTCCTTCTTGGAACAGGAAAATTAAACTAGCTCAGTAGACTTTAGATGAAAAGGAAATATCTTTTCTCCTTGCCAAAGAACAGAACTATCAATGGAGAAAGAATCAAGATTGGTGAAGATCTATGGCTGGATCCTATGCTGAGTACTGTAGGTGGCACAAAAGTATAAGTTATATAGTTCTTACCTTCAAGTTGACTCTAGTGTTTCATGTACACCTCCCACACTTCTGCTTCCATGGTTAGGTAGAGATGTAGCAGCCCTCAAAATCATTCTGTGGTAGAGGCGTCATTCTACCAGATCTCTTTCCTGCCCTTATCAAACGCTGTAAAGGGAAGGGTCAGATGCGGCAAGGAGCTAGCTCTTTCTGTGAAATAAAAGAAAGCCCTTCTGTAGCTACCTTTAGGGTGGCCAGTGGAAAGTAAGGAGGCAGGGACTCTTCATTTCTGATCTTGGGTAAAGGGTTTAATTTCCTCTTGCCTGGATTCCTAACCATTAAATCAGAGACAATGATGTTTGCCTACCTTGCCCGTAGAATTAATTAGTGGCTGTGCTGCACTTTTCGTCTACAGATGAAAGGCTTTAGGGTGAGCACAGTGGATCATCCTCATACCGTCATCACCATCGTCACCATCATTACCTTGTATCCTGAAGATAAAGTGATGGAATTCCCACACAAAGCTTCCAAGAGACTTGACCTTTCTAACCTTTCCACCTCTTCCTCTACACTTTCTAAAAGAACTAATCCACCTTCCATTTCTTTGTGACCTTGCTGTCAAGGACTGAGAAAGTGAGGGTTAGCCACAATTTCTTAGAGATCCGTGTTTCATACACCTGAACTTGATGATGACATTCTTCCAGCAATCAAGCCTAGACATTTCAACCATACCCTGAATCCAGGTGTAAGAGATATATCAGAAGAAGAGGGAAGGGAAAACGTTTAAAGAAACTTTTTAAAACATCTTGGAACTCTTCAAAAAATTATTTCATTTTTTTCTCCCAGAATGTCTCACTACATAAATTGACCTTTTCTGTTTACGTGATGATATTAGAAGGAGCAGTGTTATTTCCTTTGAACTTAGTGCTCTGGGCTGGATCCCAAGTCCTTTGGGAGCTTTTCCGCCTCCAAACTCAATAAAAGATCAAATTCTGGTGTGAAAACTGGGGTCTTCCTGGGGAGATGGAGAGGGCTTTGGACAACATCCTGCTTTTGAAAGTGGGAGCTAAGACCAGAGGTAGTGTGGGTTACGATAGGAGCAGAGCCAAGCAAATAGGGTCAGGTTATCAGAAAAGAACCTGAAGTTTCCCTGGTACCTAGATATAGTGTTCCCCATCCAGTACTGAGTTGGGACAATCCAATGGTGACCTTATAAACAGTCCTAATTCCTGGGACTAGTTTAATTGGAGTCTTGATACTTCTGGGAAGCCATTAAAATGGAGTAGTTCGCTAAAGTTGTGTAAACCTTTTCACTTATCATTGATGCAGGTACTTCTTCACTCTAAATTAGCACTGAAACGTGAAAGCTTGTCAGGATTGGAAGAGCTGGAATGATTCAGCTGCCTCTGTGATTCCAGCCCCAGCTTGTCTTGTCTCAAAGTGAACAATGACCAGTTACACAAGGGGACTGAAGTGACTCTGAGCTCTTGGTGACTCACACGCTTAGTCAGGCAGTAACGATAACAGCAAACATGTTTACACCTCTTCCTGTGTGCTAGGCATCGTTCTAACTCCTTCTGCATGAAACAAGTCATTTAATCTACAAACGACCCTGGGAAGCAATTTCTATTATTACCCCTACTTTAGAGATGAGGAAACTGAGTCAAGAAAGGTTTAAATGTCTTATCCAAGCTTTCATGGCCAGGCAGAGGCAGAGCCGGGATTTGAACCCAGGCTGTCTATACTTGGAACCGCTAAACTACGGTGACTCTCTGAGTGCCCTTTTCTGTGTGTCTCTGTGTCCTTTCAGTATTTCTCTGTGTCAGGAAGTCAGTCCCTATTCTTGGACTGAATTTAAATAATCTATTTTCTCCACAAGTTGGAATTTTCATACCTACGGAAGACCTGCCAATATGATCAACCGCAAAGTAGGAAATAGGGTGGAGCCCAGTAGGATGGACACCACACAGTGACCATGAGGTACAGACAGAAACACATGCTGATGCTGGGGGTTAAAGGAGGGTGCTGAAGGCATGGGTCCAGTCCTTCCATGGCCAAGACAGGGTTTGTTTTTTTTTAAACTACTCTAAGCCAAGATGGAGATATCTGTTGCTGATGAGAAAATCTCTCAGAAGTAGAATAAACAAAGAGATCTTTTCAACAGATCATGCTGGAACAACTGTATATCTACAGGCAAAAGAAAAAGAAATTAATCTAGGCATAGATTTTATACTTTTCACAAAAATTAACCCCAAATGAGTCACAGACCTCAATGTAAATGCAGAACTATAAAACTTCTAGAAGATAACATAGGAGAAAATCTAGGTGACCTTGGGTTTGGCATACATTTTTAAATAGAACACCATAGGAGAAATCCAAATTGACGTCAGACTTCATTAAAATCAAATCTTCTGCTACACAAAAGACACTGTTAAGAGAATGAGGAGACAAGTCACAGATTGGGAGAAAATATTTGCAAAACACATATCTGATAAAAAGGGCTTGTATTCAAAGAACTCAAACCCCGCAATAAGAAAACAAACCACTTAATTTTTTTTTTAATTTATTTTTTTGGCCACACCACATAGCACGTGGGGTCTTAGTTCCCTGACCAGGGATCAAACCCATGCCCCCCTGCAGTGGAAGCACGGAGTGTTAACCACTGGACCACCAGGGGAGTCCCAAACAACCTAATTTTGAATAGGCAAAAGATCTGAACAGACACCTCACCAAAGAAGATATACAGATGGCAAGTAAGCAAATGAAAAGATGCTCCATATCATCTGTCACCAGGGAACTGAAAATTAAAACAACTACGAGACACCACCACACACTTATTAGGAGTGGCTAAAAATCCAAAAAAACTAACACCACCAAATTCCGGAAAGGATGCAGAACAACAGAAACCCTCATTCGTTGCTGGTAGGAATGCAAAGTAGTACAGCCACTTTTGGAGACAGTTTGGCAGTATCTTAAAAAGTAAAACACAGTCGTATGTCAGCTATATCTCATTAAAGCTGGAAACACACACACACACACACACACACACACACACACACACACACACACGTCTTGCCATACGATTCCGCAATCATGATACTAGGTGTTTACCCAGATGAGTCGGAACTTGTGTCTACACAAAAACCTATATGCGAATATTTACAGCAGCTTTATTCATAATTGCCAAAACTTTGAAGCAACCAAGATGTCCTTGGACAGATGAATAAACTGTGATACATCCAGATAATGGAATATTATTCAGCATTAAAAAGAAATGAGCTATCAAGCCATAAACAGTTATATAAGGCAGAACCTTAAATGCATATTGTTAAGTGAAAGAAGCCAATCTAAAAAGGCTACATACTGTATGATTCCAACTATATGACATTCTAGAAAAAGGCAAAACTATATATATATATATATATATAAAAAACAAAACAGTGGTTGCCAAGGGCTTGTTGGAGGGAGAGAGGGCTATAAATGCAGCACAGGTGATTTGGACAGTGGAACTATCCTGTACGATACTGTAATGGAGGGTACATGACATGTATTTGTCAAAGCTCACAGGCCTGTACTTCACAGAGTGAAGCCTAATGAAAACTGTGGACTCTAGTTAACAAAAATGTATCAATATTTGTTCATCAATTATAACAAATGTCTCACACTGCTGAGAAATATTAATAACAGAGGAAAGTGAAGCAGGAAAGAAACAGGAAAAAGGGGCATATGGGAACCCTTTATACAATCTGCTCAACTTTTCTATAATTAAAATTACTTTAAAAAGTACAGTCTTAATTAGAAAAATAAAGGATAAGAGGGGAAATATGAAAGACAAGAAAGTTAGAGGATTAATTCAGAGACTCCAATATCTGACCCACCATTGTAAGGATACAAGTTTCACATGGGGAGGGATTTTATCTCTTGTTCACTCTTATGTCCCAAGAGCCTAGAACTGTTCTTGGTATAAAGCAGAGCTCTACAAAATATAAAACAATACTAGGTGCTCCAGAAAGAAAAAGCAAAGAAAATGGCAAGGACACATTTATTAAGAAGCTAATACATTTCTCAGAACTGAAGTATGCTCAGAAACAGAAAACTGAAAGACAAAAGGCCCAACAAGGCATGCTACTGCGCAGCTTCAGAACACCCACAATAAGGAAAAGACCCTGAAAGTTTACAGAAAGGACTAAGAAAGAATGACATTGGATTTCTCGACAACACCAAAAGGTAGAAGGGAATGGAGAAACGTCTTCAAAGTTTTGAGGGAACTCCTCACCAACCTAGAATTCTCTGCCTTGCTCCACTATCAATTAAATATGAAAGTAAAATAAAGCCTTTTTCAGGCCAGCAAGTGTTTCAAAATTTCCCTCTACCGACTCCTTCTCAGAAAGTTCCAGAAGGATGTGCTCTACCAAAATAAGGAATTAGACCACGAAAGAGGAAGACACAGATTCTAGGAAACAGGGGCTCCAACACAGAGTGTGAGCAAAGGGAATTCCCAGGGTGCTGGTGAAGAGAAGTTGGAATCATAGCTGGGTAGCAGACCCCGTGAGCAACCAGTCCCAAACTAGATGTATCTCCAACTCAACCTCCCCCCAAATACCCATGGAAACCCACAATGCCACTGCCAGATGGGAAAGAATGATGGAAGGGAAATCAGAGAAGAAACAGGATCTTCACTGATTGTGGTTAAAGTATCTCTTGCAAATATTATGTTTTAAAAAACCATATGATCATGAGAACCTATTTCTAGGGCCTTAGAAGGGCCAGTGCAAAGGAAGTGCCCTGCAGTTTAAGCTTCACTCGCTCTGACTGGTAATTAGGCAGGAAACTGGCCAGCACTCCAATCCTTCTGCCCCGATGTAAAGTGTTACAACTTCTGCCCTGAGGATGGGGGTGGGGGAGGAATGGGCTTGGGGAAGGTGAAGAGGTAGGGCTGGCACCTGGCTCACCTGAGCTGACCTTGGCTATGTGGCTTAAGGGATATGAGCAGAGGGCAAAGGAAGGAGCATTCCCATCAGTATCACCCTGGAAGCACTTTCCCTGTCAGGTGGCAGGGGAAGGGGCAGGGTGGGGGGAATTGAAGGGAGACAGGAAAGAAAGGAAAACCAGTCTAAGTCTCCTGGTCCCCAGCAATTACTAGTAGGCACCAAAGAAGGTCTCTTCTGGCATTGAATCTTTGTTTCACATCACCAGGATAAATCAATTAATTGATTTATTACCCATTTTTCTAAAAACAGCCATCTGTCCAGTTATGTGCCTGAATTTATTCATTCTGTGGATTGTGACCACAACAGATGGCCACAAATTGTCCTTTGGATCTGTCTCTCCCATCGTCAATTGTATGTGCAAAAGAAATAAAAAGGATATTATTGGTAGGCCAAGGAAAATAAAATGAGGAGAATGATTCAAGGCAGAAAGTAACATAATACATTCCATGGTCAAACAGAAATTATTCTTGAAAGTCTCTTTATTTCTGGCTCTTGGACGAGCAAATATTTTTAGGGGCTTACTTTGTGCCACTTGTATTATCTCCTTTAATCCTCACAATAATCCTGAGAGGAGGTGTGATTATTTGTATTTTGCAGATAAGGACACAAGCCCATAGTGAAGTAAACCAAAGAGGTTGGGGGCCCTGGACAAGAAAACACACTAACAAGGGTTGTCTGACTCCCAAACTGTGTTTTCTCACCACCCCACACTGATAACTGAAAACTGCCCATAACATCAAGTTCCCAGGCTGGCCAGAGTCCTCCCCACTAAAGGTCTTGGTGTCCAGACATGTCATGCTCGGAGCATCCAGACCTGAAGAAGGCAAAGAGCCCAGCCGGATACCTCCCTTGTACTTCACAGGGCTGCTCTGTGCTTGCTGACTGATCCCGACAACTAATGGATATATTTTATTCTTTTCCAGAAGAATTACCACTATCCTCAGAAGCAAACCCTAGAGCTAAGAAAGTCTGTAGAAACCTTATTTTAGAAACACTTAAAAAAAATAAATTTGTTTATTTATTAAAAAAATAAATTTGTTTATTATTTATTATTTTTGGCTGCGTTGGGTCTTTGTTGCTGCGCACGGGCTTTCTCTAGTTGCAGCGAGCGGGGGCTACTCTTCATTGCGGTGCGCGGGCTTCTCATTGCGGTGGCTTCTCTTGTTGCGGAGCACGGGTTCTAGGCGCGTGGGCTCCAGTAATTGTGGCTTGCGGGCTCTAGAGCACAGGCTCAGTAATTGTGGCACACGGCCTTAGTTGCTCCGCGGCATGTGGGATCCTTCCAGACCAGGGCTCAAACCCGTGTCCCCTGCATCGGCAGGCAGATTCTTAACCACTGCGCCACCAGGGAAGTCCCTAGAAACACTTTAAAGGTCCATTTTCAAACTGTAGATTAGGGAGCTTTAAAGGTTAATAGTGCTGAGGTAGATGAGTGGGAAAAAAAATCCTTTCATTTTTGAGCCATTGTAAGTACACAGAGGCATATTTTCACTCTATACCCCTAGGAAACAGCAAAACGCTGGCTTCCTTCTCTGATTTCTTGTATCTGAAACAAAAGCTGCTATTTCTTGCTTGCGTGCCTGGCTGTCGTTTCAAAATGAAAGCAGAACGTTCCCAGCCTTCAGGAAGCTCCGGGAGCCACGGAGAGCTGGCAATTCCGCAATCGCAGTGAAGAAGGGTAAGGGAAACTCCCAGCAGCTCCCCCCCACACGTCACATACTTCTTTTAAAATGAAGCACAAAATGAAGACTCAGAGAAACACAACTGCAGTTACAGACTGAACTACCTACCTGTCCTCGTTTGCAGTCCACTGTGTACGTGGTGTTGTGGCTGAGGAGAGGAAGAGGCCAGGGGCAAGAGCTCCTTGATTTCATCAAAGCTTTAGAGACGTTTCTCGAAGGATAAACTGACTGTCTTATTTTTCTCGAAAGAAATTATTTTTACATAAAACATATGTCAGGGAATGGAGACCTTTGCTTTTTCCCACACAATCACATGTAGCTATTGTCTCTGCGGCAGGAAAATGTCCTCGACCTGCATGTGTTGTCCCATAAAAGAGTAAAGGCCATCGTGATGCCAGACCCATGCCAGCAAATTCTGAATGACTTTTCAAATGACAACGATAATCATCACATTTCAGTGACATCCTTCTCAAAGGTACCCAGTGAGTGATAGCCTTGTCTTTAACTCTGACCTTTCCCTCTAAGACCCTAAATCTCCTTGACCACACAACTGTGAGGCATCTGTTCCTGTGTCTCCCTCCCTAGGGTCCCCTCATCCCACTAGATGCCCAAAGCAGTCTGATGGCTCTGGGTTGCTCAGAACCCCCAAAGCAGGGCACAGGACTGGTACAGCTTTGCTACACTATGGCTAGCAGGATTGGCCTCGCCTGGGGGCTGGTCAGAAATGCAGCATCCTGGATCCCAGCCCTGACCTGCTGAATTGAGCCTGCATCCTAGCAGGACTGCTGGGGACTTGCGGGCACATGTGTGTTTGTGAAGCACTGGTCTACCCTATCCCCATGGAGGAACAGTGAGTCTTGTCAGCAACTTGCGTGTGAGGCAGATTGCGACCCATCTCCGGGCCTCAGTTCTCTCATTTGTGAAATGAAGAAGTAAAACCATCTTCAAGTGGCTCCAGAGTCAGGCCATACACTCACCTCTGTGTCAAATGAGTCAACCCCTCCAAGCCTTAGTCTACTCATTTGCAAAATAGCAATATTAAGTACCCATCTGATGGGGCAGTTGTAAAGGGGGAGTGAGAAAACCTGTATTTGTTTCCTATTGCTGCTGCAACTTTACCCCAAAGTTAGTGGCTTAAAAAACAACACAATTTTTATCTTACAGTTCGGAGGTCAGAAGTCTGAAACGGGCTTCACTGGGCTGAAATCAAGGTGTCAGCAGGGCCAGGAAGCTCTGGAGGAGAAACTGTTTCCCTGTGTTTCCAGTTTCTAGGGGCTGCCCACATTCCTTGGACTATGGCCCCCTCCACCTTCAAAATCAGCAATGGCCAGTAGAGCTCTCACATCATATCACTTCAACCTTTGCTTCTGCCGTTACCTCTCCTTCTCTGGCACTGACGCCTGCTTCCTGCTTTCACTTATAAGGACGCCTGGGATTACACTGACCCACCAAATAATCCAGGATGATCAATCCATCTCACAGTCGGCTGATTAGTAACCTTCTTTCCATTTGCAGCCTTAATTCCTCCATTGCTGTCTAATGGAACATAGTCACAGACTCCAGGGATTGGGACATAGATGTTTTCTGGGGGCCATTATTTGGTCACTACACAGCATTAAGGGGTTATTACTGTGCCTGGCAAGTAGTCAACACCCAATAAATGTTAGGTGTTTTTATCTGTGATTCTGCCCCACTAGTGTAGGAGCCGAGTAGTGGACTGGTTGTGTTTTCATGATGAAATGACCAAGATATTTTCCATAGAAGTGTCCTCTGATTCTGGCTTGTCTTACCCTCTCCAATTTTGGCTCCTGTGGCTGGACACACACCCCTAACTAGGGGCCTCCCGCACCCCTGACAAACCAGCCACATTCCACGTCTAACGCTTGAAAAACTTTCATATATCCACTATGCGTGGATGATAAGTTACAGCCTCATGATGTAGTTACAGAATCCCCTGAACCCACTTATCTGAATTCTCTCCTGTAGACCACCTATCCTCTATCACATTCATTCATTGGGGCAATACTGAGTACCTCTCAGGTGCTGGGTGCCAGAGATGAAACAAGGTTGAGTGGGCTTATCTCCACCTCTCGGTAGAACCCTATGTCCCTGCACAGATGCCTTGGAAGGTGCCAACAGGCTTCAGAGGGAAGCTGGGAGGCCCTGGGTTCTCCAAGCCTGGCTTCAACAAAGCAGAGACTTTTGCATGGCCTTCAGTGCAAAGACCTTAGATCAATTCTTTGTATTACACTTGGTTGCCTCTTGGCCATATAACTTCTGAGTGCAAATCACTGAACTCTTCAACAAAGTATTGTAGAGAATAAATCATAATGGGTTTTAAAAAAAAGCAGCTTCAATTTTTTTCTGTTTCACATAGTCCAGTACCTGGCACACAGGAGACACTTGTAAATAAGTAAATCTCTAGGTGTCTGAAAACCACTAGTCTAGGATATGGAGCCCTTTTCCAGCTGATTCTCCAGGGTTTGCCCCTGGGGTTGCTGACGCCCTGGGCCCTCTGGTCCTGAGTCTCAAAATGCCTTCTCACCTCCTCTCAGTTGTGCAGCCGCCCCTGCGTGCCGTGAGCAGCTGTCCCGCCTCTGTCCTTATCAGTCTTGACTTCCTTTGTTTTCTTTCCACTTCTAGGCAACCCCCCATCTTTTGCTCCACTTCCGGTATTTCTGGAGCACGTTCGGCCCCTCTTACAATCTTGCTGTCTCCTGTTAATTACATCCTGGTTCATCATCATAGTTGCAGTCTCAAAACCCCTGTGATATAATTCTTGCCTTCTTCAGAAAGTGATTCAACTCTGCCCTCCTTCCTGGGGGAGAGGAGAAATCACCCCGTTCCCCTTGCCAGCCCTGCCCTCTCTCCCCTCTTACCATAGAGCAATAACAATATCTAACCCTCACACAGCTCTCCTCGATCCTGAGTCATTTGAAATAACTTAAATTAAGCTGTCTCATCATTTCCTTCCAACCACTTCTAATAACACCTTATATTTATAGTTCTTTAGAGTTCACAAAGCTCTTTGACATTACCGCATTTAATTTGAGCCTCGAGCGCCCTTATGAGGTAAGCAAGGTGGTGAATTTTATTCTCATTTTGCAGAGAAGGAAACAGGCTCAGAGCGAACGAGCGCTGCGCTCAAAGCCACTGCTGCCTTAAGTGGTAAAACCGGCCCCAAGTAGAGATTTTCCGAAGCGCAGCACTCTCTGCACCGTGTATTCGGCCTCTTTTTTCTTTTTTTGGCTCAGCGGCCATGGCTCACGGGCCCAGCCACTCCGCGGCATGTGGGATCTTCCCGGACCGGGGCACGAACCCGTGTCCCCTGCATCGGCAGGCGGACTCTCAACCACTGCGCCACCAGGGAAGCCCGACTGTTTCATTTTTGTTTCAGGAATGGATTTGGCAAAAGAACAAGACAGTGCAGTTAATCCTGGCTGCAGCTGCAGCGTGCCCTCCTTGCCTTAGCTGCATGTTGAATTTGGAACCTCAAACAAAACGCAGTAGGAGGACAAAGAAATCTTCCGTTTGCATGTTTGCATTCTATATTGTTTCCTCCTTTGATTTCATTGAAAGGAAAGAAGCAGGAAACCTGCACTTCTGTCATTGTTACCATCACTTTAATTATACCATGCCACTTGAAAATTAAGCCAGCTTTGTTACGAAAAACACATTTCTTTTGAGGAAATAGGGCAGCCTTTTGGAGCCAATGAAGATACAAAGTTCTGCAACATTCTCCACAGCACACCCTTGAGGTGCAACAGAAAAGAAGGATAGTTAAGACATTGCATCTTAATTGTCTGGTAACAGAAGTAAACTCTCCTAGTCTTAAGACTCCAAATATTAAGAAATACAAATGTAGACTGTAAGAGATCACGAGACAGTCAGCCCGTGTCCTTTCTGTTCTCTCTCCTGCGCTCTCCTTGGAGAAAGCTATACAAGTTGGGCTGTCCTCAGAACCTTAGAGACATGTGAAGTACTTAGGATCTTCAAAAGCTTTTTTTTTTTTTTTTGATATTGATACTAAAAGAAATAACAGATTGCACTTTCAGAGCCAGGCAAAAGGGATGGAAACTATTGTATTCTGCTTGGGAAAAGTGGTTCCTAAAAGCTAATCAGTTTTCACATCAGCTTTCCCTTTACTGAGTCAGGCTGGGAGCAGAATAAGAAATAAATGGTTCCAAACTTGAATGCCAAACAAGAAACACTCCTGACTAGGGGGAACTGATTTGAGTTAATGAATGTAGAATACCTTTCCATTAAAGGCAGAACCCTGTGGTTTGGATGAGGAACAGAGGATTCAGTGTGATTCAGCCATGGCTTAAATAAATATATACTCTAACTCTCTCTACTGAAGGGCCCTAGAAACGATGATACCTCAGTAGCAATAAACACACTGTGTGCCCAGATACTGGTTTCTAAATGCCATTATACTGGACTCCTTGAGAAAAGGAAGAGTTTCAGGGCTAGGATGGTGGGGGGATGGAATACAAGATGAGCCTGTGCTATGCCAGAAAGCAGAAAAGCAAAGACTTACAGGCATGTGTAAAAAAGATCATGCAAAGACATATGAGTCTTAAATGCATATTGCTCAGTGAAAGTAGTTGGTCTGAAAAGGTTACATTCCATTTACATGACATTCTGGGAAAGGCAAAACTATAGAATGCTAAACAGAACAATTTGGGGTGGGAGAGGGAATTGAATAGGGAAACTATTCTGGAAAGTAAACAATTCTGTGATAACACAAAAAAACCACTTTGAGGGTTATCCGTTTCCCAACTTCAGATTTTACTGTATAGGCTTTTCTAAAAGGAAAGAACACACCCCATACTTATATATGTATGTGTTATAGAATATATATGAAGAACTGAAAACTGCAAGTGTTGGTATATGGCGTTTGTAAATGCACGCAGATAATCACCTTGATGGAAAGAGTATAATAAAGTTCCACTACATATTGCAATTTGTTTAATAGAATATTTGATTCAGACATCACCTTAGGTTTCATACTGCATTGTAAATAGACTGATTGAAGTTTAATAACAAGTGCAACTGAATTAAACACATAAAATTTCTGTCTCCATCATGTCCTACCCCATTGCAGCAAAAGACTTAAAGTCTCATAACACCTAAGGGACCTACGTGTCACGGACCCTGGGGCACGAAAGGCCAGAATATCATTGATGAGGCTGTCACTCTGCTAGCACCTATTCAGAAGCCTGGAACCCACCTGTAGTGTCTCTGAGAAGGGGGACATTTTGATTTAATGTGACAAACTCAGATGGGCCCCATCAAATCTTAAGAGCCCATCTTTCATGGTCCCAGTTGTAAGAATGTCTACAAAATATGAAGAGATGAAATATCACCTGAAGTCTACAGAAACTAAAGTCTGAGGCCTCACGCTTTCCCTAGGCTAAATCTCACGGTCCTCTGAAGAAGAGCTTCCCCACCCACAAGCGTGCCTCATCTGGGGCACACGCACACACACTCATACTCACACTCACACACGCTCACATACGTTTCCCCCTTTCTTCCCTTAATACTCAATTCCAAGGCAAACTCTGCATTGCACCATTTATTTTCATTTTCTTTTGCCTACATAAGTGGCATGGGGCCAAGCTTACTGATAACTGCAAACTTATGCAGAGTCAGTATTTGTAAAACCTCTCAAAGTGCCTCTTATCACTATCAAAATAGACTAGGTCAGCAGCCTGAAAAGGAAGTAAAACACCGACAAAGAAAGATGATCTCCTTAAACCAGCGTAAACATCCTTCTTTATTTGCCATGGCCTCTTATTATCATCACTTTTCTTTGCTGAAATAGCATGATTTTTTTGTGTGTGTGTGTGTGAGTTGTTATCACCAATTACCCCAGAGAAAGGATAGCATTTATTTATCATTCTTTATTTCTACTTAAAAAACTTGAGGATCTTAAGAGTCCTTCTGCTTTTTTTATCACAACCTCAGTTTCAATCTCTTTCCAAGATGCTGATTGGCACCTTTGTATCATGTCTTCCCTTGGACAATTTTACCAGCAAACAGTCTAAAACACTAACAGAACCTATTATTTTTGTTTTCCTGGTGAGTCACACAGCTTATTAAAAGCATCTCAAGGCCAGTGCAAGCGTGGATGACTGGATGGTTGATGAAACAGGAAGCTGTTTCAATTAAGTGAAGGGTCACATGGCCTTATGTTAAGATTCCTTTGGCCACTGTCCCTTATAGTTCAAACACATATTTAAATGTGATAATTCCCCTTAAACAATTCAAGCAATTTGGGTTTGGATACAAAGCAACCAGAAGAATGGAATTGATAATTGGAAACCTTGTATAACGCAGGGAGCTCAGCTCGGTGCTCTGTGGTGACTTAGATGGATGGGATGGGGCCGGGGAGGGGGGAGGGGAGAGGGGGAGGGAGGTCCAAGACGGAGGGGATATATGTGTACATATAGCTGATTCACTTCATTGTACGGCAGAAACTAACACAACATTGTAAAGCAACTATACCCCAATTTAAAAAAAGAAATGAGGGAAAGTTCACTCTCTCTCAGTGCTCTACAGAATCAGGGAGTGTCAGAGCAGGGAGGGACTTTGGGGGGGGTTATCAAGGAGAAGCCTTTTATTTTATAGATGAGGAAGCTGGGAGCCAGGGAAGTCTGGTGACTCATGTAAGGCCAGCAGTTAGTTGCTGGACAAAACAGATTTGGCCCAGTGTTTTTCCATTAAATGATGGATTTGTATTATTTTTGGCTATTTTGACAATAAAGAGATATATCTGTTAATTAAATTGCAACCTTATTATAGTCGTAGTGCTGGGTATCATATACATCTCCTAGAAAGATATGGGCAAAGGGCATATGGCTCTAGGCCTTAAACACTGATTTCTGGGAACATTTAGGTGCATTTAAATTCAGAGAGGGATTCAGAAGAAGAAAACCAAGTTCAACATTTTCTGATCTCATTGAAGAATAGATTGCACTAGAAACCATCTTGTCCAACAGAGGAGGCAGTCAAGTATTTCTGGGAACCAAATGTTTTCTGCCGTTTACTCTTGGTTTTAGCAATCTTGAGATACCACTGAAAAGGGGGTCGATGGGAAGAATTCAAGGCAAGGAGATCATTATGGTTAAGCGGACAACCATTCTGGAGATCCTAATATCTAAGTCACTGGAGAGGGCAGGAATCGTGGTCAGGAGCCCTCGTTCTGCACCCTCCGCTTCCCAGTTTCAACCCACACCCACTGTGCCTATTAAACTTACCCACCTTCTCCCACATTATACTAACACCATCAGGCTTCTCCCGTTCACCAAGTAAGGAACCATTTAAACATCATTTTGGGGAACTCCCTGGCGGTCCAGTGGTTAGGACTCTGCACTTTCACTGCCGGGGGCCCGGGTTCATCCCTGGTCGGAGAAATAGGATCCCGCAGGCCACGTGGTGTGGCAAAAAAAATAATTTTAGTGTTCTCCCATACTTTGTCCAAGTTTGGGCATACAGAAAGCCCTTAATTTGTGTTTTAAGTTTGGTATCAACTATTTAGTTGATCTGGAGAAACTGTACCAAATTCAGGTCTGCAATTTGGAGCCATGAGGTTGACCACATAGCAGAACAGAAACCCACACCTGGAATCTCCCAGGTCGTCTAAATGTGAAGCCACACTCTGTGTATGTAACTATTTCTGTGGCTCAGACCCAGTTCTCACTGCCTCTTATTGAATCTCTCGTGTATGTTTTCTCTTTCTCTCAGGTTAGTGGTGCTTCCCACAGATAAGGCACTAAAATATCTCAAGTCAGTATATCACTTTTTCTTTACAGGTCACATTCAGCAAACAAGACACACTGGTCAACATAAACTCTACTTGCGTTAGATTTGGTTTCTGATTTATCAGCATCAGCATCAGGATAATTATGGATTTGCTTTCAACAGCAGAATTTGTATATCCAGTGGGTCTGTAAATTCATTTCAATGAACATTCACTAAGCACCTTCACTGAACGCACTGTTCTGACAGGCACTGTAGAAAATATGGTCTCTTCAGGCGATAGAATCTAATTTATTTAACCTGTCGTGTTATTAGATGTAGTTCCTGTAATTTGTTCATTTTATCTTGTGTTTCTCAGTTTTTGAAAACATCAGAGCAGCAAGTGGTACAGTAGCTGCTTAGTCAGTTTTTTATGCACGTTATTCTTCTGCTTAAGAGTTTGTAAATTTACCAGTTCATATGCTAATCTGCTATGGATCTGTGTTATTTAATAAAAAATAAATCTGAAAATAGCAATATTAATATTTATCAATGTTTAATTGGCTAAAGTCAACCTTATTATGATCTTATATATTTTTTACATTAAATATCACTGTAAACAATGAAACCATAAAAAGTTCCTGAGCATTTTGAGTCAGATTTTTCAAATCTGAAAGGAATGAATAAGCCTGGGGAATCAGCACTAATCTTTTAAAAATCAGGGTGCTTGAAGAAGAGCCAAAATTATAATGAGCTTGAAGCAAATTATCAAATTAATCCTGGTTGATGCAATGACTGTCTTAACTCATGAAGCCACCTGTCTCCATTTGAAGATGTCAACATCAAAAGTGAAACAGCATTTACTGAGTGCCCGCAGTGCTTCAGGCAGTGAAGAGGAAAGCAAAATGAAAGGGCCTCACTTCAGTGAGCTTATCATTACAGGGGAAGTAATGGGGAGGGTATTTTAGGAGAGAAATAAATAGAAATAACAAGATAATATTGAACAAGAAGAAATTTTAGCATGAGCTCAGGAAAATAATTCCTATATCAAACTTCTCAGTATAATTGCTGGAGCCATTATGCTGCATAATATTGTTGGAGCCATTAGTATTAATCATAGTAATCATCATTTATTATAAGTGCAGCATAGAGAACAATTCTGCAGTAGTAGGGAGATGGAACAGATAGACTTGAAGAGCTACGTCTCTTCAATTCCACGATGCTGTGCCTACTATGAATTCTAAGAACAGAAGGTCTTAAGCACTTCATTATCAAAGAAAAGTGCCGCCTGATCACATCCAAGCAAGTGTCTTCTTTGAAATTCTACTCCTTTAATTAAAGAAGATAATTCTTAATATAACTGACTCAGTTGAAAAAACCACTAGATCCAAGAATGTTCTGTTTATTGTTTGTTATTGGGAGCATGTGTATCCATCTCCCTATTTTTTTCCTCTTTAAGAAGTAATCTGCAAAATAAGTTTATCTTGTTATTGTGTATAATTATTTGTTTATCTTGTAACTGTGTGCAAAATAAATCAGGTAAAGGATAAAGAATGGAACTATAGTAGAAAAAGAAATTTAGATTTAGTAAATTGATTTAGATTACTTTTAATTGAATTTTTTTACTGAGATAATTGTAGATTCACATACAGTTATAACAAATAATACAGAAAGTACCTTCTACTCAGTTTCCCTCAACACTTTGCAAAACTCTACTATAATATCACAACCAGGATACTGACATTGATACATTCCACTGACCTTATTCATATTTCCCCAGCTTAACATGTACACATTTGTATGTACTCAGTCCTATACAATTTTATCACATATGTAGGTTCATGCATCTATCACCACAGCCAACATATAGAACAGTCCATCACCACAAGGATCCCTCCTGTTGCTCTTTTATAACAACATCCAGCTCTCCTCTCCCCCCATTCTTAACTCCTGGCAACCACTAACCTGTGTTCCATTTCTAAAATTTTGTCATTTCAAACATATTGCATAAAAGAATCATACAGGGGCTTCCGGGAAGATGGCGGAAGAGTAAGACGCGGAGATCACCTTCCTCCCCACAGATACACCAGAAATACATCTACACATGGAGCAACTCCTACAGAACACCTACTGAACGCTGGCAGAAGACCTCAGACCTCCCAAAAGGCAAGAAACGCCCCCCACGTACCTGGGTAGGCAAAAGAAAAAAGAATAAACAGAGACAAAAGGATAGGGACGGGACCTGCACCAGTGGGAGGGAGCTTTGAAGGAGGAAGGGTTCCCACACACTAGGAAGCCCCTTCGCGGGCGGAGACTGTGGGTGGCGGAGGGGTAAAGCTTCGGAGCCACAGAGGAGAGCACAGCCACAGGGGTGCGGAGGGCAAAGCGGCGAGATTCCCGCACAGAGGATCAGGGCCGACCGGCACTCACCAGGCCGAGAGGCTTGCCTGCTCCCCCGCCGGGGCGGGCGGGGCTGGGAGCTGAGGCTCGGGCTTCGGTCGGAGCGCAGGGAGAGGACTGGGGCTGGCGGCGTGAGCACAGCCTGCAGGGGGTTAGTGCGCCACAGCTAGCCGGGAGGGAGTCCGGGGAAAAGTCTGGACCTGCCAACGAGGCAAGAGACTTTTTCTTACCTCTTTGTTTCCTGGTGCGCGAGGAGAGGGGATTACGAGCGCTGCTTAAAGGAGCTCCGGAGACGGGCGCAAGCCGCGGCTAAAAGCGCGGACCCCAGAGACAGGCATGAGACGCTAAGGCTGCTGCTGCCGCCACCAAGACGCCTGTGTGCGACCACAGGTCACTATCCACACACCCCTTTCGGGGAGCCTGTGCAGCCCGCCACTGCCAGGGTCCTGGGATCCAAGGACGACTTCCGCGGGAGAACGCTCGGCGCGCCTCAGGCTGGTGCAACGTCACGCCGGCCTCTGCCGACGCAGGCCCGCCCCGCACTACGTGCCCCTCCCTCCCCCGCGGCCTGAGTGAGCCAGAGCCCCCGAATCAGCGGCTCCTTTACCCCCGTCCTGTCTGAGGGAAGAGCAGACGCCCTCCGGCGACCGACACGCAGAGGCGGGGCCAAATCCAAAACTGAGCCCTCGGGAGCTGTGAGAACAAAGAAGAGAAAGGGAAATCTCTCCCAGCAGCCTCAGAAGCAGCGGATTAAAGCTCCACAATCAACTTGATGTACCCTGCATCTGTGGAATACCTGAACAGACAACGGATCATCCCAAATTGAGGTGGACTTTGAGAGCAAGATTTATTATTTTTTCCCCTTTTCCTCTTTTTGTGAGTGTGTATGTGTATGCTTCTGTGTGAGATACTGTCTGTATAGCTTTGCTTCCACCATTTGTCCTAGGGTTCTATCCGTCCATTTTTTTAAAAAATTTTTTTTCTTAATAATTATTTTTTATTTTAATGACTTTATTTTACTTTATCTTCTTTCTTTCTTTCTTTCTTTCTTTCCTTCCTTCCTTCCTTCCTTCCCTCCTTTAGACAACGAATCATCCCAAACTGAGGAGGTGGACTTTGAGAGCAAGATTTATGATTTTTTCCCCTTTTCCTCGTTTTGTGAGTATGTGTATGCTTCTGTGTGAGATTTTGTCTGTATAGCTTTGCTTCCACCATTTGTCCTAGGGTTCTATCCGTCCATTTTATTTTTATTTTTTTCTCTTAATAATTATTTTTTTATTTTAATAACTTTATTATATTTTATCTTACTTTATTTTATTTTACTTTATCTCCTTTCTTTTTTTTCCTTCCTTCCCTCCTTCCTTCCTCCCTCCCTCCCTCCTCTCTTTCTTTCTTTCTCTCTTTCTACTTCTACTAATTCTTTCTTTCTACTTTTTCTCCCTTTTATTCTGAGCCGTGTGGATGAAAGGCTCTTGGTGCTGCAGCCAGGAGTCAGTGCTGTGCCTCTGAGGTGGGAGAGCCAACTTCAGCACACTGGTCCACAAGAGACCTCCCAGCTCCACATAATATCAAATGGCGAAAATCTCCCAGAGCTCTCCATCTCAACACAATTACCCAGCTTCACTCAACGACCAGCAAGCTACAGTGCTGGACATCCTATGCCAAACAACTAGTAAGACAGGAACACAACCCCACCCATTAGCAGAGAGGCTGCCTAAAATCATAGTAAGTCCACAGACACCCCAAAACACACCACCAGACATGGACCTGCCCACCAGAAAGACAAGATCCAGCCTCATCCACCAGAACACAGGAAGCCTACACAACCCACTGAACCAACCTTAGCCACTGGGCACAGACGCCAAAAACAACAGGCACTTCGAACCTGCAGCCTGCAAAAAGGAGACCCCAAACACAAGAAGAACTAAAGATGAAACAAACAACGATGAACAACACAATAAATGAAATGAAAAATACTCTAGATGGGATCAATAGCAGAATAACTGAGGCAGAAGAACGGATAAGTGACCTGGAAGATAAAATAGTGGAAATAACTACTGCAGAGCAGAATAAAGAAAAAAGAATGAAAAGAACTCAGAACAGTCTCAGAGACCTCTGGGACAACATCAAACACACCAACATTCGAATTATAGGGGTTCCAGAAGAAGAAGAGAAAAAGAAAGGGACTGAGAAAATATCTGAAGAGATTATAGTTGAAAACTTCCCTAATATGGAAAAGGAAATAGTTAATCAAGTCCAGGAAGCACAGAGAGTCCCATACAGGATAAATCCAAGGAGAAATACGCCAAGACACATATTAATCAAACTGTCAAAAATTAAATACAAGAAAACATATTAAAAGCAGCAAGGGAAAAATAACACACAAGGGAATCCCCATAAGGTTAACAGCTGATCTTTCAGCAGAAACTCTGCAAGCCAGAAGGGACGGGCAGGACATATTTAAAGTGATGAAGGAGAAAAACCTGCAACCAAGATTACTCTACCCAGCAAGGATCTCATTCAGATTCGATGGAGAAATTAAAACCTTTACAGAAAGCAAAAGCTGAGAGAGTTCAGCACCACCAAACCAGCTTTACAACAAATGCTAAAGGAACTTCTCTAGGCAAGAAACACAAGAGAAGGAAAAGACCTACAATAACGAACCCAAAACAATTAAGAAAATGGGAATAGGAACATACATATCGATAATTACCTTAAATGTAAATGGACTAAATGCTCTCACCAAAAGACACAGATTGGCTGAATGGATACAAAAACAAGACCCATATATTTGCTGTCTACAAGAGACCCACTTCAGACCTAGAGACACATACAGACTGAAAGTGAGGGGATGGAAAAAGATATTTCATGCAAATGGAAACCAAAAGAAAGCTGGAGTAGCAATTCTCATATCAGACAAAATAGACTTTAAAATCAAGACTATTAGAAGAGACAAAGAAGGACACTACATAATGATCAAGGGATCGATCCAAGAAGAAGATATAACAATTGTAAATATTTATGCACCCAACATAGGAGCACCTCAATACATAAGGCAAACGCTAACAGCCATAAAAGGGGAAATCAACAGTAATACATTCATAGTAGGGGATTTTAACACCCCACTTTCACCAATGGACAGATCATCCAAAATGAAAATAAATAAGGAGACACAAGCTTTAAATGATACATTAAACAAGATGGGCTTAATTGATATTTATAGGAAATTCCATCCAAAAACAACAGAATACACATTTTTCTCAAGTGCTCATGGAACATTCTCCAGGATAGATCATACCTTGGGTCACAAATCAAGCCTTGGTAAATTTAAGAAAATTGAAATTGTATCAAGTATCTTTTCCGACCACAACGCTATGAGACTACATATCAATTACAGGAAGAGATCTGTAAAAAATACAAACACATGGAGGCTAAACAATACACTACTTAATAACGAAGTGATCACTGGAAGAAAGGCCCTTTTTCAATTTTACTCTAGAGGCCTAGACTATTCTTAAAGCCTAAAAGATTTTAACATCTTTTTGGCTTTTAGCATATGCAATTTCTTTCGAGAATTAAATGTGCCAAAGAAATTTAAATTTCTTAAATGTAGGCTACGGGGAGACTACTTATTATTTTTACCACTAGGTGAAAATTGTGCCAGTTTTATTTTCTTGGTGACTGGAAAATGTCTTTCTAATAAAATCCATGTTTTTCTCAAAGTTTTTTTTTTTTTCCTGCAACAGGTTGATTCTGTCCCACTGGGCTAGAGAGTATTGTTAATTATAACAATAAGATACACAAAGAAAAAAAATCTCAAAAATTTTCAGATCAGGAAATGCTTAAATGTTTCCAACAAATGTTTATCAGGAAATGTTATTCCAGAATCAAAACATTTCCTGTCTGATGATTATGCCATGGAGAAAAATCATGTGATGCCAGTTATGCGGTCTTATAAAAAAGAATTTTTATGATGGGACATATTTGTTTGGAAAAAAAATCCATTATAAGTAACATGAGATAGATGAGAATTGCCCAGAATCATACTTTTTTAAAAAGTTGATTATTCACATTAAAATCTAAACCTTAAACCTTACAGAAAAATATAAGGAATAAAGTAGAAATTCACCAACATCTCACTACTCAGAGATGACCACTCTTAATATTTAAATGAACATAATTCCAGGCAGGTCTTGGTGCATATATACACAATTGTGTTCAATTTTATGTAAATAGTTCTAATGTTACATATCATATCAGCAACATATCATAGATATCTTTCCCTGTCAATAAGTCTAGAACTGCAATGTAAGTTCATAATTGTGCATATGTATCATGTGTATCCATTGGGACATTCCAAGCTTCAGCAGCAGCTCTCCAAATATCAAGTCATCATGAGACAATATGAAAAAAGCCTGAAGAGAAGAAAGGAGCAGCTGAGTGGGTGGAGAGGTCTTTCTTCAGCGTGACCTTCCTCATAAGTGTCTTCATCGGGGACTAGTCACCTGTCGACCCCAGACACTGCCAATGAGAATGGATTGATATGATGCGCTCACACAAGCCAGGATTTCTTCTCTGTGACTGACTGCATCACTACCTAAACAAAAACAGGGTTCTGTGAGCAAGAAAAAAGGGAAGGAACACATGAAGCAAGTTTAAACCCATGAATTCACAATGATACCGACAGACAAACTCATTTGGTCACCGTTGGAGACTGTTAGTGAAACAACTCATTATTTTGTAAACTAGCAAGTTAAGAGAAAGAATTAAATGCTTATCTTGCTCTCACTGGGAAACCAAATCATCAAGGAAAGTAATTTCCGTTTATAAAAGTATTCCAGCTAGTAAATGGAGGAGAAATGATGGAGTTAGGAGATCACCATTTATAACACTAGATGTTAATCTAATTCAGTTGACTGTGCCCAGTATAGTATGGATATAGGCATTGAGCATCAACAATTACTAACTTCACAGAAAGAAACAATCCAACATCACATGCCTCCTGATGGAAGGACACGCCACCATCTAAGAAGTCATCTTGCCAAGAAAAAAAGAAGAACCCAAATCTAACCAAGACTCTAGATTGCCAATTTATGAAAAGCATGAAGAGTGCATTCAGCAAAAACCAGATTTTGGAAAATCCAGAGGACAAATAACCTGGTTTCTTTAACAAATAAATTTCAAGGAAACAAAAGGAACTGAAGAGGGAACCTATGGATTAAAAGAGACTTAAAAGACATATCAACCAATTGCAATGAGTAGACTTTATTTGAATCCTGAGTCACTGAAACTGTTAAAAAATATATATGGTACTTGTGAAGGTAATTAAAAATTTGAACTCTGAAAAGATGTCCCATGATCAAGGAATTCATGTTAGTTTTTGAAAGTATGATAATATTTTGGTTATGCTTTTTATGAAAGAGTTCTTATCTTTTAGAAACATCCATTGAAATATTTACAGATGAAATGATAAGATGCTTCAAAATAATGTGGTGGTGGAGAGAAGTATTGATAAAACAATTTTGGCTGTGAATTGCTAATTGCTGAAGCTGAATGATGAGTACTTGGGGGCTTATTAATCTTTCTGCCTATTTTTGTATATGTTTGAAATTTTTCCTAATAAAAAGTAAAAGAAAGAAAGAAGAAAAGAAAGGAAGGAAGGAAGGGAGAGAGGGCGGCTTTTAGGTAGGCAACCAACAGTATTTGCCATACTTGAATTAATCTAATTAGTTTGTCATAGAACATATAGGCTGTTTTCCATTTTTTCCTAATTATAAAAATGCTGTGACATACATCCTTCTGCATACATCTTTTCATATTAATAGATTCCTAAAGGTGGGATTATTGAGTCAAAGGACAAATTTAACACATAAAGTCAAACTGTCTTCAAAAGGGCTCTACCAAACCACACTTTCAAATGGATTTTTAAATTATTTAAATAATATCATTGAGATTCTTATTAGGATAGCATTAGACTTACAAATTTATCTTAGGAAAATTGACATTCTTACATTATTGAATCTTCCCATCTAAAAACAAATAGCCAAAGCAATCTTGAGAAAGAAAAACGGAGCTGGAGGAATCAGGCTCTCACACTTCAGACTATACTACAAAGCTACAGTAATCAAGGCAGTATGGTACTGGCACAAAAACAGAAACATAGATCAATGGAACAGGATAGAAAGCTCAGAGATAAACCCATGCACATATGGTCACCTTATCTTTGATAAAGGAGGAAGGAATATACAATGGAGAAAAGACAGCCTCTTCAATAAGTGGTGCTGGGAAAACTGAACAGCCACATGTAAAAGAATGAAATTAGAACACTTCCTAACACTATACACAAAAATAAACTCAAAATGGATTAAAGACCTAAATGTAAGGCCAGTCACTATAAAACTCTTAGAGGAAAACATAGGCAGAACACTCTATGACATAAATCACAGCAAGATCCTTTTTGACCCACTTCTTAGAGAAATGGAAATAAAACCAAAAATAAACAAATGGGACCTAATGAAACTTCAGAGCTTTTGCACAGCAAAGAAATCATAAACAAGATGAAAAGACAACCCTCAGAATGGGAGAAAATATTTGCAAATGAAGCAACTGACAAAGGATTAATCTGTAAAATATACAAATAGCTCATGCAGCTTAATATCAAAAAAACAAACAACCCAATCCCAAAATGGGCAGAAGACCTAAACAGACATTTCTCTAAAGAAGATATACAGATTGCCAACAAACACATGAAAGGATGCTCAACATCACTAATCATTAGAAAAATGCAAATCAAAACTACAATGAGGTATCACCTCACACCAGTTAGAATGGGCATCATCAGAAAATCTATAAACAACAAATGCTGGAGAGGGTGTGGAGAAAAGGGAGCCCTCCTGCACTGTTGGTGGGAATGTAAATTGATACAGCCACTATGGAGAACAGTATGGAAGTTCCTCAAAAAACTAAAAATAGAAGTACCATATGACCCAGCAATCCCACTACTGGACATATACCCTGAGAAAACCATAATTCAAGAAGAGTCATGTACCACAATGTTCACTGCAGCACTATTTACAATAGCCAGACATGGAAGCAACCTAAGTGTCCATTGACAGATGAATGGATAGAGAAGATGTGGCACATATATACAATGGAATATTACTCAGCCATAAAAAGAAACGAAATTGAATTATGTGTAGAGAGGTGGATGGACCTAGAGTCTGTCATGCAGAGTGAAGTAAGTCAGAAAGAGAAAAACAAATACCGAATGCTAACACATATACATGAATCTAAAAAAAAAAAAAGGTTCTAATGAACCTAGGGGCAGGTGACAGGAATAAAGACACAGATATAGAGAATGGACTTGAGGACACAGGGAGGGGGAAGGGTAAGCTGGGATGAAGTGAGAGAGTAGCATTGACATATATACACTACCAAATGTAAAATAGATGGCTAGTGGGCAGCAGCCGCATGGCACAGGGAGATCAGCTCGGTGCTTTGTGACCACCTAGAGGGGTGGGATAGGGAGGGTGGGAGGGAGGTGCAAGAGGGAGGGGATATGGGGATATATGTATATATATAGCTGATTCACTTTGTTATACAGCAGAAACTAACACAACATTGTAAAGTAACTGTACTCCAAAAAAGATGTTAAAAAATAAATTAAAAATTTAAAAATAAAAAAACAGTATTCCTCTCAATTTTGCCTTCCTCTGTCTCAGTAGTTTTATAGTTTTCTAACTGATTTTTGTATATTGAGTTTGTAACTGGCCACGTCACTAAACTCTATAATTTCTAAAAGTTTTTCAGTTTATATTCCTGGGTTTTCAAGGTATATTTTGGTCATGCCAAAAGTAAGAGCAATTAAGGTGGTGGTTGACAAAGAGATCCAGAAAAACTCAAATTCAGCTCTTGACCTGCTTTTCTTTAAGGTCCCCAAGAAAAGTACATGCACGTGCACAGAAAAACAAAGCAAGGCAAGTGATCACTGTTATTATCTGATAACTTGCCCTGGGCGCTAGTGTTGAACTCAGGGAGATCAGGCTACACCATTACCCTGTATATGCCTACATGACAGAACCAAAGTAGGCCCTGAAACCTGTCCTGGATCTTGGCTCTTGCCCCTGCAATGCGGGCTAAGGACAAGCCAGAGCACTTGGCCAGGAGAAGCATGTACTAGAGTAAAAAAGCATTTGCTACAATACTTGGGGCAATTGGATTCTCACTGAGCTTGCCTTTCAGGCACAAGGAATGTAAAGTCACAAATGGAGTTAGTATGTTGGCTGTCTCACAAGAGGAAGCTCTGACTTTTTTTTCTCAAGCCTTAAAAAAATGGAGCCACAAGAGCCACTCTCAATGCCTCCCACTAGACAGGATGGCACAATAACAGCTCCTTTCTCTGGGGGCAGGCAACTGTAAAGTGCCTTTGAACTAGATCAATCCAAAAACTGGAATGGAACAATGAGTTAGGGAAAAGAGGCTGTGAGCACCCCTTAGCCAAAAAATCTAGTTGCATCATCTATAAATAATGGTAAATTGTCTGTATCCTTTTCAGTCTTCAATATTCCTTACTTTACTTTCTTATCTAATTGCATTAGCTGCATCATCTATAAATAATGGTAAATTTTCTGTATCCTTTTCAGTCTTCGATATTCCTTACTTTACTTTCTTATCTAACTGCATTCGCTGGTACTTCCAGAATAGCATTACAGCATTAATTAGAGATAAGTAGCACCACTGTATTACTATATTTAATGGACATGCTGTTAGGGTTTCACCATTAAACATGAAGCTAGTTTTCAGTGTGTGTATGTAGCCATTTAGCAAAATTTCTTTTATCAAAAATGAATATTGACAATTGAATTTTATCAAAGATGTTCTCAGCATCAATCAAAACATTCCTATTGCTTTGACCTATTTTTTTAAATGTACTACACCTTCATTGTGCTTCGCAGATACTGTGTTTTTTTACAAACTTAAGGTTTGTGGCAACACTCTGTTGAGCAAGTCTATTGGCACCATTTTTTCTAACAGCGTTTTCTCACTTCGTGTCTCGTGTCACATTTTGGTAATTCTCACAGTATTTCAAACCCTCCATCAACAAAAAGATTATGACTCACTGAAGGCTCAGATGATGTTTGTCATTTTTTTTATCATTTTTTATTTCAGGTATGTACATTTTTTAGACATAATGCTATTGCACGCTTAATAGACTACAGTACAGTGCAAACACAACCCTTACATGCACTGGGAAACCAAAAAACTCATGCAACCCACTTAGGCATACCTTGGAGGTTGGGTTCCAGATCACCACAATAAAGCAAATATTGCAATAAGGTGAGTCACATGCATTCTTTGGTTTCCCAGTGCATAAAAAAGCCATGTCTACACTATACTGCAGTCTTTTGACCTATTATTATGGAAAACCATGTGAATATTTTCTCAAAATCTTCTCAAATCCATCTTGTCCTCGGTCTTTAAGCCCACCCCACTGTCACACTGAGTTCAAGGACTCCTTGTGTCCTGCCTGGGCTGATGCAATAGAGCCTTAACATGGTCCCCCTGGCCCCAGGCTCACCATCCTCCCCACTGCACACTCCTGGCACCTTGATCTCGGACTTCCAGCCTCTAGAACTGTGAAAAACAAGTTTCCATTACTTATAAACCATCCATTCTATGGTACTTTGTTAAAGCAACCAGAACTAAGACAGTAGATAAACTTGACAGATGTGGTGATGGGAATTTTAATCTCTAAAATAGTGACCTATAATGTCTCAGAGTAAAAGTTTCTAGTTCAAAGAATTTAGCAATACTAAGTCAATAGATCAAAGTAATCAAAGATTTTGGAAAGGAACTTACATGTGATCTTTCCCTCCTGCTTTTAATTTTGAACTCCCTGGGGAAAATTATTGGTCCCAAGTAAAATGGAAATATTTAATGAAACACACTCTTTTGTACACAGATTTTCTAAAAAGAAACAGTTTTTAAAAAAAATTTTTAGTTGATTTACAATGTGTTAGTTTCAGGTGTACTAAGTGAATCAGTTATACATATACATATACATATATATCCATTCTTTTTAAAAAGAAACAGTTTTAACTTCTGAGAAAATACTCACACAATTTTTAAAAAATGATAATAATACAGAAAATGTTTTTATTGTTAGATAATTGTCAGGATTCAGCTGGAATACAGTGTAAGGAATGTATGACCTTCAACTGTCCATAATGTGGAAAAAGTGGAACATGCAAGGCAGGAAGATCTGGCCTTGAGAGTTGATAGGAGTGACTTAATTTCTTGGAATCTGAGTTGCTTTACCTGTAAACTGAGGATAACCTCTTGCCTTACAGGACTGTTGTAAGCTCTAAATGAGGTAATATAGGTAAAGCTGCTGGCATAAAATAGGTGCTTAAAAAATTGTAGCTCTCATTGTTAAACCTATCAGTTTGAGCTTTTTCTGAGAACAAACATATTAACTGATAAATTTCCTCCACTTACAAAATATAACTGGGGGAAAAATGGGGCAGGCACATGGGACCTCTCTGTACTATCTTTGCAACTTCATGCGAATCTATAATTATTTTAAAGTAAAAAGTTAAAAAGAATTTCTTCTACTTAGAGTCCTATGAGAAGTACCTGTACCTTCGCATCTTGTTCAATGGCGTTGCTGTTATCGTTCATGTGGTAGATAACGAAATCCTGCTATTTGTCCTACGAGTGGCAGGATGGATTGGAAGAAGCACTGCAACTACGATTCCAAGGACTTGAGACAACTTACTTCACAATCACAGCATCTATAAAATGAAGATTTATATTTAATCTCTCTCAGCTCTATGATTTTCTAAATCTGATGGTAAAAAGCTACAGTTACTGCAAAGAAACATTATATAAATTACCAAGATTTGCTGAATAAATGTCTAATGTTAAAAGTGACTAAACAATAAACATTTACTTATTGCATAGTAAAAGTTAATATAAAGGTAAAACGAAATATTATATATATTTCAAGATTGTAATATTTAAAATGTTATATAAATCCAAATTATTGTATTTAAGATATTACTTAAATTCAAAACGTGGTGAAATCAGATGCCTGCCTGCAGAGCTGATGGTATTCTAAGGAAGTTGGTTTCTACACATTTTTTTTTCTACACATTTTTGATCATGTACTCTGATCACAAAATATATGCAGTATTGTCAGTCTCCATATTAAATACTAGTAAAGTTTGATTTCTTAATTTAGATAAAAATAGAGATATTCTAACAATTTCTTCCCACATTCCAGCTGCTCTAGGGGTCAGATTTGTTGCAGGAAGTTTCCTGTTCTATATTCCAGGACTACACCTGTTGAATCCTCTGTTCTGATCATTCTTGCTGTAATCACATCTTAACATTAAGTTCCCCATTAGCAATTGGTTTCAGTGGTAGATATCAGAGAAAGTCTATGCTATAAACTGTCTTTTCGTTTTTCATCATTTAGGAGTAATCTCAGGACTAAAAACTTCAGGACTTTTAAGAAGTATCTATCTTAAGAATACCCTAATTTTAAAAAATAAATACTAATTTGTAAAGCACATTATTTCTGCAGGGAAAGGATTATTATACAGGTTGATTTGTAAATTATGTGTGACATTTTGTATGAAAGTGGTTTTCTATAATTTTGCTCTCTAAATGGTGACTCAAATCCCTTAAAATGCCTTAAATATAATGTAGTCTGGATACAGGGACAAAGTGGAAGGAAATATTGAATGTTTGAATTAGAAAGAATTCCTAAACTTGTTTAATGATGAATTTTAGCTTTGATGGTGATCAGAGGAAAAGTCTTTTCCTGAACGGAAAAATAAGTGATTTTTTAACGTGGACTCAGCGTTATGCTGCTTTGCCACAAGGAAAGGAGGAAGAAGAAAACTGGTTGATCAGGGTATAAGAAAAGGTGACTTAAAGCCTATCTGGATTAGTATCAACCACACTTAAGAGGTGCGTCTATCCAGGCTGTCAGGCCCAGAACTGGCACAAATCATCCAAAATGAAAGTAGACTATGGATTCATGCTCCTATTTAGGTCTTTTAATGCAGTAGGAAAACATATTTGAGGAACTAAAGGCACATAATCAATGTCAATTTGATTCCACAAACAATTCTTAAGCATTTTGTGATACAGGTATTAATAAGGCATGATCTGTGCCCTCAAGAGTTTCACAATCTAGTGAGACAGACATATCACAAATAATTGTTGTATAAGGAAGGTATGTTTAAGTGATAACCCCACCTCATCTGACTACTCTCCTTAGTCTGGCCACCCTCCGCCTTAGATAAATACTGTTGAAGGAGCTCCTTCTGATTATCCTTTTCGAATGAAAACTCTAAGCTGTCCTTTCACTTATGGCTATATCACAGTTTACATTAAAAGGCCAAAGGATAACATTGTTTCGGGGGAGAAGTTCTTCGTATGCAATGCCGTGCATGTTAGATTTCTGCCCGGCTTATATCCTATAAAATCGAATAAATGCAAGCCTCCTTCTGGGGCTCAAAGGACTATGCGCTGATAGACATAATTATCTGCCAACTATAGCAGCTGCCATAAAAGCAGCTAGACATTCTGGAATGATGCTTTTCCAATGAAATGACAAAAGCCAGACCAAACAAAAGACTGACATGGTCATTCTGGGTTGAAATCAGTTATTCCATCCAGCTGTTCTACTTTTGGCAAATCATTTGAACATTGAACCTGCGTCATTAAAAAGCCAGTGTGAAAGCAGTCAGCTTTACTCCATAGGAACAGCTAATAACACCAGCTGTGGAGCATTTTACCAAAACCCACTGGGGCCGACGTAAGTGTAGTAAAGTGGGAGAAATTATTGCACATTATCAGGCTGTGATGCATTTTACTAAAATCTACTAAGGCCAAGAGAAGTGCAGTGTAATACAAGAAATCACTGCAAATTAATAAAGAGAGAGTGCGGTTGTTCCAGAAGACCTTGGTCCCCAGGTAGGCAGGTCATCCCTTCAGCACCCATCACTCATTATTTCGGCCTCTGTATTAGAAAGGTACAGCAGTGAGGGGAAAGCAGGGAAACCGTGGCGAGAAGTGATCTGAGCTCCTTGATGGAGGGACCACCAGTAGAAAAGCTGGCACAGACGGGGGGAGAGGGACTGTGTAAGAGCTTGCCGCATCATCCGCGCGCCTCACCCTTCCGGGTCAGGCATCTCCAAATTCCCAAGACTCTGGGGACCAGAACCCTGGAGAAGGTGGGGGTTTCCCACGGCGGAATCCCCGGGGAAACGGCGGAGATGGACCCAGCGGGAGAGCTAGTGTCCACTCCTAGGGGTCTGATCGGAGCCGAGACAGTCGGCGAGAAAGGGGCGGGGGCGGCAGGGGGCGGCAGGGGGCAGCGGAGAGGAGGGGCGAGGCGCCGTCGCCCGGCCCCCTCCCCTCCCCTCCCTACGGGCGTGCACCCCTCCTCTTTCCCTCCCCGGTCGGTCACCCGAGCGCGTCCCGCCGAGGCCGGGCTACTTCAAGGGGAGGCGCCAACTCATCGCGGCGGCGGGCAGTAACGGCGACCTGGGAGGCGGAGCGGATGTGGCTCGGGCCTGCGTTGTGGTAAGGACATAGGGGATGGCGTAGGAAGTCGCGGGGGGGGGGGGGAAGCCAGGCTAGAAGCCGGCCGCTCTCAGACCTCCCCAGCGGCGAGCCACCTCTCCCCACACCGCCCCCGCCGCCCGAGCTCCGGGCGAGGTTTCGGTGAGGAGTAGCCCCTGGGGCGACAGCCCCGCCCGCGCCGCGAGCCCAGGCGTCTCCGCGCGTGCGCAGGTCGTCTGGCGAGGGCTGGGAGTGGGGCTCTGGAGCGACACCCTCGCCCAGGCCTAGGGCCGAGGTGTCGCCGCGCGTGCGCAAAGTCGCTGGCTGGGGCTGGGCGCGCGGCTCCCGGATTGTACTTTGACCCAGGCTGCGGGCCGAGGCGGCGCTGCGCATGCGTGAGTTGCCTGGCGGAAGTGGCGCGCCGCCGCGAAGGTTGTCTCTGGCTTCGCACCAGGGCTGTTGCCTTCTTGGAGGCCTCTCCTCCTTCGGCCAGCGCAGGGGAGGCACCTGCCTCGGAGTTCTTTTCGCACTCTCCGACCTCGTTAGGCTGCTGTTTTCATTTATGTCGCCTAGACCCTCGGCTCCCGTTCTGTGTATCTATATTCACCCAGCTTCCGGCCACGGCTCGCTAAACTCATTATTACGCGTTCGACATTTGGTCTTGATGTCGAGGGATAGCGCAGAAAGTTTGACTAAGCTCGGCGAAGCTGTTTTCGAACTGCTGTGGAGGGATGGGGAGAAATCACCATAAATCTTTATTTTAAGCTGGAAGATACTACCCTGCTTAGCCCCGGAAATAGGGATTTTCAGACGCTGAAAACTTTCCAAGTGCTCTGCCCTGGCCGAGAAAGAACTTCCTGCCTGAGTTGGAAGGCTAGTTCAGAGTGAACTTTTTGCTTTTGTTCTTTGGGAAATTACATAATAAGTCGGAACAGTTAGAGCCCAGGACTGTAACAAAATGCATGTCGTAGAGCTGCCTGATGCCGCGCTTGGCGACTTAATTGAAACGACGCTCTTTCCCCCAGACTGGGAATTGACAGTCCCTGTTTAATGTTTATTGAGCCTCCTGGCTTTGCACCCTTCTAGTACTACGTTCCTGCTTGGCTTTACACCTTCCTGGGCAGTGGTACTTAAGTCAGTTTCGTGACTCCTGGGGATGTTCTTGGAATGATTTTTAACGTCATTACTGTGTGCTTTGTAATCTTATATGATGTGATGATACGGACATTTGGAGGCTAGAATAGAAGAAGCCCTTAACTATCAGAGAATCTGAGTACTCAAAGGTGAAATGTAATCTCTCTTAACCAGGGCACTAGGCAATATACACGTTATTAAGTAGTAGGTAAAGGCAGGTGGAATGCTATATTCTTGCACACCCCACTCCTTCCACGCAGGCCTTAACTGCTGTTACTGGGTTTACCAAGCCGGCCTCCACCCTTAGGCCTGTGCATTTGCTATTTTCTCGATGCTCAAAGCTCACTTTCCCCCTCCACCCAAATCTGCATGGCACCCAACGTCATTCAGATCTCAGATTAATTGCCATCAGTTCAGAGATGACTGCCTCATCTAAAAGAGCCACTTCTCTCACTGTCCATCTCCTTATCCTGCTCTATTTGGCTTTTGTAGCATTTATCACTATCTGATACTCTGGATTTGTATGTGTATGTGCTGTCTTCCCCATAATGGCAGCTCAGTAGATATTTGTTAACTGTATAAATGAAATTGGTATTTGGCTCCAGAAGTACTTTATACTGAAGTCGCAGTGTGCATTCATTCATTCAAAAAACATTTACTGAGTGACCACTTTGTATCAGGTTGTCTAGCTGTTTAGAGTATGTCAGTGAACAAAATAGACAAAGATCTCTTCCCTCTGGAGCTTACATTCTAGCAAAGCATGATTAACAGTAAACATATTAATTATTTATTGGGTTAGAAAATTATAAGTGCCATAAAAAATGAAAAAAGGAGAGCAGAGAAAGGGGACTGAGTACAGGTGTGCCTTGCAATTTTCAACAGCATGGTTATGGTGGGTCTGAAGGATAAACTGAAGGTGATGTTCATGATGGAGAACTGGTTTTTAGAATTCAGTATCTTTCTGGGAGAACTTTGTTTGTTTTACCATTCTCTGCTATGTGTTTCATGGGGCCCCACAGCATGTCCATTGTGACAAATGTAACTGTCCTTTGTAGTATATAGGTGAAAAAATATTTTTTCCAAAAAGTTCACATTATTCAGGATTTTACTTTAATGCAGCAAATTAAATGAAGAGACTGGGCTCTTGAATGGAAAAGACTGGCCAAACGAATACTACAGATGGGTTGAAAAAAAACATGTATATTTTCTTCACGTTTTACTGCACTTTGCAGTTGCTTCTTAATGTCCCGCTGACTGTGGATGACTAGGTGAAGTTGTTTTCTAAGAGTGGTTGTTGATTTTCTTTATTTGGAACTGTGTTGAAGATTCACCTGGTATGATGTCATGCTTTAAGTTACTAAATTATTGCTCTTTGAGATTTCTGAAGGAACCAGACAAGCCTAGCCAAATTGCACTCCGTAATTAAAGGATGCTTAGTGAAAGAGGCTGATAGGAACAATTTTAGAAAGTGAAGTGTTTTTCCCTTTGGGTCCTTTACTTAAGTGGATTACAAACACTGTGTTTAAATATCAAAAGCTATTAATCTAAAACTATAAATGTAGAGTACCCATGGGATTTGCTTATGACTTTAGCAGTTTGTCATATTTAATTTTGGTTTTATCACGTGGTTAAAGTGAAATTAAAATGCCCCTAAGATGCTGTTACTTTTGAGGTTTACTGGAGTTGACTTACTATAAATCAAAATTGACCAGGAAAGAGATATGAGAATATCTTTGGAAGAGAATGGAATGATGGAATGGAATGATCAGCGTTGTAGGTTGGCATCAGGGACTCCTTTTCATGAAAATGGAGGGCTAAATGAGGATACTTACTTAAAAGGAGCAAATAGCTTCCCTCCCTGAAAGGGATATTCATAGTGTCCTTCAATGGAAGGCTGATATGATCCTTCTCGCTTTCATTATCCAGAAGGAACATGTGTCTAATTCACACAGTGACCTCATCTTAACGTGAAAGTCTCCAGGGAATTTAAGGTGTAGTAGTTTCTTTCAGCATGCCTGTGACACTGGGGTGTGTCTTCTATGTGTCTTCAGCCTTGCTAATCTAACCTGAGCTCATATCTATTGGGTTGGCCAAAAAGTTCGTTTGGGTGTTCCCGTAACATTCTATGGAAAAAACCCGAACGAACTTTTTGGCCAACCCAATAGTACCTCTGTCTCCCCGGGGAGCAAGACATTGACAAATACCAGAATGTGAGTAAATCATGAATTGTGACCCCATTATAATATGTTCTGTATTACGCTGAATGTATTTGACTGAACAGTTTGAATCATAAATGGAAATGAGCCAAGGCCAAGAGGGGCTACCATGTTGAATGAATATTTACATTGTGGGGCAGAGATGGTTAACAGTTAGTATTCTATTTAATAGGCATGTTAAGGGCTTTAAAAAAATTGTATTAGATATATAAGAATCTAAAATTCAAATGGATATACAAATGTCTCAAGTATCAGTTCATTTTGGCTAGTATAACAATCTAAAAATATTTGTATAGTTTACGTTGATTATTTTTCGTATTTGAAAGTGACACTTTTTGCTGTGCTTGGCCGAAAAGACCAACTTTAATGAGCTCAGTAATATTTTCGAACTAAATGCAACTTTGGTTTGGATTAAAGCTCTACTTCATCACTCTTGGCGAAGTTTGGAAACCTTTGTACAGTGAAATCATTAAAATAGCAACTATGTTTCTGTGTTTCATAAGTCAGTTTGCTGTTTATCATACACATATGGCAATACCATTCCCACTGAGGTTGTGCTTTAGTTTTAGTTCGGCTTTTAGTTTTTTAGTTTTGTCCATCCTGTTTATAATTGTCCCACTTTAGTTAGCAGCTGTGTAGGGTATCTTACTGTTATTTGTCATTGACTTATGGCAGCTCATTCAAGTGGAGGTAAATTATGCCTATCATCCTTTTTTGCAAGCGATAATTGGGATCATGTTTAATTATTTTATATTACATTTATACGTATTTATATTATTTCTAGCTTTCTGATGACATACCATTTAATGACTCAGCTAAGCATATAGGTGGGAACCCTCATTATCCCACTGACATGTACTTGGTCTGGAGCTCGTTAACACACTGATACTGTAAACTGTATGCTGGTGTCCTAAAAGACATTGGTTTTCCTTCATGCCTTGTTTCTTTGATTATAAAAGCATCATCAACTGTGTTGCCCAGATGGGAGAATTTGTTGAGAGCATTGAGTTATGTATTGCAAGAAAACTTTTCTATACATTATGTGTCTCAAGCATAGCTTTAGATTTGACCTCATACTGTTAAGTTGAATTTTAAAATATACATGACACTGGACTTTCTCTGCAAAAATTCTTCCTTTTTTCCTTCTGGGATCACTTTTAGAAAACAGATACCAGCATTTAGAAGCTTCTAGTTAATTGCAAGAGAACAATTTCCATGGAAAATGCCTTCTCTCAGATACAGTGTATCTAGTTTATTAGCTCTTAAGGCCTTTGCATACTACTGGGTTGGGGTAATATTGACACAGGCAGCTACCAGCTGGATATCCTTTTGCTCCAAGTTACTTCTTTTTTTTTTTATGTATTTGCTTTCAATTTAGTGCCCACTGCAGGCACTAAGTCAATGTTTGTTGAATGAATTAGGCAAATGAATGTCCTATAATCAGTTTAACTCATTTAGGTCAGAAGCATTATTAAGTAATACGACACATTGTCATATTAGCAGACACACTGATTAATACTGATTACCATTAATAACATGTAGAGACTGCTTATTATATGCTTTGTACAGGGAAATGAATTATTTGTTCTTTAAGAGGATTAGGGATGGGTATGTTTATCTTGTTCAGTTACTGAAAGACTGTCATCTTGTCCACTGATCTTCAACTGTGTAGTTATTAAGAGTATAGGGAAAACTCTCAAAATACAATATGTACGAAAAGAAATTATCTGTCCCAAACAGGGATAATATGGAAATAAATTACTGAACTCTACAAGTTTAGAAAAACAGTCAAAATAGGAAATGTCATGCAAAAGATTACCTTAGTTGATATATATTTGGTTTTGAAAATTACTCTTGTGGGAAGTCCCTGATGGTCCAGTGGTTGGGACTCTGTGCTTCCACTGCAGGGGGCATGGGTTCAATCTCTGGGCAGGGAGCTAAGATCCCGCATGCTGCATGGCATGGCCAGAAAAAAAAAGAAAAAAGAAAATTACTCATGCAAAAACTTGGAACATTGGCTCTTGAGTGTCCAGTTTGGAGCCTCTGAAGGCAGAGGTCAGTGCCAGGAGCTTCTGGCTGAAGAAGGTACCTATTCTCCCATTTCTTTTTATATTGTAAGGCAAATATCAGTACAGTAAGACTCTATAGTAACATAGTTCTTTTTATTACATTGAAACAAAGTGAGGAAATGCATAAGAAACTACTTTTCAAAACACAAGGCACTTTTTAATGTGAGTAATTAAGTATATATATGAGCCAAGTCATGTATCCCAAAACACACGTAAGGAAAAAAAACAATAAAGCAACATACAGTACGTATCATATGGGATGATCTTATGCCATGACACTGTCACCATGAAGAAGAGCTTCCCAATACAAATGCCAGCCTCTGCCCTGGGTCTCCCTCCTGTGCAGAAAAGGGGGAAATTTGTAAGCAGGTTAAGACAAGAAGTAAAAAACACGTTCTGATACACTTTTTTCTATTTCATATTTTTCTTCCATGGCATTTAAGATACTGTACTTTTTCTATGTTATTGAGTTATTATCTTCCTATGGTGTTGGTAAAATTTTATTTTACTGACGGTGAAAGAAATTGTGGTTTATGAGTTGTCATTATCAAGGCTCTGTTGAATTCCTATGTTCGCAGTAAAGGCAGTGTTAGAATGGTGGTATTCTGATTCTACAATTTTGTTTTCCTTAATATTGGGTAACCTTATCCTCCCATACTCAGATGATTAACTTAAGCTTAAAATCTTGAAAACTGTCTTGTTAATTGGAAAAGCCATATCACACCAATTCATTGATAGAATTACATGGCAAATTTTGCCTTTGACATTATCTCCATCAAAACTTTCTTATGAAACATTTCCATCAAAGTCCAGCCATGTGTATGTCAGTATCCATTACACGTTAAAATAGTATGGTTTTCTGCATGTTTTAAAACTTTATCAAATAGTGTATCATATGCATCATTCTGTGACTTAGTGATTTTTGATCAGAATTGTTTTGGAGACTTATCTGTGTTGATTCTAGATAATTTATTTTAATTGCTGTGTGGTATACACGTTCCACAGTTTATAAATTCTGTTGATGGAGACTGTTGATCAATTCTATCCACTATTTCTAGTTTTTTGCTATTGCAAACAATTTTGTATATGCACTAGAGCTCATCTAGGCCATTGTTTTCTAGACTACAAGACATGACTTATTAATGATATTGAAATCATCTTAGTGGGCTGAAACCAACATTGAAAAAATGAAATAGAAAAGGACAAAATAGGGTAGGGTAGAATAGAATAATGTAAAATAGAAAAAAATAGGAAAGAGGATATCCCTTAGCATCTCATATAGGAAGGGTAAGAATTATTTTGTGAAACTCTTGTTTCAGGTACATATATGTATCAAAAAAGATTGAAAGACACTGCTCTGACCTAAATATTGTTGAGTTGCTCTAAAAGTGATTGTGCCACTTTACATTCCTTCTAGCTATATGAGTGTGCCTTCTGATCTTCATCCTCGCAAACACTATGTATTATCCCCTTTAATTTTGCCGATCTGATTGGTGAGATCTATCTGATTGTGATTACATTTCTATGATAAATTCCATGGATATGTTTGTTAATTTCTTCTTCTGTGAATTGCCTGTATCCTTTGTCCACTTCTAAATTGGATTGCCTTTTTTGTTCTAATTTTTAGGTGTTCTTTATACATTATGGATACTAATTAGGTATCAGTTATATATGTTGAAAATATCTTCTCCCATTCTGTGGCATGTTTTTCCCTTTGTTCATTTTGTCTTTTATTATGCCAAAGTTTTAATCTTTAATGTAAAATTTACCAGTCTTTCCTTTGTGGTTTATGCTTGTGTGTCTCATTTAAGAAATCTTTCCCTGCCCTGAGGTCATAAAGATGTTTTCTATACTTTCTTCCAAAAATTTGAAAATTTTGCGTTTTTCCCTTTCCAAATGGTTTCCCTTGCATTTTTTTATGTTGAAATACTATAGATTAAACGTTAAGTGTTGTTTTGTAAGTTTCAGCATCCAAGTTGTTGAAGCCCTTTCCCAAAACTTATAATATCTGAAAGTTATATTTTATAATATTAATTCTTTTTATAATTGAGCACCTCTGCTGCTGACTTTCTAACAGTAAATAGAGCTGATACAATTTTTTAACTGTATCTTTCTGAGATAAATACTGGCTTGTTAAAGTTTCAAGATGGTATATTCTTGTCCTTTTCTTTTGTTCTCTAATAGAATTTATTTATGTATTTCCATTTTCAGTCACATTTACCTTACCCTAGACGACAACTTCACAAGGATCTAGAAGGAACAGGGTTAAAGATGACTGAATACTGGGCTCCAGAAATTTAGAAACAATCAGGTACAAACATTTTTGGTGGGAATGTTCCTAACCAGTCAGTACAAAGTAAAACCATCTGGAATGTACACAGGAAAACTTAAAATATCCCTGCATTACAGGGGAGGGTCCAAGAGCAAGGACTTTGGAATTAGTCCTGGCTCTGACCCTGACTGACTGGTGACTGTTAGTCAAAGTATTGAAATATGTCCATTAAACAGAGGCAATGATTACACCTGTTTCTTTTTGGCTATTGTAAAGATAAAATGAGATAATATAAGGCACTTAGTGCTTGGCACCGGGTAACTGTTTATTTTAACTGTTATTATTGTTGCTGTTATTTAGAATTCATGTTTATCACATCATGGATGTGGTATTCTATACGCGTATTATGGATTTTTAAGACGTATATGTTGATATATTACTATAACGTTGCTATAACAATAGCCTGGTGATATCACATATAACAGGTTGAGATAACTATAATCCTCACATATATTCCGCAAACTATATTCCTCAAGTAGTGCAAATTGGGAAAGCTAGTTTTCTCTATTTTATTTGTATCACATTGGAATAATGTTAAAAAAAAGCCAACCAGGGAATTCCCTGGCAGTCCAGTGGTTAGAACGCCGTGATTTCACTGCCGAGGTTGCAGGTTCAATCCCTGGTCGGGGAACTAAGATCCCCGCAAGCCAGCCGCGCAGCACAGCCAAAAGGGAAATAAATAAATAAATAAAGCCAACCATTTTCCACAATGCTACAGATTTTGACATCATTTTTTTCACAGTACTGTATAATAGTAATTAATCATGAATCATTTTTAAATCTTCAAGGACATTCTGACTGACAAAAATGAAATGATGTTAATATTATCTTTAGTGTTAATTGAATTTTACTGAATGTTATTTCTTTGAATATGGTAATTTTCATATGCCATACATGTAATTATGTCTTAACCTGATTAGTCAAATAAACGGAATGACCTGCTTTTCACCATTCTAATTTTTAAAGAGTTACTCTACTTGAAACTGATCAAAGACACTGAAAAGAGCTATTTATTTTTCTCCTTAAAAACCCAAGGTATGCAGGTGTTAAAAAATTTCTATTAGCTGATATAGAGTGCTTTCCAGGATACATTGTTAGGTGAAAAAAAAAAAGCTTGCAAAAGGGTATGCAAAGTATGCTATATTTTGTACAAGAAAGAACTGGGGAATAAAAACACATACATATGTCTGCTTATTTTTGCAAAAGGAAACAGAAGAAGAAACCAGAAACCAGTGAAGCTGGTTACCTACAATGGTAGAGGGATGGGGTGGGGAAACAAAACAAAACAAACCCCAGGATTACTGTTCAGTGATCTCAGCATATTAGCAAGATTTCCCTTCTGCTAGGGACACAAAGGGGTCCTAAAGTCCAGTGAGGGGCATTCACTTCTCTAATTAGATCCCTTTTCCTTCTCTTGTTTGTTTCCTTTTTTGCCTTTGAATTCCCTTCCTCTTCTAATTTCTCTTCTCTTCCTCTTTCTTCTCTTCCCTCTCTTATCTTTTTATTTTTTATTCCAGTAAACTTGGGGCAGTTATGGAAAAGGTATTTCCAGTTAAGATGAGGCCAAAAAGAGAAGAATCCCCAATATAGGCTGTCTGCAATCTACAAAAAGCTGTATTCAGAAGATGCTTTCAACGAATATCTTGTGTTCTGCTCTGAGCCATGTGTTGTGGTAGTTATAGCAATGAATGAGTCACGGTCCTCTCTCCTAAAGAGCTTGAAAATTCATAGAGAAGACAGATGATATAGGAATAGCTGCTGCATGAAATTATTTTTCCATGATGGCAACCAGATCAAGTTTTAGAAATTTATAAGTGAGAAAAGTCTAAGTGATCCTTTTCACAACAAGCATATCTTTCCCAAACATTAGAAATAATGATTTGTATTAATTGCCATAGTTTGAGTAATAATTATTCTGAATATATTATTTATTATTCCTTATATGCTGAGAGACCTTTTACAGCTGAAGAAAACAGAATTTTACCAGTATCCTCAAGTGAATATAAAACATTGATAAGGAACACTGTTAAGACTTAGCCTTATTTTGGTTATTGTTTTTATCTATTGCAAGGCTCTAACTGCTTGTAGGTAGTATTAGATAAAATGTTCTGATTTTAGGCATTTGAAATATGGGTTGTATGTGAGTAGATAGGAGCCAGCCTAATGAATCAGAATATCAACATTATTAAACATGATTTCATTAAATTGCTTCTGAGGGGAGAGAGAATATTTATTCATATTTATTTTTAGTGATAACTGTGTAATGATTTAACCACAGTCCAGACATACTGCCTGTTATGTGATAGGGCTGCTTCTGCTGTTACTTGTATGTGGTAGAAGGTAGTCATTGTGGAGCTGGTTCATTAAGGCAAGCATATTCAGTGCTATAGCTACATACTGGATGGCTGTTGTTTCAGATTTTTTGTTAAGATAACAAGTCACATTTGTTCATTCATTCTTTCATCCTTTTATTCTTTTCATTCATTCCCCCCTCCCTCCCCCTTAGCAAATCATACACTCTTCAGTGGAGCTGAGAATTGATAAGTCTACTCTTCACAGTGATTTGGAACTTTCCAATCCCAGGGGAAATTTGACCAAGGTCTACAGTTTATTTTTTCTTATCTATAGGAAGTCAACTCTGAAATGAAAATTTTCTACTCATTCCCTAATAGATTTAAGAATATAGGTTTATCTTGGGATTATTTTTCCACACCTCAGCAGGAGGATTCTCATAGGAGAACAACAGTTAAAACATCTACTGGGTTTTACAGCTATTAACTCCCATGCCCCAAACTTAATTCCCTTATTTTCCTTCACCATATTTGAGCTTAGCTTATTTTCTCTGTTAATTAGAAGTAAAGTAATTTTAACCTGCCCAGTTTCACTCGACATATGGGATCTTGATTTTACCACATACTTTTTCCCCAAGGACTGCACAGGACCATGGAAGACCATATGGAAGAAGAACTTTTCCTTCTCTATGGAAAAAGTGTCAAGGTTAGAAAAATCATGCCCTTGGAGCATATATTTTCTGTCACATAAAACATACTTCATCAAACCTCTATTGGTCATCCAATAGGAAGATCAATGAGATAGTGTCTGTCTTTGAGGGGCTCTCAGTATAGTGACCGAGAGGCTGGCCCATCACTGTTATGGGTGTAGAGAATGCCAGAGGGACCAGCAGGGGACTCTGGGGATTGTGTGAGGAGTAGAGAAAGGGTCCCCAGAGGCGGTGACGTTTGAGCTAGATGAGGAGCCACACCACCCCTACTTTCACAGAAAATGCTGTCCTGCAAAAGGGTCTGAGTTGAACAATGTTTGCTCCACTGCCAGAGCTTTTAAAAAAAATGACAAAATACTTAATCTTAGATGACATGTTCTTAATTCATCGCAGATATTCTTTATTTCGTTTCCATCACATCTGAATATTACAGTCAGCCAGCTTAAGTCCGGTCAGTGTGCAAGTGATGTTAAAAGTTTCACATCTTTCAGCATGCGCATCGATCTCTATCTCATGTTGATTTTATGAAATTTATGAAATATCTGCTCTTCACTGCTGACAGCTTAATATTAACTGCCACCATTCACTTTCATTTTTCTGTTTTCCACTTTTTAAAAAATAAAATACGGTCAAAATTCAGTAAACGATGTAAATCATCATCACAGCCAGCGTAGTGTACAAAAACAGCACAGCTTCTGAACTGAACCATAGTATTGCCGCGTGCTGACTCGAAGTGCTCATTTGTGAGCTCCTGTAGGAAAGTAGCTTACAAAAGCAATGTATAGAACCTGAAAGTCTTATAGAATGTTCATAGAAAATTTCATTATTTTTCTTCTGGGCACAGATTTTGTAAAATAAAAAACTCATGGAATTAGCAAAGAAATTACTTTATTACATGGTGTTATGCTGCCAGGAAATTCTCAAAACGTGAGGTGTTGGCTGTTCTTTAAGAATTTTTTTTTTTTTTTTTTTGCTAGGCATGCCCAACATGTAATTTTAATTCTGTTTTTATATGCGGTATTTTAAATTGAACTGTGACAACTTAATAGTTGTCCATAGTTAAATGAAGTATCATAATCCACTTGGTTCTTCATATGGATGGAGAAGCAGAGTTAATACAGGGAGCACACACTCAAAACAACGATAAAATGCATTTTGGTCTCTAACTTTATGGAGATGTATTTCCTTAATTATGTTTTCCTTGAGCTAATATTAAAAAATTTTACTGCTTTGCATTTCCCAAACAGATGCCAGTGAAAGATGAGAGAGGTGGCTTGGATGTGAGCAAAGCAGTGAAGGTAAGCTGGCCTGGGGTTAATTCTCACCTACGCTGGTGACAGGTGCAGAAAGGAGGCTCCAAGCTAGGATGCAGATTCCTGGGACACGACCTTGATGACCTATATTGCCGACCTCTTGCTCTCTGGTAGTGCTTTTTTTCCCCTACAGTTTTTTTATTGCCCACTCTTGGCTTCTGCTCAGCCAGTCCCTTACTTAATAGCTGGGCCCAGAGGTAGTTGGGTGCCTTCTGCGGAGATGCCTGCTATCGTGCAGGCTGGCTGTAGTGTGACTGAGGCTCCCAAAGTGTGTGCATCCTTATATTATGTACACTCTTACTATATACAATGTATATATATGTACAGAGTATACATATATGCTATATATGTACATATGTATACAGTATGTACAATGTGTATAACTATATATGCTCAAGATTATGCCAGACAGAAGAATGTATTTTTCTTCTGTGAGAGAAGATACTCAATTCCTGGAGACTGATATTAAATATTTACTTCAAAAAAGTATAAACGTGTGCATTTCATAAATGAAGTCATTGGTTCCCTATGAAGAAGTTTCCCCACAGACTTAGAAACATGAATTTTTGATGACTGACCTCCAGTAGCCAGCCTTCTGGCAGAGATTTAAAAAGCAATGTATTCACACCTGTTATATTTAGGTTATATTGGAATTATTTGTTTTCTATTAAATTGTGAGCTCCATGAAGGAAGACAACCCACAGTGGGCATTACCGCCCTGTTCATTAAGGACTTCATGAGCACAACAGCCAGAGCCCTACAAGTGCAAGCAAACACTAGGCCTGCCAGGAGTTATCACTTTTTTTTTTTTTTTTTTGCGGTACGCGGGCCTCTCACTGTTGTGGCCCCTCCCGTTGCGGAGCACAGGCTCCGCGGCCATGGCTCACGGGCCCAGCCGCTCCACGGCGTGTGGGATCTTCCCGGACCAGGGCACGAACCCAGGTCCCCTGCATCGGCAGGCGGACTCTCAACCACTGTGCCACCAGGGAAGCCCAGGAGTTATCACTTTTTATGTGAACTTTTTACTTAGCAACAGATGATTTGTGGAAAGAAATCTGGCTTGCCCACTGAGAAGCTGGTGATCTTGGAATATTTCTCAGTCTCTCTGGCCCTCAGGTTCCTCATATGTAAAATGAGGATAGCAATGTGTATGTCCTACACTTGTGAAGATTAGAAATACTACGTAAGAACTCTTTTAACTAGCACGTTAGCACGTCTACATGAAATATTTGATGCCACATCCCAAACATTGTTCTTTCTGAAAATTATAGACTTAAATCAGAAAAAAAAAATTAAAATGAACACCTCACAGAAAGTAAGAATCCTTCATAATATAAGGAGGTGGGTAATTTAAAGTAGAAGCTTAGACTAAAAGGTAACAGAACAAGACTCTGTCATTAGCCCCACAGTGACCTTAGGTGCTGCCCAAAAGATAATAGAAGACATCATTCTCCAGGCAGGGTCTTACAGTTTGGTGGTGTCATGGGGGGAAGTGGCCCGATTTGGCATTAGGGGAGCTTCCCCTGGTTCAGGCTATGCCACTCACTAAGGGTGATTCTGTTAGCAGTGACAAACTGCTTCCCCTCTGTGTTAGTTTCTTAGTATTAGTTTCTGCCCTGATGAAGTACCACAAACCAGGTGGTTTAAAACAACAGAAATCTACTCTCTGACAGTTCTGGAGGCCAGAAGTCTGAAATCAAGGTGTCCGCAGGGCCACGCTCTCTGAAGGCTTGAGGGAAGAAGCCTGCAGCTTCTGGGGGCTCCCGGCACCCTTGGTGTTCCGGCACATATAGCTGCATCACTCCAGTCTCTGCCTCCATCTTCACTGTGTGTCTTCACATAGTTAACTTTACATGTCAGCTTGAGTGGGCCCCCAGTGCCCAGGTTAAACATTGTCTCTGGGTGTGTCTGTGAGGGTGCTTCCAGATGAGAATAGCACTGGAACTGGTGGACTCAGTAAATGGGTGGGCTCTTCCTGGTGTGGGTGGGCGTCATCCAATCTGTTGAGAACCTGGTTGGAACAAAAGGCAGAGGAAGGAAGAATTCATCCCTTTTTTCCTGCTTCGCTGATTTACCTGAGACGTCTCATTTCATCCTCTGCCCTCAGACTGGGATTTACATCATTGTCTCCTCTGGTTTTCGGGCCTTTGGATTCGGATTGAATTATTCCACCAGCTTTCCTAGGTCTCCAGTTTATAAATGCAAACATAGGACTTCTGAGCCTCCATAATCTTGTGAGCCAAGTCCTATAAATGAATGAATGAATGGCTGGATAAATAAATAATTTTTTCCCCTGACTCCTAAGGTGAAAAGCACAAATATCCTTTCTAAAACAAGTAGCTAGTCTGATCTGCTCTCTACTAGACATATATCTGGTAAGACTGATTTAATATCTGATGGGAAAGATAGGGCTTAGAAAATCCTTTGCTCCTTTAAATTAAGCTAGAGTTTGGTGATTATTGAGGGAAATGGCTAGACATGGCATTTGATAGGCATGTTGGCTATTTATGCATCTTATTATAATCTTAAAAATTTTGGGAAGTTGAAAAGTATGTAAGTAAAAATGTTTCCAGTGTAGCAAATAAGTAAAAGCTCTCTTTAAAACAGCTTTATCTGTTTTAAACACCAGGGACTTGCCTGGTGATGCAGTGGTTAACAATCTGCCTGCCAATGCAGGGGGACACAGGTTCCATCCTTGGGCTGGGAAGATCCCACATGCTGCGGAGCAACTAAGCCCGTGCGCCACAACTAATGAGCCTGCACTCTAGAGCCCGTGAGCCACAACTACGGAGCCTGTGTGCCACAACTACTGAAGCCCACGCGCCTAGAGCCCATGCTCCGCAACAAGAAAAGCAAATGCAATAAGAAGCCCATGCACTGCAACGAATAGTAGCCCCCGCTCGCTGTGCACAGCAACGGAGACCCAATGCAGCCATAAATAAATAAATAAAAACAGCTTTATCATGTCCACATTGAATGCTCTTATGGGAGTGCAAATGCTCATGATCTTCATGCATCCTGTTGTGGGTTTGCTTGTATCCCCCCCAAATTCATATGTTGAAATCCTAACCCCCAAAGGTGATGGTATTGGTATTAGAAGGTGGGGCCTTCAAGAATTGTTTAAGTCCTGAGGGGAGAAACCTCATGAATGGGATTAGTGCTTTATAAAAGGGGCTCCAGAGAGATCCCAGCCCTTTCCAGCACGAGAGGACACAGTGAGAGGACACAGTGAGAAGACTCTGGCTCTGAACCAGGAAGGGCACCTTCATCAGAACATGATCATGCTGGCGCCTTGAGCTCGGACTTCCCAGTCTCCAGAACTATAAAAAATAAATTTTTGTTGTTTATAATCCACCCAGTCTATGGTGTTTTGGTTTAGCAAATTGACTGAGATACCCATTATTTTTGAAGATGACCTTTTTTGGAAATGGGCTCACTGCAGATGCAGATTGTTTAGTTAAGATGAGGTCATGAGGGTGACCTAATCCAGCATGACTGGTATCCTTATAAAAAAGGGGAAATTGAGACACAGAGACAGACGCATGTGGGGGAAGATGATGTGAGAGACACAGGGAGAATTGGGCCATCTGCAAGCCGAGGGGAGAGGCCTGACAGATCTTCCCCTTACAACCCTTAGGAGGAACCAGACCAGCTGATACCTTGACTCTGAACTTCTAGCCTCCAGAACTGTGAGAAGATAAAGTTCTGTTGTTTAAGCCACTCAATTTGTGGTACTTTGTTTCAGCAGTTGTAGCAAACGAATACATGTCCTTTCTGGGTGTTTTCGTCCTACCAATCCCCAAACCTGAGTGGGGGGATGAGGGAACCCACCAGTTGCTCAAACTGAATGGTCAGAACTGACCCATGAACTGAAACCTTCTGGACTTTTTCCTTGGTGTCACCTTTGGCATTGTTCTTTCCCAAGGACTTGTTTTGCTAAGACTTGGGCAGCAGATGAAACAGCAGTCTTCTCCCTTTTTTCCTGCTTTCATAAGCAGCTTAGTTTCCAGAGCTACATTTAAGATATAACCGACACTGAAAGTGCTTACCAGACATTCACCTCCCCAGAGTTCAGCCTTGTATGATTCCTGTGTCCTTGAGGAAAATTAATAGGTGAGATCTGATTCCATCCAGGACCTCTGGCTCTTGGTTGCAGTGAGAGGGTCCTGAAGCAGTCAGGCTTGTAAAGGCAGTTCCCAAAATAGATAGGGTTTGTTCCTCCTCAAACCAATGCTAACTCTTCTACAGAAATGAAGGGGGCAAAGAAAATGTATTTTTTATTATTAGTCAATATATATATAGATTTATTTTATTTACTTATTTTTTTAATTCTTTTTCAGCCAGTACAGGCTACTCTGTCATCTTTGAAGATGTTAGATGTGGGAAAGTGGCCAATTTTCTCCCTTTGTTCTGAGGAAGAACTGCAGTTAGTTCGTCAGGCCTGTGTCTTTGGCAGTGCTGGCAACGAAGTTTTATATACTACAGTAAATGATGAGGTAATGTTGAAGAAAAAATTACATTTTCAGTAATGGATTTGCTGAATTGAAGATCTTGGGGGAACTAAGGAGTTAAGGAAGGAATTAAGGTAAAAAAAAAATGCACGGAGAGTAGATTCTTATTTATTAAATAATGAAGCAGTTTCCCTAGGGGAACTGTGCCTGTTTCAATGTACAGGTTTGTCAGAAATAGAACTGCTTGAACTAACTCTGGTTTTTCCCACAGATTTTTGTGCTTGGCACAAACTGCTGTGGCTGTTTGGGATTAGGTGATGTCCAGAGCACCATTGAACCTCGGAGACTGGATTCTTTAAGTGGCAAAAAAATTGCCTGCCTCAGCTATGGGAGTGGTCCACATGTTGTCCTTGCAACAGCAGGTAACCTAGGAACACAGGGTGGAATTTTAGCCATAGCTTTCTTTGTTGAGGAACAAGACTAGGACCACCCCTTACACTGAGAACATACTTCTTGATTGGCTTTCTGCCTCTGCCCTGGGAACTTGACTGTGCTTTGGACAATATGAAATATCAGTATCAATATCAAAGTAAGATAATGTAGCAGATGGAATCTAGCAGTTATTGGCACTTTGGGTGTAAGAATGACAATGCGATAAGCCCAGTGAACTCCTTTTGTTGATATGTGTAATTATTTTGCATTAGAATGCTGAACTCACTCAGGACTTTTTGAACTTGAGATTCTTGATCTATGAGAAGAGCGATGAAAGCTAGATTCGAAGATCCCCTCTAACTGTTAGCGTTCTGTGATCCTGACTTTAAACAGTCACTGATGGCTCTAGTTGGTATTAATAGTATAAAGAATTAAATATTCTCATGGCTATTTCATGCATTCAGACTTAGAAGACAACATAATTAAAACATACCTTAGAGTTCCCCTCAAGCTGGGTATTCATTTTATTAGTGTTCTTTAAATGGAAAATAAATTTTATAAATACTCTCGTATATTTATTTCACATTTTAAAAATAAGTTTTAGGGATTTTTGGTTGCCAGTAGTAGCAGGCTGGATTATTCAGACCATTTCTGCAGTGAAAACAAATACAAATTCTATATAAAATATACTTTTTTAATTTTCTAAAAGCATCAAAACACTGATAAGGCAGAAAGGAATTATTAGACCAAATATATTTAAGAGAAAGTATGAACTAAGAAGTTAGAGGGGACCCTGAAGCTAATTTTGCCTTAAAGCCATCTGCCTATGCACTTAAAGAGTGTTGTGGTCTGATGTACTTATGAGGTGAAGGGGTCACAAGTCAAAGACCTCACATGTTAGGCTGGGACCACAAAGGGCTACACTCTCAGGGCAAGGATGAGTCAGTTCTTTCATCTCTAAGGGACTCAACAGAAGAATTCCTTGGCTCTGAGCAAAGCAAGGAGAAAAAAAGAAAGAAAACCTCTCCCTGAGGTGTTGTATCCATGGATTTGTATTCCAATTCACCTTAGATTGGATGGTCCAAGAAATCTCAGGCCTTGGATTTATCAGAGAGGTACCTTTAAAGTGCCTTAAGAACATGAGAGAAGTTAATGCAAATTCTTTCTAGACGAAAGTACCTTCATTCTAGGCCTGAAGGAATATAATGCCATCGAAAATCATTTTTCAATGGCAATTAGTAGCACATAGTCAAAGATAAGCAGGTACAAGGAAACAAGGCACCCTGAATAAGAACCTGCAAAAAAGACAGCAAAAAACAACTACTAAATATCAGATATTAGAATTACCAGATACCACTTATAAGATGGCTGTACTTATTATGTTTGAAAAAATAAAAAATGAGCTTGAAGATACCTGAAGAGGTCATAGAAGACTTGAAAGAGAACCAAATAAACAATATAATTATCAAAATGAAAAAATCAGTGGACAAGTTTTGCAGCAGTTTGAACACAGCAAGAGAAAATTAATAAACTGGAAGGTAGATCAGAAGAAATTATCTGGAATGTCGCACAAAGAGACAATAGGGTAGAAAAATACAGATGAAAGGCGTATATACTGTATTATTCCATTTATGTTAAGTTCAAAACCAAGAAAGACTAAATCCTGTTATCCAGGATGTACATGTGGGGGGGCTTTTGGGGTGATCATAAGATTGTATTTCTTGACTTGAGTGGTAGTACATGGATGTGTACTTTGCAATTATTTATAAAACTGTGTATATACAGTTTAAGAACTTTTCTGAATATGTATTATACTGCACAATAAGTAATATAACAAAGATTCAAAAAGTTAACTTGGAGATCATTTTATAGATAAGGAAATTAAGGTTCAGAGAAGTTAAATGACCTTACAGTCAGTCTAATTTCAATCTGTTTTTTTTTTCTCTTACTTTTAGCAGCCTTTTCTCTGTTGTTTATTAAAAACCTATCTTCTAGCTATTATAACTGAATCCATTTAAATTTTATCTTGTTGCTTTGAGGTAGAATGTACTTAAACTTCCCAAATGTATTCTTTTATAAAATGAGTTTTGTGGAATAGGGAAGTTGATTAGCTTTTGCATATGAAGTTTTAGTTTCCATTTGTGGAAGTGTGTAATATATATATTTTCATATAAGAATAGATGTTTTGAAAGTTGGTTATGTTTCTTTTTATTTTCAGAAGGAGAAGTCTTTACCTGGGGTCACAATGGTTACAGTCAGCTGGGCAATGGGACAACTAATCATGGTCTAGTGCCCTGTCATATCTCTACTAATTTGTCAAACAAACAAGTCATTGAAGTGGCCTGTGGGTCTTACCATTCTTTGGTGCTAACATCTGATGGAGAGGTGAGAATAGTCAGCATAAATCCCACTGATCATAAGATTTCAATAAGATTTTAATTTCAGTACATTATATAGATTCCTGTAGCAGTCCTGGAAATATGATCATTTGATTAAAATAACCACCTACCTCAAATTCAGTCTTACTCTTGTTAGCAGTTCATAGTCATGGTGTTTATATTATGAAGTGTGCCTGTATGTAGTAAGGATTTCTATAACTGCAAAATTTAAAAGGATGTATTGTTACTTCTATGTTGCTATACTCAAGGGGATTATTTGCAAAAAGAAAAATCCCCAAATGCTGGAAAATATGGCTGAAGCAAAGTAGATATTTTTATAAGGATTATATGATATTTGATTATAATCATTGCTGTTTGTGTAGGTAATGCCAGTAACCAAATTTTATAAAGTAATATGCTTTGGGACTTCCTAGGCGGTCCAGTGGTTAAGACTTTGCCTTCCAATGCAGCGGGTGCGGATTTGATCCCTGGTCAGGGAGCTAAGATCCCACGTGCCTCGTGGCCAAAAAACCAAAACATAAAACAGAAGCAGTATTGTAACAAATTCAATGAAGACTTTAAAAATGGTCCACATCAAAAAAATCTTAAAAAAAAAAATAAAGTAATACATTTTGTAAGAATGCATTCTATGGAAACTTCCCTGCCTGTGTTGTGAGCATTTATGGTTATCAAGCACTTTGAGGGCAAAGATGAGGCACCGTAAGTGCCAATTGAGACACTTTATATATTAGTGTGTTTCATTTATTGATCTCTTCTTTCAAATAGGTATTTGCCTGGGGTTATAATAACTCCGGGCAGGTAGGGTCTGGATCAACAGCTAATCAGCCGATCCCTCGAAGAGTCACTGGCTGCTTACAGAATAAAGTAGTTGTGAACATAGCCTGTGGACAGATGTGCTCGATGGCAGTGGTGAACACTGGGGAGGTAAGAAAGTTATTTTCTGTGTCGCTTAAAAAAGCCTGTCTACCTTCTCAGTGTCATACTGACATGGAATGCTTCTGTTCATCTTTCGTGGGCATTGAGTCTCTCATCTTCTCTCAGGTCTATGTCTGGGGTTACAATGGAAACGGGCAGCTGGGACTCGGCAGCAGCGGCAACCAGCCAACCCCCTGTAGGGTAGCAGCTTTGCAAGGCATTCGTGTCCAGCGGGTATGTCCACTGTTGCTTCACATGCTGCCTGTTTTTAAGGCTACAGGGGCAAGGATACCAATGTACTTAAAAACTCAGTTGTCTTAGCAGGATGAAAAAGTAAGCTGCTTGGCTATCTTGACTGAAGTAAAGGTTAAAGCTCTTTTCCTGAATTTAGTTGTGGATGTTTATCAGAAAATTTATATTTCCAGTGCACTCTCATACATAGCTGTTGGGATGTAAATTTTTATCATCTTTTCCAAGGAAACTTTGGCAGTATGTATCAAGAGCCTTAAAAATATTCATACCCTTTGGTCTGTAATTCTACTTAAATTTAGGGCATTATCCTAAGGAACCAAAGAGAAAGTGACTTGCAGAAGGTGTAGTAAAGATATAGCAAAAAAAAAAAAGAAAGAAAAAAATTGATAACAAATAATAGCAGCACAATTTACCTAACCAAACAGTAAGTTAATGGTTAAATAAATTAATATCAAGACTAAATTTATATTAACAGAGATGATGCTTACAAAGGATTTTTAATGGTAGGGAAATAATGCTATATGCAATGTTAAGTAAAAAGAAAGATACAGGACTACTTATACAGATATGATCACTTTTTTAAAAAGCTATCAGTGCATATCTCTATATTTATATATAAATAGAAAAAAATCCTGATCTTGAGATGACTTTCATAATTATACTTTCCTATATTTTTTTCACATTGAACATCTTTTACTTTTATAATAAAAGGAGAAAATAATTCTTAAAAAATAGAAGTGTCTATTTCTTATTCACTTCACACCCCTTGATCTCTGTGAGCATAATGAATGCCGTATTAAAGGTGAATAAACTGGACTCTTTGTCACTGAAGGACTCATGTTGATCTCACTGCAGTTTTCACCACACACGGGGCCTAAGCTAGATCTGGAGGGATGTTGGTTAACCTAATGCCTGCCTCTCTGGCAGACTGCCTCTTCCCTTTTTTTTTTTTCAGTTTTTGAATCTTAACCTATCTTGTGAAACATGTTTCTTTCTGTTTTCAGGCCTGAGTGGATTTGGTTTTTCTCTTTCCAGGTTGCCTGTGGCTATGCACACACGTTAGTATTAACAGATGAAGGTCAAGTGTATGCTTGGGGCGCAAATTCTTACGGCCAGTTGGGCACTGGCAATAAAAGTAACCAGTCCTACCCTACTCCTGTTGTTGTGGAAAAGGACAGGTAATATGTGCATTTTCAAAATAAGTTCAGTGTTCTTTCGTGATTAAACTAAACTTAGGCATTGTATAGAATTATGGGCAATTGACTGCTAGTATTAGAATATTCTTGAACAAGACCATTCATTCCTTTTTAAAATTGGCTTTAGAATTTTGAGGCAAGTTGATTGATGTTAAATATTTTGTTTCCACATACCCGTATTTCATCTATACCTCCAATAGCTACTTTACACAAACTACAATGACTAAACCTCCAACAGCTTTTCCGCATTATTCTTCTCGCTCAAAAAAGACCTTTTCCCCCGCATTCTCATTGTTTTCTATTTCACATTCTTAAGAAGAAGTTGATAACGTTGGAGGTCTATCTTCTATGGTTTAGGAAGATGAAAGTATCTCAGATGGGGGCCGCTACTTATAAAATTTGCCAGTTGAAAAGAATAGGGCTGTTTCATTACTTCAACTCCCAGGCTATCACTGTGAAGCAGAGCAAAATGGTTAAAAAATTAAAACTGAGTAGTGTGCACTTGTTTGCAAGGTTGTATTAAGTGAGTAGCATATCCAGAGTTTTCCCCCAGATTATCCTACTATTTTTGAAGGTCTCTTGAAATTTCTCAAACATGGGTATATCACTGCCTTTTCACTCTTCATTGCTTGACACAGGAGCACAGACAAGAACATTTTATTATCTGTTCTGTTAGGCCAGGGTTGAAATCATTGTGGAAATTAATATTGCTGTTTTCATTTTTATTTTACGTATTAATTTTTGCTATATCTGATTTTAAGTAAATATATGGATAAATTATTTTGCATTTGTAGCAGTTCTTTTATATGTTTCTACTGGAATATTAGCAATGAAAATGAAGAACCAAATGGTCATTTTCAGCTCCCTTGATTTTCATTTGAGTATTGTGAACCTGGCTGCTTTTATTTAACCTATGTTAAATTGGTTAAAGAACCTTTTTTCCCCCATATCTTACAGTAAGACCCTAGACTCCTTAAGAATTGGGGAAGAGGAAAGGTAATGAAGGTCACGAGCTGGCAGGCACACAGGAGATGCAAGCAGCCATGTTACTTTCGTTTCTCTTAAAGGTGGTTCAGAGCCGCTCAGTAAAAAGAGAAGAGACAGTCTTGAGGCTTTGAATAATCACAGAAATGCCTCCAGCTAGCAAATCCAGTCAGTGGGGACTTTTGGTATTTAGACAAAATAGCGAAGAAGTGTTAAAGGATCAGAGGTAACATGGGTATAAAAACGGACTGTCTGTATGGCGCTTTACCATTTTTCTCGTGCTGCCACATTTAAAATAAACTGAACTCCTCTGTCTGGACGCACAGAGTCCGCTGCCGTCTGCCCACCAGCGACGCGCCCCACCTTGCGCCGCTGGTCCTGACAGCCCCAGAGTGAGTGCCAGGTCTTCTGACTGTGGTCACACTGGGACAGACAGACTGTAGGGCGGCTCAGTGGGAAAGAGCAAAAGAGGCAGAGAAGCAGGGCCCGGAAGTTATGTGAGTGTCAGGGCACGTGGCACTGGAGAGTTATCTATTGCTTTCTGTCTTTTTCAAAAACTTCATAACTCAAAACATTTCTTTGAATTATATATGTAAAAAAAAGTAGAAATAGCTAAATACTTGCACACTTGGTCTTGTCCACGTAAACACGATTTTGGCTACGGATGTCAGGGGTGCGTGTTTTGAATGAGATGCTCCCGCTTTTCTCAGTTTTCCATGCTTGAATTTCAGGTGGTGGTTGCTGAGCTTGCAGGCTCCCCATCGCACAAATATTACAAGGGAGGAACCTATGGGTTTGCTGGGACTTGTTCGGCACCTACCCGCCCTTTTCAGTGACTGAAACTTTGCAGATATGTTATGACTTATCTCTCGGGAACTCCTGACTCTTGGGGCCCATCACGGGGAGGCTTGGCTAATCAGAACGAACAGCATTGAACTTGGGGCGGGGTGGGTCGTCAGGTCTTGGTTACGTGTTCACAGAAGCAGAAAGGGGAAATTTGTCTACGTGGAATTATTTGCTCAAACAGCAACCCAAGAAAAACCTGATTAAGTCTATTTGTGGTGAGGAATGCTAACACTGTTTATGTTCACATAGAAGTGATTTTAATAATTAAAATGATTCTCTTCTCTAACCCAGTCATTCCCAGTCTTTCTGAATTTTCAGTACTTTGATTTACCAGCATGTCTTTAAAGTTCCCTAAAAACACAGCTTAAGTTAGATTGATCTAAAACTAACTTTGCCTTGAGTTTTTGTGTATTTTGTGACTTCTTGAGGTCATTATTATGTGTTGGCCTCGTACAGAACCAGGATTGGGAAACAGTGCTCTGGTCTTCTTATAATCATGATTTCTTCTCCATTATTCTCCTCCCTCACAAATTACCTTTTTTCTTTCCTCGTTTTCTGTTTTGCATTCTGTCTCACTCTCTGCTGTTTCATGTCTAGTGCTTCTCAGACATTAAGCTGTGCCGTTGTTGCAGATCATTCCGTTGAGGTGACACCAAACCTATTTATTATGAACATATAGTAATTTTTTCCATTAAGAATGGCTACAAAATAAAGTGTGAAATATGCCAGACATCCTGACAGTAAAGGTTAGCTCAGTTTATAGTCATTGTCTGTTGCCTGTATGACTGGAAAATCTGAACTTCCACATTTGCTTCTTGGTGTGAATCAGATGTAAGGACAGATGACCTCAGGCAAAGGCAGGGCGCCTTGGCTGATGGTCGAGTCCCAAGCTGAGACCTGAAGCTTCCCTCTAAACCTTCTCCATTCTCGGTTGCTCTAGCAGCTGCTGCAGTCAGCCAAGCCTCAGCCCCACCCCTGACTTCCCGCAGGGCACTGGCTGCTCCAGGTAAATGCCCCAAGGCCAATCTCAGGGAGGGCCAGCTTTCCCAGCTTTTCTGCGTCCTTAACCCCTGTGCTGTGGAAGCAGTGTCCCACCTCCTCTAATGAATGGCAAAGGCTGTTCCCCTCTCCCGGAGGCTAATGGTAAACATTTCAGAAGTGAATGTGGGAATGAAGTTATTTTGATTTCCTGATGTTGAGTAGTTTAGCATAGAAGGACACAATTGTGTTCCAATCAGTTACATTTTTCATGGAACGTTATCAGGGAAAAGAGAGGCTGTCATTGTAAGTGGTCTCCCAAAGTGTGAAAGAACATTCCTGACCAAGGACTTTGTGCATAATGACATTGAGGGGCAGTGAGTACATCTGTTGATTGGAACAGAGAGTGTGTGGGCAAAGGTGATTTGAGAGAACGCTGGACATAGATGGAAGGCAAATTAGGGAATGCCTTAAGGTCATGTGTCTGGATTTTTGTCTTATGGGAAGTCAATGAAGGTTTGAATGTAGTGATGAGAATGGTGTTTCAAGAGGATCATTAACCTGCCAGCATTGTGCGATTTAGGTCGGAGGCAGGGAGACCGAAGAGTTGTGTTGGTCCGGGTATGGGTGCTTGATGAGGGTGTGGCAAATGGGAGGCGCTACAAAGAAAGAATTGCTGTTATTCGTCAAGCGGATGTTCTGAAGAAAGAGATACATGAGGAGGGAGAAGTAAAAGATGACCCTGAAGTTCTGAGCCTAAGTCAGTGAGGATGCTGGTACCATTGCCCGAGACAGAATCAAGATGGTACTTCACTTGGGGAAATAGTTTATTTTCTTTAATTCTGTATGGTGGCTTAGTCTGAGAGAAAATAATTATTTTCAACTCAACAAAACAGTGGTTTCCACTAGGAAGTGTTCTGAGAACTACCTGCCTATCAATCGTGAACTTACTGAAATAGGGTCTAACATGTGGTTGATCCCAGAAAACGGCTCTCTTGGGTTCCGGATGATATAGTCCGGTGAGTCAGAACCACTGCACTTACTGTTTGCAGTGTGAGTTGGGGTGACCCACAGCAGGCTTCATTTAACCCTAAAATTGGTAAAGTTTTGATGAAAATATTTATTGACCCTGGGTTGAGATGGCCCAAATCTTTCTGATCTGCTTTAGTAAGTAATGTTTTAAGAAAACAATTAAATCACTTTTTTTTTTCGTCTTTGTTTTTGGTCTCTGCTCTCTTGGATTGTATTAATACTTGAATTTCAGAACAGGATGGTACATATTTTTCTGGGCCTACTGGCTAGAAGTGGTAACAAGCAGACCTTCCATAAGTGCCACTGAGGCATAGCTTACATATAAATAACTGTTGGGTGCCTGACAGTTGAGACGCTTAGGTGTCTTAAGTCTTGTTTTTGTTTTTACTTAGTTAGACCTAAGGGAAGAAAAAGTCACCTTGTTTCTTCTCCTGTTTACCGTGTTTACTTGGTGTGTGTTTGTGGACCTAGAATTACAGAGATTGCGGCCTGCCACTCTACCCACACGTCTGCAGCCAAGACGCAGGGAGGGCACGTGTACATGTGGGGCCAGTGCCGGGGCCAGTCGGTGACCCTGCCTCACCTCACCCACTTCTCCTCCACCGACGACGTGTTCGCCTGCTTCGCCACGCCCGCCGTCACCTGGCGCCTCCTGTCCGTGGGTGAGCTGATTGCTGTCCATCGGGGTGGTGGCCTGAAAGCTAGAACGAGAACTTCTGGTGTTTTCATTTTTTGATAGTGAGGACTTTGTTCAGTGCAGTATCAGGCAATTTATTTCCCTCTAATGAGCTCCTGTGAAAGGGAACTCATTGGATCGATTCATTTTTCTCAAAAGTATTAGAAATCAGTATCTCATACTAAATTGAAAGTCCTTTGGATTGCTTTCTGATGGGATTGGGAAACTATAGCTTTTATTTTTAGCTGGTATATTTACTCAGACTTTCAAAAATTTTATTTAGTGTGGTGGTTTGGGACTGTAGTTGTTTTGCCAGATTTATAAGCAGATGTGTCTGAGGTTCTTATCCTTAATGATTGCAGCAGCGGGAATCTGTATTTAGGAAAACAGCGCATAGCTCAGTGGGGCAGTTATTTGGGGAACTGGTGTTTTCGTGTCAGCAGAGCCGTGCTGGGCCTGCATCCTCCTTAGAAAGCGCTGGTGTCGCCCCCCGCCCCCCAGAACCTGACGGCCACCTCACCGTGGCTGAGTCCCTGAAGAGAGAATTTGACAATCCCAGCACCGCAGACCTGAGATTTCTGGTGGATGGAAAGTACATTTATGCGCATAAAGTCCTTCTCAAAATTAGGTAAGGAATCATTTATTCCAAGAATTGAAATAAATATGTTTGTTGTTTTCTAGTTCCAAGGAACTATGTTAGGCACGTCTGTGATTCTGAAAAAAGGTAAGGCTCTTTTTGCTCTTATGAGCGTGCCGTGCAGTGGGGTAAACACATTATACGTGGCATTTCTTCTGTATTCTCTGTTTTCTTTTTTTTAATATATATCTTTATTGGAGTATAATTGCTTTACAATGGTGTGTTAGTTTCTGCTGTACAACAAAGTGAATCAGCTATATGTATACGTGGTTCTGGAGGCTAGAAATTCAAGATCAGGGTTGTTCATAGAATGAGTTCTTTCTGAGAGCTCTGAAGAAGAATCTGTTGCATGCCTCTGTCCCAGCTTCTGGTGGTTTGCTGGTAGTCTTTGGCAGCCCTTGGCTTGTGGCAACGTAACTCCAGTCTTCACACGGCATTCTCCCTGTGTCCAAATCCCCCCTTTTGTAAGGATACCAGTCAGATTGGATTAGGGTCCGCCCTAATGACCTCCTTTTAACTCAATTACCTCTGTAAAGGTCCTTTCTCCAAATACTGTTATAGTGCGGTTAGGACTCCAGCCTATGAATTTTGGGGATACAATTCAACTCATAACAGGAGGAGAAGAAACAAAATTACTCAGAGTTTATGAAAATAAACCTACCTGATTTCTATAAGTGCTGCTCCGCGGACGTGGTGTGGGAGGGCCCCTGGGAGTTCGTGGCCGCAGAGGCAGCCGCCCCGCAGCAGGTTAGCATTTGTAGCCTCGTCGAATAAACGACTGCGGACTTCCGGCCGGCAGGGGAAGCGAGGGGCCCAGGCAAGGACACGAAGTTGCGTGGTGCTGTGTTTTTCCTTTCTCCGTGTTAGTTGTTTCCTCTTTAACCGCCACGAGCACACACTCCTCAGGAAGGTCATGGGCTCTTGCGCAGAAGCCAGGACCTGATATGCTTCTTTCTTCCTTCAGGTGTGAGCACTTTCGCTCTTCGTTGGAAGACAGTGAGGATGATATTGTAGAAATGAGTGAATTTTCATATCCTGTTTACCGAGCCTTCCTGGAGTACCTGTACACAGACAGCATCAGCCTGTCCCCCGAGGAGGCTGTAGGTAATTGCCACCAGACTTGACCAAGAGATTGGCAGAAAGGTGCTTCGTGTAGAGCCTAAAAGGAAGTGGCTGTGAGGGTAATCACAGAAGCAGTTCTCCTTTTGTGTGTTGAACCCAAATGCTTTTCCCTTGTTCCCACTTCACACAAAGGTTGACTGGATGGATAAAATGAGATATGGATGAATTATGAAACCATCAGCACTGTGGGACAGGTGCCATTCTTCCTGAATTACTAGATACTGTACACGACTTTTTAGCTCCCACACAGCTGCTGCCTTCAAGATATTTACATTATAAAAATGATAAAACGCATGTAACAGACAGCCCTGCTGGTCTCCGTAACTGTGACTGTCCCTTCGGGGCGGCCCACTGTGATCTGGTGCATCACTGCACCTCAGGGTTACTGACGGCAGGAAAGCAGCACAGGGCGTCCAGCGGGCACAAGGTGAAAACATACTAAATTTCAGTTTACAGCTGTCAGCTATGTTGTTGGCCCATGGGACAGAAGAATTAAGGAGTTACTTCTGTAAGGAACTGAAGAAAGAGTTCACCTCTCAAATCTTTCAATTAAATATTCATTTTACACGTATAAATCCAATAACACTTTTTACCAGATCAGCATTTAATTTTCCTCAGGTAAACAAAAGTCTGATTTCTTAAGTTTTATAGTTTTCCTTCCTTTCTCCCACACTACCTGAGCGCCCGGGGCCCACTATGTGCTGTGCTCCCCTCTGCATCTATGAATGAGACAGACCGACGCCCTGCTCCTGTGGAGCTGCTGCTGGGAGGAGGGAGGCCAGCCCTAAACAAAGAAATAAAAGCAGTCAGTTGGGAGGTCAGGGAAGGCCTCTGTGAGGACATGTGCTGAGCAGAGAGCTGGGGGAAGCATGCAAACGCCCAGGTGAAGAGTGTTCTAAACAAGGGAGACAGCAGGTGCAAGGGTCTGAGACAAGAACACAGGTAGCACATGGAGGAGGGGGGAGGGGGAGGGGAGGAGGAAGAGTGGGGAGGGGGAAGGCCCGAGTGGTTTGGAGGGAGAGAATGAGACCGGCAGTCGGAGGAATTGAGGCCAGGCAGCTGGATCTGGGCAAGACCAGGTACAACCTTGGAGGCCACCGTGAAGGGCTCGAGTTTTATTCTTGGCGTGATGGACAGCCTTGGAAGGTTTTGAGCACGAGGGTTGCGTTATTTAGGATTTGCTTTAGCAGTAAAATGAAAAAAGGAAGTGGCTTAAACAAGACAGTTTCTCTCTCTCTGTCACACAGGGATACAGTGCAAGGCATCCTTACATGTGGCCCCTGCACTCATGTCCAAGACCACATGTGCATTACAGGCAGCAGGATGGAGGAAGGGACAGTGACAAGGGACAAAGGGCAAATCCCAGTGTTGGTTAAGGAAGTCCCACTTCTTTTAAACCATGGACCAGAGATAACCAAGGCCTTAACTCAGCTGCACAGGAAGTTGGGGGAGGTGGTTATTTCTAGATGGTCATGGCTCAGCCACGTAGTCTACGATTTTGGAAGAAAGGGAGAATGGGTTTCTGCACATATGAAGGGAGAGGCACCAGCAGCTTATACTCCAGGGGTGAGAGGATTTGTTTTTAAAAGATCAGTAACTGTAATGGTGAGGTTTAAGATGGTGGTGCCCTGGGTTAGGGTGGTCTAGCAGTGGAGGTGTTGAAAGAGATCCGATTCTGAATATATCTTAAATAGGGAGCTGACAGGATTTGTTGGTGGATGGGATGTGGGTTTTGAGGGCAAAAGAGAGAAGGATGATTGCTCTGAGGTATTTGGCTTGAGAGTGGAGAGCACCAGGTTTTGCTCTTGAGTTTGAAAAATCAAAGGAGTTTGAGCTGCTTTTCAGATGTCTGCGTGGCAGGTTTTTTTTTTATGGGCCCGCCCCTAACATTTGCAGGGCCCTGGGTAAGAGTCTAAATGGAGGCCTGTGCACCATTTGTCTAAAAATTTAAAGTTATATGTCAAGCTAAAAAATTTCAGATAAAATTTGTTCAATCCTCATACCTTGAAAAATATACCTTATCAAGAACTGAAAGGCCAGGTAGGAGTTTCAGCTGGAATTTAGAGTTGTAGGACTCGTGGAGTTCTGTGCTGGGACACAGTGGCACAGGAAGGACAGGCCTCTGGCCTCCAGCTCAGGACCTGCCCTCTTTCTTTACCCACCACCGGTTACATCCTGCATCCCAGGGGTGTGTGGGCACCCAGCCTGCATGTCCGTGCTCCAGTCCACCCCCCCGGCCACCCCTGGGCGCTGGGGGCCTGCACGTGGTCTGCAGGGGAGGAAATACCGACATATGTGGCTTCAGGGCTGATTATTCAGGGAACCCCAGGGTCCCAGGAGCACAAAGTGTGGTCTAGGAGTGGGCACTTGGCTCCTTGGCTAGCCTGTGGAGAGGGGGGTGCCTAGAACGGGTGCAGAGCTGGGCCCCCTGGAGTGGAGGCTCAGGGCAGTACCTGTGAGTACACGCATATGGGAGTCTGATGGCTCGGAGTGTGTGGGGCTGTTGATGTGAATTTGGGAGTTGTTGAGAACTGACCAGAAACAATCGGGCCATTCACGACTCTCAAGATTTCAAAAGATTTCAGAGGGCCGTAGGCCTTTCTTCTATAATTTTGATAATATTTGTCATGTTATAGTGAAAGCAAGTTTCTACCAAACTTAGGAGAAATTTCTACCAAATTCTACCACATGTACAAAACTTATTAGCAGATATAAAAACAGTTAATGTTGTAAGGTTGATGAAATCCTGGCTCTCTGTCCTTTGGGCCCTCTATGAAGTACCTTCCGTGAAAGGTTATTGTAAAGTAACCTTTACGTGAAGTAAACGTGACAATATTCTAGAATCAGGATTCAGCTAGCCTTTGGATCAGGTGGCAACCAGGACTGAATTAGACCCAGCGAATGTACCACTCCAAGGGTGCAGTAGGACTGCTGAGCCCATGGTGCTTGAACCCCAATCACACAGGGGCCAAAAGCACCCTCACAGTATCTCTATCCAAGCCACATAACCTGAGTGCCACTCATTTCACCAGTGACGAAGTGTTTGTAGCATTCTTTATGCTAATTAACACGTCCTCTAATGAAGATTTAGGTAGCCATAACTGAAGCCCCTGACAAGGGCCTTTCAAATGCAAACTGACCAACCATTCTTTTTTTTTTTTTTTTTTTTGCGGTACGCCGGCCTCTCACTGTTGTGGCCTCTCCCGTTGGGGAGCACAGGCTCCGGACGTGTAGGCTCAGCAGCCATGGCTCACGGGCCCAGCCGCTCCGTGGCATGTGGGATCTTCCCAGACCGGGGCACGAACCCGTGTCCCCTGCATCGGCAGGTGGACTCTCAACCACTGCGCCACCAGGGAAGCCCTTGGCCAACCATTCTTGATTGGAGTGCTTCATAGTATCCCTTGGGGTAGATTAAAATTAACTTAACCATCTAAATCACTCTATGTTGAGTTATTGGAAAGCAGATGACAGATAATATAACAGGAATCATCAGTTTTTACAGATGGTATTTAAAACTGAGGGGCTGGAGATCATTTAGGGAAATAAGTGAAATAAGAGTCTGAATATTGAACTCTGGGGCATTCAGCTATGTGGAAGTCAGGAAAAATGGTCCAGCCAGGAGACTGAAGAGTAACTAATGAAGGAAGGCATTTCAAGAAGGGGAGCATCCTTAACCCCATCAAATTCTGTGTAAATGTTGAGTAAGATGAAATCAGAGGAGAGCCCCTTGGATTTGGCACCATGGGAGCCATTAGTGACAATCACAGGTGTGGTGTCAGGGAGCAGAGGGGTTGGGCTTCTGCTTAAGGTGAGGATAGGAGGTGAGAGAACAGAGGCAGAAAACAGAGACCTCTCTCCCCAGGAGGCTCGCTCAGGAGAGGAACAGAGAAATGGGGCAGGGTCGCAGGAGGCCTGAAAGGCATTTCTTTTCTTTTTGAAGAAGATGGGCACTATTACAGCACGTGTGAATGCTGCTGGAGAAGATGTTGATAATTCAGGGGGAGGGCTAACTAGAGCATTTCTAAGGAAAAGACTAGGGCCATTTTCACTTGCTCCTGTTTTTCCATAGCTGCTTGTTTGTGTATTGCACTCGCTCAGTGCAGCTGCGTTCTCAGGTAGAGCCACATGCTCAGAGTAAGCCCAAGTCTCTGTTTCCACAGCCCTTCACTGAGGATTATATTCAAAATCATCTCTGACAGGCTGAGTGAGTTTAAATCAGGGTGCTTGAGATCACTCCCCTAAGAAACATCTCTTTCCACCAGGATTGCTAGATTTGGCTACATTTTATAGAGAAAATCGTTTGAAAAAACTCTGCCAACAAACTATCAAGCAAGGAATCTGCGAGGAGAATGCCATCGCGCTGCTCTCGGCCGCCGTGAAGTATGACGCTCAGGTAAGAAGAGCATCCTTTTTCAAGGAGCTCACCTTCTGGAAGAAATGGTTAGCTGTCTACTTCATGCCTTAAACTAAAAGAAAGTCTAAGTAAATTAAAGATCTGAGGTATACAAATAAAGTACCAGAAAAAATATAAGGGAATGTTTATATAAAGTTAGGGTGGACCTCAAGGGCAGAAACCATAAAAGAAAGGATTGATCTGATCTCAAAAAAACAAAAATGTTTATACACAAAAAAATAAACAGAAAAAACCAAAGTGAGTGATACTCTGGGGAAAATATTTGTAATATCACGAAGCAAGTTCACCATAGTTAATACATAATTCTTAAAAAAAAACAAAAAGAAAACATGAGCAGTTTGATGGAAGAAAATGGACCAAATGGATTTATGAACAAATGAAAAATATAAATGAAAATAAGGTATAATTTTTCAAGTGTCAAACCAGGGAGTCTATTTTTAGAAATAGTATAGGCTCAGGATAATGGGTGTTCTAAACTGCTGAGGAGAATGCAAATTCGTATAATCAGTCTGGGGGTCTGTTTGGTAAAATATGTGTTAAAAGCTTTAAAAATGTAATTCTTTAAGGAATTCAGTTATAGAAACTTATCTTAAGGAAGTAACCATGGATTCAGACAAAGTTTTATCTTCAAAGATGTTTCCTGCAGTGTTGTTTATAATTTTTAAAAATTGGAAAAAGTCAGTGTGAACAGGAAAGGATTGTTTAAACTAAAAAATGTTAATACTATTCAACATATATCATTGACTGAAGAACTGTGCTCCTATTTTTTTAATAAGTATATTTATTTTTATTTTTTAAATAAAAATAGTAAAAAAAATTTTTTTAAGTATAAATAGCTGAATTTAAAAAGACCAAAATTTATTATCTACATAGGAAAAAAGACTGAAAAATACAGTCAGTGGTTATCTTTGAATGGTGGGATTGTGGATGATTTTTATTTCCTTATCTTTGCTTGTTTTTCCTGAAGTTTCTACAGTGACCATGTATTGTTTTGATAATAAAGAAAGGAAAGAAAACTTGTCTTAGAGTTAAATCTTTAGGAAACAGGCCATACTTTTTGGAGTCGATTTCCTTAAGGATATCCTTTCCTTTGGTCAGAAAACAGGGACATTTTAGTCGTGGGCAGAAAAAAGGTTATAACTTCTTTTCTGCTTATATAAGTAATAGTGTGCTTATTAAAGAAAATTTGTAAAATACAAAAAGTATGAGGAAGGAAATGACTCCTCAACCAGAGGACACTAACATTTTCATACAGCTCCTTCTGATTTTTTCCTAGGTTATGTATTGCGTTGGCCAAAAAGTTTGTTTGGGTTTTTCTGTAACATCCTATGGAAAAACCAGAACGAACCTTTTGGCCAACCTAATATATATTTCTAAATACTAGATTTTTTTCACTTAACATTTAAAAAAATCTTAGCCACCTTGAAGCATTGACATTTACAAGCATAGTGAATGTTTGTCTTTCATCAAGGTAATAATACTTTGCGCACTTACAATAGGCAGAAGGCTTCATGGCCAGACAATAACTGTGCTTTTTCACGAGTTTGTTAAAGTCATGCTGATAATACTGGACTCTGGTGGGCTGCCTCAGATGATGAGATTGTGGGCATATAGTGTTTCCATCTGAACTAGAATTAATGTCCAAGACTTTTTCATATTCCCTGTTTATGTGAATTATTTGTATGGTTACCATTCAGCCCTGTTTTCTAGAAAGCAGGCTCCCTGAGCAAATGGCAAGGACTTTGTTTTGCTCACAACCATATCCCTAGTGCTTAGGATAGTGCCTGACACATAGTATGTGCTCATTAAATATTTGTTTAATGAATGTCCAACTTTGCCTGTAGAGGCACTGTATTTTACTACAGGCTGTCTGTGTGTGGTACCCTAAATTAGTGTAATAGACCACAAGTAAAATAGACTCAATGTATACTTAATATAAAAGTTTTTATAAATAAAGAACAGTATATTTGAGTTGACTAGTATTGTTACTTGCTGACTCTAATAAGCAAGAAATGGACCTTTTCAGCAAATTATCCCTCATGCTTGACTACACTTAATACGTAATTAATACACACCAGGGATTATTTGAAGCACAGTTCATATCTCCTTTAGTTCTCAAAAGAACCTTGTTAAGAATATATGTATTATTATTATTTGTTCCAGTTTACAAATGAGGAAGCTGAATCTCAGAGAGATTAAGTAAATTCTTAGTAAGCTAATAATTGTAAAGCTGGAATGCAATCCAGTATTGGACAGATTTCAAAACCACACATTTTACTACAATTCTCTATTGCCCCCATATTTTAAAATCAGCAATGTTTATTCATTGATTCAACAAATATTCCCTGAGTGCCCATTACGTGCCTGGCGTGGTTCTAGACACTAAGGGTACATGAAGTGAACAAAACAGACCAAAATCTCTGCCCTCCTGGAACTTTCTGGTGAGGGCAATAGATGACGAATACAATACATGGTCTGTTAGGTGGTGATAAGTGATATAAAAAAGTAAGTTAGAGAAGGGCAGTGGGGCAGTGGGGGGCAGGCTGAGATTAAAGCTGAAGTTTTCAGTCGTGGTCTGGGACGGAAGGAAGGTCTCACTTAGAAGGAGACTCGAGCAAAGACGTTAAGGAGCATGGCAGGAGCTGCGTCAGGAGGGCAGCAGAGCCCCGGGTCTGAGACATATCAGAATCTCCGCAGGCTGGCCTGACTTCAGCTCTCATTTCTCTCAGACCAAAAAAGTGTCCAGCCACCTTATTTCTGATCTCAGGTTTGAAGATCTAATCAAGAGAATCCCTACAGTACTGTTTTTTGGCCTGGTGTACATTACAGTAAGCCAGAAATCACCACTCTGTGGAGTTTCTCTTAGCAGAAAGTCGTGATTTCTTCAAAGCATTTTCCCACTTCAGATTATTGAAGCTATGTGTGATCTGATGAAATCTAATCATCCCAGCCTTTATCTTCTTGTAAAGGAGAAAGAGCAGTGGCCCGTTAATGACTGCAGAGAAGCATTTCCCAAGATGACTGTTTTATGGCTTAAGCTTTTCTCACAAACTCCTTACAGGTAAAACTACTTAAGCCCCTAGAAGAATATAAAAGAGGAGTGTTGGGCTCAACATAAAGAAAATCTTTTAAACAATTTACTCAGTGCATTCATGCAATAAATAAATATTTATTAAACAGACAAACAAGAGGAATGTCGTACTCTGCATAAATATTGAAAGTGGAATGAACAAAACATCTAGGCGCCTATCTGGGAAGAAAAAGTCTCATTTTCTGCATTGGTTAGTGTGGAGGCACTTGAATGCTTTACTCTGTTATTTAAATTTTTGCAAGCATAGATTCATATTAGCTATATAGTTTTACAGCTGTTCTTTAGGCATTGCTGTCCCATTGCCTTCTGCTGGCCATCAAATCCTTTTTCCTTGCCTATGTGTTTTAGGAGTTTTTGTGCTACGTTGCATTGCATTGGGATATGTGAATTTGTTAAAACAAATTTGTTCGTTTTATTTGTTAAATTTCTGTTGTCATTCCTAGGATTTAGAAGAATTCTGCTTCAGGTTTTGCATAAACCATTTGACTGTAGTAACACAGACGTCAGGCTTTGCAGAAATGGACCATGATCTCTTGAAGAACTTTATCAGCAAAGCAAGCAGAGTTGGAGCCTTTAAAAATTAATCCTCACCTGCAGGAAAGAATTTTTAGCATTTCCATTCTCCCTGCAAAAGCCAGAGAATAATTTCTCTTTAATAGTATTTATGATGAGCTACATTTGGCTGAATACTTAATGTTCTGTCAAAAGAAGGATGGTGGTCAGTCTTCCCCACCTTTTGAAATCCACAATCTAGAGAGAAGGCATTAAATGCTCTCTGATCAGATGGGACTAAGCTCAAGGGAATAAAGTTGAAATGTCTTACTATACTTACCGTTTCCTCTTTCGAGTCACTTAAGTTGGAGACTTTTGGTAGGTACATGGGTCTAAGTATATGCTATTCTGGCCAGATTTCCATATTCAACAGGCTGATACCACATAGATAGCTTGACAAGGAATGCTGTCACTACCACACCTGCAGCATTCAGCACAGTGTCTTGCATAGAGTAAGGCACTCAGCTTATACAAATCTTAATTATGCCCCGAGAACAGCTTTATTTGTGGGATACTGGATGAAGGAATAACTTTCACAAAACAAATTTAAAACGTCTGAGGCTCATATTCTTCTGTACATCGTTCTAAGAAATAGTGGCTAATTTAGAGCGTTAATTGGAATTCACAAAAGGCCTTAGCAATTAAATTGTCAAAGACCCAAGGGCTAATTTTAATTCTGTCTTTACTCTGAGTCATTAATTTCTCACACGGGGTTATCGAATAAGAAGTGTACTATCTTTGAATGAATGTTGTTTCTGGGCTCATTTGCCTTACATAATTGCACAATGTCCTTTACTTCTGTGTTAAGAGAGATTTGCCTCTGTAAGTAGAAATGATTTTGTTTTTCTTGTAGTTGACTTTTATGTCACTATAAAACAGGTCTTTTAACTTGGCACAGTGTAATTATAAAGTACTAGCCGAAAAGGAACTACGCTTACATTTCATGGACAGCACTAGTAAGAAAGAGATGAATTTATACTGTTTAGATCAAGTTACCCAACTACAAATGAGAAAATGGAACAGGATGTAGGATGTAGAGTCTCCTAACATGTACTTTCACAATATGATACTATGTAGGGAAACAAACCTCTTTTGGAAACCTTGTTCTGATGCTGAACCGTTTGATAATAAAGTGCTTATTTGCAGATAATAGAACAAATGTGTGTGTGTTTTCATTCTTCAGAAGCAGCAAGATTCTCTCAACCTTATGTCTCTTAGATGTACACAAATCCATTTGATATAAGCTTATTTTTTAAAGCAGTTACTCAGATAAGGCATCATAGCGAAGCCTACCCTAAAACGCAAATGGCTTCTAAACAACTAATTCTAATCAACTGTTCGTATGATTGCCCATGTTCTTTATTGGTGAGGTCACTTTTGAATCCTTAGTTTCTTTTTGTTTATCTGTTTTTGCAGACCTTGTCTGGTAGAGGCAGAGGAGTCTCGATGCCTCCAGTTCTAAATCAGAATCCCATTTTTGGAACTGTGTAGTATTTGTTATTTTATTGGGTTGGCCAAAAAGTTCGTTCTGGTTTTTTTCCGTAAGATGTTACAGCCTTACACCATTTGTCTGTAGTTTTAGTAGGTTAGCTGTTCTCTCCAGCAAAGAAACATTGAGGCCTGGGTATTACCAGTCGCCATCAGTTCTCACAGTCAGACGTCCACAGGCTTCATTTCCGACTCGTTCTCCTCAGCCCACTATGCTCGCTGTCACTGACCAAAAAGCCTTTATATTTTACAGAGTCTTCCCAAACCTCCTCTTCCTCTTTCTTGCCCTTTTCTGACAGGGTCTTCTGAATTTCCTCAATGCCTTTTTCTTTTATGAACTCATTTCATGGAAATACTGGACCACCCAAAGGGAACAGGTAAGTTTATTTAGGGATGTAAAATGGATTACCCTCCACGAGACTCCCCAGCGGGTCACTGCTCTGCCAGAGTACACGTTAGTAAGAAGGGGTGGGTGGAGCTTTATCTAGATTTCCTCTAAGCTTGTTATGTGTAGGCTGCACTGCTCTGTATCTCCGTGCTGCTTATCTCTGGGCACAACAGAATAATCTATGAAACTTTTACAAAATATAGATTCAAGGATTCTAAGTATGTTTACGAAGCTCCCCAAGTAATTTTGATGTTTAGCCAAGGATGAGAATCATTGGTTTAGCTCTTAAGACCTGGGATGCCAAACAATAAGGAAGGGCTGATTTTAGACCAGTTGGAGATGACAGATGAGTCCCGTGGTTACATCTCTCTGAAAAAACATGCTTTCTCTCTGATCTTTGAGGATAGGCTGGCCATCAGTGCTCCTATATGAAGGATAATATCACTTTATTTCCTTCATTTCTTTCTAACAGATGAGTGTTTGTAGAGCTCAGAAACCCTAAGTTTAGTCAGGGATATGTGGGAGGGAAGGTTCATTTTCATAATGACACTACATCAGAAGTCAGTGGATCCGTTAAGTTCATCTTACATTTTCCATCCTTAAGTTTTGTTTCCTCTCTGCTCACACAAGAAATTCAATGTTTTAGTGCTTCCAATATAATTTCACCCAAACTTACACAGAGAGAGGTTTAGGTTTTACAGGAATAAAGTAGCATCCTCATCTGCTGAGAGTGGTTTGTGAAGATACCATTCAGTGCTTTTTAAAAAGGGTTAAATGTTTTCATCTGAGACCTGAAGAAACTGCCAGTCATTCTAGACCATAACCTGGTGAGTGTTAGACACAGAATTCTTGACCAGTGATGATGAAAAAGAGGCAATTACAAACTACATAGTCTTATCTATCTTATGAGTCCTCCCTGTGCTATTACCACAACAAACAGGTTGGGAGAACTGTAAAGAGAGAGGAAAAACCATACCGTACTGTCATTTTTAATTCAGTCTTTGCCAAAGCATAAAAACATAAACCATAATGACTTTCTCTCACTAAATTCAGTTAAAATCATAACATTTTGTTTAGAAAGTAACTGATATTGGTCTGTGGAATAAATTTAACTTTCACAGTAAATTGTCATCATACGTCAATACTAGACTGTAAGTATAGTTCCAAGATAATGGACACAAAAAAGTATTTCTAAGAATAGATGACTATTCCAGCTTCTTATTAAAAGAGTTGTTTTAATTCCTTTCAGACATTATACAGTGTTACTATATTTCTATTTAAGACCCCATACTTGTGGAAATTTGCTATGTCTAGAGGCAAGGTTTCAGGTTGTCCTGTAAAACATTTATTTAGTCCAAAGGAAAATTCTACCGAATAAATCCTTGCCAATGCCATGTACGCTGTCTGGCCCAAAAATGAGGAACAAAAATATGCTTCTACGGGCAAGCTTCTAGGAAATCATCCGGACGGTCATAGAACTGATACTCCCCGCCGCCCACCATTTGTACCAGAAAACTGTAATGAATAAAGTAAATACTGAATTTGAACTTGTCCCTTTCATTATAAGGACCTTTAATTACTGGAATACTAAATTAATCTCCAGAAGTGATCAGTTTTCTATCATCCAGACTAAAAATTTTTAATGTTATAAAGGCTGCTTGATTTTTCCCTGACCTAAGAGACTGCATTTCATGGAAGATCCGCATCCAACGTAAATACAGTCCCAGTACTGAGGTATACCTGCTGCTTTTCCTGCTGGAACTTCCTTATTTGCCTTTCTTCCTTCAGGGACAAACATGCTGCTGTTCCAGAAGGAGGGACGTTTACTGTCCACCTGTTTTTGAGAAATCATATTACTTCAACTCAAGATTATCCCTTGGTACCAGACGGGTTTCTTCATTTTTTTTGGAGTTTAGTATGATCATATGGTACATATATTACATAATATATGTACGTGATAATAACATATATATAATAATATAATATATATAATATTATAATAATATATGTACATATATATATATACATCTACCTAAGCAGGGCCTAGGTTAGCTCCCCCAAATCAATGCATTAATGGTGAAACAAGACTCTTCCCACAAGTGGGATAAAGCCTCTCAAAAGCTCTATGCCAGTTTAGATATGCTTTTGATGCCCTATGCCAGGTTAGATGTTTTTGATGCCATGTGACTTTTGGCACCAAACACACAGAACCACTTGGTTTTGAAAGCTTTTTGGATTTCAGAACTGCAGATAAAGGACTGCAGACTTATATATATATGTGAAGGATGCTTGGAAGGAAAGGCCTTTATAAACTCTGTGTTAGATGAAAAGAGATACTTGCCCCCTCTGCCCCAACTCCTTTTCTTAAAACTCTCCATCTTACTATGACATCTTATGTTTCCTCAGATACACCCGATGCACACCCACCTCTGAGCACTGGCTTCTTTCTCTCTGTGTTCTGTTCTACCCCCTCTGGTGCCTGGCTCACTCCCTCACCCTCTGCAACACTTGGCTCAAATAGCACCTCGGCAAGTCTTGCCCTGACCACTGTCCTTTAAGTGTTAAAACTCCTCTCCCTACCGGTACTCCCTGCTCTCCCCCCGGCACGTCTTTCTCCACAGAACTTAATACAATCACATATACTATATTCCTCGTTTATTTATTCGTTTGCTCTCTTTTCCCGAAACTAGAATTAGAATGTAAGTTCCACAGAGAGGGGGAATCTTAATTTTATTTACTTGTTGTATCACATTTTAGAATGTGCCTGAAATACAGTAGGTACTCAATACATGGCATTTTCAAAGAGAAAGAGAATATCGTTTCTACATACTTGGAAAACATACAGAAAACATACCTTTTTTCCCCCCTACATACGGGCTTCTTCTAGATGCTACAACTATAGTAGTAGGTAAGGCCAGCCAGGTTGATGCCGGGGTGGGTAAACAGGCAATAGGCAACCCAAGTAAGGCAGTTTCTGACGGTGATGAATGCTGTTACACTTTTGAAGGAGAGTGGCACAGTACAGAGGAAGGATTTTAGCTTGGGTGTCAAGGAAGGCCTCTGAGCTGAGCCCTGAAAGACAAGAGGAAACCAGCTAAGCAAAATCCTGGGGGAGGAGCACGCTGGACAGAAGGAACAGCAAATGTAAAAGCCTGAGGTAGGGATGGGCTTGGCGTCATAAGAGAAGAAGGCCAGTGGGGGTAAAGCACAGTGAGCAGGGAGAAAGTAGCCCGAGAACAGGACGGAGAAGAAGGTAGGGGCCGCTTCCCAGGCCGCGATCAGGAGTCTGAATACTTCAAGGAGAGGAGCAAAGTGAATCAATTTATATTTTAAAGGGGTCTTTAAGGAGTAGAAAGGTAAAGAGGAAAGAGAGGGAAGTGGAGACCAGTTAGAAGTCTTTAACAGTGGTCCAGACAACAGCTAATAGAAGACTCAGGATTTTATCTTGAGCAAGTAAGTGTTTAATAACATGGGAAAAGACTAGGGTAGAAAAGGGTGTTTTTGTTTGATTTTGGTTTATATTTTGAGAAGCTGGGTGGGGAGGAGGGGTAGGAATCAGCGGTTCTGTTGGCTGTGAGAGCTCTGACCTCCATGAAGAGGTCAGGCTGGAGAAATAAATCTGGGATTTATCAGCATATAAAGCCCATTCTTAAAGGCTAAGAACGGATGAGATACTAGGAGAGAATTTAGATACCAAAGAGAACGTTAGTGCACTTAATACAAAGACCACATCAGACCATTAAGACTCTTAACAACTAATTTATTTAAAAATAGACAAACTATTGTTAATCGTAGAAAATAGTAACAGCGATTTTAAATGTACAGTTTTAACCAATACAAAAAGCAATAAAGCAATATCTGAAGCCTTATTTAAGAAATCTCAATACATGATCTCTGAAGTTCCTTAAGTTCTGACACTAATTCTAACATGAACTTATTAGCAAAAGACTCAGAAATGTGGTAAGCCCTTGACCTAAAAACTAACTGATTTGTTTGATATTCATGCAAAAATGAATGAGGAAATGAGATAAAGCTTTCTAGTGCCTTTGCTATCAAGATAACTGTCAAAAAAATAAGTTTGCAACTGAACTGAGCACAAAATAAAGTTTTGTTTTCTAACAAATAAGACCAGGTTTCTTTTTAAAAAGAACTCTGAGTTTAGACAAAGTAATTTTCCTAAAAGCTAGTAGATGCTACCTTAAATACCACCTATTTTAAATTATACCATCTCTAAATAAGTTAATCACACAAGATATTTAAATACACCTTTAGGTGTTGGAGGGGGGAGCGCCTCTTTTCTAATGCAGCTGTTTTAAATTGAAGCTTTTGCACAAAATCAGAGAGCAACATTAATGCCTAACCCAAAGACCTTTCGTTACCTGCATTTTGGATGAGAAATGATGCGGCTTTGAAAATGCCAGTGTTAGACCATGCTGAATTAAGAAAAAAAAAAGGACAACTGCTAGTTCAAAAGATACACGGAAGATATGTACCATTCCAGAACAAACACACCCTCTTCCCGCATTCAGGAGGGCAGAGTAATTGCTGAGATGTAATTATATAACTCTCTAAGAAAAAAATTAAGGCTCCTATAGTTAACAGTCTGTTTGTGGAGTAAAATTATTTTGTATCTTGATGCTTTGGGACCCAGAAACGTTAGAAAGTGCACTTGGGATATACTGTATTAGGGTCCTCTGCAGCAAAGCTCTAGCTGAACACTTTATTTTCCAAGCACTAGATGGGTACTTCATGAATTCAGTGATCTGAATGGTATAAAAACCAAGAGTACTATTAATAACTCTTTACTTTAAAATATGAGTTGGAGGAAGAAAAGAATAAATTTTTACAAGTCCTGAGGTATGAAATCTGTATCAGTAGTATGACAGTATCTCATATGTTTATACTTTGCTTTCTGTTTGTATTTAAAAACTAATATTTATAAAACAAACACACAGTACATCCATTTAGTTTCCATGAGTAAACTAAAATCTAATGTGTAAAAATTAGTAATTTTTCCCTAGTTTCTAATATATGTTTTAGCACAAGAGCTCAGGATCATTTGGGCGAATGGGGGCAGTCAGCCAAATTGCATTTGGAAGACAAGACGCATTTTCTAAGGGTGTTCATGTTAAGTTAAAAAAAATAAATATAAATTAATAAAAATAAGAGCAAACATCACATACATGCCACAAGAGAAGACAAAGTACTCAGATAGGCACAGGTTGTGAGGACTCTCACTCCCAGGGGATCCTGCCACCATTTGTAAAGCAGAGCAATTATAAGTAAAACCCCTACATACGAACGAGTTCCATTCAGAGCGTGCTTCATAAGACCAATTTGTTTGTAAGTCCAGCGAAGTTAGCCTAGGTACCCAACTAACACAATCGGCTATATAGTACTGTACTGTAATAGCTTTATAATACTTTTCACACAAATAATACATAAAAAACCAACAAACACAAAAAATAAAGAAAACATTTTTAATCTTACAGTACAGTACCTTGAAAAGTACAGTAGTACAGTACAACAGCTGGCACACAGGGGCTGGCATCGCCTGAAGAGGCAAGAAGAGTTACTGACTGGAAGAGAGAAAGGAGGTGGGAGATGGTAGAGCTGAAGGATCGTCAGCAATAGGAGACGGAAGGCAAGCTGCAATTTCACTCACGCCTGACATTAATGGCACAGGTTCTGGTTCCTTGCTGGATTCAATTGTTCACATCTTTGAAAGTTCGTATCTTGAAGGTTCGTATGTAGGGGACTTACTGTATTTTGGAAATGGAAACATCTGCTACAGCTTTTTAAATGGCAGGACTGGCACAGGACTTTCAATCTTGAACAATAACAATGCATGTTCTAGTGACTACAATGTTGCAAGTGGCTTAGGAATCCCCTGCACAAATACTCAACTGTGCTATCCACAAAAAGAGCTGAAGGTATGTATCAAATGTGGCCGTAAACAGAACCTGGGAGAGTTCTACAGTCAGATCTGTGGGAGACAATGAAGCCGGAGATGTACAGGGTGCCCACCAAGGTCGTGAGGTCCTCACTTTTCTTCCCTGTTTGAGGTATCCGTGCTATCATTCATTTTCTGCTTTTGCATTCGTGTTCGAGTAGATGCTAAAACAAGGATGAAGAAATGTTAACAGCACTGACGGTGCTGGGTAAGCTGGTAAAGGGCTGCCACACATGTTATGCTTACGCCAAACTGATGGAGCCCAGGGCCTCGCAAAAGCAGTGGTTTCGTTTTTTAAATCATACATCCCCATCAGCAAATTTTTTTCCAAGCAGTACCACTAAATGTATGTATGTATGTATGCATATGTGTCTAAATTATAAGACACACACACCCCAAACATTAAAATAGATGAGATAAAGACAAATATTCTAATAGTCTCTTTATGTACCCCCAAAAGGTGGTCTTACACACACCCAAGTGTGCCCAACTTTGTAGGCCACTGTTCTAGAGATGATATGGTTAAGTTTGGCACCTGAGCAAAACAGAATTCTGGGCTGGTCTGCTGAAGTGAGTGTTATTCTTCATGAAGCCAGGAATTCCCTTGTGTTTGGAGACACGCTGCAAGTACTGCAAACACATCAGCTCACAGCTCATTTAATTTGGACATGGACATTTAAAAATACATTATTAATTACAACACAAAAACAGAATGCTTCTCTTAAATAATTTAAAAAATCTTAACTTGATTTTAGAGGTGGGCAAAGGCTCTTCATAAAGAAGCACAAAACACTCACGCTTGGTAAAGAAAGGAGTGACTCAGTCTCCCCTTCTGGCCCTTCCACTCTGAGCAATCTAGCACTGTGTAATGACCTTCTTCTGAATACAGTTTTTTTGAGGAAGGCTGAAGAGCAACCTGGAGAATTCCTTCTCCTCATGGGTTAAAACTCCTGCTACCTCTCCTCAATTTTCAGCTGCACAAAGGCCCTGAACTTCAGCCCGGCAGAGGGAATTCCTGGTCATAGCTAAGTGTGTCACTGCGAAATGTACTGACTACAGCAACTGAGCTCTTCTATAAGAAAATATACACGTTTTTACAGCTTTCTGCTCCTTTTAAAATGCATATTTGTGGGTTCCAAAATGCTTCCACATGTTTTTAAGGTCTGATTTTGGTTATAAGCTTCATGTCTATTTTCATGCACTGGGGGGAAAAGCTACAACTATTTAAAAGTTAAAACAGGAGTATATTAGTTGATGTAAAATCCAAAAAGAGATCCATTTATAACCACAAAATTTAATTTAGTTTCAACAGTACTCTTCAAAATAATACACATAGAAATATGGTTTAAAAAATCAAAAGTATTTTTAAAAACACTTTATATTTCAAAGTTAGTATCTACAGAGACATTGAGAGAAAGCCCCTTTTTAAAAAGTCACATTTTAATTGGTACTGTTCTTACTGATATGTCCTATGACCTAGGAACGACAGTTTTAATTCTTATTATCTCCTAAATATTTGTCTTCTTTCCAAGACCCAGCTCTGCTTCCTGTTAATGGGTCTGGCACCAGATTATCAGGAAATGTCACACTCACCCTCACGGCTACCTCTCTAAGACATCGCAGTAGCAGTCAGTGCACACAGATCTTTTTCTTAATGTGCTTCCCATCTACTATACTTGGGTTAATCTTTCATAGTGTCAGAGTAGCTTAGGAGAGAAGTCCATTTGCCTTAACATTCCAAACTTAAGTCACTCTGTATAACTTGGAAAATGCTCTTGTGTTCTTTATCAAAATTCTGATTTCCAGTAATGAAAAACTTTTGTTTAAAATAAGTTCTAAAACTTGCAAATTAGGGAAGTTCAGTAATAGCAGAATAAAAGATTATTCTTTAAATAAGGGTGATGATGTTTATATATGCTAAGGGTGATGATGTTTATATATGCTAAGGGTGATGATGTTTATATATGCTAAGTATATATATATTCTTGCCTACATCCAATACTCTTAAATAAAGGTACCTCATTACAGTTCTGCTATCCTAAAATATTTTCTAACCACAGCCATTCGTGTTGAAGATTTGGTTTCACTTCTTGGTCTTCCCGCAGATTTTAGGAAGGATGAAGACGACCTTCACTTTGCATCACACATCTAACCCATACAGGCTAGTAAACAACACATGCTTGAGCGAATTATATCTTGAACGCAGAAGCAAGTCACTAATTGAAGAGATTCTATAAATTTATTCTTTTATAATGTGAAAAGGCTTTCCGCAATGTAAATGACTGTTCATTTACGTAAGGTTTAATGATAAGTACTTACTCATTTCTGCCAGTTTCTGTTGAAATTTGGACTCCCCTGGGAGATGTTTACTGCAGATTTAAAAAATGCAAAATATTTCATATGTATATGTACAAATGAAAACCTCAGATTTCCAATAACTATGTTTTCAATGACTTTTTATGCTCTTATTTTAGTGAGTAGCTTTTAATTTCGAAGGTTTATAAATCGAACATCTAAAATATAAATGTCACAAATTTATGATCCTAGATATTTTTTCAGTGGTTCTTATGAAACACAGTAGCATTTTTCAAGAGTAAGCATTTAAAAATCTAATGTTAATCAAAACTAACAAAATTTTATCAATAGCTTTGTAAAAAAATGACCAGATTTTTAACATCTGATATTTTCAATTAATTTCAGTAGATTTACATGGTGCTTTTTACTTTGGGATGCAGTCACACCTACTATTTTGAGCAATCCTCATAATTTCCAAATAAAACTGGCATGAGAAGGACTGGTGTAAGTCGGGAGTAGGGCTGGCGCTCTGGGTTCTCCCGATGACCAGCTCAGCTCCTGAAAAACGGCTCCTACCTTCCATCTGCTTCATCCGATCCTTCAATGTCAAAGCGCAGTTTTTTCAGTGGTTTAGGAGGGTTGCTTCCTTCAGCACTTCTTTTGAGCACACGGTCGCTGTTACACACCATTTGATTTATTTTCTGGAACTTCTCAGAAGTCTGCAAATTATGGAATTCTTTATTTTAAATCATTAAATGCCACCACTTTGCTTAGCAACCCCTAATTGCAGGTTTGAGGTGGGTCAAAAATCAGGCAGAGGTAATATCTGCATTTTAATTTTCTGCCTTTACGGACCAAATAAGAGATGTGAAAAATGTTAAAATCAGACTAACTGCACCTAACTCTGCCCCAATTAAATACCTGCTATTTTCAAACCCTCCTATGTCTTCCCAACAACTCTGATGGCTACTCCAAAAGTCCTAGTTCCTCGTTTTCAGAACCTACTCACACACAAAACTAGGGCTACTTCTCAGAAGCATGCAAAGCTGGAACAGCTTCCTGGAAGCTTATTTTTGACAGATTTTTTTTTTCTTTTTAGAGCACAGCATAACCGGAAAGAATGTCACAGGAATTTAATAAGCGATGTTTAGTGAATAATAATTTTGGGCTCACTTTATGGGTATCATGTTGACAAGTCATACTATATATTTGAAGCCATTATTGATGTATTGTTAGGATATCAGTATTTGTTGATATCCTAACTCTAAAAGTTTTAAAATAAAATATTAAATATCCAAAAAACTTAAGCATTTGAGTCCATCCAAGTATTACTAGAGATGACCTGAGATATTTATCTCCTGAGGGAGAATCCTTTCACAGCAAAGAAAGCTTTGGTAAGAAATACCAAAGGGGGCACAATACCTTATTTGATCCAAAGGACAAACACATGGAAAAACTCTATGTCTTGTCTATCTATTTCAGAACCAGAGTGAGGTGATAATCTCAGTGATGTGTATTAACACATTTATTTGAACTCAAGAATGAAGTCAGACTTTCTGATAGAAATTAAATGTGATTTGACTGATTTGACAGTAAGGATTAGCTTTGCTAATTATGCTTTATTTTCCAAAAATTAAATGAACTAAGTTTCAAAAAAATTAAATGCAAAACCAGATTTTGATGGAAAATATATTTAGAGCACATGTACAATATGATAGAAACAAAATTCTGGGCACCTATTAAATTTATAAGATTTTCAGTTATCAGCTTTAAAATATGGAAGGACATATAACATTTTCTCAATTCTTTTAGAGGCTATGGCAAGCAAAAAAGTTTGAAGACCACTACTCTATACTTATCCAGATCCAATCCTATTTATGTGGTCCATATCCCCCTTGTGAAGCCTGACAGCTGCAGCCTATATTGAGCTAAACGTCACAGCATTTACTATTTGTAACAAACATTTTAACATTTGGTCTTTTAGTATACAAACATTTATGGTTCTCTAGTTATTTCATTTGGGGCAGTGCAGCAGGCAGATGCTAGAATGGCTCTCACTAATCCTCATCTCCTTGAGTGTGGGTTGGACCTGGTGGTGTCTTGCTCCTGACAAAATAATGTGGCAAAAGTGATGGAAAGTCACTTCCAAGATTACAACAAGAGTGACTTCCATTTCGCTTGTTTATCTCCCTCGTTCCCTGCCTCCCTCTCTTGGAGTCCTTGCTCTGGGAGAAGCAAGCTGCTATGTTGTGAGTAGCCTGTCACCCTACGGAGAAGCCCACGTGTCAAGGAACTGATGGCTTGGACCAGTAGCCATCGAGGATCAGCCAACAGCCATATGAATGAGTCTCTGAGAGGTCGTCCTCCAGGTGAGCCTGGAGATAAGTGCAGCTCCAGGTGACACACTGACTGCAGCCTTGTCTGGAGAGACCCTGGATCCTAAGCCATGCCTGCGTACTGACCCACAGAAACTGAGATGAAAAAAGGTTTAAGTTACTAAGTTTGGGGGTGATTTGTTACGCAGCAATAAATAACAAATATAGGCAGAGGGGTGGGTAGTATGAAACATTAATAGTAATGCATACTGAATACAGGACTGCTGAATTAGTGATGGTAATGCAAGGCCAGCTAGAGTAATGGGTTCCCAGACTAGAATAACCATTTCAAAGCTAAGCTTTGCCCTGCACTCCTCTGGAACAAAGACCACCACAGACTCTGTCACTTACACTGGGGCATGTAACCAATTCCTTATCAATTTAACAGGGAAAGAATATCCTAGAATTTGGAGAGGAAGAAAAGCAAAAGTGTGTATATGTATAGAAGGAGACCAGTGGGTAAGGACTGGCTGGTGACATCTGGACACAGTGATTACATTTTGGAGTATCTTATTTCAAATTAGTGAATCTCAAAGCTGTTTTTTACAACATTCCTTTGAGATTATATAATGCATATATTTGTATGTATAGACATGAATGTATACACACACATATATAATCTCAAAGAAATGTTTGGAAAACAACTTTGAAATGCACCAATTATGAATATGATTTAAAATTAAATCTGATTTGAAAATAAATCTGATGTCTTCTAAATTCTACGCAGTATGCCTGAATGAGGTGCTTGAATAATAGCATTTGTAAATTCAATTACAGAAATTCTCGATTTCTTTTATAGTTATAGTGCATACTATTGTATTTCACAGGAAAAGTACTCACCCCAAATGATTCACCAATTGATACTAAGATCCTGTCAAGTTAATATAAAATACAAATTAGTAAAATGCAAATCATATCCAACTGTGCAGAGGTGAACATACACACGTCATTCTGAACTATCAGGAATGCCAAATCAAAGGTTTCCTCTACCCCTGGAACCACTGACAAATTATACTCATTAGAGACTTATTCTGGTACTGCTAGTCGAGTCAAACACTGAACTGGTTCCTTAGATTTTTTAAAGCAAGACCTGCATGTCTGCAAGAACATATTCTGCCATTGTTCACATTTAAAAAGGGTAAAAGAAAATTTTAAGTTTATCCATACTTAATTCTTCATAAATCAATGACTAACAATTAAAATTTCTTTCACCTTTTCTCATTAAAAATTCAAGTTACATTTGGCAAAAACTTATATGTGATAATCAGAATTCTAATTAGGATCTATATATAGTATAGTAAATATATTTACTATATATAGTAAAGGCTATTTAACACATATCCTAGAATCAGAAATCTCTTATTAGTTTGTCCTTGCTTGAACCATATAATTTACACTCCTGATAATAAAGGTGAAGAACAGCATTAGCCTGACACAACAAAGATTTGATCATATGTACATGGAATCAATAAATATATGGATTTTATTGTCCTCCCAATTCTTTGATAAGTGGCCATCATTCTATATATTGATATATTTGATTTAACTAAATATGCTGAATATGTAGAGTGTTAAGATGCTCTCTTAATACTTGATCAATGATTTATCAGGATTTTCAGAATGTGACTTTTTTGCTAAAGGACTCCAACCTGGAAGTGATTTAACTAAGATCAGCAAAAAAGCCATCATTATCAGCATAACATGGGTTAATTATCACCATTAAAAATTTAGCTAAGTATACGTTTTCATGTGTACAAATTAGACATGGTGTGGCATCTCAGCAGTTTATAATGTAATTTGTAAATATCAGTACACAGATACTCAACTATAAGAACACCAAATAAACAGAAGACGATACAGGGGCACATGGGAGCATTTATATCATTTGCCAATTATTTTCTACTTTTTCTTTTACTGTAGAGTTTGAAATTTTTATGAGTGTGCATTATTTATATAATTAAACACACCACACGAATTTTTTCTATAGGGTTAATATATCCCCTTCTTGTTTTTCTTGCCCATTAAGTACAACTATATGGGCTAACGTTTTCTGAGACTTTACAAGCAAATCTGCCTCCACTTTATCCAAATAAAGTCAGTTTTAAATAGCCCTTGATAACACATAATGAGTCAACTGAAGTACTTCAAAAGCCAGAGAGCACTTGCTGTTGGATGTGGAAGATAATATACTGATTTGTAGCTGCACAGAACCTTTCATCTGAGAATTTAAAACAGTTTCACACTCATCATTTACCTGAGCCACAGCACCCTGAGACCTGCCCAAGTTAATACAAAGAGGCCACAGGCAGAATTAGGAATGGACTTCTAAAGACTTAACTTACAGTCACCTACATTTAATCAGTCATCTACATTTTTATAAGCAAGATGAACACATCCACAGAAAGAGTTCACAGGACATTCAGTAAACTCCAGAATAAAAATTCTTAACCAAAAGTAATCTACTTTGTTTAGCAGACTGGCTACTTACAAAAACATGGGAGTGACTTTGAAACTTATCATCAAACTGGTGCTCAGACTGTTTACAAAAGAACAGACCCCAGCAGCCAGGAAAGCTGATGACTAAATGTGCAAACCCATCTAAGTAAACAGATTACCTCCCCCCAGACCCCCAATTCTTATCACATCACTTAATATAAATAAGGAAATTAGGGTCTCAAATCTAGCTTATTTTAAATGAAGAAAGCTTTGTGTTCTTAAGCTTGGATCAAAATAAGTCCCTCTTATTCTTTACCACTTCCCTAAAAAGAAAACACAAACCTTGATCTTGGAGTCATTTTTGTTGGCATAGGCAGACCTTCTGAAATTTTATACGGATTCTTCAGGGGTGATATGTAGATGTTCCCCCCAGGAACCCGTAAAGGTGAGCTAGAAAACTTGTAAGGGCTTCGAGGAATGTGAGGAATTGGTGACAAGGTAGGGGGCTAGAGGAAAAACAAAAAAAGTAGATTACTTAACGTTTTAGTGAGATCCACTGCTTTATAATTAGATTTTCCCAAACAAAGGATGCTTTTTAACATACCCTGGTGGAAGCATACTGCAAAATATTTGTTTTCAGTCTCTGCATGAAGACTGAATTATAGAATACGATAATAGAATCATACTCCTCTTCTCTGATCAAAACACGTTTGAATGTCTGAGGAAGAAGAGCAAAAACACTTGTTAAATGAATTTGGGTATTTAACTCCTTAGACTTTCTTTTTTTTTTATTAATTAATTAATTTTTGGCTGCATTGGGTCTTTGTTGCTGCCTACGGGCTTTCTTTAGCTGTGGTGAGTGGTGGCTTCCCTTGCTGCGGAGCACGGGCTCTCGGTGCGTGGGCTTCAGTAGTTGTAACATACGGGCTCAGTAGTTGTGGCACACGGGCTCAGTAGTTGTGGCTCACGGGCTCAGTAGTTGTGGCTCACGGGCTCTAGAGCGCAGGCTCAGTAGTTGTGCACGGGCTTAGTTGCTCCGTGGCAAGTAGGAACTTCACGGAACAGGGCTCAAACCCGTGTCCCCTGCATTGGCAGGCGGATTCTTAACCACTGTGCCACCAGGGAAGCCTAGATTTTCTATTTTAATAGTTCATAATACTATTTACAGTAAAAACGCATATTTTACAGGCAAAAACAATCCGAAAAAGCCATCTTAGGCTTGGATTATAGCTGCTCTACTAGCAGTGAAATGTCATAGATATATACGTTTTTTATATATTTGTGTAAAAGTTTATTACAAATATCCTGCTTATTGTCAGGGATATAGTATTCTTTATTTACTTTATAGTATGAATTTGAATACTAAAGTGTGTTAACTTCCCAATTACATTTTAGTTACAAATAATTAACCAATAATATGAAAGTAAAAAGTTGATATGTAAATTTATATAATACAGTCAGAACATATGATATAATTAATGACTGAAGCTATCCATATTACAGATATGTATATATCTGGAAAATTCTTACCATGGAAAATTACCTACCTCCTGAACAGCATGAGGAAGATCTTTGTATGCTGTTACAATGATTTTGAATTTAAGGTCTATATTCTTCACTTTGCATATGCCATACATGGAACACATCATAATCTAGTAAATAAATGTGATATAAAAATAGTCAGGATTTTGTTGCATGGTTGTACTCTAAAAAACACTGTTATCTTTCTTTTAGTTTCAAAAAATGGAAATTTAATTTCCTACAGAATTATCTTTTCCCATCCTGAGCTCAGTTTGAATGTACATGTAAAGTATTTAAAGGACAGAATGCAAATAGCCAACTCTCAATTATTCAGGACTGATCATCTGGTTTGTAAATAACCCTAACTTTGGCTCCTGTTCCTTAAATGTTTCTCAGAAGAGAAAAGTTGAAACTGGAATCAATTAACTGTTTAACACTTAAAAAAAAAAAGCCAGGTGTGAAAAGGGTTCAAACTATTAGATAAAATAATATTGACTATACTCAGTGGTGGTGTTAAGGGGGATGCAGTAACTGGAAAGGGACAGGAGACAGTCTTCTGTTGACAATGTTCTGTTTCTTGATTTGCTTTCATAGATGAGTTCAGTTGATGAATTTACATTAAGATGTATCCTTATGATATATGGATTACTCTATACACATATTACATTTAAAGAGAAGGGTATTTTAAACATAAAAATAAAATTTGAAGTGATTTTCTGTGACTTTGAAACATCGAACTTTCTTAATTTGTCTGAATTTTACTACCTAATTTAAGAACTGATATCTTCTGCAACATTCTTGCTCCCATCTACCGCCAAGAATACCTACTCAACATCCCTTGTTTAGCATCTTAAACAGCCCCAATACTACTATTTCTCCCGTTTAGAATGCCATCCAAGTATCCTCTTTGCTAATTCACACTGTTCTCCTATTTCAATACTTTACCTAAGATACCACTCACAAAATCTTCTTGATTCCAGATACCTAATCTCTTTAGAAATCCTTAGCACTACTGTCTATCTTTCTATATTATAGAAAAGCAGTAGACCCATAAGGCAATAAGTGCCTACCTAAAAAAAAAAATCCAACATACTAGAATTTAGAGTTCAAATATGCTCTTGTAAAATATACATATTTGTAGGTTATACCTTTATACAATAATTCATCTTTTGCTCAAAATATCATTCTTACTGGGAACAATACTACCAACCTTACCAAAATAAAAAGATTAAAAGGGAACATTATGAACAGCTGCATATCAACCAAATAGATATCTAAGATGAAATGGAAAAATTTAAGGAAAGACACGAACTACCAAAACTGACTCAAGAAGAAAAAGAAAATCTGAGCTTTTGAAGCACTAAAGCACCAAAAGCTTCAAAGGACACAATCAAGAAAGTGAAATGAAAAAAAAAAAGAAAAAAAAAAAAAAGAAAGTGAAATGACAACTCAGAGAATGAGAGAAAATATTTGCAAATCATATAAGGATTTGCATGATAAAGAACTTGCATGTAGAATATATAAAAAACCCTTTCGGCTCAACAATAAAAAGACAACCCAATGAACAAATAGGTAAAGTATCTGAATAACTATTTCTCCAAAGAAGATATACAAAATGGTCAATAAGAACACAAAAAGATTCTCAATATCATTAGCCATCAGAGAAGTGCAAATCAAAACCACAAAGAGATATCACTTCATATCCACTAAGATAGCTATAATCCAAAAGGCAAATAAGAAGTTGGTATAGATGTGAAGAAACTGGAACCCCATACACTGCTGACAGGAATGTAAAATGGGTAGCCATGCTAGTAAACAATCTGGCCATTCCTCAAAAGGCAATACAAAGAGTTACCATATGACCCAGCAATTCCACTCCTAGGTAAATACCCCAGAGAAATGAAAACATACATCCACCCAAAAACTTGCACATGAATTTTCATTGACATTATTCATAATAGCCAAAAAGTGGAAACCAAATGTACATCAACTGATGAATAAATAAACATGATGTGGTATAGCCATACAATGGAATATTATTTGGCAATAAAAAGGAATGAAGTACTGATACAAGCTATAACACAGATGAACAATCAAAACATAGTAAGTGAAGGAATCCAGACACAAAAGATAACATTATATGATTCCATTTATATGAAATGTCCAGAAGAGGCAAGTCTATAAAGACAGAAAGTAGATTAGCGTGTTGCCTGTGGTTAGAGGGGGTAGGAGAATAGAGGCGTGTATGCTACAGGTACAGGGTTTCTTTTTGACATGATGAAAATATTTTAAAACTGATTTTGGTGATTGTTGCACAACTCTGTTAATATACTAAAAACTACTGAACTGTACATTTTAAATGGGTAATTAGCATGGTATATGAATTACATCTCAATAAAACTGTTACAAAAATATTATTCCATAAACAGAGAAGAAAGAGGAAGATATGAGAGATGGTCTTTGTAAATTAACTCATTCATTTATTCATTTGACACTGTTTTAGATCAACTATTCTTTTTTAGATCTTTTTTAGATCAACTAAGATCCCCGGGGGTTCTTAGTTCCCCAACAAGGGATCAAACCCATGCCCCTGCAGCCTGCAGTGGAAGCACAGAGTCTTAAGCACTGGACCAGGGAAGTCCTAGATCAACTATCCTTAAGTCTCATGCTTTTTCCACACTAAATGAATTCTAGCTTACCACAACATAGAAAAAGCCTATGATAAAGTTTCTTCAGTGAGCTTTGCAGTGAGATCTTTCATGCCATTAAATAAATAAAGTTATTGAAATATTCTCAAGCTCTAAAGCTCTCATTTGTAAGAAGTATAGCAAAAATATAAAGGGTAGCCAACAAGCAAATATATATTAAGTCTACTAAATCGATGCAGCTTCTCATTTGAATCTAACCTTTTCTTAAGAAATCAGTACACAGCTAACAAGTGAGTCGAGTAGGAAAAGTGCATAATTTTCTTACCTGGTCCAAATGCCTGTCTCTCATGAGTTCATACTCATTTTGCAGTGTGTGTTGGAAAAGGGTCCAGATGATATGTTCTAGTTCTGGGTGGTCAGACAGAAGGCGTGCACACAGGGTATTTAGTCGAAGATATGCTAGTCGATACACTGGAAAAATAAGGGGAATTAATCACATTTACTTTTTTTTTTTTTTTTTTGCGGTACACGGGCCTCTCACTGTTGTGGCCTCTCCCGCTGCGGAGCACAGGCTCCGGACGCGCAGGCTCAGCGGCCATGGCTCACGGGCCTAGCCGCTCCGCGGCATGCAGGATCTTCTTGGACCGGGGCACGAACCCGTGTCCCCTGCATCGGCAGGCGGACTCTCAACCACTGCGCCACCAGGGAAGCCCCACATTTACTCTTAATTTTGTATCACAAGTGGATTTTTTCAAAACATTAAATTGCTATAACCAAATGCTGTTAAATAGCATTTTAACATTAACTTCATCTCTACCACTGTTTTCCTTATGAATAAATGATTTGTAGCCTTAGCACTGTCCTAGATACTAGAAGGCAAAATAATACTTTGCTGAAAGTATATTCAGCAAAAAAAATTCTTTTGCTAAATTATTACAGCATAAAATTGAGGTAGAGGGACTTCCCTGGTGGTCCAGTGGTAAAGAATCCGCCTTCCAATGCAGGGGATGCGGGTTCGATCCCTGGTTAGGGAACTAAGACCCCACATGCAGCAGGGCAACTAAGCCCATGCGCTACTGAGCTCCTGCGCCTCAACTACAGAGCCTGCGTGCCGTGAACTACAGAGCTCACGCACTCTGGAACCCACACGCCACAACTACAGAGCCCACGCGCCCTGGAGCCTGCACACCACAACTAGAGAGAGAAAACCTGCACGCCACAACTAGAGAGACGCCCGTGCGCCACAATGAAAGATCCCGTATGCCTCAACGAAGATCCCGCGTGCCGCAAGCAACACCCAACACAGCCAAAAATAAATTAAATAAATAAAATAAAATAAAGTTGAGGCGGAGGAAGAAAGATCCTACGATCTTGTGAACTTAGACAATCCAAATAGAGTTTGTTTCAGTTCCACTGGTAATCTCTCATCACAGATGTTGAAAATTCTCACTATCAATATTCAAGAGGGTAATTATTTTTTAAAATAATGGAATTTCCAAAGTCCCTCAATTTTTCCAATCCTAAAAACAAATAGTGTATTTCTCTATAAAAATGCTAGACTTGTAGATTACCTAAGTGGTAATATGACTGTGATATTAAATTTAGAGAGTTTATTAAAAAATGCTAGTGGAACATAGGTTGGAGAAAAGTAATCCACAAAACTGAATTTTCCTCCATCTACTTTAAACATAATGACCCTTGGTTTAAATTTACTTTTCAAAGACTTGCATAAGGTAATCAGAATTTTTTAGTTAATAATTTAACCCAGTGGTCCTCAACTTTGGCTTATATCAGACTTGCATTGAGGGCTTGTAAAAACAATGATTTTTTTTTTTTTTTTTTTTTGCCTCATCCTAGAGCTTCTGACTGAGTAGTTCTAGGGGCAGGGCTCAAACAAAAATTCTCATTTCTACAACTTAGCAGGTGAGGTGGATTCTGCTGGTTGGGGACCACACTCTGGAACCAACGCTCTTAACGTAAGGGCTTATAACATGCCTATAAAGTTCAGTATATCTCTGACTTGAATAAAAATCAGAAAAATGATTTATCACAGAGGAATGTGGCCTTTTACTTTCCTTCAAAGAGCTCCAAGTGGGTGTGCACTTGCATGTATATACACATGCACAGACACCCAAATGACCTCCCCATCCCACCACATACACACACAATCAGAGAATGCTATACAACCTGGTTACCAGGAAATGCACCTGCACTAGGCCACAACACATGGTATAATCTCAACTCACACACCTGAACAGCAAAAGTAATGTTAGGAGCAAATAGTTCCAGGCATAAGTTTGAAAGCATAACAGTAGCAGCGACAATAACAACATCTAACACTTTCTGAGTGCTTACTATGTGCTAGGCATTGTTGGAAGCGTTTTATGTATTAATTCATTTAATATCTCAAAACCCATACAAGGTAGATTATTATTATTTCCATTTTACAGATGAGAAAACAGGCATAGAGATATTAAAGGTTTTTTCCCTTTTTTTTAAAAATTGGAGTATAATTGCTTTACAATGTTATGTTAGTTTCTGCTGTACAATGAAGTGAATCAGCTATATTTATACCTATATCCCCTCCCTCTTGGACCTCCCTCCCACCCCACCCCCATCCCACCCATCTAGGTCATCATAGAGCACCAAGCTGAGCTTCCTGTGCTTTATAGCATGTTCCCACTAGCTATCTATTTTACGCATTGTAGTGTATATATGTCAATCCTAATCTCCCAATTCATCCCACCCTTCCCTTCCCCACCATGTCCACATGTCTGTTCTCTACATCTACACCTCTATTCCTACCCTGCAAATAGGTTCATCTGTACCATTTTTATAGATTCTACATATACGCGTTAATATACGATATCTGTTTTTCTCTTTCTGGCTTACTTCACTCTGTATGACAGACTCTAGGTCCATCCACATCTCTACAAATGACCCAATTTCATTCCTTTTCATGGCTAAGTAATATTCCATTGTATATATGTACCACATCTTCTTTATCCATTCATCTGTCATTGGACATTTAGGTTGCTTCCATGACCTGGCTAATGTAAATAGCGCTGCAATGAACATTGGGGTACATATGTTCTTTTGAATTATGGTTTTCTCAGGATATATGCCCAGTAGTGGGATTGCTGGGTCATATGATATTAAAGCGACTTGCCCAAATTCACGCCTAGTTAAGCAGAAGAGCCATGATTTGAATCCAGTCAGCCTCGTTTCAGAGTCCATGCTCTTGAGAGTGATCATCTACTAACCTTTTTTGTAAAAGAGTGAAAGGGAGGTAGATTTCAATGGCTTCTGAGTCTGGAAGGCTGAGGTTGCTTGTGCCTCTGAATTTGCAGTAGAATTTACACGTGTAGTTGACCCTTTTTTCTTTGGGGATCTTACAGGAGAAAGATACCTAGGTATATTCAAAGGAAAAGACTTCATTTGAAGTTTGCTAAGAATCTCTCTCTCTCTCTTTCTCTCGCTCACACACACACACACACACACACACACACACACACTCATGGCTGTACACATGCATCCAAACACATCTTGTCTATTTAATCTACTGTTCTACACCAAATCCCTCTTTAAATACAAGCTGGAAAAGAGAGATTAATAGGAAAACTAAGCTTGTCCTTATCATTTCTAACTCTATTTCAATAAATGGCTTTTCTTGGGAATTACTGCGTTATTTAAAAAATAGCTGCATATGTTTATATGTTCAATTCTAATAATTAAAGTGGGACTGAGTTCATAAAATTCTGGTTCAGAATTTCTGGTTCCAGAATTCTGGTTCAGTCCTTCCTCCAGCTTAAAAGAACAAGCCACTGATATCAAAATATCAATTTCTCTGATTCTCTCCTAAAAACATTTCATTGATAACTATGGTTCATATACATTGCACTTAAGTTACACATACATACTCCCTCCTAAATTATATAGTACACAATTATATGAATTAATATTTCAGGTAACATTATCAAGGCAGATTTATACCTGTATACTAAAAATATGTCAGGCATAAATCAAGGCAGAGATATTAGTAAAATTATTTCTCAATTTCTGACCTTCTACTGCTCTGTGTTGCCCTTTATTTTAGAGGATAATCCAGGTCTACTTTCTTTTTTTTTTTCAAGAACACTTTTTATTAAGGTCACTATTAGTAAAAGGTTTACAGTCTTTTAAAAATATCCCAGAATCTACTATGAAGAGCAAGTACTAGGGAGTAAACACCGAAGCATAACTTTCTAATTTTGTTTTAGTAGCTGAGAAATCATTCTGAGCAGGAAGTAGGATTTGTACCTTACTATGGATGTTTCTAGTACATGCAATATATTTACTAGTACACTAGGAAAAGGGAATCACCATCATAACTTTAAAAGTACCAGGGTCTAGTCTATTATCACCCTTGAATTTCCCTTCAATTCACTAACTAACAATATTGTAGACTGACTTAACTTGGGTAGAAGTTAGTCCCCCTTGAATTCTACGTGACCACATTACCTCCTGGACTTCGCTACTTGAATCTCAGACTTAAGAAGGCCAAAGTGGAGCTCTTGATTTCTTTCCCATTCTTCCCATGTCAAGAAATGGCTCCACATTACATCCAGTTTAAGTTAAAAACTTAGGAGGTATTTTTAATTTTTCCCTTTTCCCAATCTTCAAACCCAATGCAAAAGAAAGTTCTATTAAATCTTCCTCTAAAATACACCCCAGATCTTTCCATTTCTTTGTATCTCTACTGACATATCTTAGACCAAGTCATTTACATCTCTCACTTGAACTACTGAAATTTTCTCCAAACTGGTCTTTCTACTTTCTTCCTTGCCCTGTTCCTTTCCCTCCTCCAAACCCACCTGTACTTCAAGTAGCAGCCAGAAACTGACCCTTTAACAATACCCATTATAGCAAGCTGCACCCCTGCTTAAAACCTTAATGCTTTCCCACTGCCCTTCTAAAACCCAAACTCCTCCCTTCGGCCTATGAGAACCTACAAGGTCTAGCTCCAGTTTGCCTCTCCAGCCCCATCTTGTACCATTTTCCTCTTGTTTGCTTCGGGGTTTCTTTCTGTTCCTCAGACCAGCTAAGTTTGACCACCCAAGGCCACTGCACTTAATACTGTTTGCTGTGCCTGTAATGCACATCATACAGATTTTGCCTGGCCAGCACCCACTTGTTCTTGAAGCGTCAGGTCAAATAGCACTTCATCAGAGAAAGCTTCCCTAAACATTCTATCACTCTCTTAGCTTCTCTCTTTCACATCATTCTCTTTCTTTCTATTACAGAACTTATTATATTCTAAAATAACCTTATGTATTAGTTTACTTGTTCACTGTTTATTTCCTTCCTCCAGAGCATAAGCTCTATGAGGGGAAGGACCTAGTCCATCTTATTCGCCTTTGTATTCCCAGTGCCTAGAACACTTCCTGGCACCTAACGGACAACTGCTTATTGAATTAAAGAAAAAGATAAGGCTTGACTTATTTATATTTATGTATTACCTAGCAAACAAATTTATACATGAAGGCAGAAGCTCCATATGCCAGAAATACTTTGGTACAAATTAGCATGGAAATGACATCTCTGGAAAACAGTCCCTGCACTAATCACAGAACCCTGTAATGTCAATTCCTAAACAGGAACATAACATTAGGCACATTTCTATGAAAGGCAATGTAGCTAGACTGCTTAAGAGCATGGGCTTTGGGGTCAGATTGCTTGAGTTTGATTTCTAATTCCTTCTTCATAGATAACGGAGGCTGACAGCCGTGTCTATTATCTTACAGGGCTGTTAGGTCACTGTCCAGCACACAGTGAACCCTCAATAAATGTTAGTTATCTCCTTCTTCTTCCATCACACCATCATGCACTAATCAACCGTTTTAGTCTCGGATCCCACACTACTCCCTTTGCCCCATCCTATGCTTCACTCCAGATGCACTGAGCTGTACTCCCTGAAAAATGTTTCCTGCTTTCCTGGCTGCTATACTTTGGGGTTCATGCTATTTCGGTCTCTTCCCTCCTCTCCAGTTTCCATGTTGAAATCCTGCTCTACCTTTGAGGACTATCTAAATTGCCATCTCTGCATGAAAGGTGTCCTAACTACACCAAACTTGAGTGATTTCAGTAGCACTCTGTACCACTGTATATGAACTTTATTTGGGTCATGTATCTTATACTCCTGATCCCTGAAAGCAGGAAAAATGTCTTATTCAAAGTTCTATTCCCTACAGCTTTTGTATAACACCTTGCATCACACTATGCTCAGAATCTATTTGCAAGTTGAATGGATTGACACAACAGATATTCTACTTACATATCTGCTGCAGTGTGATTATTCTGGAGAGGAAGGTTGAGAGTACAAGCAGGTTCAAGGTGATCAGCTGGTCCTTCTCGGTCCTTTGCTTGTTTAATAAGATCAAATAAAGGTGACTCCTATATGAAACAAGATGACATTAAAACAACATTGGTAAGTATGATTCTCCAATGTATATATCAAAATCATATGGTTTGACATGGTGAGCATTATGAATTTAGTCATAATCGACAATAGCAGTTTTGAAGTCAGAATAAGATTCTTTTCTCCACCTTGAAAATAATGACTGCCAATTTCTGTATTACACATAAAATAAAGAACTAGGAATATGTATAACTTCAAATGCTTGTATTAGAAAAGAAATTAAAAGTTAGGGAAAGAAACACAGAAGAGACCCAAAGAAAGTAGAAGGAAGAAAATAATAAAGACATGAATAGGATTTAATGAAACTGAAAACAAAGATAAAACACATGGTTTGATCAACTAAGCTAATAATTGGTACTTTGAAATAACTAATAAAATTAAACAAAACTCCAGTCAGATCGACTGAGAAAAAGAGAAGAGACAGATAAATAGTATTAGGAACAAAACTGGAGCCACCATTACGAAGATTAGAAAGATAACAGGGTTGTGAAAAAATTTATGTCAATTCATAGGAAAACTCAGACCAAGTGGAAAATTCCTCAAAAATATAAATTGACCAAACTCAATAAGAAATAAATAAACCTCAACAGTCCTATAAACTATTAAAGAACTTGGATCAGTAATTAAAAGTCTCCCCACAAAGAAAACATCAAGCACCGCTGGTTGTACCAGTGAATTCCACCAAACATTCAAGGAATAGATAATTCCACTTTTGCTCCAACTCTTCAGAGAATGGAAGAAGTAAAAACATTCTCTATCTCATTTTATGAGGCTAGTACAACACTGATACTAAAAACTGTCAAGGACATTACAAAAAGGTAAATTATAGCCCATTCTTGCTCATGAACAGAGATACAAAAATTCTGAACCAGAAATATTAGCAATCCACAACAGCAGTGTTAAAAAGAATATATCATTTACCAAGTTGAGTTTATCCAGGTTGCAAAATTAGTTCGTTAGAAAATCTATAATGCAATTCACCTCACTAATAAATCTAAGGTGAAAAATCTTGTCAAAATCAGTGCAGAAAAAGTCCTCATTTAAAAACCCATTTGTCATTAAAAAAAAAAAGAAAACTCTTTGTAAACCAGGAACAGACGGATACTCCAAATTTGATAAATGACATCTACAAATAAACAGAAAAACCACAGCAAACATTATATATAGTGGTGAAACGTTAAGAGCATTCTCCTTAAAAAATTGGAGATAAGAGAAGGTTGTCCAGTTATCATGCTTTCTATTCAGCATTATACTTGGAGTTCCAGTCTGCTCAATAAGTCAAAGAAAAAAGACTGGAAAGGAAGAAAGAACAAAAATACCATTATTCACAAATGATTTATCTGTTGATAAAGAAAATTCAAAAGGATCTACAGTGAAATTATTAGAATAAGAGAGATTAGCAAGGTTTCTGTACTGTTATGAAATCAATATGAAAAAAAATTATATTTCTATATACCAAGCAAACAGTTTAAAAGCATAATTTTTAAAATACCATTTACAAAAAAGTAAGACCAGCAGTAAAAACCTTGATTCAAAAATTGTAACTTTCTGGAGGTGAAAGCTTGCAAGTCCATAAAAATGGGGGCCATATATATTCTACTCTTTTAGTACTTGAACTAAAGGACAAGAAAACAGACAGATGGCCAAGATGCTAGGTTTGTTTCAAAAGGAAAAGCAGTGTATCCGTAAATAAAAATACAAAACACTGTAGAATATAAGTAGATTTTGAAAATATGAAGATAGTCTATTCAATAAAAGGTGAAAAATTAGCTAGCAATATGAAAAAAAATTATTAAACTTTCATAATATATAGAAAGTCAATTACTTATGTTACAAAACAAAAATGAAAAGTATGAGAATATATGAGAATATCTTTATAACTTTTAAAAAATCTTTTTTCACCTTTATTGAAGTATAATTGACAAAAATCATATATATTTAAGGTGCACAACGTGATGGCTTCATACATTGTGAAATGATCACCACAATCAAGCTAATTAGCATTTATTACCTCACATAGTTACTTTTTTTCAACCCTTCACCTCCTTCTTTATAACTTTATTTATTTTAAAATTTTTTAATGTTATTTTTTTATACAGCAGGTTCTTATTAGTCATCAATTTTATACACATCAGTGTATACATCTGAATCCCAATTGCCCATTTCAGCACACCACCATCCCCACCGCCTGGCGGCTTTCCCCCCTTGGTGTCCATACGTTTGTTCTCTACATCTGTATCTCAACTTCTGCCCTGCAAACCGGTTCATCTGTACCATTTTTCTAGGTTCCACATATATGTGTTAATATATGATATTTGTTTTTCTCTTTCTGATTTACTTCACTCGGTATGACAGTCTCTAGATCCATCCACATCTCAACAAATGACTCAATTTCGTTCCTTTTTATAGCTGAGTAATATTCCACTGTATATATGTACCACATCTTCTTTATCCATTGGTCTGTCAGTAGGCATTTAGGTTGCTTCCATGACCTGGCTATTGTAAATAGTGCTGCAGTGAACATTGGGGTGCATGTGTCTTTTTGAATTATGGTTTTCTCTGGGTATATGCCCAGTAGTGGGATTGCTAGATCATATGGTAATTCTATTTTTAGTTTTTTAAGGAACCTCCATACTGTTCTCCATAGTGGCTGTATCCATTTACATTCCCACCAACAGTGCAAGAGGATTCCCTTTTCTCCACATCCTCTCCAGAATTTGTTGTTTGTAGATTTTCTGATGATGCCCATTCTAACTGGTGTGAGGTGATATGTAGTTTTGATTTGCATTTCTCTAATAATTAGTGATGTTGAGCAGATTTTCATGTGCTTCTTGGCCATGTGTATGTCTCCTTTGGAGAAATGTCTATTTAGGTCTTCTGCCCATATTAGGATTGGGTTGTTTGTTTCTTTAATATTGAGCTACATGAGCTGTTTATATATTTTGGAGAATAATCCTTTGTCCACTGATCTGTTTGCAAATATTTTCTCCCATTCTGGGGTTGTCTTTCCGTCGTGTTTATGGTTTCCTTTGCTGTGCAAAAGCTTTGAAGTTTCATTAGGTCCCATTTGTTTATTTTTGTTTTTATTTCCATTACTCAAGGAGGTGGATCAAAAAAGATCTTGCTGTGATTTATGTCAAAGAGTGTTCTTCCTATGTTTTCCTCTAAGAGCTTTATAGTGTCCAGTCTTACATTTCGGTCTCGAATCCATTATGAGTTTATTTTTGTGTATGGTGTTAGGGAGTGTTCTAATTTCATTCCTTTACATGTAGCTGTCCAGTTTTCCCAGCACCACTTATTGAAGAGACTGTCTTCTCCATTGTATATCCTTGCCTCCTTTGTCATAGATTAGTTGACCATAGGTGCATGGGTTTATCTCTGGGCTTTCTATCTTGTTGCATTGATCTATGTTTCTGTTTTTGTGCCAGTACCATATTGTCTTGATTACTGTAGCTTTGTAGTATAGTCTGCAGTCAGGGAGTCTGATTCCTCCAGCTCCGTTTTTTTCCCTCAAGGCTGCTTTGGCTATCCAGGGTCTTTTGTGTCTCCATACAAATTTTAAGATTATTTGTTCTAGTTCCGTAAAAAATGCCATTGGTAATTTGATAGGGATTGCATTGAATCTGTAGATTGCTTTGGGTAATACAGTCATTTTCACAATACTGATTCTTCCAATCCAAGAACATGGTATATCTCTCCATCTGTTGGTATCATCTTTAATTTCTTTCATCAGTGTCTTATAATCTTCTGCATACAAGTCTTTTGTCTTCCTAGATGGTTTATTCCTAGGTATTTTATTCTTTTTGTTGCAGTGGTAAATGGGAGTGTTTCCTTAATTTCTCTTTCAGATTTTTCATCATTAGTGTATAGGAATGCAAGAGATTTCTGTGCATTAATTTTGTATCCTGCAACTTTACCAAATTCATTGATTAGCTCTAGTAGTTTTCTGGTGGCATCTTTAGGATTCTCTATGTATAGTATCCTGTCATCTGCAAACAGTGACAGTTTTACTTCTTCTTTTCCAATTTGTATTCCTTTTATTTCTTTTTCTTCTCTGATTGCCGTGGCTAGGACTTGCAAAACTATGTTGAATAACAGTGGTAAGAGTGCACATCCTTGTCTTGTTCCTGATCTTAGAGGAAATGCTTTCAGTTTTTCACCATTGAGAATGATGTTGGCTGTGGGTTTGTTGTATATGACCTTTATTATGATGAGGTAGGTTCCCTCTATGCCCACTTTCTGGAGAGTTTTTATCATAAATGGGTGTTGAATTTTGTCAAAAGCTTTTTCTGCATCTATTGAGATGATCATATGGTTTTTATTCTTCAATTTGTCAATATGGTGTATCACATTGATTGATTTGAGTATATTGAAGAATCCTTGCATCCCTGGGATAAATCCCACTTGATCATGGTGTATGATCCTTTTAATGTGTTGTTGGATTCTATTTGCTAGTATTTTGTTGAGGATTTTTGCATCTATATTCATCAGTGATATTCGTCTGTAATTTTCCTTTTTTTGTAGTATCTTTGGCTGGTTTTGGTATCAGGGTGATGGTGGCCTCATAGAATAAGTCTGGGAGTGTTCCTTCCTCTGAAATTTTTTGGAAGAGTTTGAGAAGGATGGGTGTTAGCTCTTCTCTAAATGTTTGATAGAATTCACCTGTGAAGCCATCTGGTCCTGGACTTCGGTTTGTTGGAAGATTTTTAATCACAGTTTCAATTTCATTACTTGTGATTGGTCTGTTCATATTTTCTATTTCTTCCTGGTTCAGTTACAAAGGTTATACCTTTGTAATAATTTGTCCATTTCTTCCAGGTTGTCCATTTTATTGGCATAGAGTTACCTGCAGTAGTCACTAAGGATGCTTTGTATTTCTGCAGTGTCTGTTGTAACTTCTTCTTTTTCATTTCTAATTTTATTGATTTGAGTCCTCTCCCTCTTTTTCTTGAGGAGTCTGGCTTATGGTTTATCAATTTTGTTTATCTTCTCAAAGAACCAGCTTTTAGTTTTATTGATCTTTGCTGTTGTTTTCTTTGTTTCTATTTCATTTATTTCTGCTCTGATCTTTATGAATTCTTTCCTTCTTCTAACTTTGGGTTTTGTTTGTTCTTCTTTCTCTAGTTCCTTTAGGTGTAAGGTTAGATTGTTTATTTGAGATTTTTCTTCTTTCTTGAGGTAGGCTTGTATAGCTATAAACTTCCCTCTTAGAACTGCTTTTGCTGCACCCCATAGGTTTTGGATTCGTCGTGTTTTCATTGTCATTTGTCTCTAGGTATTTTTTTTATTTCCTCTTTGATATCTTCAGTGATCTCTTGGTTATTTAGTAACGTATTGTTTAGCCTCCATGTGTTTGTGTTTCTTACATTTTTTTCCCTGTAATTCATTTCTAATCTCATAGAGCTGTGGTCAGAAAAGATGCTTGATATGATTTCAATTTTCTTAAATTTACTGAGGCTTGATTTGTGACCCAAGATGTGATCTTGGAGAATGTTCCATGCGCACTTGAGAAGAAAGTGTAATCTGCTGTTTTTGGACGGAATGTCCTATAAATATCAATTAAATCTATCTGATCTATTGTGTTATTTAAAGCTTGTGTTTCCTTATTTATTTTCATTTTGGATGTTCTGTCCATTGGTGTAAGTGAGGTGTTAAAGTCCCCCACTATTATTGTGTTACTGTCGATTTCCTCTTTTATAGCTGTTAGCAGTTGCCTTATGTACTGAGGTGCTCCTATTTTGGGTGCATATATATTTATAATTGTTATATCTTCTTCTTGGATTGATCCCTTGATCATTATGTAGTGTCCTTCCTTGTCTCTTGTAACATTCTTTATTTTAAAGTCTACTTTATCTGATATGAGTATTGCTACTCCAGCTTTCTTTTGATTTCCATTTGCATGGAATATCTTTTTCCATCCCCTCACTTTCAGTCTGTATGTGTCCCTAGGTCTGAAATGGGTCTCTTGTAACAGCATATAGATGGGTTTTGTTTTTGTATCCATTCAGCAAGCCTGTGTCTTTTGGTTGGAGCATTTAATCCATTCACGTTTAAGGTAATTATCAATATGTATGTTCCTATGACCATTTTCTTAGTTGTTTTGGGTTTGTTTTTGTAGGTCCTTTTCTTCTCTTGTGTTTCCCATTTAGAGAAGTTCCTTTAGCATTTGTTGTAGAGCTGGTTTGGTGGTGCTGAATTCTCTTAGCTTTTGCTTGTCTGTAAAGCTTTTCATTTCTCCATCAAATCTGAATGAGATCCTTGCCGGGTAGAGTAATCTCGTTGTAGCTTCTTCCCTTTCATCACTTTAAGTATATCATGCCACTCCCTTGGCATGCCACTCCCTTGGCTTCCCTTGCCACTCCCTTGGCTTGTAGAGTTTCTGCTGAGAAATCAGCTGTTAACCTTATGGGAGTTCCCTTGTATGTTATTTGTCGTTTTTCCCTTGCTGCTTTCAGTAATTTTTCTTTGTCTTTAATTTTTGCCAATTTGATTACTATGTGTCTTGGCGTGTTTCTCCTTGGGTTTATCCTGTATGGGACTCTCTGCACTTCCTGGACTTGGGTGGCTATTTCCTTTCCCATGTTAGGGAAGTTTTTGACTATAATCTCTTCAAATATTTTCTCTGGTCCTTTCTCTCTCTCTTCTCCTTCTGGGACCCCTGTAATGCAAATGTTGTTGCATTTTAGTGTTGTCCCAGAGGTCTCTTAGGCTGTCTTTATTTCTTTTCATTCTTTTTTCTTTATTCTGTTCTGCAGCAGTGAATTCCACCATTCTGTGTTCCAGGTCACGTACCTGTTCTTCTGCCTCAGTTATTCTGCTATTGATTCCTTCTAGTGTAGTTTTCATTTCAGTTATTGTATTTTTCATCTCTGTTTGTCTGTTCTTTAATTCTTCTAGGTCTTTGTTAAACATTTCTTGCATCTTCTCGATCTTTGCCTCCATTCTTTTTCCGAGGTCCTGGATCATCTTCACTATCATTATTCTGAATTCTTTTTCTGGAAGGTTGTCTATCTTCACTTCATTTAGTTGTTTTTCTGGGGTTTTATCTTGTTCCTTCATCTGGTACATAGCCCTCTGCCTTTTCATCTTGTCTATCTTTCTGTGAATCAGGTTTTTGTTCCACAGGCTGCAGGATTGTACTTCTTCTTGCTTCTGCTGTCTGCCCTCTGGTGGATGAGGCTACCTAAGAGGCTTGTGTAAGTTTCTATAACGTCTTGATAAGAAAGGACTTTTTAGGTTTGACCATAACCCAGAACTCATAAAGGAAAAGATGAACCAATCTGACTATACAGAACCTGAAATCTTCTGTATAACTAAAACCACAATAAACTAAGTTAAACAAAGTCTTTAAAAAATAAACAATACTGATTTATTCTACAACCACCATAATGTACTAATTCCTATTGTCAAGGCCTTATTTCCTGTATTCATTAGGGGCACTCTGAAGTGCGAGCTAAGTAATGGCTTTCATCTGAGTAAAATAATGCTAACAATTAACACCAGCTAATGCATGTATGTCATACTCATTGTTTTACATTTTCTAGTCATTGACAAACTGAATATCTTTACATATCGGATAAATGGAACAAATTCACATATATTCAGCAGGAGTGGCCTAATCCCACTCTTTTCTCAAACAAAGACATTTCAGGAGACCTTGAGACTCACAAAGATATGCAAGTAAACCTGAGCATTTAATAGGATTTAGGTATGCTACTAATCAGGTATTTTACTTTCTCTTCAGATATGGTTTAACCCATAGACTGTTTACCTGGTTGTGTTTTAAATTAGCACAATAGGATTATACCAAAGTGAATGCCTCTTCCAAGGATGAAGGTGGCATTTTGTTCACCAACAGTCTTCATGTTTCACTCAGGTATAACTTTTATTACTCCATCTCCCCCAACCCAACTGGTCACAGAGATATATAGATATAGGCTTATGATAATGACTATGCCATGATAATAATAATGAGAAGAAGTATGGTGCAGTGGATAGAAACACAGACTCTGCAGCCACACCACAAGGGTTCAAGTCCTGACCACTTATTGGCCGCATGACCCTGGAGAAAGTTGCTTAACCTTGTTATGATTCACTTTTCTCAACTGTAAAGTAGAGACGCTAATGACAATAATGCCTAGTTATCCATGCATCCATCCACCCATTATTCGTCATATGTCTATTCTGTAACAGGAGCTTTACTAGGAAGTAGGAACATAAAGGTAAACAACCCTCCCGTTGCCAGCTACTGATAGGGTCACTTCAGAAGCATCTGTCCTCTTCCACCTTATTCAACATGTTCATTTGAAATGAACTGTAATCGTCCTCTATCACCAAAAAATTCCCACTCCTCCTCAGTTTTTCCCATATCATTAACACTTCTTATATACAGTTGCCCAAAGCAAAAAAGAATCATGTTTATTATTCTTTCTCTCACTCTCTACTGTCCAATCCATGCAAGTCATATTGGCTCCAACTTCAAAATATATCCCAAGTCTAACTTCTTCTCCAGATGGGACTTTTAGAGAGTTCTTAAAATAAAAACCCAGTGCCAGCAACTTCCCTAGTGACACAGTGGTTAAGAATCAGCCTGCCAATGCAGGGGACACGGGTTCCATCCCTGGTCTGGGAAGATCCCACATGCCGTGGAGCAACTAAGCCTGCGAGCCACACCTACTGAAGCCCACACACCTAGAGCCCGTGCTCCACAACAAGAGAAGCCACCGCAATGAGAAGCATGCGCACCGCAACGAAGAGTAGCCCCCGTTCACCACAACTAGAGAAAGCCCATGTGCAGCAACAAAGACCCAACGCAGCAGAAAAAACAAAAACAAAACCCAGTGCCAAGCATATAGTGGACACTCAATAAATATTTCTAGACTGTTATATGACATAACCATACCATAGGTTTAATTAAACACAGCAAAGCACAAAGAAGAAAGTGGATGATAAGATTTGCTTTCTAACTGACACTAAATATCAACTGTGGCATCTGGCCTCCAAGAAAACCCCTATAATTCCTGCCACTGGGTATTTACACCCTTATACACTGTCCTAGGGTTAGTCTGTGTGGTCAATGGCATATAGCAGAAGTGACAGCATGTCAGTTCTGAGATTAGTTTATAAAAAACCTGCAGTTTTCGTCTTAGGCGCACGCTCCCGCGCTCACGCTCGCGCTCTCTCTCTCTCTCTCTCTCTCTCTCTCATCTCTTCTTGCTCTAGGCGAAAGCAGCTGCCTTGGAGTAAGTAACCCTATGGAGAGGTCTATGTGGCAAACAAATGAAGCCTCTGACCAATGACCAGTGAAGGAATGAGGGCTGCCAACAACCGTGTGAGTGAACTTAGTAGCAGATTCTCGAATTCCAGGAAATATTTAAGCTGACTGCAGCCTTTGTTGACAACTTGAGGAACTTTCCTGAGAGAACTGGAGCCAAAACCACACAGCTAAACCACTCCCAGATTCCCAACCTTCAGAAATTATGTGCGAAGTAAAACATTAGTTGTTTCACTAAACTGTTAAGGTTTGGGGTAATTTCTTACATAGCAATAGATAACTAATACAGAATCTGATTTTTTTTTAATCTAAAGAAAGTATTTAACGGATTATTTGACTTCTGAAAATTTATGCATTTATATCTATAGCACGGTTCGCATTCAGGACTCAGACAGAAGTTTACTCTTGGTCTCAGGCAAGCTGTCTTATGTCATTACTTATCTACTTAAATTAACTCTCAGCATAATCACTCTCTGGGCATTCCACTCTATTTTGCCACTTAATCATGTGAAGGAAATCAGACTCACTCTGTCAGCAAGTAATATAGATAGAAAAAGCTATAAGTCTACTCTACATGATCTTTCATATTAACATACATCTAAAGCAAATGTGAACTTCTCCAGAGAGTAAAGCACTTAAAGGCTATCAGGTCAAGGTGTCCCTAAAAGAGATTCTGATTATCCAAGTACGTACAAGTTCTCCAGTGCTAGGAGAAAAATTAACAATAGGGGAGGTGGAAGACAGGAATTGCTATTGTTTTCTGGGTATTTTAAGAAATATTATTGGCCTTACATTACAGGAAATGTTTTTGTACTATCCTAAGCCAAATCACGATAAGACCATTCTACCTTGAAAAAGGAAACTAGAATACAAAACATAAAGTTTTGGGCAGGCCTTGACTTTTCTGACAGTTCTTTCCCATTCAACTTCACTACTTCTTTAATATTGCTATTTCTCAGGATCCTTTTGCCAATATATATGCTGGCTGAGCCACTATCATGGCTTTAGTTATATTTCTAGTTATTCCTAAATCTACATTTCTGACTAAAACTATTCTTTCAAATTCCAGATCCAGTATTTCCAACTAGATACCTTGGATCTCTACACGTATATGTGGCAAACATCTCAAATATTAACATGTTCAAACATTAACATGAACTTATTACCCTCATCACCAATCAGCTATGACTCCTTCAACATCCTCTTTGGTTAACTGTTAGCAATCACCTAATCACCCACAGTACAAATCTTAGAATTACCCTCAGAATTCCATCCAGGCACCTAAACTTTTGATTCATGCTTTTACTTTTAACATATTTATGCCTTTATATTTAAAACTGGTTTCTTGTAGATAGTATAGAGTTGGGTCTTGCTTTTTTATCCACTCAGACAATCTCTGTCTTTTAATTGGGGTTTAGGCTATTTACCTTTAATGTAGTTATTGACATGGTTACTTTAAATCCTACATCTATTTGTTCCATCTGTTCTTTATTCCCTTTTGATGAAGGTACAAAAGCAAATCAATGGAAAAAGAATTAACCTTGACCTAAATCTCAAACCTTGTACAAAAATAAATTGGAAATGGATCATGGACTTAAATATTAAAAGTGAAGCTATAAAACTTTTAAGGGGAAAATCTTGGGGATCTAGAGTCCTTAGACTTGACACCAAAAGCATGATCCATAAGATAAAAAACTGATAAACAGGAGTTCATCAAAATTTAAAACTTTTGCCATGAGAAAGACATGTGGAAAGGATGAAAAAAGAAGCTAGAGACTAGGAGAAATTATTTACAAGCCACATACCCAACAAAAGACTAGAATATATAAAGAACTCTCAAAACTCAATGGTAAAAACCCCACAAACAATCCAATTAGAAAATGGGCAAAGACATGAAAGAGACTTTTCACCAGAGAGGAAATACAGATCACAAGTAAACAGAAGAAGATATTCAATACGATTAGCCATCATCCTGATGGGCAATGTAAATTATAACCTCAATGAACTATCCTCACATGATCAGAATGGCTAAAAGAAAAAATAGTGGCAATCCCAAACAATGGCAAGGATGCAGAGAACCTGGATCACCCATATATTGCTGATAGGAATTCAAAATGGTACAACCACTCTGGAAAATACCTGGCAGTCTCACAAAATAAAACACAATAACCACACGACTCTGCAATTGCACTCTTTGGGCATTTATCCCAGAATAATGAAAACTCATGCTTATATAAAACATGTACACAAATGTTTATGGCAGCTTTACTTGTGATAGTCAAAAATATTCTTCAATATGTGTATGGTTAAAGAAACTGTAGTACGTTCGTACTATGAAATATTAGTCAGCAATAAAAAGGTATGAACTATCGATACATGTAGTACCTTAAATGAATCTCCAGAGAATTTGGCTGAGAAGAAAGATAATCCTATTTGATTTCATTTATATAATATTTTGAAATAACAAAATTTTAGAAATAAAGGGCAGAATAATAGTGGCCAGGGGTTAGGACATGCATAGTGGGGCTGGAGAGATGTGAGTGTATTTCCTTCTATGAGGCAACTGTTCAGTATATTTGTCTATGATGGTGGTTATGTGAATCTGCACACTGTCCCCAGGTCAGGCTGCCAGGTGTCTCTTAGTTGAGGGCCCTATGCTAAGTAAAATAAGTCAGACAAAGATAAATAGAGTTGGCCTTCCCTATTGTGGGAGGTGGAACCTATGGATATAAACGGCTGATTGGGTTATGCCATTTTATATAAGGGACTTGAGCATCCACAGATTTTGGTATCTGCAGGGATCCTGGAGCCAATCCCCTGCAGACACCAAGGGACGACCGTACAGTACAACCTCACTTACATGTGGGTTAAAAAGAAAAAAGAAAAAGAGCTTGTAGACACAGAGAATAGATTGAGGGTTGCCAGAGGCAGGGGGTGGAGGGTGGGCAAAAAGGGTGAAGGGGGTCAAAAAGTACAAACTTCTAGTTATAAAATAAATAAGTCATGGATGTAAGATACAGCACGGTGACTACAGTTAGTAACACTGTAGTGCATATTTGAAAGTTGCTAAAAGATTAAAAATGTTCTCATCACAAGAAAAAAAATTATAACTATGTATGGTGATGAATGTTAATCAGACTTATTGTGGTGACCATTTCACAATATATACAAATATTGAATTATTATGTTGTACACCCAAAACTAATATAATGTTATATGTCAACTGTATCTCAATTTTAAAAGTTTTTTAGTCTGGAAAATTATAAACAGTTGATATATTAGAGTAGTAGAGTTATATTATCTTTTTACTGCTAATTTTATTCTATTTCTCTTTAAGAGCCTTAATAATATCTCTCCTACAATATAAATAAAAAATATATTCCTAAAAAAAAATTTAAAAAACAAAGCTCATGGAATGATGTCACATGTGCTTAGAAAGTAATGGAGTTGAGTCAGAGAAAACTGGTCATGGTTCCAGGCATGAGTAGGGCTGGATAATGGTCATATGTCAGAAAATGAGAGTAAGGCCAAGAGTTGGCTCTATGAAGGACAGATATGGTGACAAGAATCTGAAGGTAGATCCAAACTTAGGATACCATGTTATCAAGGAAAAAAGACAAGTGGGATAGAACTACCTTTAAGGTCCTAGATGTCCATTCAACCAGATGTAGGATAATTAACAAAAGTAAAGAAAGCTGACCTAGTTGTGTCTACTTCAAAATAAAACCAAAAAAACCCACAACAAACAAAAAAACAAACGTACAACGTAAAAGCTGTGAGTCAAGTTTACTCAGTGTCTTACTGACAACTATAGCCCAGGAGATAACCCCTCAGCTCTGAGAAACTGTTCTGAAGAGGTAAGGGGAGAGGTCAGTATATATGTGATTTTGGCAAAGGTGGTACTTGCAACCAAGCACACATTTTGGTAGAAGGTTGCTGCTAGTCATGAGGAGCACATATCTTAGTTAATGGTTTCCGTGCTTTTCTAAGTATGGAAAGATGCAAGAATCCAGGTTCATAAAAAATTTCCCCTGAAAATATCTAACTATCTGAAGGATTGTTCTGCCAGTTTTCCCAGAGCACAGAGTGCCTCATTCTGCCCCGAACTCCTTTCAGGGGGTGCTAAAGGTCAACAACTACAGTGGCTAAGGACTTAATTCTTGTAGAACCTGGTGGCGGGTGACATTTTTTAACTGGCAGTTGTATCAACAAGTTAATATAGGCTGTCAGATGTCACTGCTATTGGGAAACTGAACTCAGAAGAAAATTCAGTCCCTTGAGGTAATAGGGTACTAGCCGAAACATCAAGAGAAAAAGACAAACCTAATAATTGCCCAGGGACACAGAAGTCAGGGTGGATCTGACTTGAAATGCAGCTATTGACCTGGGGATCCTTTTAATTTAAGATAGTAAGTTTCCTAGAAGTATTCAGCTTGAAGAACACTGTCAAGTAGCCAAAACCGAAACAAAACAAAACTCCCAGTTCATGATGTGTCATGCAAAACAAAAATCAGAAACAGACATGCGGAATTTTATCAAATTGAAATACTATTTAGAGATTTCCAATTGCCATGAAAATCTTGGGGACATGAACCTGGTGAGTGAAGTGATGGAAGATGAGGCTGGAAATACAGATTGAGAAGAGCCTTTTATAAGACTGTTTAACAGTTAAAGGTTAATTCTCTGAGATACCCACATGATTTATTCCTTCACTTCTTTCAAGTCTTTCTTCATGTGTCCCCTTATCAACAGGCCCTTCCTAGAACTCCCTACATAGAATACCTCCTTTTTCCTCCTGAATGTATTTTTCTTCAGAGAACTTATCACCATATGGCCAACTGTATAACTGCTTGTTTATTGATTGCCTGTCTCTCCAAAATAAAATATAAGCTCAGGAATTCTGTTACATTTGCTGCTATACATCTATCACCTAGAAGAGCACTTGGCACACAGTTGGCACTCAGTAAATATTTGCTCTTGAATAAACAAATAAATATAAGCATACCAAAGATAAAGATAACATAAGCAGGAAAAATAACTTAAACGTGCTTATCCTATTTACCTATCCATTTAACCAGGACAACAAGCCAGCAACTTCTTTTCTTTCTTTTTTTTTTTTTTTTTTTGGTCAGCCTGAAACAGTCCACTTCTGTTTAGCTAAAAACTAGAACAACAAAAGGCTTGGCTTTAAAGGGGGTCCTTTTGTAGAGTCAGTCATTCCGGGCTTTGTTTGTAACCTTTCTGAGGCAACACTGGTAACATCTGGCACTGACAGGAAATCCTCAAAATTTCCAAGAGTGTGAAATCAGTTGATTAAAATGAACACACTGGCAAAACCAGTAAAAAGAAGTGATCATGGAAATTTTGTTCTGGGAATGGATTACTAGTGGCTTAGAATCTTACTGATTAATTCTTCCATATGCCTTTGGGTATTAATATCTGTCAAAGAGTCAATCTTCTTCTTTGAATTCTGGCTGGGTTAAAAGCAAAACATCTACATAAATGCTTAAAGTCAGATGTGTTTCTGCTTTTAAATGTATTTGCAATAGTGTTCACGGAACTAGATCTTAAAAATCTGTCACTTGTAAAAATAAAAAAAAAAGGAAAAAAAGAAATTTAATCAAATTTATATATTCATTCCTCTTCTAGGAATTTAGAGTGAAACTAGTTATGAGGCATTCTTGAGAGAATTGAGGAGATAGTCACTCAAATCATTTTCTGTGTTTTTGGCTGAGAAAGACATGACTATACGTATGTGGGACTATACCGACATTATTACCAGGCACAGCTCTAGTCTTTAAGACTTGGAATTGGAAACTTTTATTCAACTTTAAAGGCTAGCCTTCTCTAGACATCGTCTGCTCTGAAGACCTTTTAATTGACTTGGTTGACTCTCATCTCCATGCTGTACAAACATATGTTGTTAGCCGTACTGCAATTATTTCTTTGTTTTTTAACCCTAAGTGATTGCATGAATATGTCTTAAAAGTGAGACATTTTAACTAAGTACTGTGGAAGTACAGAAAAGGAATTGATGAGATTGAAAGGTCTCCACAGAAAAATGGGATAAGATTTTAAGAGGGGAAAATGAAGGAATGGGGAACAGGAAGACAGGAAAAAAGGAGGAAGGGACAACTCAAGTGCTGACAGTGATAAACATGCTTGCTCAAGTTTTAAGTCTTATACCGCATTCCTGCTTCTCTTAATTTCCTTTATCTCTTTGCTTGAACCTGCTACAAGCATCATTCCCGTGCACTTTTACTTTGCTATAAACCATTATCCATTACCTTTTAAATCTTTCTTCTACTCCTACCCAACCCTACAAGCTGACTCAACGCTTTGAACTTGGGCAGATGACTCATGCTCCAGTAAAGAGTAACATAAAGTGTTAAGTGTTTGCAGTAATGACAGCAAGGTAAATCATTTTCAAATGGTATCAATATAATAATACTAAGTTTGTCTAGAATTTAATAAATTTTCCTGTTAGGCTAAAAGATCTTTTTATATAAAATAAACATATTCTATCAAGATAAATTATAAATATTTTCTCAAGCTGAGAAAGTTTTGTTTCTAAATCTAAATAGAAAATTTATCATTAACAGGCTTCAGAAAAATTCAAAACGAGAAAACTGTTTTCACAGGTACAAATTTGAGATGGAAAAAGGCCCTGAAGAAACACTTCTCATCAAGGCAAACATTTGCTCCATTCAAAATGAATAAAATAAATTTAGAATATTTTTCTTACATTTAAAATTTTCACTGTTCCACACTTTCTTTTAAACTTGAACATATTTACTTCACATACTTTCTCATCCAATTTTTTTATGTATCTCATATTCTCAACGTTATTTTAGGTACAACTCCAATTACGGCCATCAAAACTTTTAATGAGAGAATACTTTAAAGTTTTGAACAATTCCTCTTTGATCAATTTTATAGTAAAAGAACATAGTATCTTGTTTGTGTTTTGGAAAAGAAAGGTCTTTTAGAGAAGAATGTTATAGAAATATAAAGGAAGGGCTTTCTTTTAAATGTTTAATCTTGACAGCATGATAAGATATTAACAAAACTCTTCTCATACAATGAGACTCCTGGCTTAAGCAAAGAATAATTCTTGTACATATACAAACTGGTTTCAAAATTAGAAATCCTTAAACATAAAGAATGAAAAGTGACTTCTTGATTTGTTATACCTAAGAGTGAAAAAACCCAACCTAAAAGCTTAAGCATTCAAAGAACTGGAATCAGATATACAAACAGGAAAGCACCTTTGAACAGTCCAACTCCCTCACTATACAGCCAAGAAGCTAGAATCCTAGAAAGATCAAGTGAATGCATATTAAGCTTCTCTGATTCTTTGCTTCTGCTCTTAACACAACACTTTCTTACTTTCTTATTTATAATAAAAAGAGGACTTCCCTGGTGGCGCAGTGGTTAAGAATCTGTCTGCCAATGCAGGGGACACGGGTTCAAGCCCTGGTCTGGGAAGATCCCACATGCTACGGAGCAACTAAGCCCGTGCGCCACAACTACTGAGCCTGCGCTCTAGAGCCTGCGAGCCACAACTACTGAGCCTGCGTGTCACAACTATTGAAGCCTGTGCGCTCCACAACAAGAGAAGCCACTGCAATGAGAAGCCCGCGCACTGCAACGAAGAGTAGCCCCCGCTCGCCGCAACTAGAGAAAGACCACGCATAGCAACGAAGACCCAACGCAGCCAAATATAAATAAATAAATTAAAAAGAAAAAGTAAAAAGGACAGAATAACCAAAAATAAATAAATAAATAAATACACAGATTAACATTTAATTGCCTACATACACACATCTTAACTTCATTTATAAAGAATCTGCATTAGCAACTAATAGTTTAAGATTCCTTTTAGGCTATCCATAGAAAAAGACTTTCAAAAGATTTCAATTTCCAGATACTTCAGTGGAATAGCCTACAGGATTTGCTAACCCTTCATTTCTTTAGACTGTGGTTTCTTACCTGTTCTTAGTCATAATCTTGTTTGAGAATCTAATCAAAGCCACAAGACCTGTCCCCAGGAGAGTGTATACAACAGGGGTTTCAGCGATTTTAAGGTCATCAGGTGAGATCCTTTGCACTATATTGTCAAATTTGCTTCAGCATAAACCACACTACCACATATATTTGGACTATCTTAATCTTCCAACAAATAATACATTCTCCCAGAACCACAATTTGACATTGGGTGCTTTTCCTAAATTGAGGGCCAACAAGAAATGGCACACGTTCTACCATTAGAACACAATCTGCTGTGGTTCATGTGTAAAGATTCACAATATATTTCTGAGATAAAGCAAAGTTTTTTCCTTGACACCCTGGAACATTTTCTTTCATTAAATGAAAACTACATAATCTACTATATTTTCCTTTTCTGCCTTGTGTCAAATGCAGCAGTTCCCCTTAGCCTAGATTTTTCTGCCCTTCTCACACTGCTCCTCCCACCCTTCTCTTTCCCATGTTGTACTGGCTTTTATTCTTTTACTAATGTGTTAATGAATTTGTGTTTTAAGATTTTTATTTATTGCTTTTTGCAAACATTTATTACATTCAAAATGAATAATTTTTAGGATAATGGATATGACTAATATTTAGAATAATTTTCCTCACATTTCTCACATTTAAAAACTTTAACTGTTCCACACTGACTTTCTTTTTAAACTTCTTAAATGTAGGTATAATTTCTATAAAATAAAAATCTTAAATATTTAGTTTCATCAGTTTGGACAGTTTTAAAATTATAATCTGCTTTAAATCCTTTTTGGAAGCAAGAAGGGTATAAATCAATAAATAGTTGATTCATTCATGACTTGATCTGTGTCTGTCTGGCAGGGGAAACTGGTGGGACTAGAAGTAAGACAAGATAAGACACCATAACAACTATATAGATAAGAGTGACAGGGTTAGTCTAAAAAGATAGCAGAGAAAATAAAAAAGGGACAACATAAAACTGGTATTACTATCAAGGCTAGAAATAACCAGTATGAAAAAGAACAGAAAGGAAGAATGGCTGAGGAGCCCACTTTACACGTTATTTGTTTATAACGGGTGTTCAACAAAGCCTATTTTGTTTTGTTTTGTTTGATGAAAAATTGCCCATGTTTTATTTTATTTTTTTTAACATCTTTATTGGAGTATAATTGCTTTACAATGGTGTGTTAGTTTCTGCTTTATAACAAAGTGAATCAGCTACACATATACATATATCCCCATATCTCCTCCCTCTTGCGTCTCCCTCCCACCCTCCCTATCCCATCCCTCTAGGTGGTCACAAAGCACCGAGCTGATCTCCCTGTGCTATGCGGCTGCTTCCCACTAGCTATCTATTTTACGTTTGGTAGTGTATATATGTCCATGCCACTCTCTCACTTTGTCCCAGCTTACCCTTCCCCCTCCCCATACCCTCAAGTCCATTCTCTACGTTTGCATCTTTATTCCTGTCCTGCCCCTAGGTTCTTCAGGACCACTTTTTTTTTTTTAGATTCCATATATATGTGTTAGCATACAGTATATGTTTTTCTCTTTCTGATTTACTTCACTCTGTATGACAGACCAAAGCCTATTTTCAATCAGGTATGAAAAAGTCAGATTTCTTGCCTTCTCAAAGCCACAGTTGTAGCAGAAATTTAGATAAGAACTCAGAAGTTACTCATATCCTTAAACTCATAATAGTTAACAGAGTACTCCCTCTCAAACCGATAACAAAAAAATAAGTTACACAACTAAAACACAACTATACCATTACTATAGTGATGAATAAAACATGTACTTTATAGGCTAGCTGGTTATTGACCTGGCTTCTTGATGTAATAAAAATCTGTAAAGTGATGAGTTATATAATGAGATTCATTAAATTTCAAATCAGCTGTAGTCATTTCACCCCCTAAAAAAACTCATTCAAGAAACCAGCTGACTCCTAGACTTAACTTCTAGAAGTATACAAACCTCACACTAAACTGGTTTGGTCTCTATCACATACAAAAGCAACTATTAAATATCCTCGAGTCCTTGGATTCATTTAACTCCCTTTTGTAAGCAGTTACTCTATGGTTCTCAAATCTTAACCTAAGGAATTTTAAAGGTATCTAATTTCACTTTGGCTCCTTAATTAGAAGTCAAATTAAATGTCTTGAAAAATCTAGCATTCAATAATCTTCTTCCTGTTAAAACAGATAGTCCTTCTGCTATTGCTCTTCCTCAGTAGAAACAACTCTCAATAAAATTCCAGTTTATCAGTATAATTCATTCCTCAGTAAACATGTGAGTATCCACCAAGGGTCAAGCATTGTGTAAAACTGGAAATACAAACATATACTAATATACTGATAATAACAAAAAGTTTAATTCAACGAACAGTCATCTATTTTTAAGCACCAGTAACTCAAACATGAAAAAACTACAAATGAACAGTTAAGTGAGTATTAAGTCAAGTGAATGACATCATCAACATGTGGAAGAATATTCCAATGTAGAATTAGTACGTTTTATGGACAATGCCATATTCAAAATGAAGGTAAAAGTAAACAAATTCAGGGCACATAACTGCTTAAATTTCATTATTTAATGATGACTAGAGAAGAGATTATCAATCTGAAAGTCGATTACTGAGAAACTATAACAGAAATTTTTCTCCAGTAAGAACACAAGCTCATTAACTACTCTCTTCATTACTGTTCACTCTAGGTATCCACCTGTCTTCTTATATGAACACACACTACCTCTTTTCCATACCAACATGATACAAAGAAATTCAGCCCTTAAGGTTTTAAGTTTATTGGTTGTAAGTAATACTCATATTTTTTTGTGTCACTTGATTATAGGTACATTTCCTAGTCAAAACAACAAAAATAGATTATAATTCAGGGGGGATTCATCAACAAACAACAAAAGTTGCTAAGCATGAGAGTGAAGCCCAAATTAAAAAGGTACAAAATCAGCACAAAACACGTTACTGAAAAATATTAGTTTTAAATTAGCTAAGTAATTTATGAAAGAAAAATAAACTGCTCTTAAATTTCTCAAATTTCCTTAATTGATACTCGAAAGGAAGGCCTTCAGCCCAAATGAAACCAAACTAAAAAATAATAACAGTAAATCACAACTGGATATAGCCTTTTCTGAAAAATGGTAATTTAAAATAAAAGAAACATGTATGTGTCCACAGGTTGTGATATCCTCAATCCCTGAGGAAATAACATCTACATTCAACTACCCCTTTCCCACACATACTTTCTTCTGATTTCTTTGGGCTTTAAAAAATGAGTATACTTTAAATACATAGAGAGAAACCACTCACATGAGCTTTTAAATGAAAACAAAATCTGACCCATATTCCAATACATAGTTAATGTCATATTAAGAGGGGTAAAGGGAGGGCTGGAGGGAATTAAAATTCCAAACCTAAAACTTAGCCAAGTAGTATAACTTTTATTTTCCAAAATTTATTTCAATGAATTTAGGGAAAAAATTTTTTGTTAAAAGACACAATGTTGTTCTGTAAGATTAATACCACACCGAACATAAACATTTTAAAATTTATTCTTTGATCCGCCTGCCAATGCAGGAGACATGGGTTCAAGCCGTGGTCCGGGAAGATCCCACATGCCGCAGAGCAACTAAGCCCATGCGCCACAACCACTGAGTCTGTGCTCTAGAGCCCGTGAGCCACAACTACTGAGCCCGTGCACCACAACTACTGAGCCTGCATGCTGCAACTACTGAAGCCCGCGTGCCTAGAGCCCGTGCTCTGCAACAAGAGAAGCCACTGCAATGAGAAGCACGCACACCATGATGAAGAGTAGCCCCCCGCTCGCTGCAACTAGAGAAAGCCTGCGCACAGCAATGAAGACCCAACACAGCCAAAAATAAATAAATTTATAAAAAATAAAATAAAGTTTATTCTTTGGTGGAAGTGATTTAAAAAATTGGAAGTGCTATAAAATATTAATTTAATTTTATAGGAAAGAGGTAAGAATGTGAGAAAATTGTTTATCAAAAAGTAAAGAGATCCAGGATTGGAGCCACTCACAATCATGGGAATTAAATTAAATCTTGAGGAGCAATTATGGAAAACAGAAGCCAAGAGTGGCAAAACTTGGTCTCTCAACTCAAATCCTTTTTATAACTAACAATTCAATTTTTCTTATACAGTCAGTAAACAGATTTTTAAAATGTCATATTAAGATATCACTAACAATTTCAGTTTATAAATACACATACACATTTTAGTTCCCAAAAAAAGTCATATCCAAAACACAAAAGCAATCACATACTGATTTTTGTCCTCTCTCAATTACTACTACCAAAAAGAAAGAAAGAATAAAAAGAAAAAAAAAAAAAGAAAAGAAAACTCCCTGAGAGGTGGCCAACATTCCAGAGGCATTTCTGCATAAAAAGAGGTAATGGGCAGACTGCTTAGCTAAACAGTCAGTGGCCCTTTGCAAGCCTCCTAGGTGTATTCCCAGCAGACACGTTATCAGATTAAAGGAACTGCAAACAAACTGGGCTGAAACCTTTCTTTGTCCAAGTCCAGCCTCTTCTTCCTGTGATGTCATACTACAAATCTAGCACGCCTTTCGTTTTCTCTTCAGAGAAAGCCCATCTCACAATACAGCTGGTAACCGAGGAAAAGGCCTCGTTTCAGCAAGAGCTAACACGCTTAGGAATTTATTTCAGAACCTTTGAAAGACTCCTCTGCTTACCACCATCTGGGATCCACTGCAGGAATACGGAAGAGGAAAACCTCATTTAGAAGGAAGGAGCAAGAAGTAAATGAGACCGAACTGGGAATGTTTAAGTCTCTGAAACTTTGCATTGAAAAGCAAAATAAGATTGCTAACTTTAGCTTGAACATTCTGGAGCATAAAGAAACTTTCATTTTGGAACATTCATCTTAACTGAAACTGAAGTTTACCAGACGAATAGTTTTCTTCCATCTCAGAACACAGCTTTTATTTAAAATTTATAATCCAATGGATTGGCTTCACTGACTGCGTTTTTTAAACGTAGCCCTGGAATCACGGATTTTCTGGAGATTTGAAAATGAAAATATTTTCTTATTGAAGAACCAAGTGGAAACTTTACAGCAACAAATTTCATGTCTCTTTTGGAGGAAAAAGAAATATTTATAAAATCACGCAAAGATCCAAAGGATTTGCAAATACATTGGAGGTTATAAAGGGGTCACAATCTGAATACCAAAGGAGACCGCAGCTGACCAAAGGACTTCAACACTGTAAACTGGACGTGCCTTTATAATGGTAAGCAATAACAGCTCCCACTGCGTCTATGATGATTCCTTTAAGTACACTTTGTACGGGTGCATGTTTAGCATGGTGTTTGTGCTTGGGTTAATATCCAACTGTGTTGCCATACACATTTTCGTCTGCGCTCTCAAAGTGCGAAATGAAACAACAACATATATGATTAACTTGGCAATGTCAGACTTGCTTTTCGTTTTTACTTTACCCTTCAGGATATTTTACTTTGCAACACGGAATTGGCCATTTGGAGATTTACTTTGTAAAATTTCAGTGATGCTGTTTTATACCAACATGTACGGAAGCATTCTTTTCTTAACCTGTATTAGTGCCGACCGATTTCTGGCAATCGTCTACCCATTTAAGTCAAAGACTCTAAGAACCAAACGAAATGCAAAAATCGTTTGCATTGCTGTATGGTTAACTGTGATGGGAGGAAGTGCACCAGCAGTTTTTTTTCAGTCTACCCACTCTCAGGGTAACAATACCTCAGAAGCCTGCTTTGAAAATTTCCCAGAAGCCACATGGAAAACATATCTCTCAAGGATTGTAATTTTCATCGAAATAGTGGGATTTTTTATTCCTCTAATTTTAAACGTAACTTGTTCTAGTATGGTGCTAAGAACTTTAAATAAACCTCTTACATTAAGTAGAAGCAAAATAAACAAAACTAAGGTTTTAAGAATGATTTTTGTACATTTGGTCATATTCTGTTTCTGTTTCGTGCCTTACAACATCAACCTTATTTTATATTCTCTTATGAGAACACAGACGTTTGTTAATTGCTCAGCAGCAACAGCGGTAAGGACCATGTACCCAATCACTCTCTGCATTGCTGTTTTAAACTGTTGCTTTGACCCTATAGTTTACTACTTCACGTCAGACACGATTCAGAATTCAATAAAAATGAAAAACTGGTCTACCAGGAGAAGCGACTCCAGATTCTCTGAAGTTCAAGGCACAGAGAACTTTATTCAACATAACCTACAGACCTTAAAAAATAAGATATTTGACAACGAATCTACAATATAAGCTGCCTTAAATAAAACCACCGGGACTTCACTGGGACAGAACCTCCAAGTTCCTTCAACTGTGAAAAGTGTTTTCTTAGACAACTATTTCTCCACCTCTGAAAGAAAATAAACATGTGGACATTTTAAAGTTTTTCATTTTAAAAAAATGTATTCGATGTGTTAAGCATTAAAACGTATTCTACTCTTGTATATACTCCATTTTATTTTTCTGAGCCATTTTGATTTGTACCTTCCTCTTCATTAAAAAAAAAAAATCCCTAAAGTTGTTCAAACTCTAAAAGAAACTATGATGTAAGTCATGTGGTGACCATCTGTATGGTCTTTGAATGTCTTAGTAATTTTATACTGGATAATTAACAAATATTAAAAGTTTCATTTAAGTGTTTAATACTTTTATTCAGTATATATCTAATTTTGATTTCAATCTGAATTGAAACTACTAATCATGTTTCTTAAACTATAACAACATAAATGAGAAAGAGTAATTTGAAATATTCAGTAAGCGTTTTTACAGCATTTTTCAAAAAACAGTAAAGAATGTAGTGTTCTGTAGAATGACATACTGACACTATTTGAGTCTCTCAAGCAGTCACACTCAGAGATAATATTTAGGATTTTGTCTTTGTATGCAATTCGTAAAAAGCAGATGCTATCCACACAGTATAGTATGTTTTAAAATTACTCTTTTGATCCATTTTCTGCATTTAACAGCAGCCAATTTAAAAATGATATATGCCACAAAAACTGAGAAAGGAGGAAACTAACAAAATGTTATTTTGCTAAGTAAATTAAAAGAAAATACTATTACAGGTACACTTTAAAGGTATATTTATGTCACAATAAATAACCTGTATTTTAAGTATTTTAGATCAGAGAAGCAACCTAGATAGTGAGCTATAATACTTGGCACTTAGAAAGTGATCAATATATATCTTTTGACCACTGAAGCCACTGAATAGCTGAATATATTATTTCAAGTAGGCAAAATGTTACTGTATGTCAAAATAATTTATGAAGTAAGGACATAGTTCCTTCTATAAAAAGCAGCAAAACTGCAGGGCCAAATAACTAAGTACAATTACATTTTCATTTCACTAAACATAAAAAAGGTATTGCTTTGAGCTATAATTTAGATATAAAGCGCCAATTACACTGAAACTTTTTCATTTTCCAACACATCTTTTTGTACAAATTCAAGCAGTTTTCCAAAGTTAGCTAAAAAAATATTCTTTTTACTGGAGAAGAAAGACATATAATTAAATTTAGCATTCAATGTATCTGATTTTTACATTTTCAATCTTCCAAGTCCTGAATACAACTTTGGACAAACACTCTTTGTTTTAAAGATTTAAATTTGATTTTTGCTGTTCTCTGGATTTGAGCTGCAATGACTTCAAATAAATTATAGTAAGTAAGTAAGCTAAATAAGCAAACCTGTTTTCAAAAAAATAACAGTGGGGGATTTTCTTTAAAGAGCTATAACTTCCTTTAGATAAACCTGAAGCAAAATAAATCCTTAAAAAAAAAAAAAACTAGTGAAGAAATTAAGCATAGTTCTTTATATCCCAAGAGAAGTATATATGTTGTAAACATGTTTTCTTCAACTGATGCTGAAGTGATTTTATTTGATATTCTTCAGAAAAAACAAATACATTAAGCACTCTAAACACATATTTTTGAGTTGGAAAGCAACTAACAACTTAACGATGTGGAAGAAACGGGCAGTGAGTTTGTAACAGATTTCTCAGAACTTTCCTCGGCTTAAATATCTGTAAGCAAGATCTCAAAGCATGGATGCTATTTTAAAATACAAGCAAAATAGTCATCAGATAGTTGTTGTTACTGTGCTCACTGGAGAAATTTTTGTTGCCCGCTTGTCAACAGGAAGATGAGTCAAAAGTTTTGTAAGATTCTTCACAAAGTAATACATAACAGATAAATATTAGTTTTCTTATCCAGAACTTCAAATCCTGGGTAAATCTTAACTACAGGGACAGAAAGGGTACTAAAGTTATTTTCCTCTGTTAGCACTGCACTTTAAAGTAAATTATACATTTAGAAGGTTTTCTCTTTCCCCTTTACCCAGAAAACCTGTATTTAAGGAACTCTGAGAATTCACTTTTTGTTTCCTTAGAGTGACAATACAACCCCCCCGCCCCGCCCCGCAGACACTGTGCCCACTGTTTTTAACATCTTTATAAAAGAGTAGATAATTTATCTAATCTTCCTTTCCATATTAACTTCCCTCAAAGGAAAAGAAGTAAGACGAAAAAAGTTTCGAGGTGTGGAAAACAGCTTTCCAGCATCCTAATGATGGGCTCTGAACTTAGAAATGATCTTTTCTAAGAAAATATCAACCAAGTAGCTAGTTTACCAAAACAATGTATGAAAATATATGTATTATATCCATATATTAAAAGGAACTTAAGACACTACTTTATCAAGGAGTTTTGTCTTCATATTCTACATTCGAAATACCGAAAGTAAATTTGAGGTATAAATCTTAGTTATAGAATTGGTATTTAAAGAATCAGTCACTCATTTGAGGAACATAAAATAGAAAACTGAACATCAGCAAATTTCATATACCCAATTGAGAAACATTTAATTTATGACTGGTATGCAGCTAGCAAGAATCTGAAGCAATTGCAATTTTGGACCTCTGATGAACGAGGTACTTAGTCTTTTGTCAATGTATTAATGCCTTGCAATGCCTTGCAAAATCTTAACTATCTCCCAACACCCAAACTTTTTAATGTCTGCATGCCAAATCCAACCGCAGATGTCACAAATGAGGGAAGATGTGACCTGTGTGCTCTTAGTTGTGAATGAACTTTTATATATAAGATTTTATAAATAGTGCTTCCTAGTGGATGAATCTTAAGGTAATCCTAAGGGAAATTGTTTTTAAAAAGCTCTTTTGAGCTATCCTGAAAACCAAATCATCCATTTATAACATGACTTCTAAGAAATAAATTCCAAATTAAAAAGAACAAATGGACAAATTTAAGGACACAGAATATATTTAAATCAACAAGATTATTTAATGATCAACAATATTTCTTAAATAGCAGCATTTTCCAGAGATCAACATACACACTGTCCTAAAAATCACTAATTCTCAAATTTCTATTTTATCTCTTTCTTCATCTTTTTTTCTTGATGTCTGCTACCCATTTTTTGACAGTCAATTTTATAAAAGTACAAAGAATATCAATTAAACAGGGCAACAGACAGGGATAATTAAAGAGTATGAAATTAACTCCAGGCAAACTTTTTTTAGCAAGTCTTTCCCCTTCCTCCATCTCTCAAAAAGATTTATTCCAGGGACTTACCTGGTGGCGCAGTGGTTAAGAATCCACCTGCCAATGCAGGGGACACAGGTTCGAGCCCTGGTCCAGGAAGATCCCACATGCCGCGGAGCAACTAACCCGTGCGCCACAACTACTGAGCCTGTGCTCTAAAGCCTGTGAGCCACAACTACTGAGACCGTGAGCCACAACTACTGAAGCTCATGCGCCTAGAGCCCGTGCTCTGCAACAAGAGAAGCCACTGCAATAAGAAGCCCACACAGCGCAACGAAGAGTAGCCCCCACTCGCCGCAACTAGAGAAAGCCAGCAACAAAGACCCAAGACAGACAAAAATAAATAAATAAATAAATTTATTAAAAAAAAAAAAAAAGGATTTATTCCAGTAACTCCTTAAAAGCGTACAAAATTATCAGTGCTAGAAGCAGTGGCCAAAACAGAATTCAAGATGCAGGACTGCAGAAGTAGAGATAATTCATGAATTTAATAATCAGTTTTCAAACTCAAAACTTGCTTTACTCATATAGATTCAACCAATCAGATACCTTTTGAAAATAATTAAAGTTAAATAAATATTTATGGCCAACAGGAACATGAAAAGATGTTCAACATCACTAATTATTAGGGAAATGCAAATCAAAACCACAATATCACTTCACACCTGTCAGAATGACTATTCTCAAACCGTGTTGAGGAGGATGTGAAGAAAAGGGAACCCTCCTGCAGTGCTGGTGGAAATGTAAACTGGTGTAGCAACTATGGAAAACAGTATGGAGATTCCTCAAAAAATTAAGAATACAACTATTATATGATCTAGCTGTTCCCCTTGTGAGTATTTATCTGAAGAATACAAAAACACTCATTTGAAAAGATACATACACCTCTATCGTCACTGTACCATTATTTACAATAGCCAAGATATGGAAACCACCTAAAAGCCCATCAATGGATTAATGGATAAAGAATTTGTTATATATTTGTTTGAATAAATGGTACTCAGCCATAAAAAAAAAAAAAAGTCTTGCCATTTGCGACAACATGGATGGATCTAGGAGGTATTCTGCTAAGTGAAATAAGTCAGATGGAGAAAGATAAATACCAAATGATTTTACTCATGTGGAATCTAAGAAAACAAAACAAATGAACAAACAAAACAAAAACAGACTTAAAAGATACAGAGAACAGACTGGTGATTACTAGAGAGAAAGGGCTAAGGGGTGGGTGAATTGGGTGAAGGGGATTTACTGTATGGTGATCAATGGTCACTAGATTTTTGGTGATGATCTTTTTGTAATGTATCCAGCCGTCAAATTACAATGCTGTACATGTGAAATTTATATAATATTATATACCAATTTTACCTAAATAAAAATAGGAATATCTACAAAAAAAAAAAGAATGAGAAACAAATATGTGTTTTTACAGCAAAGTTACAGTTATTAGCCATAGGGTGAATGTGCTGAGTTCCATTATCTTCCTATCAAAATGAATTCTGGTAAATTCATAATTTAAAACTGAAAGAGTCTGGAGGTCATCTGATACAACTACTTCACCTTAGGTAGAAGAAACTGAAGAACTAAAAGGCTAAGTAACTTCATAAGGTCACATACAAGTTAAGGTAGAGCCAGGTAAGAATCTGGTTTTTCTGACTTGTCTATTCCTTTAATGGTGGTAAGGGGAGTAGCACATGCAAAGGCCCTGCTGGAGAGAACATGGTATATTGAAAGGATTAAACCAAATCCAAAGTGACTGAAGATCTAGGGCTGAGATCTTACACAGGCCATGATACAGCCACGTTAAGATCTGAGGAGATGTGGGAAGCCCTGAAGGATTTCAAGTAGAAGGACAGACATGATTACATTTGCATTTCAAAAAATCCCATCCCTCTGATTATAAGGTAGAGATGCATCTGTCTTCAGCAAAAAGAAAAAAACAATCACAATAAGAGCTATATTTATTCAACTGAAATTTAAAGAGATTCTCTTATCCTTTATTTTGATTAAATCCTTTCCCCCTTATTAAAATGGACTTTCTTTTTGAAACGATGGAGATGACGATGGGAAGAATATTTTAATGTTGTTACTTGGCAAAATTAAGTGAGAAGCCCTTGTGGAGAAATTGATACATTCATATACTGCTGGTGGGAAACAAAATGGTACAACTCTAATGGATGGGAATCTGGCAATACCTAACACACACACACACACACACACACACACACACACACACACACACACACACACACACACACACACACACACACATCCCACTTCTAGGTATTTACCCTGAAGACACACTTTCAATAATATAAAAATACATATGTACAAGGTGCAGCACTATTTGAAACTGCAAAACACTGGAAACTCCCTAGATGTCCAAGCACAGAAAATTGGTTGAATAAATTATTGCACATGCACACAGTGTAGTGCTATGCAGCTTTAATAAGGAATTAAAAAGAGCTCTATGAACTGATATGGAGGAGTAATTTCCAGAAAGTGTTGTTAAATGAAAAAAGTAAAGTGTAAAAGAGTACATATAGTATACTACCTTTTTTGTAAGAAAAAGGCCAAATAAGAACGCATACATATATCTGCTTGTTTTACAAAAAGAAACACAAGAAACCAAAACAAAAAATAATAATAAGGAACGGGATGGGAAACAGTATAGAAGAGATATGGAAGGTTATGACACTTATCTATGTGTAAGATTTGGGGAAGCATGTTAATACTGTACATCAGGAATCAGAAAACCTTTTCTTCAAGGGTTATACGTAAATATTTTAGACCTGCAGGCTACACAGTCCTGCTGCAACTTCTCATCTCCGCATCACAGTGCAAGAGCAGCCACAGACAACAGAAATGAGCGAGCATGGCTGCGCTCCAGTAAGACTGTATGTGCAAAGTCGAGTGGCTGGCCTGTGGGCTGTGTGTGCCACCTCCTGTGCTACAGTCAGAAAACTAAGGATAACACGGATGGGAGAGAAAGAGAAAATACCTAGAACTCCTCCTCTATTAGTGCCTGGCACATAACAGGTCTCTGCAATTCACTGCTGAATGAATAAACCTTAAAGTTCTATTAAAAGATGGACCGGAGTTCTAGTCAGGGCTATGCTACAAACTAGTATAACTATGTTGACCCCTTCATCTCATCTAAGAGGTTTGGACTAGATAACATGTAAGGTCCATGCCATGTCTCACATACTGTTTCTCATTCTAGTCAGTTAAGACGTCCATCCATTCCTTCCTTTTAATAACCACTATCACCACTGTTCCCATGTAACACTGGGACTACTGCGGTTGCTCCCTCGCTCAGCCTGCTTTCTAGTTTCTTCCCTCAACCCATCCACGATAGATCAACCAGATTCACCTATTAAATCACCACTTTATGCTGGTCACTTACTGTTCAATTTTAAAAGGTGTCAGACTCTCCATTGACTGAGAGGAAAAATCCAGCTTTAAAGTACCAGATTGTCCAAAATATGGCCCTGACCTACTCAATTTTCTGGTTTCTGTCTTCCAAACATGATTCTTCCACTGCAGGTTGGTCCCCTACTTGCCCTGTATTTATAACTCTCACTTTTTTGACTCTAGATATTTAGACACATGACACACTACTTGCTCCTCCCCCACCCCAGTCTGCCCCCTTCTCTGATGAAACCCTTTCCATCCTACAAGGCCCAGTTCGACTCCTAAACAAAACCTTTGATAATGAAGGTTTTTTATTGTCTTTATCACTTATCTGGTATCCTTTTTTCTTACTGCCTTTGTTAGCTATCTTTTTACATGGGCTATGTCTTATTTTCCTAACTAGACACCTCAACCTCCTTGAGGAAAGGGATTATGTTTTGTACTTTGTATTTTCCATAGCACATAACATAGGATTAAAATAGAGGGATCAGAGATTGAAATGAAGGGGCTTAGAGTTAAGAACAAATTAGATGTTACTTGCCTGCCAGACTGAAGATTCATTTTTAATAACCAATATTTACCTACACAGTACCTACTCTGTATTTATCAATGTCGTTCTAATACATGTCGCATACGTACCCACACACAAAAATGCAAAGAAACTTTTATTTCACCAAACCTATAGTTCATTCAATTCTTCAAAAACCCAAGGAAAAAAAGGCAAATTTTCCTTTGTCAATAGTACTCTGATACAAGAATTCAACTCCTGTAGTTATCACCATAACTCTTATTACTCGATTTATGAATCTTAAACTGTATCTGTTGAATCCCCACCATTTAAATGAGGTTATACAGTTGTTAAAAGAAACTATGTCTTGAAGACATTCTTCATGGAATTATTTGACTTCTCTTTTGGAATCACTGTTTTGTAGGCCTGCTGCATCCTAGGATTTTCCAGTTTTTTCCTCTCTGCACTCTTGTGACAGATTCACTCTTTCTTAGGTCTCATGATTTCTCCCTTCTAGGATTTCTTTTTTTTTTTTTTTTTAATTTGCTCAAGCATATTCTCTAGTAATTTTATTTTAAAATGGATGTTAAGAGATGAACTTTCTAAGTCCTTGCATGTCTGAAAACTGTTTCACTTTACCCTCCCGTTTGACGTGTAGGTCAGCTACAGAATTCTAGTTTATCAAACATCCAGTATTCCTGGTAAGAACTGCAATGCTGATCTGGATCTTATTCTACTGTAAATAATTTACTTCTTCTCTCTAGAACCTTTTCATAATTTTCTCATTGCCTATGGAATTCTGAATTTTCACGAGATGTATCCATATTTATTCATCCTGCTTGGTACTCTGAGCCCTTTCCATCTGATGCCTCCCATCTCTGACTGGCTTAGAAACTTTTCTTCCATTAATTTTTTTTTTTTTTTTTTTGGCTGCATTGGGTCTTCGTTGCTGCACGCGGGCTTTCTCTAGTTCAGGCGAGCGGAGGCTACTCTTTGTTGCGGTGCGCGGGCTTCTCACTGCAGTGGCTTCTCTTGCTGTGGAGCACGGGCTCTAGGCAGGCGGGCTTCAGTAGTTGCAGCATGCAGGCTCGGTAGTTGTGGCTCATGGGCTCTAGAGCACAGGCTCAGTTGTGGTGCACGGGCCTAGTTGCACCATGGCATGTGGGATCCTCCCGGTCCGGGGCTCGAACCCATGTCCCCTGTGCTGGCAGGCGGGTTCTTAACCACTGCGCCACCAGGGAAGTCCCTCTTCCGTTAAATTTTTAAAAAATTATTATTTTGTGTCCTCCATTTTTTCTGGTCTTTCTTTTAGAGATGAATACACAGATACTGAATTGAGGTACCCCAAAATACCAAAATAAGGGGACTATATCCTAGCAGCACAGTAGTTTTATATATTTTCCTTTTAGGCAGAATCACCTTTCTATTTCTGTTTTTTTCTTCAGGTCTATTGTAGAAGTCTGGATTCACCACAATTTCTGCTCTGCTTCTCCTGCAGGCACCAGCAGGACAGCACAGCCCTGTATGTGTACACGGAAGCTGGGATAGGACCAGGCATACATCTATATAATTTGTGCACTACACGAAAGCACGGGGCTTCACTGTAAACTCTGCATAGCAAGCCAGGGGTGGTTGCATCCAGAGGGGCATCTTTTTCTAATTCACTAGTACAGAGGGAGGCAGTTCATTTTCCTGATTCCTATAAGCCAGCATGGCCTGAGGTGAGGCATTGGTCCAGATGTTTCATGGACCAGTGGTTCTCAAAATGTGGTGGCTAGACCAGCATTAGCCATCACCTGGAAACATGTTAGAAATACAAATTCTTGGATCCTACCCTAGAACCTTTGAGGTTAGGCCCAGGAACCTGCAATCTGTCTTTTTTTTTTTTTTTTTTGCGGTACACAGGCCTCTCACTGTTGTGGCCTCTCCCGGACCGGGGCACGAACCCACGTCCCCTGCATCGGCAGGCGGACTCGCAACCACTGCGCCACCAGGGAAGCCCTTTAATCTGTCTTTTAACAAGCCCTCCAGCCTTTTGATACATGCAAAAGTTTGTCTGCCGGTGGCAGACAGCACCCTAGAAAAACTCTCCTGATTACTGCCACACTCTCTGTACCTTCTATTATTACTTTGAACTTAGAGGCTAAGAATCCCACTTCCACTGTGGGAGTCTTCGCCTACTGTATTCAGTAGTTTTCTCTACTTCGTTGTATCCATCAAACAGACACCTCTTTTACTTTTTATCCTCAAAATTGAATTAACCCCTAAACTTCCCACTTCATAGTCTTGGTACTGCTGAAATTCACTGCCATGTGGTTTCTTCCCTTTTCTGTCACTTGTGTAGGGTTTTGGGGGAGAAAGGAGGTAAAAATGTGTGGTCATTTTGCTATTTTAAACCAGAGATAGTCTTGTTTTTAAAAGCAATTACACAGTCTTAGTTACACAAGAAAAAGTTATACTACTTAAACCCTTTCATTGTTGCTAACAAATAACATGCAAAGGGCTTTTTCATCAAAACAAATTCTTATATTATGAACGATATAATCTTCAATTTAATTTTCTTTAAAAAATGATAATTTTCCAACTGTTTAATCAATTACTAATTGTTAGCTGATATTTTAATAGGGCATAAAAATCTATGAATCATTTTATTATAATTCTTTATTTTAAAGTAAAGAAATGTATTTAATTACATGAGTTTAAAATATTTACACTGGACTAAAATTTAGGCTTTTCAGGAAAAAGGATTTTATGTATAGTATTTGATGAAAACAGAGGCAGCCATTTATTTAAATAAAAATGAATAGTACTTAAAACATAGAGCTAAAAAAATTACACCTTGTGGTTTATATGTCACATATGTAATTTTTGCTATGGCCAAAATAACTGGTTTCAAAATTGTTGTGGAAAAATTGCTATACTTTGTGTTGTGGTCTCATGAGACTTCTTTAGACTGAAACACACATAATATAATCTTAGCTACTTAAGAGAAGGAAAAAGTATGGACATGTGCTAAAAAATAAAAAAGGCCATGTATAAATAGTTTGTCTACAAGAGATTACAGAGTTGTTCCTAGAGAAATAATTACAAAGGTCAGGGATATCATTTTTGCATTATTATGGTAATTTTTACCCATCTCCATCTACTCAGGCTATTCATTCTTCATTTGAAACTGAAATGTGAAAAGGTTTATGTTCAGACAACCCTGTTCGAATACGTGAGTTAGGTTCTGGTCTAAAAGTACACAGTATTAAAAGTGTCCAGTATGCCTATTACAAAGATAATGCAAAAGCTTATATTTTCAAGAATAAGTTTATATTTTCACGAGTTCAGTACTGGATTAGGGAATCCTATGTTCATTTTTGTTTATTACTCATGTATTAGTAAAAGATAAGTCATTTTACTTTACCTCTCTCATTTTAATGTTTAAGAGAAAAAAAATCAAAATGGTAAAACTTAAGTTATAAAAACTAGCATTACTTAATCTGTAAATAAAACTTTTAGACTATTAAATTATCTTAAAACATGGAAAGGGTCAGTATAATGACCAGATAGTAATAAAAATAATACTTTTTATTACTTTATTAATGAGGATAAAAATGACCAGATATTAAATTCTAAAAAGGAAATGAAACAAAAGATAGCAAGATAGACTTACGTTAGTCTCTGAGAATTCTTAGAGTATAATCAAAATCTAAAAGACAAATGTTAGCCTTTGAGAATTCTTAAAGAGTATAATCAAAATCTAAGAGAAATTATGTTATAATTTAATGGAGGCAAGAAACAATGAAACTGAGCAAGAATAATAAAAAGGTTTTTTGAAAGAGTGAGACACAAATACAGCTGTTTCCTATTGTAAGTTTTTTTTAATCATGTTCTAAATCTAGCAAGTACAGGAAGACACCAAATACTTTTGATATTTGGGTATTTCTGACAATAACAGAAAATACTAAGAACCAACATGTAAATTAATAAAACCACAAATGCAAAGGTCACTCACATGCATTTTAAAACAGACTAGGTTATGACAGTTTAATTTTAAAAACATGACCTAAATATCTGGAAAAGATAAATGCCAAAAAGTTGGATCTATTTTATACTTAAAGGTAACTGAACTTAGATGGTTTAAGAACAATTGCCCTACAGTGGTTCTAAAATTTTACTAAACTCACCATTAATAACAGCCTCTGATTTGGCTGGAGGAATTCAGAAAATACATTAAATAGAATTGAGATCTCGTAAGATTCTTCTACTTTTTGTTTCTTGCACATCTAGATTCCAGAGTCCTTCCTCACTATTACAGTCAGGATATGATATGATACAAGTTTAGAGACTGAAAATTCTCAGACTATATTCAGGTAATTTTCTAACATCATGACCTTGTAGAAGATACTCTCTGACCAAGAGTACAAGTGCTTCCATTTCCACAGGTTAAGTACAGAGGATATTTCCAAGCTATTCTTCTACAACTGCTACAATCTCCCTTCTTGTCTGTACTTGAATAATGAACACTGCCCTCAGGGTAATTACTGACATGATTCATAACTAAAAGCACCATAACAAATTCCAACTGCAGTATAACAGAGAACACTGCCCACATTTAACAATGCTGGAATTCAGTTACACCTCTTTCTCCCTGAACTTATTCCATTTTGAGAAGGCAGTGAGGGAGGGGGAGGTGCCTTGGGAGAAGAGAAGAGTTCTACATACTTGTAGTAAGCTGGGATAAACAGATCCAATACTGTTTAACCGTGTTCTCAGTTCTCTGTTCTTAGGACATCACTGTAAAGACAATGAACTGAAGGAAACTAACAATTAATTGTGATGTTTCTAAAATGTTCCATTCTCATAAATGTCCATTTATTCCTCACAACAACTCTGATAAGTATTATCATGCCCATTTTACAGATGAGAAAATCTGAGATACAGAGGTATAACTTGCTCAGAATCACACCAAAGCAAGTTACCTGGCATCTTTGAATGAACCTCAGCTTTTCCTATCTATAAAACAGGAACAGCAATGTTTACCTTCTGTGAAGATTAAATGAGATGTGGTGACGCCAAAGCCCAGGCTCCTTCTGCTACCGCACAGTGACACAAACACAGATAAAACATGAATAAAGAAACTAATCACGATAGTGCATATACCCAGCAGTAAACTAATACACACCGTGAGACAGCATAGAGGTTACGAGCACAGTCTCTGGAACCAGATAGTCTGAGTTAAAATTCTAGCTCTGCTATCAACTTAGTTTTGTGGGTAAGGGAAACAGTCTCAATTTCTCTGTACCTCAGTTTTTTCATCTATGAAGTGGTGATCTCCTTCACAGAGTTGTGCAAAATAAATGAGTTAACACATTTCAGCACTTTTAATAGTGCCTGTATCAGCATACATGCAAAAATGTTACCTATTATGACTTCTACACTGAAATGTAATATGCATAAGTGAGGGTCATTTTGATGCAGCTCTGTATGATGATCAGGAAAGATTCCAAATATGTAAGCTAGTGATGAGCTTTTTACAAGCACTGCTTTCTAAAGCAAGTTTCTATGAGCTACCTAAGGGACATTTCTGAGTTTGAGATTTTTTTTTTATATCCCTGAATTTCTTTAGTCCCTTGTGCCAATTCATGAACAAGGAGAATGTATAGTATGGACAATGGGGGAGGGGGAAGGGAGACATGAACAGACAAGTCTTGAATACTTCACTGTGTCCTCCACAGTGAACTCTAGCAATTTCTCATGTGTGTCAGAGTGTTCTAAAGAAAGAAGGAGACAAGTACATAGAGAAAAGAATAGACTGAGGGGTCAAGCACAGGGTTCAAGACAAGATGGCACCTGAGCAAAGGTTTAGATATGAAGAAAATTTTATGCTTAAAACCATAAACAGATCTGGATCAAGAACTCAGGCTCACGTAAACATTCAATACAGGAGAAGACATGCAATAATTTATAACAGTTATCTATCTCAGTTTCTTTGGGTTTTCTGTTTGTTGTTTTTTAACAGATGAAGAACAACATAAAAAACCATTTAATGCCTCATTGATTCTTCAATGGCTTAATTATGAAGAAGAAAGAGAGTTATTTTATTAAATTGAGCTTAGAGTATTAGCGCTTTATAAAGCAACCATCTATTCACATTTTAGTGGATAATTATTCGTATGAACTAAGTAAGTTACTATCCTTATTTTTGTACTTTTTCTGCATATCTGTATTTTTTAATTTCTCTCTAGACCACTGGAGAACACAAGGTCACTATTAAAAATTTTATTTCTAAGATATTGCCTTCCTTTATTTTCCCTTCTTGGGCTTTACATTTTTTCATTCTTATAGAAGACTTTAGGCATACCTGGAATCTTTCATTAAAAACTCAGAAAAAACTCAGTTTTCACATTTCAGTCTATGAAAAGAGACCTGGTTTTCCATTTTACCTCATTCCCACCCTTCCCTTCCATCTCCTTGAGGGGATCCAAATACCTAATTTTATCAACCCTAAACTATCATGGATTCTAAAAATACTTATATTATTAAATTAAAATCTCATTCTAAGAGTTACCTAAATGAAACATATAGACACAGCAGTAACTCCTTTTAAAATATAGTTTGCTCTTTTTGTAAGGTCTTCTAATCTTTTCTTCCTGAAGAATCCAGTAGATCACCAGTGAGTGTGCACTACACAAAGGAGCTGGTCAACAAAGGGTAGTACCTTCCCCACTTCCTACTACTGACTAGCTCTAGGGCAAAACACTCACCTTGTTACTCAAGATAAAAAATGTATTATATATATTTTCACTTAGAATAAAATTTTATACTGTCTCATATGCTTGACTACATGTTACAGTGGTAGTAAAAAGGGTGGATGAATAAACAGAAAAGATGTGGTACAATGAGAAGGGCACTTTACTAGACCAATGTGGAATTTGGAATCAAACCAATCTGGGTTCAAATGCCAAGTGTGTGACCTTAGACAAACTGCTTAACCTTCCTGAACCTGTTTCCACTTTTGTAAAATGAAAAGAGTATTAGTGACATCACAGATTATTATGAGAATTAAATTAGACAAATACTTTTGGTGCACAGCACATTGCAACCGGTCAAGGAGTATTAGCTGCCTTCCATCCATTGCTAATTAGCTGTCAGGTGGGACACAAATATTCTGTGTTTCTCTTTCCTCATACGGGAAATTAGATTCATGGCTACACCTACCTTGCGGATTTAGTGTAAAGAACTAACAGAGTATTTCATTTTAAAGCCCAGTAATGTAGGGTCATCTAGAATCTGGCTCTTCTAAAGAGTGGCCCGTGGGCTAGCAACGTCAGAACCATCTGGGGGCCTGTGAGAAATGCTGAATTGCAAGCCCCGCCCTAGAACCACTTGATAAGAAAGTATATTTTAATAAGATCTCCATGGATATTGAAGTTTGAAAACTAGTACTAAGAAAATAACCCTCAGCCTGGAAGTAAGAAAAGGACTTTATCAATACCATTGTGCCAAAAATCCAAAAGGACAAAGGGCATTGACAATAGTGCATATTGATTTAATTAGCTTAGGAGAGCAAGTTAGAGGCAGCAGGCATCATGGTCTGGTAGAACTTGAAATAGTGATAAATACAGAATAATTCACAAGGAAAGGGAGGGGAAGGGCAGAAAAAACTAAAACACTAGGTAAAGAGCACAATATTTTCCACAGGCAAATGAGCAGTCTAGCCCATGAATAATATATTAATGCTTATAATGATGTCCCTGGCTCAAAAAGAAAAAGTAAAATTACTTTAAACACGCTCTTTCAAAGACAAAAGCATGTATTCTATTTCAAGATTATTTCCCTCAAAAAAGTTGTGTGTGTCTCCACACACACACACACACACACACACACACACATTTTACTGTCAACTAGCACATAAAATTATCTGGTACATTCATTTTTGTATAATATCTCATTTATCAAGAGAGTTAGCTCTCCACTTTTCACAAGGCTAAAAACTCTAACTTTTAAGACTAAACTACTAGTCTTAAATCAGTACTCATCTACCACTGCCAATGCTGGGCCATAATTTTCCCCCAAAGTACCTCATGCTAGGCTTTCCTACTTGTGTCCACATTTCCACACCTGTTGTTAAGTCTTTTCCCATCCGCATATGATTGATCACTTCCTCCTTTGACCCTCATGGTTTATCTTATTTCACAGTATATTACAGTGAGTTACTTTTCTACTAAGTTCCAAGCCTCTTAAAGGACAGGGGCTATTTTCCATGTCCTTAGATACCTCACAGGAGAAAGTATAATTCCTTTAAAATATCTGGTGTACACATATCAGGTATGGCCCAAAGAGAATTGAGAAAAACTGAGCTAAAGGAGAATACGGAAATGAGACCTCTGCGTTACCTTTTTTTGAAAAATGTTTCTTCAAAATGTTATAAATTGTGAAGCAATCTAAAAGAATATGGATCCACCTTCAGTAGTGGCAAATAATTCTCAACACTTAAACAGTTTTGTAGACTTATAAAATATTTGAGCTAGAAATATTCAAATCTTTTGGTCTGTCTCAATTTACAAAGCAAGAAACTAAGACAAAGACATTAACTTGTACATGAAAGAGCTAGGCCCTAATGCCAGGTCTTCTGATTCCACGTCCCACACTAGGCCATACTCACTCTCACTAGATAAATGTGGTTTGCTCAAGAGATGAAAGAACTCTCTGCACACAGTAAGTGTCTGAGGAATAGTGGAAGGCTAGCAAGGTAAGGCAGGGCCAGATTATCACAACCAGAGTAAAGAGGCTACATTTTTCTACATGGGAATGCAGAGCTACTGTAGGTTCCTGAACAGGAGTATGGCATGAATAAGCATTTAGGAATATTAATTTAGCACCAAAGTATAAAATAGAGGGTAGTGCCTAAGCTGGGAGACCAAGCAGGAGTCTATAATAATATGTTAAATGCAAGGACGTGATGATCTGATTTAGGGAAATGTAAATGAAAACAGATCTTTAACATAATAATAAAACAAATATAAAGGACATGGTAAAGTTTTTTGGGTTTTGGTTTCTGTTTTTTTAATTACAAGACTATAACTATAGTGAAAAAGAAGGAAAAAATGCTCAGTATTCAAGCCTGGATGACTTGAAAAGTAATATAAAAATATAGATATTGGGAAGCAAAGTTGTATTTAGAACAAAATAAAATAATTTCAGTTTTGAAAGGTAAAGTCAAATCTCCTAAATCACTTGAGAAGCTACTAGTCAGTTACGGGAATTAAGGGCAAGAAATTAGGAACATGTTGGGTCAGAGTGAAAGGTTAAAGCCTTAGTGATATTTTCAGAAAGAATCAGACTTTTTAAAAATAAATGTTTTCTCTTGCTGGCAAAGAGATAAAATATATGGTTTTTTAAAAAAAATAACTCGTGAGGAGCTTTTAAAAACCCAACATAAAACATTTTTCATTATAGTAGCATGGTTGCTATATAAATATAGTATATGGTATCATATTACTTCACCATCCTTACCCATATTTTTAAAAAGTGTTAAATATGGCTTAATCATTATCTTACATTTCATTCACCTTCCTGAGACATAGTTCTCAGTAAAATATAACTTTTGAAAAAAATAATGTCTAATGGTAAATACTAAAACCATTGTGCAAAGTGCACCAGAGGTTAATGATCTACCATCCAAATATACAACAGATATCCTTTCTGGCTTTTTCAGAGCCACAGGCTTTTCTCCCTTTTGTGTTCATTTCCTGTCAAGTCTGACATTTCAAAGAATACCAAAGAAGCTTAAAAATTTGTTTACAAGTTTGTCATCAAATCAGGACTCTAAAAATACAAGCTATTCATTACAACTGTACTGACATGTAAAACTGGTCTTCATTTAAATTTTGGAAAAATAATAAAATGGAAACAGTTTTAATCTTTTCTTTTGTAAAAGTGCTCTGGCCAAACATTTGTGCAACTGAATGAAGAAACCTGCTGATGTTTAGTGACTACAAAAAAAACAGTACGACAAAACCCAATTTAATGAGTCAGCTATATTTGACAACATTTAAAGGAGGCTCAGTTTTCTTGTGACTTATTAAAATTAAATACAACAGTTAATTACTAGTACTTCTATGCTCTCCATATAGTAAGTACCACTCCGAAACAATATTATTCAGAAGATATGATGCATTTAATACAGGAAAACAGAAATGATACCCTTTAAGTATACATATTTAAAAATACTTTATCAATCACTAAATACTGTACATAACTCTTTCGGCTGTGATGAAGGAACAGAGATCAGATTTGTCTCAACTACAAAATCGAACAACATAAATGAAATAATAGTTTTCAGACAATGAACAACAAACAGTATAGGACAGTAATCTGTGAGAGAAAGAAAGCAAATGGTAAGCCCCACCTTTGCCTGGAGACAGTTCCCAGGCTACAACACAGGGAGGAAAAACTGAAATAGATCCCAGTGGTCTGCCCGGTTGGAGAAAACAGAGTTGAGAATTCAAGAAAGCTAAGGCAGTTCAAATTAGCAGGACAGAATAGCAGAGCAGAGAGTTACACAGAAAGGAGAGAGCTGCAAAGACAGAGCTCCAGGAGGCTGCAGAGGGTTACTCTCAAGTTTTCACCCTAGTACTGATCAGTGCAGGAAAACTACCCAAAGCCAGAAAAAGAACCATTCCAGGAGCTGACATAGGGCCAAGAAGAGTTTTGATTTCCACCAGCCAGGGTGGAAAAACCTTGTAATATATGGGACATCAGGTAGAGTACTCAGAAGGGGACTGCCTCAACAGTGGGGAGAAATTAGCCATAGATTAAAGACTGCCCTGGCTTTGTCTATAAACAACAACAAAAGTCTTTAAAAGATCAAACCGTTTCCAAGTAACTAAACTGAGTCCCAAAACACAGCTCGAGAATAGTGAAAGGAATATAAAAATATCCAGGATAAAATTCACAATGTCTGGCATCCAATAAGAAGTCATCAAGGTAAAATTCACAATGTCTGGCATCCAATAAGAAGTCATCAAGCAGACAAAAACAAACAAACAAACAAACAAAAAAAAACCCAGAAAAACATGACCCTTGAAAGGAGAAGTATCAGTTAACAGAAACAGTCCTAAAAAGACATAGATGTTAGAATTAGTAAACGGGAACTTTAAAACAATCATTATAACTATATTCCATATGTTTAAGAAAGTAAAGGAAAGCACAAATATGTTAAAGAGAGATATGGAAGATTTAGAAAAGGATTCAAGTCAAACTTCTAGAGATGAAAAACAGAATACCTAAGATTAAAAATATAGTAGATGGAATAGCAAATTAGACATTTTAGCAGAAAAAATTAATGAACTTGAAGACATAGCTATAGAAACTATTTCAAACGAAACAGAAACAAAAACATCTGGAACCAAAAAAAAAGAAGAACAGAGCATCATGATGTGAGCTGTGGGACAACTTCAAGTGACCTAATACATGTATGACTGGAATCCCTGAGGGAAGGGGTGGCGGGAGTCAACAAAAACATTTTAAGGAAATAATGGCCCCAAATGTCCAGATTTGATGAAACCTATAAGCTCACCTTTCGAAGCAGAACTCCAAACAAGAGAAACATGAAGAAAATTAAACCAAGGCACACCATAATCAAATTGCCTAAAACCAGTGATAAAGAGCTGCTGTGTAAGAAGCACAAGTACTCTAAAACCAAAATGCTATAAGATGCATAGTTTCTCACATGAGAAGCCCAGAAGGATGAGATGAGGAGGGAAAAAGAAAGAAAGGAAGGGAGAGGTAAGCACATACCAAGAAGCAGCAAGGTTCCAGACTTGCGAGTTAAGAAGCATCTTGGAAGTGGATCCCGCCTCAGACACCAGCTGATACTACATGGTCAGGGATGAAGTGCACAGTCAAGCTCTTCCCAAATCCCTGACCCACAGAATCATGAGCAAAATAAAATGATTGTTTTAAGCCACTAATGTGTCATCCAGCAATAGATAACATTTCTAATGGCTCTTTTCTGTCAACATTTAATCCTTCCTTTCCCATCTTAAAAACTAATCTTCCCTCCACCTCACATACCTCCAGCTATACGTTTACTTCCCTTCTCAGACGAGACTGATGAAAGCTATCTATAATGACTGTCTCCACTTTATCTCTCACTCACATCTCATCCAAATTCCACTGCAATCTACTCCTGCCCCCACCACTTCTTGTAACAGTCCTCGCTACCTTCACCAGTGGCTTCCTTATTGCTGAAACTAATGAACACTCTTCAGTTCTTACTGACTGCTCCTACAGTGTCTGAAACAGCAAGCGCTCACTCAGACCTTTCAGTACCCTCTCTTTCAAAGAGCGAGTATGACACCACTTCTGATACTCCTCCAGTCTCTGAGGAGGAATATCAGATGCCTCAATCTCTTTTATAGGCTTCTCTTTTCTGTTTATCGCTTAAATGTTGAAGCTCCCCAGGATTCTATCTTTAATATTACCAGATGCATAGGTCCCCTACAAAAGGTTTTTATTTGAGGAATTAGCATAATGAGATTTGTTCTGCATTTATGAAAAAATTTCTCAGGTGGCTGTGAGAGAAATAGTATTAAGGCAGCAAGAGATGTGGGGAGATCAACAGGGAAAGTCCATAGTTGCCCACAAAAAAGACCATTTAGAGAATAAAGTACCTGGTCTACTTCAGTTTACAAAGATTTTACCAAAAACATCGGATACAGTTTGAATATACTGAAAGTAAAATATCCAAATCTCACCTCATCATCTGCTGGCATTATAAACTGCTTAGCAGATTTAAGAGGTCTAAACATCCGGAGGTCATTCAATCTAACGCTTAGGTATGGTTCATTTTTTGTTTGTTTGTTTGTTTTTGTTTTTTTTGGTGGTACAGGGCCTCTCACTGCTGTGGCCTCTCCCGTTGTGGAGCACAGGCTCCGGACGTGCAGGCTCAGCGGCCATGGCTCACGGGCCCAGCGGCTCCGCGGCATGCGGGATCTTCCCGGACCAGGGCACGAACCCGCATCCCCTGCATCGGCAGGCGGACCCCCAACCACTGCACCACCAGGGAAGCCCTAGGTATGGTTCATTTTAAACCACCTCTAATCTTCCAAATTTCCAGAGAACAAGATTTCACTAGGTTTTTCAATAGATTGTTTAGCATTTTACATTCATATATTGCCTGTTAATCTCTCTGGGATCAAAATAAACAGAAGTGTGCTTATTCCTTCTTATAGTTATTCTGTTCTTTATTATTTCTCAAGATTGTGAAGTAAAGATACTGAACTCTTTCCCTATGCAACCATTAAAAATACAATGATGTTCTTTCTTTCATTAAATTATCAACAGGTAAAAGTAAGTAATAATATCACTTGATGTTTCCCTAGGTAAACAACACTGAATATGTTCTTATAAATCACTACAGTTTAATGAGAGATTCATTATAATACAGAATCAAAAAACCATGAAAGTTTGCTCTGATTCTTGATCTGGATTTTGATTATCATGGGTGTGTTCCATTGCTCTGATTCTTGATCTATTGTATATGTTGGTAATGTGGGTATATTTAATTTGTAAAAAATCCTTTGAACTACAACTTGTGATATATACTTTTCTGTATATATGTTATACTTCAATAAAGAAAAAAATCCTAAAGCCTGTGAAAGCTGAAATAGATCTATAGTATGTCTCTTCTCTAAAATGTCAATTATTCTCACAGGAAAAATTCACATATTGTGTTTGTGTAGGATGACTTATCTTCACAGTTACCCACTACCACTCCATTCTTTACAATTAAAACAATAGTATGTGTTGATTTTTTAAAAATCCAAACATTAAAAATCATCTATAATTTCATCCCCTAGAAATACCACACTTAGAATTTAAATTCAGAGGCTTATTATGACTTCCACATCATCCTATTATTAAAAAATTATACCCTTTTCCAGACTTTGTGCATGTCACTTTTTCTCCAAAAATAAAGGAATATTGTTTTGAATCCTACAACACCAGTAACTGAACTAAACAGGCTTGAGCACAAGCAGTTGTTAAACCATACATTTCTACTATTTCCTCCACAACTTTCAGAGCTCATGTCTTTTCTATATCCTCACAATGTCTATCTCAATGCAAGGCATACAGCAGATGTGTACTGATGGAAATAAAAGTAGTTCTCTAAAAGAATGAGAATAGTCACTTTCAGATAATACAGTGATGTCTTGATTTCAATTTCTAGGAAGAGAGGGCACAACAGCCTCTGAAAAGTACTCTATCTGCTTGTTTCATTTATTGATCTATTTATTTATTTTTGCTACTTTCATTTAACCCCCGGATTCTGAGAGTTTTCTCCTAACCACTCCTTTTCTTCTACAGTGGAAGCTCCTGTATAAAGGAGTTACCCAATTCAATCTTAGCAATAGTGTCTTTCTATCAACTTCCCATACTTCTCTCCTTTTCTATCCACTCTGTCTATACAGCAATACAAGAAAAGCACTAAGAAACAAGTTACTCTTAGACATTACATTTTTAAAATATCAAAAAAGTAAAACTTGGTTTACATGTACAGATTAGGATTCTAATATAACTAAAGTCTTAATTTTTCTATTGCCATTTCTATATACTGATAAAAATGAAAAGATATATGCTTAGCATATGCAACAATTTCAGAAGAAACCAACTCTATATTAATCTAAAAACCTGATGCTTAACAAAGTATTACCCAACTATGAAGATTTAAAGAGCATAACAGAAGAACTCCATATAAATATTTTACTATTACTACATAGGAAATGTCATCTTTACTAAAATAAAGCCTTATCAATAGGTTATATGCTATAAATAGACTACCTAGAGAATATGCTTTGTGCCCTTATAATGCTATAAACAATAACTATAATTGTGTAGATTTTTGGATTACCTTTAACAATGGGACAAAAAAATGAGATAAAAATGAACTAAAAATCTGTATTTTTAAATCATATCAATAGCATAATCTCAATTTTTTTCATCATTTTGTTGAAATTTTAAGAGCAGACATTTAAATTTTCATACATGACACCTCTATTTTAAATAAAGGTCCCAAATACTTTAAAGAATTCTGCTTTGTTTTGAAGTGCCAAGCTTTAAGAAAAGCTATTCATAAATAAATCCCTGTATCAGACAGTCTGGGGAGCTCAAAGAAAACTCCATTCTAATATTCCACTTGTTTCTTGGGCTATACACTGAAACAACATTATTCATTAAATTTCATATTTGTAAAAAAAAAAAAAATTTCATATTTGTTCTTGAGGTAAATGTTAACAAATACCTCTCACTAACAGATAACTGTTATCCATATGCATATGAATATCTTTAACTATTTTAGCTAGTTACTTACTGAGAGCCATGCAAGGGATTCCATGATTCGATGTTCACATCGTTCTAAATGTTTAATCATTTCTCTGGTCAAGTTGGCTTCTGCTTTGATAAAACTTTCAATCACTTTGTAAAAATCAAAAGCTTTTAAATTAAGTACATTCAGAATCCAAGGGAAGGACAAATCTGTTCCAGTATCCAGATTCTGAGATGTACTTCCTAAAAATGAAAGAAAAACGTAACTTAGGTATGAAATGTTAAGCCTTGAATGACATATTTTTTGGTTTGAAGGTTTTATCAAACAAAAAATTAAAACACAGTAGAAAGGCTAAACAAAAATTTTTATTTAGAACATAATTTTTTATTCTGGGGTCCACAGACTCCTAGGAAATAGGCTTCCAAAGTTTGAGTGTATGTGCATATATATGTCTTTCCTGGATAGAAGGCTCACAGCTTATATCAAATTTTCAAAGGTTTAAACACCCTAAACTTGTATCCGGGACACGTTTAACATCTAACCAGCAATGCATTAGCATATCCATTTTAACTGTCTCATTAATCCTCGATTAAGAGAGGAAGTGATTCTTTAAGATTTTGACAATTTGATTGGTTAGTAAATATGTTTTAATTATGCATTTCTTGGTTATAAATGAGGATTCACAGTTGTCCATATTTGTTTACTAATTTAAGTTCCTCTTTTATTATATATTTGTATCCTTAGATAAATTTTCTTCTGTTGTTTTTTGCAAACAAAACTTTTTTTGGACATTTGCAACATTATTTGCAAAATAATACGTGTTTAAAATTATATTTAAAAAAAAAACCACTATTGATGACCTCTGTTCTGTTTATCTGGTGGATTCTAGCTCCAACCTTTCGTTTCATAACCACAGAATATATATGTAGCAGTGCTTCCATATCAGTGGAATCTGCTCAGTAGTACTCCTCAGGCATTTTACAGTCTCATAAGTCTTTGAAGGGGTTTCAATAGGTACACTTCCTGGATTCAGGATAGTCCAGAATAGGAGTCTAGTGAAACTATTCCCAAGATGACATGAAATAATTCAGGTTAATAAACCACTTTATGGTGACCACATTACGGTGACCACATTATGGTGACCAATTACATTCTTCAGTATATACTGATCTAAAATATGCATTTCTTCTCCTTAACTCCTTAACTTCTCCATTCCGCCCACCACAAAAACCCATACCACACATTAGGTAAGTTTTTTTTAACTTTAAATTGAACTAAAATGTTTATTTACTAAAATTTAACTTACTGCTATATGTAGCCATTACAACCTCAAGAGCGCATGCCAACAAAGACATATGAAAGATGTTGTCATTCAGGAGTTTGCTAAAGGAAAAAAAGAATGATTTTGTAACATTTACTTTTAAAAAAAGAAGAAATTGTTTTACTAAAACAAAAATTTACCTAAAATTTTGAATGGATAATCGTTCTTCTTCCTAAAACAGATTAAAAAAAAATTAACTGAAGCCTTCTTTGTGTCAGCATTAAATTTTTTTTCTATTATATTCTTTTAAACTTACTGATTTAAGCATGGATTCCATTACTCGGTAATACAATCGGACTCCAAGTTTGTATCGCTACAAAGAAAGAAAAAAAATTAGATCCCACTATTTTAGAAAACCATAACAATTACTGATTTTTTAAAAGTTTTCTCTTGAGACACATTCCTGACCCTTCTTAGGAATATGGCTACCAAGAGATCACAAAAGCTTGCTTGTCTACAACTCAAGATTTAAGTATAAAATGATGGTTTTAACATTCCTGATAAATTTTCAAGAGGAGGGGTCCAGTAGTTGGTTTTCTATCATTCCACTTCAGTCTACATCATTCAACAGATATATGTGTACTAAGAATATATTACGTACCTGGTACTATTTTAACCATTTTACATACTAATGTAATACTTCTTGTGACCTAGAACACATATTTTCAAGATAGCTCTCCAGGATTAAGATAATAGTCTCTTTCCATAAAACTGGTCAAAGGCAAAAATCAGACCTACCTGATCTTATAAGCAAAAAGTTATCAAACAACTAGTTTTCATTAGTCCAAAGAACAGTCAAATTTTAGATAAACACACACACACACAGACAAACACACACCAAAATCCTTCATTCCAAATTATGAGTACAAATTTCATATATAACCAAAAAGAACTTTTAAATATAATGGTTTAAAACACAGACGGAATCAAAATATAACCTTACTATACCGAAATAAATGTGTATAGTAGATTACAGTTTTCAAATATATTTTATATATTACCTCATTAATGCCACAGAGAAAAGCAGAGCAAATATAGAAACCTGAATCTCAGAGAAGTTAGATGACAGCTCATATATGATAGAACCAGATATAAACCCAGGGCTCTGATCCAGAGCCCACTGGCTTACCATATATTAGTTTTAGATTTTCTGAAATAATAATAGTAATAGTAAAAACAACATCATTTAATAACATCACTGATAAATGGCATGTATAATATGATTCCATTTGTATAAGTATATGCACACATGAATATTCATATATGTAAAAGTTAAAGAATATACACCAAAAACTTAATGTTAGCAAGATTTTGATTTTTTTCTTACTGTATTTTTTAAATTTTCTACAATTCTTCTAAAATTTTCTGCATGTTTACTTTTGGTTTCTGTAATGGAGTGAGAGGAGCTGTCCCATAAAGCTTTCCATAAACAGCAGCATACACAAGCAGCTGGGATATGGTATCTTCCAATATTTTATACTATTGGACAGATACTATTACAGCATTTATACAAGTGGGACAGACGTTGCATTTGAAATTATTTACTATATAGTGGCACTAATCAAAATGAACTCAAGTTACCTGTGATCCAATTTCCATACATCCCTGTCCCACAGCTTTAGCAAATTTCTCTTTAAAGATGTACCCAATATCCTTCACTCTTTTCAGGATACTTTCCTTTGGATTCACTGTGCAATTCTTTAAGAAGGAAAAACACGAATTAACATTGAGGATACTGTTTAATCAGAGAATTAACATTTTCTGTTCTATACTACATGACTTATCACTCTCAATTGTTTATACTGTGGAAACACTTCCACAATAAACTAGGTAAATACAACTACTGAAAATATGAGGAACATAAAGGATTCCATTCTGGGATAATAGTGACCAAAAATACTAGAGTACAACTAAAAAACTATTATCTAAATTTCCTGCTGGCAAGTTAGGGAAGAACAGATTTGTTAGCCCTTTCCATTATCCATCAAAAACGGCCTCACAGATATTACAATTGATACCACAGGAATACAAATGATCATAAGAGACTACTATGAACAACTGAATGCCAACAAACTAGACAACCTTGAACAAATGGATAAATTCCTAGAAACATACAACCTTCTAAGGTTGAATCATAAGGAATAGAAAATCTGAAAAGACTAATTACTAGTAAGAAGAAAGAATAGGTAACCAAAAACCTCCCAATAAATAGAAGTCCAGAACCAGATGGTTTCACTGGTGAATTCTATCAAACATTCAAAGAAGAATTACTGCAAATCCTTCTCAAACTATTCCAAAAAAACAGAAGATGAGGAAACACTCCCAAACTCATTTTATGAGGCCAGCACTGTCCTGATAACAAAACAAGGACACCACAAGGAAAGTAAATTATAGGCCAATATCCCTCCTGAATACAAATGCAAAAATCCTTAACAAAATATCAGCAAACCCAATTCAAGAATACATTAATATTCTTGAAAGGATCTTATACCATGATCAAGTGGGATTTATCCCAGTGATGGTTCCATATCTGCAAATCAATCAATGACATGCCATATTAACAAAATAAAAGATTAAAATTATGTGATCATCTCAACAGATGCAGAAAAAGCATTGGACAAAATTCAACATCAATTTATGATAAAAACTCTTAACAAAGTGAGTATGGAGGGAATGTACCTCAACATAATAAAGGCCATACATGACAAGCCCACAGCTAACATTATACTCAACAGTGAAAAGCTGAAAGCTTTTCCTCTAAGGTCAAGAACAACACATGGATGCCCACTCTTGCCACTTTTATTCCATAGTATTGGAAGTCTTAGAGCAGTTAGGCAAGAAAAAGAAATAAAAGGCATCCAAATTGGAAAGGAGGTAAAACTGTCATTATTTTCAGATGACATGATATTATATATAGAAAACCTTAAAGACTCCACAAAAAACCTGTTAGAACTAATAAAAAAAATCAGTAAAGTTGTAGGATACAAAATCAACATAGAGAAATCAGTTGTATTTCTATACACAAATAACACACTTTCAGAAAGAGAAATTAAGAAAACAATCACATGTACAGTTGTATCCAGAATAAATTTAACCAAGAAGGTGAAAGATCTGTACAATGAAAACTTAAGACCCTAATGAAAGAAACGTTAAAAGACACACGTAAATGCAAAGCTACTGCATGTTCATGGAGTGGAAGAATTAATATTGTTAAAATGCCCATACTACCGAAAGCAATATACAAATTCAATAAACTTCTTGTCAAAATTCCAAGGTATTTACACAGAAATAGAACAAACAATTCAAAATTGTGCAGAACCACAAAAGACCCCAAATAGCCAAAGCAATCCTGAGAAAGAAGAACAAAGCTGGAGGCATCAAACTATATTATAAAGCTACAGTAATCAAAACAGTTTGTTATTGATATAAAAACAGAGATCAGGGCTTCCCTGGTGGCACAGTGGTTGAGAGTCCACCTGCTGATGCAGGGGACGCGGGTTCGTGCCCCAGTCCCGGAGGATCCCACGTGCCACGGAGCGGCTGGGCCCGTGAGCCATGGCAGCTGAGCCTGCGCATCCAGAGCCTGTGCTCCACAACGGGAGAGGCCACAACAGTGAGAGGCCCGTGTACCGCAAACAAAAACAAAAACAAAAACAAAAAAACAGAGAGCAATGGAACAGAGTAGAGAGTCCAAAAATAAACCCATGCATATGATCAATTAATTTACCACAAAAGAGCCAAGAATATACAGTAAGAAAAGGACAGTCTCTTCAATAAATGTGTTGGTAAAACTGGAAAGCCAGTTTCAAAAAAATGAAATTATACCACTGTCTTTCACCACACACGAAAATTAACTCAAAATGGATTAAAGACTTGAACATAAGACCTGAAACCATGAAACTCTTAGAAGAAAACATGGGTGGTAAGCTCCTTGTCATTAGTCTTGGAGATGGTATTTTGGAATTGACTCTGGAAGAAAAGGCAGCAAAAGCAAAATAAACAAGTGGGACTATTTCAAACCAAAATGTTTCTGCACAATGAAGGAAACTATCAACAAAAAGAAAAGGCCACCTGTTGGATGGGAGAAGATATTTGCAAACGATATATCTGATAAAGGGTTAATATCCAAACATACAAAGAACGCATACAACTCAACACCAAAAAGCAAACTAGCTGATTAAAAAAATGGGCACAAGAAATGAATACACATCTTTCCAAAGAAGACATACAGATGGCTAGCAGTCACATGAGATGCTCAACATCACTAATCATCAGAGAAATGCAAATCAAAACCATTATGAGATATCACCTCACGTCTGTCTAACGGCTATTATCAAAAAGAGAACAAATAACAAGTGTTGGCGAGGTTATGGAGAAAAGGGAACCCTCATGCGCTGTTGGTGGGAATGTAAATTGGTGCAGCCACTGTGGAAAACAGTTTGGAGGCTCATCAAAAAGTTAAAACCAGAACTACCATACAATCCAGCAATTCCACTTTTGGGTATTTATCTGAAGAAAATGAAAACACTTAATCTGAAAAGATATGCACCCCTATGTTCATTGTAGCATTATTTACAATAGCCAAGAATAGAAACAACCTAGGTGCCCATTGATAGATGAATAATAAAGATGTGGTATATATATACAATGGAATATTATTTGGCCATAAAGAAAAAACAAATTTTGCCATTTGTGACAACAAGAATGGACCTAGAGAGTATTATGCTAAGTGAAGTAGATCAGACAAAGAAAGCAAATACTGTATGATTTCACTTATATGTGAAATCTAAAAAAAAAAACAAATGAACAAACACAACAAAATAGAAACAGAGTCATAGAGATAGAGAACAAACAGATGGTTGCCAGAAGCGAGGGATGTGGGGAAAGAGAGAAACAGATGAGGGAGATTAAGGGGTACCAACTTCTAGTTACAAAATAAATGAGTCACAGGTATGAAATGTACAGTGTAGGGAATACAGTCAATAATTATATAATATCTCTGTACAGAGACAAATGGTAACTAGACTTACCGTGGTGATCATTTTGAGATGTACAGAAATATCGAATCACTATACTGTGCACCAGAAACTAACGCAGTGTTGTAGGTCAATTATACTTCAAAAAGAAACAAACTCATAGAAAAAAGATCAAATTTGTAGTTACTAGAGGCGGGGGGTGGGTAGGGGAAGGGGGAACTGAATGAAGGCAGTCAAAAGGTACAAACTTCCATTTATAAGGTAAATAAGTACTAGGGATGTAATGTACAACATGATTAATATAATTAACACTGCTGTATGTTATACATGAAACTTGTTGGGAGTAAATCCTGAGGGTTCTCTTCACAAGGAAAAAAATTTTTTTTCTATTTCTTTTACTTTGTATCCAAATGAGATAATGGATGTTCACTCAACTTATTGTGATGCTAATTTCATGATGTATGTAGGTCAACCCATTATGCTGTATACCTTAAACTTATACAGAGCTGTACATCAAGCATATCTCAATAAAACTGGAAGAAAAAAATGTCTATAGCTTCTAAGATTTTACTTACACACAAAAGAAAAGATGCCATTAATTTTTTAAATGAAGACACCTGAAATAATAAAGAAGCAAATTCAAAGAAAAACTTAATGGTCTTCAAGATATGCCCACTCTGAGATAGGCCATTTGTAGTGTACATAAAACTCTGCAGTTAAACTGTTGCGCTTCATTTAATGTTAAGCTTTAAACTGAGCTCTGGAAAATGTCTTTGAGGCAGAATTTTCTACCCAACTGAAGTAGTTTAAAATAAAAAAGACTTCCTACATACTCCAAATGTTGGAGGAAATATTGAAAACAATATTTAAGAAGAGAGAGATTATCATTCTTTTTACTTCTACCATTATCCCTTCTAAAAGTTCTAAGTAACTGGGTAGCTATGTTTGGGAAATATTCTTGTGCTACAGATAACCCACAAATAAAAGCAACTTTATGCCAACTAGACAAACAAAATCAGTTTTGAGCCAACACAATTATGAATATGATGACAGAGAATACTCTGTTAATTCTTGGGGGGGTGGAAATATAAACAAGACAACAAAGAATATGACAAAACCACAGGCAGCTTATGATATTAAATGGAATGTTAACCACACAAAGCACTTACCGGATAAGCCAAATTTTAGTAAGTCTCCTAGCCTCATCCAACTGCCACAGATGAGCATTTCAGTGGCTCCCAAGCCTCACTTGATTTTAAAGGAGTAAAAGAGCAAACAAGGAATATAGACACTAGTTTTCATTCTCTCTCTTCCTCTCTCCCTTTTTTGAGGGGAGGGAGGCTAGCAGGGGTCCTTCAGATATCAAACTCAGGGTCCATCAGGAGTTGCCAACTGCAATGCACACAGGGCCACTCAAGAAATGTAAATGAAAGTGGGCTAAATAAAAAAGACCGTAGAGATATGGCAAATGTTAAATCCTGTCTAATGTCACATTCAAAGAAAATATCTTAAAAGAGCCAGAGAGAAAAGATAAACTATAAAGGAACAACAGATGGACTGACAGAAAACATCTTAGTAGCAATGAGAGCCAGGAAATAGTGAAGTAATACCTTCAAACTACTAAGAGAAAGTAAAGGTCAGCCTAGAATTGAAGATCCAGGTAAACTACCTTACAAAAAATAAGAGTGAAGATATTTTAAAAAAATATTTATGTATGTATATATGTATGTAATTTATTTATTTGGCTGTGCCAGGTCTTAGTTGTGGCATGTGAGATCTTAGTTCCCTGATCAGGGATCGAACCCGGGCCCCCGCATTGGGAGAGTAGAGTCTTTATCACTGGACCACCAAGGAAGTCCAAGAGTAAAGATATTTTAAGACAAAAAACAAAACAAAAAGCTTGTAAGTTCATCCCAAACTAACCCCCACTAAAGGAATGATTAGAAGATGTATCTGAAGAAAGAAGAAAATAATTATGAAAGTGAGGTCTAAGTTATAAAAAAGAATGGTGAGCAACACAAAAAGTAAATATGAGAAAATCTAAAAACAACACTGTCTAAATAAAATGATACTACTAATAATATCTAATTTGGAGAGTTAAGAAAAGCAAGAGGGCTTCCCTGGTGGTGCAGTGGTTAAGAATCCGCCTGCCAAGGCAGGGGACACGGGTTCGAGCCCTGGTCTGGGAAGATCCCACACGCCACAGAGCAACGAAGCCCGTGTGCCACAACTACTGAGCCTGCGCTCTAGAGCCCACGAGCCACGACTACTGAGCCCGCGTGCCACAACTACTGAAGCCCGCACGCCTAGAGCCCGTGCTCTGCAACAAGAGAAGCCACTGCAATGAGAAGCCCACGCACCGCAACAAAGAGTAGCCCCCGCTCGCCACAACCAGAGGAAAGCCCGCGTGCAGCAACAAGGACCCAACACAGCCAAAAAAAAAAATTTAAAAAAAAAAAGCAAGAAATGAGATAATAGACAACTACATGTTGGTTGGGAAATGGGTGTTTAAAAAAACACTCAGTATTTTAACTTCTAATTTCAAATTTATTTGCCAAAATATCATAATAAATAGTGTTTCATATATGGCTTACATTAAAATAGGAAATCAGATTTTCTGACGGTTGATCACTTGCTGAATTTAAGATCATCATTAATTGCTGGATAGTATTCATGACAGTCCTAGAAAAAAATAGGAAGAAGTGTTAAGCAATGAAGGAATAAAAAGAAAAAATGATAAGTATCTATTTCATAAGTTACATATATCTTCAATCTCATTGTCTCCTGTTTATCTTTAAGAAGTTCTCTGAAATAAGACTTTATAAAAGCCTTAGTGTACTGCTGTTTATGAGGAATTACATTTGACTTAAATCTTTAAGAAAGCATATGTCGATCATCAGTAAGTTTATAATTAAAGAACTGATATGCTTATTTACTAATAGAACTAAATATCAACAAAACAATTGATGAAAAAGTAATGACATTATTTTAAGGATAAAACATAAACTGGCATCAAAATGGTAATATTTTAAGAAAACATTATTACAAATAAATATTAAAAATTTTCAAATAAAGACAGTAAGATATTTAGTAACTCAAGTAGAGAACCAAGTGACTGTCCTTTACAGAGACCTTCAAGATGAAAAGATACATAATTTTAGAAGTCATCATCACTAAAACATAAAAGTAGGTCAATCTCTTTGAGATCTCTTTAATTATATAATTGTGTGTGTGTGTGTGTGTGTGTGTGTGTGCGCGCGCGCACACACGTGTCTGTGTATGGTATATGGTAAATATTAATGTTCCAATTTTGGAGTAGCAGTTCATTGCTACTCTGTAGGCACTGTTTAATGATGCAAAAAACTGTAGAATGTTTATAGCCAACTTTTAAATATATTGCTTCTGTGACGTGTACATGTACTAATCTACTTAAGCCACAATGACTAAAGCCATAAGTGACCAACTGCTAAAACCAAAATATCTTTTTTATTTGTTCTGATACTTGATTTTCTTGAGGTATTTGACACTCTTAAACACTTGCTCTCTTCTGAAACTCCCTTCCTCCCTTGGCTTCTTTGGCTTCACTCTCTGGCCTCCCCAATCACACCTCTCATTCTCTTTAATCTAACTTCTCTCTCATCCTTAAATGCTAGCATTCTTTAGGGTTCGGCCTTTAGCCAACCGTTATTGCTATTATGCACCCTCATTTCAGGCAACCTCATTCTGTTTGGTTTTTTTTGAATTTTATTTATTTTTTTATACTGCAGGTTCTTATTAGTCACCCATTTTATACACATCAGTGTATGTGTATACATGTCAATCCCAATCTCCCAATTCATCACACCACCCCCCCCGACCCTGTTTTTCTGATTTAACTCTCCCTGATGATTCCCAAATCTATAAGATCGTTATATCCTACTACTTACTACATTATCTTCTTCATATCCCATAAATGCCTTAAGAATAATATTCTAAATATGAATTCATCAACTATTTATCAAACCTGTTCTTGCTCTTTCACTCCAACTGCCTACCTCTTGGTTCATATCTTCAGCATCTCTCAACTGGACTACTGCAATAGAGCATTTTGAGATTCTGACTATGTCTATGGCAGCAGGGTCTAGGCATATGTACTTTGAAAAACAAAAAAAAACTCCTCAGGTTATCCTAATTTGCCTAACCACTGTGACAGACTGACAGGTCTCTCTATTTCTCACCACGCCCTCCTCAGTCCATCTTTTCACAAACTACTACCATGTAAACTTTCACAAATCAAGTCTGATTTTATCCTAGCCCTGCTTAACACCCAGGTATAGCAACAGGCCATATCCTGCACAAGTTAAAGCCCAAACTTCTGAGTATGGAATATAAGGCCTTTCATGATCTAATACCCACCCTCCTCTCCTGCCATTTCATCTTCCCATTTAGTCCATCAATACAGAGCTGCTTATAGTTCCCCAGATGCATCATGTTGTTTCATACTTCCATGCCTTTGCACATGCTGTCAGTCTCCTGTGACACAAACTTACATGTTTCAAAATTCAGTTCAAATATCACTTCATAAAGTCCCTTCTGTGCCATCTCATTAACTTGTCCTATGTCTCTTACCATATTTAAACAAAAATGTATTTTTATGTATCTATGTAGTCACTGGAAAAGATTACTGATTGTTTTACTATGGACCAAGTATTCTCCTAGCTCCTAATGATTAAATGGTGAACAAGAAAGTCATGGTCCATGTGGTATGGACTTAAAGACTATTGTGGGTATTGACAAAAACAAGCAAACACACAGATGAATTTATAATTACAAATTGTGATACATACTTTGAAGGAATAGAACAGGATGCTGTGAGAAAGAATAATAAAGGAAAATACTTCAGAGAGAAGTAAGTCCTCAAAAAAGTAGTATTTGTGCTGAACCTAAAAGAAGGGTAGTAGTTGGCAATTCATAGAAAAGAAGGAAGAGTTTCCAGAAGAAACAAAAGTGGGGCTTCCCTGGTGGCGCAGTGGTTGAGAGTCCGCCTGCCGATGCAGGGGACACGGGTTCATGCCCCGGTCCGGGAAGATCCCACATGCCACGGAGCAGCTGGGCCCGTGAGCCATGGCTGCTGAGCCTGCGCGTCCAGAGCCTGTGCTCCGCGACGGAAGAGGCCACAACAGTGAGAGGCCCGTGTACCGCAAAAAAAAAACAAACAAAAACAAAACAGAAGAAACAAAAGCAAATATGAAGGTCACTGAGTACAAAAGAAGATTTTGGAGAGTTCAGAAAACTGGCTAGTACATAATGAGCAGGAAAACAAGATGAGGTTGGAGAGGTAACAGAAGCTAGATCATATAAGGTCTTGTAGGCACTGTTAAGGGATTTGCACTGTATTTCAATTGCAGTAGGAAGCAATCACAAACTTAACAGCAATCTAGCTCTCTGATTTCATGTCTTTTGGTCTTGGTGACTGATACTAGGTGTGTCTGAAATGCTGCTTCCTCACTGAGTACTTGTTCTTCATCATTTATTTAAGCATTCTTTTCTCCACACATTACCACATAAAGTTCTCAGTTGTTCTGTTCTCACTGAAGAGCAAGACATATGAGGAAAAATGTGAAAAGCAACAGATGGATGGATGGCACACCACTAAGGTAAAACATTTCTACCATATAATCACAGTCATTTCAACCAAAGCTACATCCAATTAAGTAGCTTTTTCAAAATACTCCAAAGAGTGAATTCCATGGCAGTGCAGTGGTTAGGACCTGGCTTTCACTGCCAGGGCCTGGGCTCCATCCTGGTGGAGGAACTAAGATCCTGCAAGCCACGCATTGCAGCCAAAAAAAAAGCATGATCTGATTTACATTTCTAGAATATTATTCTGGGGGCTCTCTGGAGAATATATTTGGTGATAGGGAGAGAGGAATAGTCATGAGAGTAGAAACAGCAAGATCAGTTAGTAGGCTACTGCAGAAATTCCAAGAGAAGGAGAGAGATATCTTGGACAAGGGTGGGAAGAGTAGGAATGGGGAACAGTAGATGAACTCAAATACTTAGGAGGCAGACTCAGCAAGACTTGAAAACAGATTAGATGTGGGAAGCAAGTGAGGAAAAGGACACTAAAAAATGGCTCCAATCTTTCTAGGTTATATACAGAGCAAATGGTGATACTTTTTTTTCTCTTTTTTATATACTGAAATGGAACACATTCTCATTCTGGGTTATATACCTTAAGGACAGACAGAACTACGTCTAATAATCATATCCTCAGCAACTAGTAACATGTCTGGCATACAAAGAGCACTCAATATATATTTGCTGCATGTATATACAAATATATAATGAAACAAATGAATAAACCCAAAGCACTATAAAGTACTGAATAAATAATTATAATGAAAATCAAAAGTAAGAAAATTCATACCGAACTGGAGTCTGTGGAAGAATCACATTTACCTCTTCATCAGGGTTACTTTTTCGTGGTGTTCTCTGCATTTCAAAACTAAATAATGATAAACAAAGTCATTCAGACTGAAAACTTACAATTTGTGATTTATGAGTCAAAAAAGCAGTAAAGTACCTTCTGTTGACTCGTAACATCATACAAAATGGTTAAGTAAATAATAGAAGTGATAGGAAATAGATGATCCAGAAGCTGCTTAAATAAATAAAATTTTTTTTATCATAATTTTTAAGTTGGGTTTCTTTCCACTAGGTTTACAACAAATGGTGTACCAATCACTAAGAATTTTTTTGAAAGTGAAAGTTAGATGTTTGTTTTCTCTAGAATGTTAGATGCAAAAAATAAAACTCAAGTTTTTCAAACATTACGCCTTCCAAAAACTTACTTTGACTTAAAACCTGAAACATTTTATTTGTGTTTAACTTCCAAATTTTATATATATACATATTTTTTTAGTTAATATTAAAAGATTTCATGCTGAAGACTTAAAATTAACCACACTTACAATCATTCAAAAATTTTTTACAGGCGTATCTCATTTTATTGCACTTTGCTTTACTGTGCTTCACAGATACTGTGTTTTATTACATATTGAAGGTTGGTAAACTCTGCATTGTCATATGATGGTTATCATTTTTTAGAAATAAGGTATTTCTAAATTAAGGTACGCACACTGTTTTTTGGATATAATGCTATTGCACACTTAACAGACTATAGTACATTGTAAACATAACTTTTACATGCACTCGGAAACCAAAAAGTTTGCGTGATTTGCTTTATTGCAATGGCCTGGAACGGAAAACACAATATCTCACAGGTGCCTGTAGTTACCGTCAACCATTCCTACTTTAGGATTCTATATGACAATTCAAGAGAATACAATTTTATACTAACTTTTTAAAAAATGAACCAGCATATCAACAAATAATAATATATCATGTATAATACCTGTCTGTAGGATCAGCCTGAAGAGTTTTATCATGATCCAGAAATAATCTTGCATCTATATCTTTGTTTTTAAGGTAAATTTCTTCATATTGTTTAGAGAGACTTTCCACCTCAAAGGCAAAAAATATTGATGATTATCCTTTTCATGTCATTACTTCTCAGTACACAGAAATACAGATTTAATTAAAGAATCTTCATAAAAATATACACTTAATTTTACACTATACAGACTTCACATGGAATATAAATAAGGCATATCTAAAAGTGAAGTAAAGAAAATTGCAGATTTTTTTCAACTCAATTTTAAACCTATTTTATGCACATATCTCACATTTTATCTAGACAAGGATCACCAATGCTACAGAACAGTACTGAAATGGAACTGTAAGATGAGAAGACATTATTATAACCACTTAATTGCCGAGATCCTCCATCCTATACATCACTCACTTTTAATCTTCTACTACACTTATCAATATAAAATAATTTTTCAAACACTGTAACAGACCTTTATTATGTATTCTTCCTATCTTTTCTAAATCCTTTGGTTCACTCTGACTCCCTTCAGTTACGTATCTTGGGCAAGAGTATAAGCTCAATTAATTAGCCCAATTAACATACTTGCACAATTTATTTCCAATCTTAGCACTTTTCCAAATGCTACAAACTATAATTCTTTTATCAGTTCTGATTCATAATATTCTAATCATAATATAAAAACCAGTGCCCAGTAGAAAACCATTTAGCAGCCTTCTCCTGTGACTTTTGTGTGTGTGTGTGTGTGTGGTACGCGGGCCTCTCACTGTTGGGGCCTCTCCCGTTGCAGAGCACAGGCTCCGGACGCGCAGGCTCAGCGGCCATGGCTCACGGACCCAGCTGCTCCGCAGCATCTGGGATCTTCCCGGACTGGGGCACGAACCCGTGTCCCCTGCATCGGCAGGTGGACTCTCAACCACTGCGCCACCAGGGAAGCCCTCCTGTGACTTTTAAAGCCAGAGTGTTTCCAACCTGAGAGAGTTAAAATTGCATTCTAAAAGGAGTGGTAGGAAAAAATCCAGTTAAATGTAAACTTTTTGTTTGTTTGCATAAGTTTTTTAGGCCGATCAGCCATTCATGTTTGATTAAGACTTAATCGTCATTCCTGCCCTATGTCAGTTAGGTATTAATTATCAATCATTTATTGACTGGCAGCTATTAGTGCTATATAATGTAAAGTTTATCTTGAATTTTCTAATAATAACCCTGTAATCCTTTCAGAGGGAAAAAAAATTATGAATGTCCAAGATTCTTTAGAGTTGTAAACAGCATATTTTTTGGTATATAAGTTGGTAATAGAACTCAGAAATACAACTTTTGGCCCCTTCTTGTTTCTTTAGTACCATGTCTTACCACTCACTCTACAGAACAGACCATACTATCACATATCACTGTGCCTTTAAATCTATAATTTCCAACCCCTGGAAATGCCACTTCTCAAAAATCTTACTCAGCTCAGAAACCACATCACCTCCAAAGAATTTTCCGCAAAACCTATCTGGCCCACTTTGGATTAGGGAGTCCTCCTCTGAGATATCACAACACCCTGTGTACACATCTATTAGACTTTTGTAGACTCCTGTTAATGTTCTACTTCTATGCCCGTCTCTTCCACTAGCACCTTAATGACAATGACTGTGAGTTAAATCTCTGCATTGATGATATCCAGCACAATGCCTGGCATATATTAAGCACTCACTAAATAACTGCTGAATGAGTAAGTTAGTTAATTCAAGGAGGACTAGCTACCAACTCAGGTCATAAAATCAGCAATCTAGCTCTCTGATTTCATGTCTTTTGGTCTTGGTGACTGATAATAGGTGTGTTTGAAACGCTGCTTCCTCACTGAGTACTTGTTCTTCATCATTTATTTAAGCATTCTTTTCTCCACACATTACCACACAAAGTTCTCAGTTGTTCTGTTCTCACTGAAGAGCAAGACGTATGAGGAAAAATGTGAAAAGCAACAGATGGATGGATGGCACACCACTAAGGTAAAACATTTCTACCGTATAATCACAGTCATTTCAACCAAAGCTACATCCAATTAAGCAGCTTTTTCAAAATACTCCAAAGAGTGAATTCCATGGCAGTGCAGTGGTTAGGACTTGGCTTTCACTGCCGGGGCCTGGGCTCCATCCTGGTGGAGGAACTAAGATCCTGCAAGCCACGCGCTGTGGCCAAAAAAAAAAAGCCTCAAAAGAGTTGCTCCAAGTACAGTAATGCTAATAATGTTGATGGCACAAATCATGGCTCCTATGCTTAAAGAAGCGCAGCAAAGTAAATTAGAATCAAATTTGATTACAGATATTTACTTCTATTTAAATATTTAATGGCATTTAGAAGTTCAAAAGCCTACATTCTGATTTTTGAAAAATTTTAGTACAAACCAACTTCTAGTGCAAACTTTTAAATGCTGCTTATTTATACATTTGAGCATAAATGGGTTCAAAAGGGGTTTTTTCTTACTATATAAAGTTGATTCACCACAATTCTACTTAGATTCTTTCCTTGAGTAAAAAACATTTAATATACAGTAAAGTGATCTTAAGAAATTTAGGCAACTATTCCTCCCTTGCTAAAGTCCCGAAACACATTAATTTTTTATTACGTTTTCTTTCAGATTACCTCTGGAAGTCCGTTAGAAGCTACAATTCCAAGAGAATTCATAAAAGGTATAAAATTTTTGAAATAAACATTTTTCACCTGAAAAAGATAAAGTTACATGATAATTAAAATTTTTAAAAAAAAATCTGTCACTATTAACAATAGAATGAAAGTGTTAACTGACATTTTGATCAATGAGTTACATTCAACCCAGTGTGATGCTTATTTATAATTAATTCAATTATTCACTTTTTAATTCATGTGAGGCAGATTTCAGGTCCTAAAATGGAGGTGCAGGGGGGAATTGTTAATGAAATGGGATTTATAAGAAGAAAATCCATTGAAACCAACTTCAATATCCCACATTTAACAAATGGTGAAAACATGGGAGGCTCAAAAATATTAAGCGACTTCACCAAAGTTACACAGCTAGGAAGTGGCAGAGCTGGAATTGAAACCCAATCTGTCTAGCATCAAAGCCAAGACTCTTTTAATTTCTCTACACTGCCTCTGATTTCTCCCCAAAGCATATTTTTGGGCCACTTCACACACATACCTAGCTTAGGGAATATCGAGTCAATTATTTCAGCATAAATTTAGGAAAATGACCTGCTTTTATAAGAAGATAATTTCACATACAAATACCCAACAATTCTATTCAAAACCGAGTGAAAATGTTTTGGTCATTATGCAGTTTCACACAAAAAACCCTACATTTAACATGGATAATAAAGACCGTCCTTGGAAAACGTGGAGTTATACCCCTAACTATTTTACACGGGCGAAGTGTTATGGAATTTTAAACAACTTACTTTTCTTCATTTAACTTCCTTTTCCAATTTGCAGTCTACATTTATTAAGGTAGAATAATTTAATATCTTCCTATTAATAAGTTCCTATCTTCTGCTTCACAAAAATGCTTTAAGAATTAAGCTTCTGTAATACATATTAGTATTGTTTTCTAATTAATTCCCACTGAACTGGAATAATTATAAGGTGGGTAGTTCTATTTAACCAATTAGTGTGACTAACCAATAATTATATAACCATAAATATAACTAACCAATAGTTATATAACTATAAATGCTACATGTAAATAATCAAATGTCAAATTAATATGAATTACCCCAAAAGCTATTAATCACCTACACTTTACAAATCGTTATTACATTCTAAATTATAGAAGCATTATTTAAAATAAAAAGGAAAAACATGATTTATTCCTGATTTTTGAAATGCAATTTTATAAGTAGTTCTAAAATACAGAGAACTAACAACCAGGAACTAGAAAACTGCATTTATTCCTATTCATTACCTTGAGGGAGTAAGCAACAGACTGGAGTAAAAAAAACTATTTCAACTACATTTGTCAGCTTATTAGCAAAGATAATTTGTTATTCTAGAAAAGTAAATATATTACATGTGTAAAGTTGATACAGCTATATGTCTATATCTATATATTTGTTAAAATTAATAAAAGCCACAGTGCTAAAACCCAGATATCTTGATAAATCATTCTAACACTTCTTAAACTAGATTTTGAGATCATACCCTCAATTCCTTCCCAGAGTTGACAGAGCAATTTCAAAGATGCAACATTTCACATAGCTATCTAGTGGTAGTGAATTTTGGACAATATAACAGTCTATGAGAGAAAGAGCATGGCACAGTGAAAGAAGCACTGGTAGCAGATGGTCCAAAGCATAGACTCTGTTAGTAATCAGCTATCAGTCTCTAGAAGCTTGTTTATTCATTAGTAAAAGGAGGCCAAGTACATTACTTGTAAGATTCCTTCCAATTCTAACATTCCAGATTTTATTGACAAGATAAGCAATTCCTGGGTGTTCATGTATCCTCTACCAGTCATTAACATCTGGTGTGATATTTAGAAAAAGAGTAACTACAGAAGGCTAAACAGAAACTTAATGTTGGTATCACTTAGCACTAAATCAAAACACTAGGGTTTTCTGAGCAGGATACTTGAAAACATTAGGCGTATCAGTAACCACAGAGGAATCAAAGAACAAATACATTTGAAAACTATTGCTTTAATCATGTACATTTCAATGATTCCAGAGTGAGGGAGCTATTCTCTTTAAAATCAAAGTAACTGAATATGAAAATTAAACTTTTTCTAAATATTTTGCTACTGCAAAAGAGTTGGCACTAATTACAAAAAGCAAGCTCATCATAAAAGAATTAAATACTGTTAGGAAGAACTTACATCTAAATCTACTTTAACTATTTTAAAGAAATCATGAAGTTAAATTACCTCATCTATATTACATTCATGTTCTTTACAGAGAACTTCAATAATTCTTGTATCATTTTCTAGTTGTTTTGCTATCCGTGCACTCCTGTTCTGACCTCGCCTTGGTGTTCGAGGTGAACCATTAATAGGTATTACAGCTGTTTCTGTAAAAATGGTAAATTAGATAAGAACAATTGCACAATCCACTGTATAAAATAATGAAGTATTCTAATTATAACTCGGAAGGTCAGAAATAATCTTGGTAACATTCTGCTACTTTTATTATTAGGCTTCATTAAAAAGCTAACAGCTTTATTTATTGAATATCTACTGTAAGTTATATACTGGTCATAGTTGCTACCATCCCTATTCTCTTCTGCCCCCAACTAGCCCAAAAAGAAATTTAAAACCCCACAGACAAATATGAAAAATGCAAGGGAAATAGCCAACTTATAAACTAATATTAAGTGTATCCTACTAGTCTGCAAGGGGAAAAAATGTTTTCTATCTTAAAAGAGTCTAAAAAATAATAAGCATATATTTATGGATTCAATTTGTAGATACAGGATAAAAAATAAATTTTTTAAAGTTTTAGCAAATAAATTACGATGCTTTTAAAAAATTAAGCATACAAATATACTCATGTGACACTAAATTGTAATTTTAAAAAAATACCCTGGATTATTTTGAGCATTTTCAATTCAAACTGAATGTGAATATAGCTATTAAAGAGATTACAGATGACTAAGTATAAAAAGTATTAACTGCCTCTAGGCCCAACAAACAACTTACAAGAAACTGACAGGATAGAGGAACATGTTAAGACTACACCATAGGATGCAATCACTACAAATTAAACCATGGAAAACTCAACAGAACAAGACCACCTGATTATTTAATAAATAAATTACAAGAAAAAAAGAGAAAGATAGATGGAGGAAGAACTTTTTAAGTCTTAAAAGCATACCAACCAATCACAAAGTAGAGATCTTATTTAAATTCTGATTTAGTCAACATGTAAAAATTTTTAAAATTACTTTTATAAAACAATTGAAAATATGGATACTTACTAGATATTTGGTGGAATTAAAGAATCACTATTAATTGATTTTTAGGTGTGAGAATGGTACTGTCATTATGCTTTTTTAAAAGACTTTATCTTTCACAGATACATACTGAAATTTATAGGGATGAAATGGTATGCAAAAGTGTGCTTCAAAATAATATCGCTGGTAGAACTGAGCAGTAGATAGGACTATGGGTTGACCATAAGTTATGCACTGAGGGCAGGTGATAAGTACATGGAAGCTTATTATACGACTTTCTTTTATGCTCACTGAAATTCTTCATAATAAAAAGCTAACTGCAAGTTTATCATAGCCAGCTAATTCAACACCTTATCCTGCTTTCTATTTAAGATGGCACTTACAGAATTAAATGTACATTTGAATTATCCAAAAGAACAAAGGCTGTCAACCTAAAGTTATATATCAACTTATTAAAGTTATAACATTTTTAAAAAGTGAGGAAAAGGCATACAAAGGAAATTTTTAAAGATTCAGAAATTTTAAAAATATATTGTTTTATATTTTTTCCCCTCTGTGTTGCATGTGGTTTCTGCTAAATGACCTGCCTTTTCTGTCAAGCCATGTTCAACATCTTTTCAAAATTCTGCTTCATTTTTCCAGGAAGTTATTGTTCACGAAGATTAATTAGGCTTCAGCTTTTCAGCCACTTCAACACTTTGAGACTTCCATGTTTTGATCTTTCCCCTATTATTTTTAGTATTACTAATACTGTCAACATTTTAGGAGCAAGGAATCAGCTAAACCTTAGTTAAGTTTACATTTCTCTATAGTGTATTAAGTGATTTTAAATCCTACTCTACACGCCACCAAAGGGAGCAATTCCATTCTAAGAGGAATATACTTGTCTTTGCTTAATGCTATCTAATTATTTCAGCAATAGCTATTATTTAAATACACCTCCCATCTCATCACCCACTGAAGTGGATCAATTACAGTTCATATGCAAAAAAAAAAGTCAGTCACATAATCATTATAGCTTCCAATAATAAAAATTTAGTTAATCCATTTCTATAGAATGCGTTACTCTTCCCTGTGCAGTCTCATTCATATCTATGCCTTGCCTCTTGATTTTCTCTTTACTGGGAGTGCAGTCTCCCAACTTACCACAACACTCAAACCCTAACTACTCCTTCAACACTCAGTTCAAATGCCACCACTTTTTTATGGTCTTCCTTGGTCTTTCCCAGCTGGGAAAACTTTCTCATCTCCTCAACTCCAATAGTATTTGCTATATTTTGGCCCAGACTATTTTCAACCACATACTCTAATTACTTGCTTACTTATCTCTCCTTCTATATCTTATACTACTTAAGGGCAGAACCCATGTCTGATTTCTTTTTTATCATTCCCTTGGCTCTAGAACCATGTTTTGGATCTAGTGTAAGTCCATAAAAAAATGTTGAATGATGAAGCAGGAGGGGCATAAATTACTTAAAATACTTACTGTATGGTTCTTTGAGTAATGCGGGAGGTGAGAGTTTGATAAAATAGTCAAGGACACACAGCATTAACTGAAATGAGATCACCAGATCATCTTCCATTTGTAAAACTTGCCCTGAAAACAAAGAAAGTCCACATCTTAAGGTAGAGATTGAGGTCTTTAAGTCAGGGAAAATTGTGGGTATGGCTGTATCCATATACTCATTTATGCAACAATCACTAGAAGCATGTTAAAGATCTTTTTTTTTTGCTTTTTTGCAAAAATTCAGTCAGATTTGCAACATGTAAAAATATATAAAGTTATAAAATTATAAATGGGGACTTCCTGGTGGCACAATGGTTAAGAATCCGCCTGCCAATGCAGGGGACACAGGTTCAAGCCCTGGCCTGGGAAGATCCCATATGCCGTGGAGCAACTAAGCCCGTGCGCCACAACTACAGAGCCTGTGCTCTAGAGCCCGTGAGCCACAACTACTGAGCCCACCTGCCACAACTACTGAAGCCCATGTGCCTAGAGCCTGTGCTCCACAACAAGAGAAGCCACTGCAATGAGAAGCCAGCACACCACAACGAAGAGTAGCCCTTGCTCGCTGCAACTAGAGAAAGCCCACACAACAAAGACTCAATGCAGCCAAAAATAAATAAATAAAATAAATAAATTTACTAAAAAAAATTATGAATGAAGTATAAGTCTATCATGAGAATTTTACATTTAGGTATTATTATAATAATTCAGTCCCTATGTCTAAATTTATTTTGATTTTTCCTTCTTTAAACTCACTTCCAGTTTTGGTAAGAGTTATAAAATTTACTACCTCTGAAAATCATTTTGAAGAATGATACACGTTAGTCTTCAGTTCTATTTATTTATGAAACCTCATATATTTTCAATTTCAACTCACTCCAAAATATTAAGAAATAACCAAAGCCATTAGGAAATACTAAAATTAGTACATAATTGTAAAGTCATCTATAAAGCAATTATTTAGCACAAAATCCTAAAAGTTTATATAACATACAACTAAAGAGCTGTATATTTATTATAAAGAGCTGTATATAAGGAAATTAATGCATATAATAAACACCTAAGAAAAAAATAGTGTAGCTACACAAAATATACAAATGATATAGCTATGACATATTTGCTCATGGCTCTATGTTGTGCAGTATTTTTAAAAGAGAAGTTTAATTTGATTCATTTTCTATCTTATTGGTATCTGACTGCTAAACCACTAATAATCCCAATACTGAAGGTATAGAAACTTTCTGGTTAATGTATTAAATCTCAAACTTTAAAAAAGGAATTCTTCAAATATTCAAGGAACAAAATGGGGGGGTGGTAAATTAAGCTAGTCTCAGATTTCTCAACAGCAATGTTCAATTCCAGAAAATAGTGTCCTGAGGAAAAAAAACATGATACAAGAACAGAATACTCGGGCTTCTCTGGTGGCGCAGTGGTTGAGAGTCCGCCTGCCGATGCTGGGGACACGGGTTCGTGCCCCGGTCCGCGAAGATCCCACATGCCGCGGAGCGGCTGGGCCCGTGAGCCATGGCCGCTGAGCCTGCGCGTCCGGAGCCTGTGCTCCGCAACGGGAGAGGCCACAGCAGTGAGAGGCCCGCGTACCACACACACACAAAAAAACCCTGAATACTCAACCAAGTTGTCCTTCAAGTCTAAAGACTACAGACATGGTTCATAAACATGTCAAACATAGAAAACATGGCGCCAAAAAGGCTTTTTTGAAAAACTCCTTCACGGTAAAATCCAGTCAGCTAAGGATAGACCAAAATAAAGAACTCAGAAATGGAGAAGCTATGATACAGGAGTGACAATAAGCTTAGAATCCATTTTAAATACATAAATGAGACAAAACAACTGTGATAATTATAATTACAGAACAGGATGTAAATATTATCATCTTTGGTAATGTAATGATAACAAAAAAAAGCAAATCTGAAAGTAGGGAATAGGAAGGTGACAGGAAGAGTGAGAATTCTTTTTCTTCAGAGCAGATTAATATATATTGCCTTAACTCAAAACACAAAGTTAAATAAAGATTCTAGCCTCTTAATGTTTTCATAATCTTAGAGAAATATTTTAAGAAATAACACTGCTTAAGTGACAAAACATAAATTTAAGCAATTCCTTCCATTTCTCTTATTTTCTTCTATAAAATTTGAGTAAAATTAATTTTTATATTTTAAACATAGGACAATATATTATTTTTAGAAACTTATATATATGTTTGTGAGTGCACTCATCCACCCACCTTTTTTAATCAGAATGTTACTCCAGATACATTTTTGTGCATACAACCACATAATTTTAATGATGATTATTTCTAGGCGGGTTTTGGGTAATTTTTCTACATTTTTCTTTGCGCTTTGCTGTATTATTTGCATTCTTTATCATGAATATATATCACTTTTATAAAAACAGTAACATTATTCTTAAAAATAGGAAAGAATGAAAAATATTAGAAAAAGAAATGAAATGAGACATTTTCAAGGTTGCCTCCAGTATCAGAATTACAAGAACTTGCTAACAGTTAAAAAGTCACACAAAGAACTAGGGGGAAGGAGGAACAATATTAAATAGAATTAAAATTTTTTTTTTTTTTTTTTTTTTTTTTTGCGGTACGCGGGCCTCTCACTGCTGTGGCCTCTCCCGCCGCGGAGCACAGGCTCCGGACGCGCAGGCCCAGCGGCCACGGCTCACGGGCCCAGCCGCTCCGCGGCATGCGGGATCCTCCCAGACCGGGGCACGAACCCGCGCCCCTGCACCGGCAGGCGGACTCCCAACCACTGCGCCACCAGGGAAGCCCAGAATTAAAATTTTGAGCTTACTCGAAAGAATTATCAATTACTACATTTGAAACATTAGTATGTAACAAACATAATGACTTTACCTTTAGCTAGTAAAAACGTGAGCCAAGAAACTTTTAGCACCAACATAGAATTTATTTCCGTAGATATCCTAATAAACAAATAGAAAGAAGAAAAAAAAAACTCACACTGTTTTCCAACTACACCGTTTTTTTTCATTTTTTACAATTATAGACCAGAGTTGATCGCATAATAGAATACAGTCCGTCTTAAATGCACAATTTACACATGAATTCAATTTGTCTCAATTCAGTTAGTGTTTTCACCATGTTATTTATATTTTCCCAAAGTCCTATACATTTCTTAAAGAAAATATTGAATATCTTCTACTGTAATCTAAAACTATGCACAGAAAGTAGTATAATATGACATACATGGTTTCCAATTAATGCTTTTCTGCTCTCTTTTCTAATTAAAATCAATTTTCTGTGAGCAGAAAAATAGAGGTTTGGGTGACTCTACCAAATTAACACTATGTCTTCATAAACGTTAAGTTATTCACTTGTTGGAATTAACGAGTGAAATTAATAGAGTTAATTAATTAATACACAATTTCCCTTTGTATCAATCATCTTCGGTATCATTACTTCAATGAGGCAGAAAATCTCACATAATACTCGTTCTGTTTCCGAAGAAAAACTCTAGAGCTCTTACAATGGTATACTGTTGGAACATGTATCATGCATTTAAAAAGACTACTTAGAAATTTTAATATAGACGTTCATGTTTATTCTTACTCAAAAGTTATGCTCTGAGTCTTAGTTAATAAAATGTCTATAATATACTCTGAAAAAAGAGTTTGTCAATGAATTGGCATTTTTCCCAGAGCTGGTAAAATGTTGCTCTGAATTAACTTCGACCTTATTAGTTCTCCCTTGTAGTAAAAGGCATGTATTTCATACCACTTTCTTTGTGAAAAGATAAATAATCCGTATAGGGCTTAAATCTATGACCTTAACTTATGAAGTATCATAGAACAGTCAATCAAACTAACCCTGAAACTATCAACGTGTTTGGGAGTTTTCCACAAAAATCTCTAAAAAAAAAAAAAAACCCCAAAAGTGAAAAATAACATACTCTGAGGTACTTACGAACTGCTGGGTTGTGACAAATATATAAGTTCACATGTTCTGAAAGGAAGAAATAATTATGTTAACATTATGGCTTTTTTAAAAGTTACTTTTAAATTTTTTTCATAATTTAGAAATCAGTTTTATCATGCTTTATTCATCTTATTTTAAGAAGGATACATTTTTTCTCAAGTACAGCATTATAAAACAAAGTTAAAGTAGATGTTTCCAATTTATGACATTTCACATATCACTGTAATATCTAATTACAAAAAGACTGGATTCGATATGTGCATTTCTAACTTGGAATACATTCTGTAATTGAACCTTGATCTGGTTAGAATCTCAGATCAGGTCATAGAAGCTTATTTAACTAATAGTGTCACTGAAATAACACAACTGAAAGTACTACGGTAAGTCCCCTATACACGAACCTTCAAGTTGCAAACTTTCAAAGATGTGAATGTGAGTTTACACGTCCAATCATGTAAGTTAGTTCACGTGTCTGGCGTACACTGTCACCTGTGTGCATCCTCTACAAGTGGTTGTGCTTTGTGTACTTTACTGTACAGTACTGTATAGAGTACAGTAGTACAGTGTCTTTATTTCAAGGCCAGGATGTCTGGAAGCAAGCGTAAAAGTAGCAGTGACGTAGCTGGTACTACTGTACTTTTCAAGGTACTGTACTGTAAGATTAAAAATGTTTTCTTTATTTTTTTGTGTTTGTTTATTTTTTATGTATTATCTGTGTGAAAAGTATTATAAACCTTTTACAGTACAGTACTATGTAGCCAGTTGTGTTAGTTGGGTACCTAGGCTAACTTTGCTGGACTTTACGAACAAATTGGACTTACGAACATGCTCTCGGAATGGAACTCATTCATATGTAGGGGACTTACTGTATAAAACCTACCTATTTAGGACAATGACTTCTGGAATAGTGGAGAAGGTTCTCTGCAGACCTGTTTCCTAATGTAATAACTACAATTGGTAAAACTATTTTTAAAAAACCATTTAAAGTCTCTGGAAATTTTCCTAAGGGCATACAACAAAAAAAGGAAATATTTCTTCAAGAAAATCTACTAAATCTTGGTAAGAACAATGACAGTCTATAGAATTCAAAGCAAAACTCATTTCCTCCTCCTCTCCAGCTCAGCATAACAAAGCTCTACTCCCGGCAGGTGTAGCCAAGACACAGGGCTCTTCTCTCTCCAGCTCCCAGCCTAGAACTATCTCTCTGGGAAGAGTAGGCTCCCAGCATTTCTCATCGCCCCCAGATCTGTGTTGCAGAAAGTCTATCCCAAGCAAGAGGAGCTGAGAGGTCTGGGGCTCCTGTCTTCCGCTTAGCCCCCACTCATAGGGTAAAGGTTTACTCCAGGCACAGAGCACATCAAAAATAACTGACTTCTCTTGCCGAGCAGCTCATGGGACAGAGGTTCCAGCCAAGAAAGGCAATCTGGGAAGACCAGGGGCTATCGCCTCTTCTCAGTGCCCTACTCTTAAAACAGAGGTATCACTCCAAGAGAAGAGACCACTGCCCCCATCCTGACCTTCCAAGCAGTGGCACAGAAGTGGTGCCTAGGGGAGAGGCAGGCCCTAAGAACACAGAGCCTTGAGCTCTCCCCAAGGGAACTCATTTGGAATGGAGTGTGGGGATGCTCAAGAATAAGAGAACTGTTGAAAGCAATACAGACTTTGGTGGAAGCAAGTAAGAGAAAGCCAACAGATCTTATGAGAGCAAAAAGCTAAATCTTAGATCATCTAGGAGAGAACCAGAGAAAGAAACAGCTAAGAATAGCTCTCCTAGTATCAAAATAAGCCTCAAGGCTAGCCTCAAATACTACTCCTGCAGAGGGAGCCAAATTTAATTGGATTAGACTGTAAAGCAACTTGTGACCCAGAGCATTGTCAAAAACAATTAAGCAGGACTTCCCTGGTGGTGCAGTGGTTACGAATCCCCTTGCCAATGCAGGGGACATGGGTTCGAGCCCTGGTCCGGGAAGATCCCACATGCCGCGGAGCAACTAAGCCCGTGCGCCACAACTACGGAGCCTGTGCTCTAGAGCCCGCAAGCCACAACTATGAAAGCCCGCGCACCTAGAGCCTGTGCTCCACAACAAGAGAAACCACCGCAATGAGAAGCCTAGGCACTGCAGCAAAGAGTAGACCCCACTCGCTGCAACTAGAGAAAAGCCCGCATGCAGCCACGAAGACCCAAGGCAGCCAATAAATAAATAAATACATTTATTTAAAAAAAAAACAATAAAGCAATCAGTCGGCAAATAGTGAGAGGTAGCAACTAGGTGTGATATCAACAGAGGCAGTTAGCTTAAGAACAGGGAAAGGATAGCCAAGGAGAACCCAGCTAAAACCACTGTCAGCTCTGAGTGACTATGCACCTGTCCAAGGCTACACTAAGGAGCAAGATTAGAGGCTACACACTGTGGGAGAAAAAGACTTCATTGAGATAGTACAGCTAAGCCACTAAACAAATAACAAAGACAAAACAACAGCAGCAAGCCCCATGAGAGAAAAGAATCAGCTCCCAGCGTTACTACAATGTTATAAAAAATGTCTGGTTTTCAAAAATAAATATGAAATATGCAAAGAAGCAGGGAAATGTGACCTCTACATAGGGAAAAAAGCAGATAACAGTAATTTTATTTAAGAGAATCAAAGTGTCAGACTTAACAAAGACTTCAAAACAGCAATTATAAATATGTTCAAAGGACTAACGGAAATCATGCTTAAAGAAGAAAAAAAGGTACGCTGACAATGTCTCAACCAACAGAGGATTATCAATAAAAAGACAGAAATTACTTTAAAAGAACCAAAGGGCAATTTGAGTTGAAAAGTATAATAACCAAAATAAAAAATTCACTAGAGGGACTCAAAAGTAGATCTGAGCTGGCAGAACAAAAGAAGCACTAAGCTTGAAGACAGATCAAAAGAGATTATGTGGTTTAAAGAACAAAGAGATAAAAGAAGAAGAAAAATGAAGAGGCTCACAGAAGAGGCTCACCAAAAAATATATTGGTGTATTTTTTGGACACCAAAAGATACACGAATATATGTGTAATGGGAGTACCAGAAAAGAATGGAGAGAGAGAGAAAAAAAAAATTTTGTAAATGGCTGAAAACTCCCAAGTCTACACATCCAAGAAACAGAACCACCTCCAAGTTGAATAAATGTAAAGAGATTCACACCTAGATATATCATAGGATAAATGTTGAAAGACAAAGAGAAAATCCTGAAAGCAGCAAGAGAAAAATGATCCATCATATCCAAGGGAACACAATAACATTAACAGGTGACTTCTCAACAGAAGCAATGAAGATCAGAAGGCAGTGGGATTACATACTCAAAGAAAGAAAAAAATGTAAACTAAGACTCATATATACAGCAAAACTACCTTTCACAAGTGATGGTGAAATAGATAGTCTCAAACAAAAACAGAGAATGTGCGAACTCATCTTATAAAAAAATAGTAAAAGAAGTTCAGGCTGAAAACAAATGACCCAAGACAGTAATTCACATCCACATGAATAAACAAAGAGCACTGGTAAAGGTAATTATGTTATTATGAAAGATGGTATAATTACATATTTCTCCTAATTGATATAAAATATAATTGCATAACACAATATGTATATATTGCATCCTTGGGCCTCTAACACATGAAATGTAATGTGTTTGACAACAGCAGCACAGAGGTGGGTAGGAGCAAAGCTGCATTGGAGTAAACACATGACACAAGATGATAAATCAAATCCATGGAAACAAATGAAGAGAAGACGAAATGATATATAATAAAGTTAATATAACAAACTCTATATACACTTGCTCTCCTTTATACTGTCAACTACTTTAAAAGACATACAACCCAAATGACTATAAGTAGATGAATGGATAAATAAAATGTGATGTAGGCATACAATGGAATATTATTCCATAATAAATAGTAATGAAGTATTGAAACATGCTACAACATGGATGAACCATGAAAACATGCTAAGCGAAAGAAGCCAGTCACAAAAAATATGTAGATCAAAAATTTACACAGAGAAAACTACTATCTTATATAAAAAAAGCAGATGGTAATCAAGAGGGAATTTTTATAATTATAGAAAATATGTTTAATGTCAGATGCGTTGTTTTATATCATTTTGTAATTTAATGTAACTCAGAATAGAATGTTATCATACAGTAAAGATAATAACATACAATATAAATCTATGCTGTCTAATATGTTAACCACAAGCTCCTATGGCTACTGAACACCTGAAGTGTTTTTGGTTGGTACAAATGAAGTTGTGCTGTAAATGTAAATTACATACCAAAGTATTAAAAAAAATACTTAGTATGAGAAAAAGAATGTAAAACTTCTCTATTGGTTTCATGTTTTCCTGTTGAAATATAATTTACCTAACATAAAATTCATCATTTTAAAGTGTATAAATTCAGTAGTTTTTAGTATATTCACTTTGTTATGTAATCATCACCGTTATCTAAAATTTCCATCACCCCAAAAAGAAACCCCACATCTTTTAACAGATACCCCTCATTCCCTTCACTTCCCATTCCCTAGTAATCACTAACCTATCTTCCATCTCATGGATATGCCTGTTCTGGACATATCATAAAATAAAATATGTGGCCTTTTGTGTCTGGTATCTTTCACTTAGCTTAATGTTTTCAAGGTTCATCCATATTGTAGCATGTAGCAGAACTTTATTCCCTTTTATGGCTGAACAATATTCTACCATATGGATAGATCACATTTTGTTTATCCATTCATCAGCTGATGGACATTCAGGGTGTTTCCACTTTTTGGCTATTATAAATAATGCTGCCATGAACATCTGTATACAAATTTATGTGTTGAAATTTGATATTCTGGGATATATGAGTTAAATAAAATGTTAAAATTAATTTCACTTGTTTCTTTTTACTTGTCATGCAGCTACTAGAATATTTAAAATATATGGCTTGGGTTTCCCTGGTGGCGCAGTGGTTAAGAATCTGCTTGCCAATGCAGGGGAGACAGGTTCGAGCCCTGGTCTGGGAAGATCCCACATGCCACGGAGCAACTAAGCCCGTGCACCACAACTACTGAGCCTGCACTCTAGAGCCCGCGAGCCACAACTACTGAAGCCCATGTGCCTAGAGCCCGTGCTCCGCAACAAGAGAAGCCACCGCAATGAGAAGCACGTGCAGCACAACTAAGAGTAGCCGCTGCTCGCTGCAACTAGAGAAAGCCCACGTGCAGCAATGAAGACCCAACAGAGCCAAAAATAATAAATATATATATATATATGGCTTGCATTTTTATATTTCTATGTGACAGCATTAATGTAGTTAATAATAGCTTTAAAAGCTACTGTTTATTTAGCATTTAGTATGTGCTAGGAGGTGAGCTAACCAGTAACATTATCTTACAATTACTCTGCAAGGAGAGCATTATTAGCTATATTTTACAGATTCAAATTGAGGTTTAAAGACGTTAAGTACGTTTCCCTAGCTCACACAGTCAATGAATGACAAAATTATTAATATCTAGATCTGTTTAGCTTTTTAAAAGTTATCATAATCACTACAGCACATTGCCATATATACACATATAGTCTACCCTGAAATAAATAGGCTTTAGTATCACAGTTAATCTTCCCAACTGCTCTTCAAAAGAAGGTACATATAAGATAGAAGAAATCTTATTGATCTACTTCAAGGCCAATATACACTAAATTATCTCATATAACTAGTCAATAAAAATTCCAAATCTCTTTTGCAAAGGCCTGAGTGACCTTTTAAAGGCCAAATCTGACTATGTCACTCTCTAGCTTAAAATCAATAACTTTCCATCTCCTGCTGGGTAAAGTCCAAGCTCACTATCAGTCTAATTCCCTCCTACCTTTTAGCAATTAGCAATATCAAAATACTTTACAGTACTGCTCTGGCTTTGCACACATGCTAATCACTCTGCCTAGGATACTCAGTCCCAGTCTCCACATATTTTGCTTGCTGAGTTTCTATCTATCCTTTAAACCCTACTCAGACATTGCCTTCTTCTATAGTTTTTTCACCCCATAATTATTCTTCTTACCTTTAAATATACACAGTATTTTGCCCACTACATAATTTCTACTTCTTACAAATAATCCTCTACAGTAGCGCATCAAATGATTATTGCACTTATTTTTATTAAAAGATAGAATTTATTTATTTACTATAAGCTAATTGATGATCATAGTAGCATAAGATTTTACATCCCTAGCATCTAACACATAGCGGGTACTAACAGTCACTTCATTAATGCTTGTTGTAGTTTCTTAATTTATGTGGAATAAAACAGCTGATAGGCTGAAGTTTCTTAAAGGATATTCCACAAAAAAACTACTTCTTCTAAACCACCATGGAGAATACAGGTCATAGCTCAGTAGTATAAGTCACATACACCTTCCAGTGCCAACATGCTTTCTTTTTCTAAACATAGTATCACCATTAGGAAGAATTCTAAATTTAGGTCACCCTTCCATTCAGAGCTACAAGTCTTCTGGCAGAGAAGGCTAAAGTGGAAACTAGCTTTAAGTTTGTTAAAAAAAAAAATGAGAACCATGAGTAAAACAAGTAATTTTGGAAGAAACATTCAGAATGAATATGATTGGACAAATAAGAAAGTTAAGAATATTAAGGGGACAGGGCTTCCCTGGTGGCGCAGTGGTTGAGAGTCCGCCTGCCGATGCAGGGGACACGGGTTCGTGCCCCGGTCCGGGAGGGTCCCACATGCCGCGGAGCGGCTGGGCCCGTGAGCCATGGCCGCTGAGCCTGCGCGTCCCGAGCCTGTGCTCCGCAACGGGAGAGGCCACAGCAGTGAGAGGCCCGCGTACGGCAAAAAAAAAAAAAAAAAAAAAAAAAAAGAATATTAAGGGGACAAATCTAAGGTGTAATACTTAATAACTTTACTAAGAATGTAACAGTTCCCAGATGGAAACTAATCATGAACAATGATACGAAAAAGCAGGGTGTAACCCTAATAAAATTTGTACTTTACCTTTCTAATTTGCTGTAGAGTGCACACAACACATTATACTTCTTCAACAGTCTTGACATAACATTATCAACTTTGATACTGGTATCGATTTCTTTTAGTAAGTCAAAAAATTTATAGACACTACAAAGGAAAGAATAGAAAAAAGTGAATCCATAACTTTAAAAATTCATTTTGTTTCATTTTCAAAGCATAGACATTTCAATTCAAAACACGTTAGCTCTACACCAAATCACTATTATATATCCTTTAGAAGGAACTTAGATTTTGCATTTTACTAGAATTTAAAGAGGAAAAAAATCAACTAGTCTTCAACCTATATCACTATATCTATACATCTATGCCTACATCTACTTATCATCAAGAACACAGAAAAAAAACATAAGGGTTATAACAGACATATACATATATTTATTTCTGTATCTATCTATATATTTTAAAATCACAAGTTCCCATCCATTTACCCAATTCCAACACAAAAACTACAGGGTTCCTTCCAGTGTTTCCCTTTCCACATTCATAACTCTTCTTTGACAGTGAGAAACCTGTGACCCACTTATCTTTAATTTACTCATTTAATCAATCCCCCTATATAAGTACCAAGCTACCCACTCCTCCACATGGGCACCCTCTTCTCCTGCTCAGACTGACTCCCCCCATCCTGGACTGCCCTCCCGCCTCCACATGGACACCATCCTCACCCTAGTAGGGATCTGACTCCTCACCCCAGACTGCCCTTACCCCACATGTGCCATGACTCCCTATACCAGCTGCCCGCACACCCTGCTTGGTCTCTGACATTGCACAGCAAGCAGCCCATGTCAAGAAGCCCCAGGCCCCTGGTGGATGACCTTCTCATCCCACTGTGGCTCTGGCATCCTCCTCTGGGCACCACAGTGCTCCCCACTACAGATGCACACACCTACTTTCTTCAGCCCACCAGCGGTTTTAGGACTGAATTGTTGGGGAAGGGAAAAGGGAAACTGATTAAAAATTTTAAGTTGTTTAAATAATAACTTTAAATCATTGTTTATTGTTTTCTATAAAAATTAACCTATTTGAAATATCAATACATACATTTTTGACTTCTGAAAAATAGGGCGCTACAGATAGCAATCATCAACTGCACCTCACATACTCACTTCTAATCAAGTTTGTCTAAGGAGTTATACCAAAGCAGCTAACTGAACTACAGGGTAGTCACTAGATCCATCCATAGGCTGTCTAGCAACCAGTGAGTTACAGGCTTCATTCTAAAAAGAGGGCTGTACCACTCAGACATTTATCTTGGGAACTGGAAAAATAAAAGCCTCAGCTAATCAGCAGAGGGCACAGAACACAAAAGAAGGTTATGAAAAGTTCCACTGATATAGAGGGGATTGGGGCAGCCATGACAAGCTTTGTGGGAAAGCAAATAAAGGAGGAATAGAAATGATACAGAGTAGACAATCATGATGCTGCTTAGAAAAGAAAAAGAATGGGGACTTCCCTGGTGGCGCAGTGGTTTAAGAATCCACCTGCCAACGCAGGGGACACGGGTTCAAGCCTCAGTCCAGGAAGATCCCACACGCCACGGAGCAACCAAGCCTGCACGCCACAACTACTGAAGCCCGCACATCTAGAGACCGTGCTCCACAACAAGAGAAGCCACAGCAATGAGACGCCCGCACACTGCAATGAAGAGTAGCCCCTGCTAGATGCAACTAGAGAAAGCCCACACGCAGCAATGAAGACTCAGCGCAACCAAAAATAAATAGATAAATAAAAATCGATCCTTTAAAAAAAGAAAAAGAATGGAGCTAACCTGCTGAGAAAAAGAAATCAAACTTAGAATGGCATTTATTCAGGAACCACTCTCAATTGCAGTTTTGAGATATATGGCAATACCTATCCATGGAGCACCATGAAAACTGTGAATTGTTACTAAAAAGCCTTCTTTTTCTAGGGGTAACTTAAGTGGGTCTCTATTCCTTCTGTAGTCCTCCTCTGAAGGAAAGAAGTGAAGGCAGGAAGGTGAGAGGAAGGCAGGCAGACAGGCATAAAAAGCCATAATTAAAACACACAGATCTGTAGATAACTACATATTCTAGGAGCAGTGCTCCATGGATTGATAATGGTCCATAAACTGTTTACCAGTCCACAATTAAGTACAGAAATTGGGGGTAAACACTTAAAAGCTTTTATGGCAATTTGACACTAATTTTAATGCCTGCTAAATCCAATAATAAAAAATTTAGTCCTGTGTTTAGTATGATTTTTGTTTCATTTTTCTAGTAATTAATTTATATTACTTATTTTTAAAACATCAGTCTATGACATACTGGGAAGAAAAGAAACTAGCCCTTCACCAGAGTACTTTTAAGAAGCAGTGGTTTAGATAACATTCCTGGATAGTTATCAGAACACTGAGAGATGCCCTAAGAAAAAGTTGTACCAAATACATTACTATAATTATTGTAGTGATATTATTTATGATATGCCCATTTTATAAATCAGAGTTACTCTATGAATACTCAGAGAAAAAGCTTAGGAAAATCTTTTCCGGGAAAATTCTTTCACCTTATAGATAAAGGATGTAATAGACTTTCTCTGTCATATTTATTTGGCAGTCTATGGATAGCTATATAACACTGTATTGCAGTCATCTGTTTAATTTAAACTGGATGAGTTTCTTGAGGTCAGAGACTGTATCTCACCTCTATATCATTAGAACCTAGTAGAGTAACACAGCGCCTAGCAGTTGGTAAGTTTTGTTTCCTTCCCCCTTTTTGTTTGGGGGGGTGGTGCGGGTAATAGGAGGAATCTACAGAAAAAAAGAGATCAAGACCTCATCAGCACCTATGGTGTTCCAGGCATTGACTCGAGAACTATTTACTTCTCTGCTCGTTATAAGTTATTTAATTCTCAAAATTCTATCAAGTAGTTAATAATTTTTATTTCGCAGGAAAGGAAAGGAACCCGAGACTTAATAAGGATAAGCAATCTGCTCCAAGTCATATACCTTGTAAAATAAACCCAGTCTATCTTAACCCAAACATTCATTCTCTTTCTGATCCTCAGAGGTCACGAAAACATATGCTGAATAAATGAATAAATCAACGTAAAATTTTACCTCTATATTTAGATTATTTTTCAGCTATATAAAAACTATTTTGATTTAGTGATTTTAGTTAATAAAGTTAAACTGTGAAATCTGTGAGAGGTAAACCAATTCATATTCAATAAGTTAAATATGAACATACAAGGCCTTTGTTTCCACATTTTATTTAGAGGTAATAAGAAAAAGTTACTAAAATATGCAACAATTTATCTCATTTACACAAAATACCAATTATGTCTAACTCTAGACGGTTTTATCCAAGAAAAAACATATACTACTATCTTTTTGGTAAAATTATTTACTGTTACATTTCATAAACATACTGCAAAAGAAATGACTGGAATTCCCAGAAGGCTTCTCTTGACTTACTGGAAACAGTAAACTCCTCTTATTAGGCTTAGAAACTCAATACAGACTTTAATTAAGTAATTACAGGGACAAGTATTATAATAGATACTCAACTGAACATACAGTCTCAAAACATATATAATTATAATATCTATTATATTAAATAATCTTAAACTTTAATAAATCAACTAAATTCCTTTAAGATGGACTCATACTACTTTTACAAAGGTTTTAATATATAAGTCTACTTCATAAATCTTTGCTTTTTTTGTCCATTTTATCAACAGCTACAATTAAGAAAGTTTACAGATAGTGAGAGACACAATGGAAATTTTCCCAGGACAGAAACTGCTACATTTTTAAGAAAGTGCGGCAAAAATACACCTTCATTAAGGGCTCTAATGGAGAACAGGAGCTCACTGGTTGACCTAAGTTTTCTACGTTTTATTTAATTTTAGCATTTTCCACTAATTCCCTAAAGTCTATTAAAATGATAGTTCAGAAATAGTTTTCTTTAATGGCAGAGGCCTATATTAATATAAGAAATTTTACCTGGTTTCAATGTTTTTCTGCAGCTCAGTGAAAGTGAACGGCATCTCATCTAGGTCAACTGCTGCAATAAAGATACAGATTCCCCACAGTTCCTTTTTCTTTTGAACATAACCTTCCTGGAAACAAAACAAGACAAAACAAAACAAAACAAAAAGGCTCAAATATTTCATTAAATCATTCACACACTGGATACTGTGCTAAAACTGTATTATATGCAACTTTTTTCTTATTCAGCATAACAAAATTAATTTGTTACTAAATCTTTATGAGGTCATATACTTGAGAGCATTTAATTCTACACTAGTAACAAACAAACTAGTTACAAAATTAGTAACTAAATTTTATACTATAAGGCAAAAAAATTACTAGAAAGGTCAAAAAGTTAAATTACAACTTTCTATAAAAAATCTAGGGGCCAGTCAGTTCTCTGAAGTAAATATTTTCATTTTTTAGTATTCCAATGTCATCAAAGCCAAGTTGAAAGATTTTAGGCTCCATAAAATGGACTCCAAAATTTTTTTTCTTCTAATTCACTTGTTCTTTTATCAATCTATTGATTCAAGTCTTTTTTTTTAATTTTTAAATTATTTTTATTTTTGGCTGCCTTGGGTCTTTGTTGCTGCGCGTGGGCTTTCTCTAGCTGCGGAGAGCGGGGGCTACTCTTTGTTGGGGTGCTCGGTCTTCTCATTGCAGTGGCTTCTCTTGTTGCGGAGCATGGGCTCTAGGGCACGCAGGCTTCAGCTGTGGCACATGGGCTTAGTTGCTCTGCAGCATGCGGGATCTTCCCGGACCAGGGCTTGAACCCGTGTCCCCTGCATTGGCAGGTGGATTCTTAACCACTGTGCCACCACGGAAGTCCTGATTCAAGTATTTTTTAACCTTATGAAATTCATATCTCTCAGTGCCCTAATTGCCTTCCTTGTAAAATGGAAATACATATTTCACTTTGTAAGAATTAAATGAGATTATATATATAAAGTCCTTAGATCTGGCATATAACTAATATTCAATGAATGATGGCTACCACTATCATTAGAATATTTTTTCATTATCACTAGAATACTTTTTATCCCGAAAAACACATATCCCTATTTAAATATGTAAGTTTTATAGGTAAAATTTGGATTATATTAAATTGAAAACAAAAGAAATACCAAATAATCTGATGTTCTATCAAACAGCTGGAACTGCTTATTACTCTTAACTGGAGATTACAATGGAGCTGAAAAGTATGTGATGCAATTTTATATCGTTCTGAAATCTCAATTATGTAAAAGCTTTAGAAAAAAGAATTATTCTAGATTATCAAATTTTATGGATAATATGAAGCTTATCACTATCCAACTCTAAACTTTTCCTTAATTTTAGCTACTTGGGAAATAAATATTTTAAAACTTATATTACAACTATACACCCACTAGAATTGTTAAAATTAAAAAGACTAACAATATCAAAGGTTGATAAGGATGTAAAGCAATGGAACACTCAAACATTACTGATGAAAACGTAAAATGGTACAACCATTTTTGAAAAGAAGTTTGGCAAGTTCTTATAAAGTTATATACCTGCCATAACACTTAGCAATTCCACCCCTAGATATTTATACCCAAGAGAAGTGGAAACTTGGTACCTGAATGTTAACAGCAGCTTCATTCATAAAAACCAAAAACTCAAACAACCCAATATCCAAAAACAGGTGAAGAGATAAACTGTGGTATATCCATTCAATGGAATGTTATTCAACAATAAAAAGGAAAAGTATAAATACACACAACATAGATAAATCTCAGTTATTACACAGAGGAAAGAAAGCCAAATACAGAAGTGTACATGCTGTGTACACTTTGATTTCTACAAAATTCTAGAAAAGGCAAAACTAATCTTTAATGTCAGAAAGTAGATCAGTGGCTGCCTGGGGACAGGAGTGGATGTGTGTTGGGGAATGATGACAAAAGAGAATGAGACAACTTTCTGGAGTAATAAAAAATTTTTAGAGCTCAATGGTTAAATAACATTTGCCAAAACCTATTGAACTCTTCACTTAAAACTGGTTGATTTAGTGTATATAAATTATACTTCAATAAATTTGACATTGAAACTAGACTACATACTTACTATTTCTGAAACTGAACAACACAGTATATATTGCTTGACTGTTATAATGACTATTAAGTATGTTTTAATAAAATGAACATAAACTCATATATATATATATACACTTATAAATATTTACATTACTATGGTCAATTTCTCAGGAACTACTAAGATGTAAAAGGTTGGATGTCTCTATAATAAACAATTTCCAAACTACCATGATTTTTAAATTTTTATGCTTAATTCTTATCATGATTTTGGTTTGCTTCTTTGCTCAGGCTATCACCTGTTGAACCCAACTTCTCTCAATGTGTCTTCTTTCAGCAACTCCAATCTTTTTTTTACTCTTTTAAAGTTGGGAAATGAAGTATTAAGCTTGTTAAAACTGAGTATGTACTTTATTCATTTTTTTTAAATAGCAAATTTTATTAGGACATAGCAAATACGATTCAACACAAGCTCATTTGAAATGATAAAATGCCTAAATAAAATGTTGTATACATAGGTTCTGACTTTTAAGGACCCGAGGAACTTTCCTATAAGCAAAATGTGTGACCTTTATTTCAGATGATTTATAAATCTTGTTGTTTTTGTTGTTGATATTGTTGATGTTCTAGCTGTATCCCAATTAACTATATGTATAGATAAAGTGTTCTTTCTTCTTCATACACAGTTATCTATGGAAGAAAAATAAATGTTCCTTCTAAACTTGAGAATATTAAATATTTTAATCACCTACATTTGATTTAGTTCTTTAGAGGGAACCATATTACAGATGAGATCAATGTTATAAAACCAAATGATTCATGCACAAATATTTTTGTTAATCTATGTGAAGAAAATAATCAGTTTCCAATTAAGAGAGTCCTAGAAGTAGAATTTCTACATTAAAGTATTTAAGATTTAGATATAGAATTATATATAGAGATAGAGATAGATATGGAAAGGGCTTGCATTTTAGTTGTAACCTATAACATCCACTTGGTCTGATCTTATATCTGGATGCCACCAAAATTTGCCAGAGGGAAAAAATTTACAAAGCCATGAAGATGAGAATCAACTACAAGATCCTACTCTATAATCATTCTGTTCACTTTTTAAAATAGTAGATTATACTGGAACACAAATAACATAATTTAACACAAAGTCATCTGATATGATAAATGCCTAAATGGAAAACATCAGCCTAACCACCATATTTGCAATCATTTAAAAATCATAGGGCTTCCCTGGTGGCGCAGTGGTTGAGAGTCTGCCTGCCGATGCAGGGGACACGGATTCGTGCCCCGGTCCAGGAAGATCCCGCATGCCGCAGAGCGGCTGGGTCCGTGAGCCATAGTCGCTGAGCCTGCGTGACCGGAGCCTGTGCTCCGCAACGGGAGAGGCCACAACAGCGAGAGGCCCGCGTACCGCAAAAAAAAAAAAAAAAAAATCATATATCTTCATATAGTTTTCTTTGCCTCTTCCAGTTTGTTTTTTTATATCTTCCAAAAGTTGATATCTCTAATAATTTTTAAAGAAATATTCATTAAAAAAAAAGAAGAAAAAAAGAAATACTCATTATGCAACTGCCATGGTTTTATGACTTTGGGGATACAGTGATGAAAACAGAAACAAACAAAATTCCCTGTCTCCCTGGCACTTATACTTTTATTTATGTTAAGAACATGCTTTTTGGTGTCAAACATTCAAGAGTTTGAATACTCTAGTGGTATAACTGAGCAACGTGCTTAAATCCAATTAGACCTCAGTTTCTACTAAAATAGGGATGATAATATCTAATCAGAGTCACTATGAAAATTAACAGTAAGGACACTTTTTATTTTTATTTATTTATTTTTTGGGCCTCACGTGGTGGCATGCAGGATCTTAGTTCCCCAACCAGGGTCAAACCTGTGCCCTGTGCAGTGGAAGTGTAAATTCTTAACCACTGGAATGCCAGGGAAGTCTCTGAGGATGCACTTAAGTAATCAGCATGGTGACCGGCATTATACTCATTGAATTACAACCATCAGCAGCAGCACTATTATCAGTGAATCTAGCACTCATTCCTCTGTATCATATCTGTCTCAATACTATCCGTAATCCAACCTTCTCCACACCAAAAACATCCATTCCTGGGAATGCTAAGGAATGCTGGAGTTGTGTGTGTGTGTGTGTGTGTGTGTGTGTGTGTGTGTGTGTGTGTGTGTGTGTGTGTAAGAAATCATGTTTATTGACCTCCAGCCCCTGGAAATCACTGATCTGATTTCAATTCCTTTTCCAGAATATCATACAAATGGAATTATACAGTCTGTAGCCTTTTTCGTCTGGCTTCTTTCACTTAGCATAATGCTTCTGAGGACTCATCCATATTGTTGTATCTATAATATTAGTATTTATTCCTTTTAATTGCTGAGTAGCACTCCATTGTATGAATACCACAATTTATTTATCCACTCCAACAGCTGAATACACTGCTATGAATGAGGCTACTAACCCTAGCCTTAAATATTCAACTACAGATCTTTAGGTGGATGTATGTTCTCATTTTTCTTGGGTGAATATCTAAGTTGAGGAATGCTAAGTTCTATATTAAATACAAGTTTAAGTTTATAAGAAACTAGTAAACTGTTTTCTAATGTGGCTGTACCATTTTGCATTCCCACCAGCAACAAATGAGAGTTCCAGCTGCTTCACATCCTCACTAGCACTTAGTTTTTGTTTGTCTGTTCTTGCCTGTTTTTTAGCCATGCTAGTAGGTATGTAATGGTACCTTTTCCCAAGGACTAATGACATTGAGTATTTTTTCAAATCTTACTTAACATCCATATCTCTTCTTTGGTAAAGGGTGTTTTCAAATCTTTTGCCAATTTTCTATTCAGTTGTTTGTCTTATTAAGTTGTAAGAATTAGTTATACATTCTGGATTCAAATCGCTTAACAGATGTGTGTTTTGCAAAAATCTTCACCCAATCTGTGGCTTTTCATTTTCTTAAATATTGTATGCCAGAGAGCATAAGTTTTTAATTTTGATGGAGCTCAATTTATTACTTTGCTTTATAGATCACGCTTTTGGTGGTGCTATCTATGAAATCTTTGCTTAACTCAAGGTCACGAGGATTTTCTCCTATGTCATCTTCTACAAGTTTAGATCTACGATTCATTTGAATTAACTTTTATAAATGGTGCAAGATAGGGATTAAAGTTCTTTTTTTGCATATGGACGTCCAATTGCTCCAGCATCGTTTGTTAAGAGGAATATCCTTCCTCCACTGAATTACCTTAGCACCTCTGTGTGCAAAGACTGACTATATATGTGTGAATTCTATTTCTGGATTCTCTGTTCTGTTCCACTGACCTGCTTGTCTTTCTTTTTACTAGTACTACAATGTCTTGATTACTGTAGCTATGTTTTGTTCTTTTTTAGTTCAGTTTGATTCAAGATTTTTAAATCCGTAAAGGACATCTGATTTACTTCTAATTGTGCAGATTAAGAAATTAAAGACTAGAGTGTTGAGATTTGCTCAACACAGCCAGTCGATGCCACAGACCTAAAACCCAAGTTTCTTAACACTCAATTTAGTATTGTTCCATTTATTTAAGAATATTTCCTTAATTACATTTCTACATTGATGTTCCTAACATTTTCACTACTGAAATCCTTAATCTCATCACCCCACTAAGAGTCCTATACTCTTAACTACTTTACTATTCTGTACTTTTCATTTCTATTTTACTGAGAAGGTTAGAGAATCACAATACCAAAAGCCTCAGCATTTTTCTCCACATCAAATAATTTCTAAACACCATAAACTTCAGTCTTCCTCCAATGTCTCTGCATCTTCAACTTCCTCTTCTGACTTTAACAAATGGACATTCTCCTCCACTCTCAAATTAATATATCTAATCCCTCCGTATCTCCCACTTTGGATCACACTGCCTCTCATCTCCTTCAAGACCTAGTTTATTAATGCTTCCCTCTGTCTTCTGTAATTTCTCTAACACTTCTTTCTAAACACTTATTTCCCTTTAGATAAGCTTGCACCACCTTAAAAAAAGAAAAAAACCTATCCCTGGACTTTATCAAGCTACTGGCCTAACCACACATCTAAACCTCTCACTATTCTCACTATTCACATACATACTCATCATGTACACTCTCACAGTCACACCTACTGCATCCACTGAACACATCTACTATATAAGCACTATTCTACTGACGCTATTCTCGAAGTCTCCAAAGACTGCTCTCTTTCTAAACTGAATGGCCTTTTCTTTGGTTTCATCCACAAAGTCCTGTATACAACATCTAACACCACTGTAATGAAACTTTTTCCCTTAGCTTTTTAGACACTCTAACATCCGCATTCTCTTTATTTCTCCCAACTTTTTCAGTGTTTCCTAATTCCAAGGACTTTTTCCCGGAACCTTCTCTTTTCCTCCACAATCTCATCCACTTCTATAGCACCCTCATCACCTCCATACAGGTGTTTCTCATATCTCATCCTGCTTTCCAGCCCTCACTGCTCTCTCAAGATCCAGGCCCTATTTTCCAATGGCAATTTACAACCTAAAATCTGTAACTGATTTGTTTTCTTGAAAATTTAGTTGAGAATTACGAAATGGGCTCAGAACAGCACCTTAAAAATTGTTAAAACAGAGGAAAAGTAATTTTTACTCAGCCAAAAGAATGACCAATAAATAAATAGAAGGAAAAAATGGGGAAAGGGTAAGAAAAAGCATTTTGCAAAAGAAAAAACAGTAATTTCCAATAAACATATTTTGAAAATACTGAACCTCAGAATAGTGTCAGTTGAAGGACAATTTGCAAATATGCATCAAGATCCTTAAGAGTTCAGTTTTATCTCTAAGAATTTATCCTATGAAAATAATTGGAGTGTTGAGTCAAGATTTAGTGTAATATATGTTCAAAGAATTATTTATAAGAGTAAAAATAGTGGGAAAAGCTTAAATATCTTTAAATAAAACGGTTAAAAAATTATGATAGATCTATATCATGGAATAACATAAAACTCTCAAAACATTTCAAAGATTATAAGGACATGGGAAAATACCAAAGACATGTTAAGAGAAAAAAACACCAGAATACAAAATTCTGTGTATATTTTGACTCCAATTTTGTGAAAAAATTTTAAAAGGAAGGAAAGGCAAATATATATCAAAATGTTAACTATTATCTCTAGGTGGTAGGATTACAAATGATTTTCATTTTCTTCATTAACACTAGATACATTTTCTAAGTTACCTAACAACTATAAAATGGGGGGAAAGTAAGTCAATTTAAAAGTACTAAATTTATATAAAGCAGGAGAGAGAAAAATTAGGAATATTCTTGAGAAAAATCTTTAAAATATTAAAACTGTAATTACAGATACTATAGTTTAAATAGAAATCTACAATCAACACTTAAGAGGCTACCTACTTAAGCTGTCGTTTAATTTAGTTCACCTGAACCACCCAATTGACAACCCCGAATTAGTGATGACTTGTACTTGCTTTATCACAAGCACTAACTTATAAAAGAGCTCCACCAAGTGGTAACATAAATCATCTTGGAAACATCTGAAAAGTAGGTTATCTTACTAGTCATGCTATCATAACCAACATGAATTCAAACTGAAATTTTAAAAGTTAAAAACACTACTGTCTCTTATCTTCCCTTTTTAAAATATCAGCCATGACCAAGATGGAAATAAGCCATAAGTAATATGCTCTTTATCTCAGGGTCAAAAGGATACATCCTTACACTAGATTCATGAGACTGTAATGCATGATTAGCCATAAAGTTACAAGTTAAATGTATTAGAGAAGTAGAGGTGATAAGAGCTGCCTTTATCTTCCACTCCTGGATTTCCTCCTTACCAAGGTTATATGTAGGAGCAAAAGGGATAACATGCTAATATGCCAGAAAATCCTTCCTCTCACTTGCATAATATTAGCCCTCAGCAGTTAGTGTTAAGGAAATTCTTTGATGTGGTCAGAAGAAGCAAAAGGCAAGAGTAGCACAGTCAAGAAGAATGTGAAAGCTCAATCATATCTGTACTCAATCATATTTTTGATACCATATTCAAGGGTGAACACCAACTGAATTAGCCATCCAGCTACACAATGCCTTTGTGGGGAGACAGTTGACTCTACTCCCAGAAAAATATGTACCTGGCAAGTTGAGATTCATCTAGCCTTCTGCCCAAGAATTTAGTACCTGGGGCTCCCTCCTTTAAGAGCTCTTACAGAACTGAATGGATAGGCCAATTTAAGCACTTAAGTAAACTTAAGTTCAGCTTACTTACTTGCTCAATTGTCCATATCTCAACTAGTCTGTAAGCATTTTGAAGGCATAATTATATCTAATACACCGTTATACCCCCAAAAACCCAGTACAACGTCCAGCACTAACTTGATGTTAAATGCACATTTTTTAAAAGAGCAGTAGCAACAGTCATCCCCCCGTATAGGATAGAATGACTTTTTTTTACTCTTTTTCCTCCTAGTATGCTCAGAGAAACAAGCAGCAACTGAATCATGAGTAAAAAATATAAGGTAAGAATACTGGTTCTACTAGTTTCTTTAGCTCCTGATCACACATTGATAACCTAGTGAGTATCAACAGGACTAACTCACACAAACAAATGATACTACAGACCTCATTTCCTAAACATGTGATACATAACTGACCTGGAATTTAGTTTCTAGTCAAGCTCTCTGCTTGCTTTATTGAGTCAAAGGCCCAAAAGATGACCCACCCAAGAAGATATAGCCACAGAGGAGAGAAAACTGCCGCCATATTAAAACAACGACTAATTAATTGGTTTTTCTGTAAAAGATCAATGAAATCGATGTCTACCACTCTTAGAAACAAAGATGAAAAAAACTGAGGAAGTCAACTCCTACAACTCAGATTTAATTATATGTATAAAAGGTATCTTCCAAAGTTTGCATGTCAACTCCTTCTACCAGTATCACATATAATACTTGAAAAAAATGAAAACATAACTAATGAATAAATGAGTTGGCGTTAAAATGAAAGAATCTCAACTGGAAGGGAAATGAAAGGGATCATTGATCATCAAGTCCTGTGGTCTGGGAGTTTCTAGGGTTCCAAATCATAAAATGATAATCTTTGGCAAATGTGCTGAAATTTTTAAAAACTTAAGAGAACCCATATGTTTACTTTCAATAATGCCTCAGTAACTAAAGTACCAAATACTTCACTTTTGCTAGAATTCAATGCAGCAAGGTAACACAATTTACCTTTACATTGATAAAAAACACTGGCTGGCAGCTTTGTATGCCTTGAATAAAACTAGGAAAAATTATTATTTAATAAACTAAGTTTGGTAAACTTCTTAAAACAGATCCAAGGTGGGGAAAATTTGGTGGTTTCTGACTGCAATATATTGATAATTCTGATTCAACTTACCTTAAAAAAAAGTTTGTAGAATGAGAAAATCAGAGCACATATTGAAAAGAGGTAAATTAAAACAGGAAGAGGAATAGGAAATTTTGATAAAATAATTCACTTCAAAGCTCTCCTAAATATCTAGGTCTCATATAAACTTGACTATCTGTTTATAGCTGAACATGTAACAGGCAGAAATAACTACCAATCTGAACATCAATAATTATGAATATCAGGCCTCTAAAACTATAATGCACATAATAAGGAAAACATTAATTAATTCACTGATAGATCATTTACAATCATTTATTTCAAAACAACATATGTTTTATCTAAATTATATTTATATAGAGCATAAAGATGTTTAAAGTACAGAAAAACAAATAGTCCTATTAAATTGAGATTGAAGATATCCTAGCAAACCTGGAAGCCTATAACAATCTCCACAGTCATTCCAATCCTTTGGAAAAGAAGATGCTATATAGTGTGTGATGTATCCTTCTGGTATCTACTTCTAATATGGAGAATAAAACTTAGAGTTCATCCCTATGTTTGTGGGGAATTGAGGGAGGGGTAGTTTTTTAAAAGAAATACATTATAGCTGTTTTCAGTCATTTATATCCTAATATGTACTAAAAAGAATTTTTTTTTAATCTTAGAAAACTATATAAAATAAGACTCCAAAATCCAAAATATGTGGGTAAAGAAATTGGGCTTTTTAGGAAGGATAATTTTGTACCTTATTCTCTAATTCATTTAATTTATTCAGCAAATATTTACTAAATGCCTACCAAGCAGTAAGCACTATTATAACTGCTGGGAATACATCAGTAAACAAAATAAACATTCCTGTTTCCTGGAGCTGACATTTTAGGGGGAAGAGAACGATAATAAACAAAAATCAGTATCTATAAGTAAACTATATACTATGTTTGAAAAAGAGGCCTTCCCTGGTGGCGCAGTGGTTAAGAATCCACCAGCCAATGCAGGAGATACGGGTTCAAGCCCTGGTCCAGGAAGATCCCACATGCTGCGCAGCAACTAAGCCCATGCGCCACAACTACTGAGCCTGCACTCTAGAGCCCGTGCTCTGCAACAAGAGAAGCAACTGCAATGAGAAGCCCGCACACCGCAACAAAGAGTAGCCCCCACTCGCTGCAACTAGAGAAAGCCCATGCACAGCAACAAAGACCCAGTGCAGCCAAAAATAAATAAAATTTAAAAAAGAAAGAGAGAAAAAAGAGCAGGGTATCGTACACTGTTGGTGGGAATGTAAACTGGTGCAGACACTATGGAGAACAGTATGGAGGTTCCTTAAAAAACTAAAAATAGAGCTACCATATGATCCTGCAATTCCACTCCTGGGCATAAATCTGGATAAAACTCTAATTTGAAAAGATACATGCACCCCAATGTTCATACCAATAGCCAACACATGGAAGCAGCCAAGTGTCCATCGACAGATGAATGGATAAAGAAGATGTGGTATATATACACAACTGAATATTACTTAGCCATCAAAAAGAATGAAATAATCCCATCTGCAGCAACATGGATGGACCCAGAGACTATCACACTAAGTGAAGTAAGTCAGACAGACAAAGGCAAGTATCATAAGATATCACTTACATGTGGAATCTAAAAAATGATACAAATGATCTTATGGACAAAACAGAAACAGATTCACAGACACAGAAAACAAACTTATGGTTACCAAAGGGGAAAGAGCTTGGGATTAACAGATACACACTACTATATATAAATTATAAAATAGGTGGACTTCCCTGGTGGCACAGTGGTTATGAATCCACCTGCCAATGCAGGGGACACAGGTTCGATCCCTAGTCTGGGAAGATCCCACATGCCACGGAGCAACTAAGCCCATGCACCACAACTACTGAGCCTGTGCTCTAGAACTCGCGAGCCACAATTACTGAGCCCACGGGCCACAACTACAGAAGCCCACGCGCCTAGAGCCCGTGCTCTGCAACAAGAGAAGTCACCTCAATGAGAAGCACCGCAACAAAGAGTAGCCTGCGCTGGCCACAGCTAGAGAAAGCCCACACGCAGCAACAAAGACCCAATGCAGCCAAAAAAAAAAAAAAATTATAAAATAGGTAAACAACAATGTCCTACTGTACAGCACAGGGAACTATATTCAGTATCTTGTAACAATACACACACGCACACACACGTGCGTAACTGAATCACTTTGCTGTACACTAGAAACCAACACAACATTGTAAACAACTATACTTCAATTTAAAAAAAAGCAGGGTAAAGTGAATAGAGAATTTGAGGGAGAAGTAGGGGCAGATTACAGTATTAAACAGTCTTAGGCCTCACTGGAAAAGTGAGATATCAGCAAAGATTTTATTCTATGAGCAAAGACATAATCTATTAAATTTTTAAAATGTGAATGTCTTCTGACCCAGTGGTTTCACTTCTAGGAATCTACACTACAGCAGTACTCTCATTTGTGCATTAAATGTATATAAAAAGCTATTCACTGCAGCAGTTTGTAGTATCAAATGTTCAAAAATAAACTAAATGTTTGCTAACAGGGGAATATATAAATAAATTACACATCCATACAATGGGAAATACATCCACTAAAAAGATTAAGCTAAACACAGAGGGAGAGGTGCTCTTCAAGATACATCACTACATGAAAAAAGCAAGGTGCAGAAAAATGCAAAAACTAGAAACTTTTATTAGCTGCCTACAGAGGAAAAGCAGGCAGCTTAGGGGAAAGAATGAGAGAGACTTCTCACTGTTTACATTTTTATTTCTTTTGAATCTTGAACCATCTGAATCTACTGCCTATTTCAAACACACTGATAATAAATTGGCTAAAAAGTGTAAGTAAATAATAAGACCTCAGTGAGGTAAAATAAAAATCCTTTGTGTGTGTGGGTGTGAAAGGGGAAGTGAGGAAGGGTTGAAGGGATAGAATGAGCAAAAAATTTATCAGTGGTTATTTCTACAGAAGTGGGAATACAAAGAGAGCAATGGATATTCACTTTTCACTCTATTACTATAAAATTTTTTAAAACAAGTACATTTGAGTTTTGAATATATATGGGTGTGTGTTTATATATGAATATATATATTTTTGAAATGCTGAAAGGGAAATATAGAAATGGTGGGAGAAAATGACAAGATGTTAGTATCTGAAAAACTACATACTACGCCTTGAAAGGTGGAATTCAAAACAGTAGACAATAAGTTATAAGATTCATAATGACCACAAAATAAAATAAAATAAAATAAAATAAAATAGCTTCTCAGAAGAAGCCTAGCTAGTCTTCATTCAGAGATGAGAGTAAAATTCCTTCCATGGATCCTCAGAAAGAAGAAAATACACTGCAGTAAACAATACTGGCCAACAGTAAAAACTTTCATGAAGAAAAAGCAATTTTAAAAGTAGGAAGTCAAATTATATATTATTATAACAATTATATATAATTATATGTTAGATATATCTGAGTAGTTCATGATGAACTTTAATAATGTTATCCAACATTTATATTACGTTTAAAACATTAAATGGTAAAAAGGATAGGAAGGAAATGGTTTGATTAAATTTTTTAGAGAATAGAAGAGAAAAAACAATAAAACCAAAGACTGGTTTTTTGAAAAAACCAACAAAATAGAGAAGCTTTTAGTTAAATTGATCAAGAAAAAAGAAAGACTCAAATTAGCTAAAATTAGGAATGAAATAAGGACATTAAGACCAACATTACAGAAATAAAAAAAGAATTATAACAGGAATGCTATGAACAACTGCATGCTGACAAATTAGATAACACAGATGAAATGGACAAATTTCTAAAAAGATCCAACTCCAAAAGAGTTGGACCAAAACCAACTCAAAAAGAAACTGACATCTGAAAAGACCTCCAACAAGGTAAGAGGTTGGATTAGTAATTTTAAAACTTCTACACAGAGAAAAGTCCAGGCTCAGATGGTTTCACTGGTGAATTCTACCAAATATTTAAAGTAGAATTAATATCAAGTCACCAAATTGCTCCATAAAAACTGAAGAGGAGGAAACATTTCCCAACTCCTTCTGTGAGAGGTCAGTACTACCCTGACACTAAAATCATACAAAGACATTACAAGGAAAGAAAATAGAGACCAAAATTTCTTATGAACATATGCATAAAAATTGTCAACAAAGGGCTTCCCTGGTGGCGCAGTGATTAAGAATCTGCCTGCCAATTCCAGAGACACAGGTTCATGCCCTGGCCCAGGAAGATCTCACATGCCATGGAGTAACTAAGCCCGTGCACCACAACTACTGAGCCTGAGCTCTAGAACTCGCAAGCCACAACTACTGAGCCCACGTGCCACAACTACTGAAGCCTGTGCACCTAGAGCATGTGCTCCGCAACAAGAGAAGCCACAACAATGAGAAGCCCGCATACTGCAATGAAGAGTAGTCCCCGCTCACCACAACTAGAGAAAGCCCGTGCATAGAAACAAAGACCCAACACAGCCAAAAAAAAAAAAAAATCCTCAACAAAATACGAGGAAACCAAATTTACAAATATATAAAAAGAATTACAGACTATGACCAAGTGGGATTTTTAGGATAAGACCCACTTTATCCTAAAAATGCAATGTTGTTTAAAATCTTAAAATAATATAATACATTATATCAATAAGGAGAAAAAAACATATGATTATCTCAATAGATGCAGAAAAATCATTTGACAAAATCCAAAATCATTTGACAAAACACTCAATACGACAGGAATAAAAGGGAACGTCCTCAACCTGACAAAGGCATCGACAAAAAGCCCACATCATAAATAATGGTAAAAGACTGAATGTTCTTCCCCCTAAGATAAGGAAAAAGACAACAATGTATTGAAGGTTCTAGCCAGGGCAATTAGGGAAGAAAAAGAAATAAAAGGCATCCAGATTATAAAGGAAGAAGTAAAACTATCTCTATTTTCAGACAATATGATCTTGTATTCAGAAAATTCTAAGGAATACACTAAAAAACTATTTGAATTAAAATATGAATTCAGCAAGTTTGCAGCATACAAAATCAACATGCAAAAGTCAACTGTATTTCTATACACCAGCAATGAATAAACCAAAAACCAAAAACAAATTCCATTTATAACAGAATCAGTAAGAATAAAATACTTAGGAATAATATTTTAATTGCAAGACTTGTACTCTAAAAACTAAAAATACTGTTGAAAAATTAAAGAATATCTCAATAAATGGAAAGACATTTCATGCTCATGCATCTCAAGATAATATTGTTAAGATGGCAATACTCCCCAAATTAATCTAGAGATTCAGTATAACCTCTACTGAAATCTCAACTGTCTTTCTGAAAGAAACTGACAAATTGATCCTAAAACTCATATGAAGAGAGAATTCTGGGAAGACGGCAGAGTAGGAAGCACTAGAAATCTGTCTCCCCACCCAGACAACAGTTGCACTGGCAGAATCTGTCGGATATAACTATTCTGGAACTCTGGAGTCTATTAAAGGCTTACAACTTCCAGGGGAAGGCAAAGAAGGTGAATGATAGTTAATTTCTGTCAATTTCAGCTCTGAACACAGTAACAGGTACCCATAGCCAACTGTCACCCACATGGCAGGCAACTATGCACATGTTCCTGGAACAGCCTGCACAGAATCTGCAGGAGCCAGGGTGTGCAGAAAGGACCCAGTCCTCCAAATTTCACAGATCTGTGCTCTGATCACTTATCACTGCTCATCACGGAAGAGCAGGCAAAGAGGTGGGGGCTACTGTTGTTGCACCTCTCCCATTGTTGTAAGCACCTCTCCCTCTAGTTGAAGTGACTGCCAGGAGATTTAAAAAGTTGGCACCTTCCCCCTACTCTTCATTTTTTTCTCTTTTTCCTCTTTTGGGAGTCAGACATTGGACTAAGACATTCAAAAGTAACCAAATAAATGGAGGAAATTAGAAAGTCACACTGCACACCCAAGAAAGGCACAGAATCAGAAAAGGCCTGAGAAGACCTTAAGTTTATACTTCAGGCTGATCCCTGGCACAGACATAGCCTACAACAATCAAAACCAAACCAAACAAAAATGAAAACAAACAAACAAACAGCAAACTCTAGGGAAGTGGGGAGAATGTGATATCAGACTTACCACATTATTAGATTCAAATGTCCAGTTTTCAACAAAAAAATGACAATGCATACAAAGAACAAGAAAGTATGGCTCATTTAAAGGAAAAAAAAGTTGGCCAAAAGAAAGTATCCTTGAAAAAGATTTCATGGCAGATTTACTAGATGAAAATTTTAAAACAAGTGTCTTAAAGATGCTCAAAGAACTAAAGGAAGATATGTCAAGAAAATGATGTACAAACAAAATGGAAATATCAATAGATAGAACCTAAAAAAGAAGTCTCTAGAAATTCTGGAGCTGAAAAGTATAATAACCAAAATGAAAAATTCACTACAGAGATTCAGAGATAGATTTGAGAAAGCAGAAGCAAGAAACAACAAACTTGAAGACAGGACAATGTACTGAGTCTAAGAAACAGAAAGAAAAAATCTGAAGAAAAGCGAACAGAGACTAAGGGACCTGTAAGACACCATTAAGTGGAACAACATATGCATTATGGGAGTTCCAGAAGAAGAGAGAGAAAAAAGAAACGGAAAATATTTTTTAAAATAATGGCCAAAATTTCCAAAATGTGATGAAAGACATGAATATAAGCATCCAAGAAGCTTAAACTCCAAGTAGGATGAACTCAAAGGGACCCATTCCAAGACATATTATAAGCAAGCTGTCAGTCCCAAGGACAAAGGGAGAATTTTTTTTTTTTTTTTTTTTTTTTTGGTATGCGGGCCTCTCACTGTTGTGGCCTCTCTCGTTGCAGAGCACAGGCTCCGGATGCGCAGGCTCAGTGGCCATGGCTCATGGGCCCAGCCACTCCGCGGCATGTGGGATCTTCCCGGACCAGGGCACAAACCCGTGTCCCCTGCATCAGCAGGCGGACTGTCAACCACTGCACCACCAGGGAAGCCTACAAAGGGAGAATTTTTAAAGCAGCAAGAAAGAAGAAAGCCATCATGTATAAAGGATCTTCAATAAGATTATCTGCAGATTTCTCATCAGAAACTCTGAAGGCCAGAAGGCAGTATTCAGAAGGAGCTGATGTATTCAATGTGCTAAATGAAAAAAACTGTCAGCCAGGATTGCAATAGGCAGCAAAACTGTCCTTCAAAAGTGAGGAAAAAATTAAGACATTCTTAGATAAACAAAAGTTGAGGAAGATAATTATCATTACCACTATATATATCCTATGAGCAATGCTAAAAGGAGTCCTGCAGGTTGAAATTAAAGGACTAAAGTCAGTAACTCAAAGCCATATGAAGAAATAAAAATCTCAGTAAAAGTATATACATGGGCAGGACTTCCTGGGTGGTGCAGTGGTTAAGGATCTGCTTGCCAATGCAGGGGACACAGGTTCAATCCCTGGTCCAGAAAGATCCCACATGCCTCAGAGCAACTATACCCGTGAGCCACAAATACTCTGTGCTCTACAAATACCTGCGCTCTAGAGCCTGCAAGCCACAACTACTGAAGCGTGCGTGCCTAGAGCCCATGCTCAGCAACAAGAGAAGCCACTGCAATGAGAAGCCTGCGCACTGCAACGAAAAGTAGCCCCCACTCGCCACAACTAGAGAAAGCCTGTGCACAGCAACAAAGACCCACCGCAGCCAAAGATAAATAAAATAAATAAATTTTTAAAATAGGCAATTGCAGGGCTTCCCTGGTGGCACAGTGGTTGAGAGTCCGCCTGCCAATGCAGGGGACACGGGTTTGTGCCCTGGTCCAGGAAGATCCCACATGCCGCGGAGCGGCTGGGCCCATGAGCCATGGCCGCTGAGCCTGCGCGTCCGGAGCCTGTGCTCCGCAATGGGAGAGGCCACAACAGTGAGAGGCCCGTGTACCGCAAAAAAAAAAAAAAAAAGGACAATTGCAAAAGATATTATTATTGTAATAATAATGTATAACTTCACTTTTTGTTTTCTATATAATTTAAGAGACTGATGCATTAAAAATTATTAGTTTATGTTTTTGGACTCTCAATATAAAAAGACATAATTTTGTGACATCAACAACTGAAAGGAGTATGGACAGGACGGTTGAAGAAGCATAATTTTCTATGTTATTGAAGTTAAGCTTGAATAAATTCAAATTAGAGTGTTAAAACTTTAGGATGTTAAATGTAATCTCCATGGTAACTACAAAGAAAACAATGAAAGAATATACACAAAAGGAAATAAGAAAGGAATTTAAACATTTCAATAAAAAAGCCAGCTAAACACAAAAGAATTAGTGAAAACAGAAAATCAACAGAAAATCCAAGGAAACCAAAATCTGTTACTTTGAAAAGATCAATAAAATCAATAAGCCTATAGTCAGATTAACTACAAAAAGAGAGTGAAAGAGAAGACACAAATTACTCATAACAGAAATGTATGTGACTGTTTTTCTCTAGCTGCCTTTTCTCTTTAACTTTTGCCATTTTAATTATGATACGTCTTGGGTTCATATTGTTTGGGACTCTGGGTGTTTCCTGCACCTGGATATCTGTTTCATTGTCTAAGTTTGGGAAGTTTTCAGCCATAATTCCAACAATTACATTTTCTATCCTTTCTCTCTCTCTTCTCCTTCTGGGACCCCTATATTGTGAATTTTAGTGCACCTGATATTGTCCCAAAGGTTCCTTATTCTTCTCATTTTTTAAAATCTGTTTTTTTTTTTGCTGTTCTGACTGGGTGATTTCCGTTATTCTTTCAGATCCCTTACACATTCTCCTGTATCACCTAACCTGCTGTTAATTCTCTCTAGTGTGTTTTTCATTTCAGTTGTTGTGTTCTTCAGGTTTGTTTTTTTTTTTTTTTTTTTTTTTTTTGCGGTACACGGGCCTCTCACTGTTCTGGCCTCTCCCCTTGCGGAGCACAGGCTCCGGACGCGCAGGCTCAGTGGCCATGGCTCACGGGCCCAGCCACTCCGCGGCATGTGGGATCTTCCTGGACCGGGGCACGAACCTGTGTCCCCTGCATCGGCAGGTGGACTCTGTGCCACCAGGAAAGCCCCCTGACTGGTTTTTTTTTGTGTGTAGTTCCTTGTTAAAATTCTCACTGTGTTCATCTATTCTTTTCCCCAGTTCTGTTAGCATACTTATTACTATCGCTTTGAATTCTTTATCAGGTATTTACCTCTGTTTCATTAGAGTCTGTTTTTTTCCCCCCAGGGTTTTTTTCTTGCTCTTTCATTTGAAACATACTCCTCTGTCTTCTCATTTTGTTTAACTTTCTCTGTCGCCATGAAATTAGGTGAAGCAGTTACCTCTCCCAGTCTTGAAGGCAGGTCCTCATGTGGGAATGTCTCTATGCAGTCTGCATGTGTCCAGTTGCTTTGGTAGGAGTGCTGCTGGATCTGAAGTGAGCACAGTCTGGATCTTCCCTCAGGGTGTGCTGGCAGCCAACACTTTGGTAGGAGGTAGGGCTGAAGTTGGAGTGGCTAGTCAGAGCTGGGGTTTCTCTGCTCAATGGCTGTCACCGCCCTGTGAGAGGTGGGGTGGGGCTCAAGGGGCTGGAACAGGAGTCCTGAGGGAACTGGGTTTCGGCTAGGTGGGTGGCAGTCCCTGCCTTGGTTTGGGGCTCATCCAGGGCTCGAGGGCATGGGGCTGTACTTCTGTGCTGATTTCACTCTCCCCACCCTCTGGTGCACATGCCTTGGTTAGAGGCTGGGTCAGGGCTTGAGGGGCTGGTGCCATGCCACTGACCTGGTTTTGCTCCCTTCTAGGTGTGAGCAGGGGCACACAATCCTGCGATGGCGGGCTCCACCCTAGAGCTACTTTCGCTCCCTCTTGAGTGTGTGTAAGGAAGCCTCACTTGAGCGACAACATTCTCCGCCCGGGATCTGGTTTCACTCCCCGCCGAGTGTACACACTGACACACATGCTGGTAATGGCTGCCTCCACAGTCAGAGACAGGGGCTGGGTCCAAGCAGGCTTGGATCCCTCCACGTGTGCGCACTCTCATCAACAGCCTGCGCCTTAGTCGGGTGCAGCACCAGAGCAAGAGGCGCTGGAGCAGGAACCCTGTGCAGGCTGGGGAGTACACTGGGGCGGTCCTGAGAAGCCGGCCAGAGCCCCAGGAAGTTTTCCATCTGCTGCCTCTGTGCTGTGACTGGGAGGAAGCAAGTCTGTGCATGCTCTTCAAAAGCGGTGTCTCGGTTTCTTATATCTCTCCAGTAAGCCCCACTGATTTTCAAACCAGTTAAGGGGGTCATCTTCCCAGCACTGGACCCTTGGGCTAGGATGCCTAATATGTGGCTCAAATCCCTCACTCCCTCAGGGATAATTCCCAAGCCTGTGACATCCCCTTCCTCTTGTGTCCCCCACAGCAGGTACAGGTCCCGACCGGATTGCTTCTCCTCCCTTCCTACCAGCCTTCGTGTGGTTCTTCCTTTACAGCCTTGGTTGTAGAAGAGTCATCTTGCTAGTCCCCGGGTCGATTTCACCAAACATCGCTCTGTATGTAGTTCTGGTTTTGATGTGTTCAAGTGAGTGAAGGTGAGCCCGTGTCCTTTAACTCCATCTTGATCTCTCTCTCCTCCCTCCGTACAGTTTTTCACAGCGGCTGCACCGATATACATTCTTACCAACAGTGTACTAGGGTTCCCTTTTCTCTACATTCTCACCAACACTTGTTATTTCTTGTCTTTTTGATAATAGCCATTCTAACAGATGTGAGTGATATTTTATTATGGCTTGATTTGCATTTTCCCAATGATTAGAGATGTTAAGCACCTTTTCATGTACCTGTAAGTCATCCATATGTCTTCTATGGAAATATGTCTATTCTGTTCCTCTGCCCAGTTTTTAACTGGACTGTTTGTTCTTTATGTATTTTGGATATTAACCCCTTATCAGATATATGATTTGCAAATATTTTCTCCCAATTGGTAGGTTGCCTTTTCATTTTGTTGACGCTTTGCTTTCCTGTACAGAAGCTTTTTATTTTGACGTAGTCCTACTTGTTTATTTTTGCTTTTGTTGCCTTTGCTTTTGGTGTCAAATTCAAAAAATCATCGCCAAGACTGATGTCAAGGAGCTTACCACCTGTTTTCTTCTAGGAGTTTACGGTTTCTTATGTTCAAGTCTTTAATCCTCTTCAAGCTCGTTTTTGTCTATGGTGTGAGACAGTGAGTTTCATTTTGTGCATGTGGCCGTCCAGTTTTCCCGGCACCCTTTATTGAAGACACTGTCTTACCCCTGTTGTATATTCTTGGCTCCTTTTGTCACAAATTAATTGACCACATATGTGTGTGGGTTTATTTCTGGGCTCTCTATTCTTTTCCATTGATCTATGTGTCTGTTTGAATGCTAATCCCATTCCATTCTGATTAATGTAGCTTTGTAATATAGTTTGAAGTCAGGAAGTATGATAGCAATGATACTTAGATACAATACCAACCAAAGGCATGATTCAGAAAAGAATTTATAAACCAGACTTTATTAAAATTAAATATTTCTGCTCTGTGAAAGACACTGTCAAGATAATGAGAAGTCAAGCCACAGAATGGGAGAAAATATTGGCAAAAGATATATCTGAAAAGGACTGTTACCCAAAATACATAAACTCCTCCTAAAACTCCTCCTAAAACAATAAGAAAATAAACAGCAGATTTAAAAATTGGCACAAGGTGTAGTCACCGCTCCAAAGAAGATGTACAGATGGCAAGTAAGCATATGAAAAGATGTTCAGCATCACATATCATTAGAGAATTGCAAATTAAAACAATGAGAGAGCACACCTATTAGAATGGTCAAAATTCAAAACACTGACAACACCAAATGCTGGGAAGAATGTGAAACAATAAGAACTTTCATTAATGATACAGCCACTCTGGATATAATCTGGACGTTTCTTACAAAAATAAACGTACTCTTACCATAGGATCTTACCACAGGATCCAGCAATCACACTCCTTGGTGTTTACTTAAAGAGTGGAAAACTGATGTCCACACAAAAACCTATACACGAATGTTCACAGCAGCTTTATTCATAATAGCTAAAACCTATGAACAGCACATCCATCTTTCAGTAAATGAATGATTAAACAAACTGTGGTCCAGCCATACCATGGAATACTACCAAAAAAAAAAAAACAACGAACAAACTATTTGCAATGGGCTGAATTGTGCTCCCCCCACAAAATTCCTATGTTGCAGCCCTAACCCCAAGTACCTGAGAATGTAACTGTATTTGGAGACAGGGTCTCAAAGAGGTACAGTAAGTTGAAATGAGGACAGAAGTGTGGGCCTTACTGAATCTGACTAGCATCCTTACATGAACAGGAAATCTGACACACAAAAAGGCGCCAGGGATACGCGCACAGGAAAACCATTCCAGAACATAAGGAGAAGGCAGCCATCTGCAAGCCAAGGAGAGAGACCTCAGAAGAAACCAAAGCTGCCCAGCTCTTATCTTGGATTTCCAGCCTCCAAAACTGTGAGAAAATACATTTCTGCTGTCTAAGCCACCCAGTCTGTAGTATTTTGTTACAGCAGCCTTAGCAAACTAATATACTGACATATAACATCACTGTATCTCCAGGGAATTAAGCTGAATGAAAAAAGACAATTCCAAAGGTTAAATACTATATGACCTCACATCCAATTCATTCTTGATGTTACAAAATACAGTTAACCCTTGAAGAACATGGCTATGAACTCTGTGCATCCACTTACAGGCAGACTTTTTTCAGTAGTAAATACTATACTACTACGTGACCTAAGGTTGGCTGAACCTTCAGATGTGAAACTGCGGAAACAGAGGAACCTTGTATAGGAAGGAACTGCATATGCGGATTGTTGACTGTATAGAGGGTTGGCGCCCCTAACCCGCACACTGTTCAAGGGTCAACAGTATGTCATAATATCATTGAGTAAAGATCTTATTAAATGTCTATGTACAGTCAAACTGGGCTATTGGTACTGTCAAGATAATACTTGAAAAGATGATTATAATCATTGGTCACCTTTACAGAATGTTACAAAACAAACTCATCAGCTTGAAAACTAGTCAATAAAAGCAAAGAATAAAGCACTTATCCTACCTTTCCTGAATAATCTGTACTTCAGAATAAGAATAATTGATGGAGGAAAGTTTCCATTTACAGAAGAATTACAGCTAATAATTGAAAACGGAATGATAAAGTTATCAGTTCACCATTTAGCAACCCCTGATGGATCTAGTCAATGGTCATCAATAATAGCTTACATCAAAAAAAGAAAAAAAAAGAGAGAGAGATAGCAAGACATTATGTGTCTACTAACAGTCATACACAACAACATCTCTGAAGTATTTCTTCTGGAAAATATCAAACCAGGATCTGATCAGGCCTCTAGATCCATTTCTAGGAAACACAGAGAATTAGCAAATATGTTAAACAATGAAGGAGGTACAATCTGTAAAATACACACAGTAAGAAATTCCACAGGATAAACAATCCAGTTTCTTCAACAAATAAATTGAAAAAAAAAAAGAAAGAAAAGAAAAGAAAGGAAAAGGGGGAGGGAAGGAAGACGTGAAACCAACAGATTAAAAGATTTAAGACACAAGTCAACCAATCATACTGTATGGACCTTATTTAAATCCTCATTAGAGCATACTGAAAAAAAAAAGAACTTATGAAACAATCAAGAAAATTTGAACGCTGGATACTTGATATTAAGGAATTTTCATTAATTTTGTCAGGTGTGATGAACTGTGGTCATTTTTTTAAGAGTTCTTATTTTTTTCCCCATACATACTGAAATATGTACAGATGAAACATCATATCTGGGATACTTTAAAATAATCTGGGGTCAGGGAGAAATAGAGTTTGGCTATGACTGATAACTGCTGAAGCTGGCTAAGAGGTATATGAGAAGTCATACTATTTTCTCTACCTACTTTTATAAATATCTGCAATTCTCCATAACAAAATGTTTTAAAAAATTAATCTGAGGACTGGAAACAGAAATAAAAGAAGCTGCAAATATCCTACAACTGTAATACAAATATAACGTTCACGTACATGTTCTGAAGTGCACTTGGCTCAGCAACATCCACATACAATCAGGATACCAGCACCATCGCCAAACAGAAAGGGTACATATATTACTAAGGACTAGAAAACTACAGGTAAAGGGACCTTTCACTACACATAATTTTAAAATAGATATTCTGCTTTCTAAGGTTAGTAACAAACCCCTTCATATTTCTGCAGTATAGCTTAACTGGAATGCCTAGTATTACTCCAATTCCAAACTATTTTTTTCAATTATCTTTCTAAATATAATGACCTATAAAAATGCCTCTATCAAGGGCAATATATTTCAAAGCCCTTGAATACATACACACAAAAAACATATACAAACACACATACACACACACACATACACATGCAAAGCCCAAAGAAACTGACATTCAGACATCATTTCTGCTTTGCAGATGAGCAAACAGAGACTGGAGAATTAAACAATTTGCCTAAAATCATATAGCTACATTACAACTACAAAGTTTTTTGCTCTGAGGTCCAAGGTCTTTTCTATTCTACCACACTGTCATTCAAGACACAGAAAGAAAACCAAAATTCCAACAACTGATTCACCATAAGTCACAGTATGAAAAGCATTCCTGGCCAATTTCTTGATGGAAAGTTCCTTATTTTATTCATATGCTATAAGCAGCACGAACACAATCTAATCTTACAACAGCAATCACCTATTACATACTTACTAAACATTTATACAAGGAGAAATTTCTAGACAAAATACCACAAACCTTTCCTTTAAAAGAATTAATGTATGCTTTCATGTATGCATAAACAACTTCTTTTACTCTGAAGATCTCAATGTGGATTTTAGCAAAAATACTCCATCAGAATCACTATACATCCATTTAAAACTTCAACCATTTTAACTGATTCTTAAATTTTCCTAAAAAAATATTAATGTAAGATTTTCTGCAGTAATTCTTAAGTCAAATAATTCCTCTTGCATGACCTAATATAGGCACTCATTTACACTAATAAGTGCTTTATATGCATGAATTTATTTAATCCACAAAATAACTCCACGTTCCAAAAATCATTGTTAGTTCCCTTTACAAATAAAAAACTGAGGCTTGGAGATTTTAGGTAACTTTTCGAGATCACAGAGCCAGTATATGGTAGATCTGAGACTTGAGTCAGTCCAGTCTGATGACAAATCCTTGCTCTTAACCCATCCTCTATTTCAATAAACATTATCTATTTTCAGTTGCCAAAAAGTGCCCTAAGTTACCACATTCCTCTTCTTGTTTCAAAGAAGACAGCCAATCGCAACTAGAATGGCTGCATAGGAAACAGGTTCATTTTGTCATTCATTCGCTTCTCAGCACACACTGGCTCATATTCTCCCTTAGAAATTACTGTATAAATGAAGGTTAAATTATCAGGTCAACCCTCAAAAACTTAACTATCACTTAAAATAAGATTTCTATGCAAAAGTCTGGTGAATTATAACAGGACAACACAACATCATCCAGTCGTACCCAACAAAAAGGTACCCCAAATCCCAAAGGCAACATGAAATTCCTTTCTTGTCTTCCTCAGCACACAACCAGGAATGACTGCACATGTCCTAGTCCCCATCATGAGCTCCATCAGGAGATGAGTTTTAAAGTGTGCCAGTTCCCGTAGAAAGCAGGGAAAAGGGTAGGATACAAAAGCAGTAACATTTATTCATATATATATATATATACACATATATATGTATATATATACACATATATATATTCATATATATGAAATGTTACTTTTATATATATAAAATATACATATATTTTATATATATATATATAGTATATATATATATTCAAGTCTGAAGCCCAAAACTATTAACTGCTACAGTTCAGTTAAAAAAAAAAAAAAAAAGTTTTCTGTGAACGAGCCCGAAAATCTAACTACCATATTGTACTTGCAAAGAGATTTGGAACACAACCAGCTTAAAAGTTGGAAACTATCTATACTCACCAAACTCTCTACAATCAAATACCCCTTCTCAACTTTCTGAAAACTAAAAGCCTAGTATTTATGGAAGAGAGAGAAGTGAAGGACTCTTTAACGGCATGCACAGAAACAGCTCTGTACATGAAGTACCCAAATCAGTGGAAATATACATTAGGTCCTTTGGGATGATACCAATAATATCATTCATCCAAGATACTTCAAGTATTCCTTTTTAGTATGGAGTTCTTGAATATGTCCAGATCTTTGGAACTGTGAGATTTGTTTTCTCCTTTTTTTTGTTACCAGGTGCTATGGACTGAATGCTTGTGTCCCCCCAAAATTCATATGCTGAAAACCTCATACCCAATGTGATGTTATTAGGGGATGAGGCCTTCAGGAGTGATTAGGTCAGGAGGGCAGAGCCCTCATGAATGGAATTGGTGCCCTTATAAAAGAAGCCAGTAAAAGCTCCCACCCACTCTGCCAAGTGAGGCCAGTGACAACGCACTATCTGTGAACAAGTAAGTGGGCCGTCACCAGACACAGAATCTGCCAGCACCATGATCTTGGTCTTCCCAGCCTCCAGAACTGTGAGAAATAAATTTCTATTGTTTATCAGCTACCCAGTTTATGGTATTTGTTATAATAGTCCAAATAGACTAAGACATCAGAGATTTTTTTAATGGTTTTAAATAGTTATTTTTATGGGATGTACATAAGCACATTTTGTTGCATTGATCTGATCAGTAAAAAAAGACATACATGTACTCTACTACAATACTGATGAGAAAGTAAACTCATGTAAAGTGTCTGGAGTGCAATTTAGCAATAATTACCAAGAGTTTTATACATGTTCATAGCTTTTGACTCAGTAATTCAACTTGTAAGAATGTATTCTAATAATCAGAGATTGGTTCATGAATTTATTTAACAAGTTATCACAGACTTACTTTCTGCCAGGCATCACTCTTACGAATAAGGATGTTTAATCACATTATTTTACAGCTCCAAAGTTGGAGGAAAAAATGTCATATAACAGTAAGAGTTAACAAATTAAAATACATATAATGAATAAAATATTACACTACCACTGGAAACTACATTATCAAATATCAAAAAATATTTAATAACATAAGAAAATGCTCATATGTTAAAAAAAAATTTTTTAAACAAGATACAAACCTATATGTAACTACATGTACCTACATATAACTACATGTATGGGATCATACATGTAGTTATATACAGTATGCTTTAGATCTTATTAGTCAGGGTCCTTGGTTAAGTTACTTAACCTTGCTCTACTTCAGTGTCTTCATCTATAAAATGAAGGTTTTACATTTTACATGTAAAATAAAGATTTTATATTTCACATCTTAACGGATTGTCAAATGGGTTCTTTGAAAAGTGTTTATAATATTCCCCAGCACATATAAAGCATCAATAATTATTTGCTGGTGGTATACACATACAGATGCAAAGAAAAAATGGAAGAAATATTTCAAAATATTACCAAATATCCTGAATTCTAAGGCAATCAGGAAATTTGAACACTATTATGAGATACTAAAAATTATTTTATAAGATATAAAAAATTATTTTATGAGGTATAAAATTATTTTATGAGGCATTTTTTGTTTTTTAAAAAGTCTTTATAGCAGACAGAAGTATTTATGAGTAAAATATGATACCTAAAATTTGCTTTAAAATACTTTGGTGGGGAGCCTACATGGAGAGTTTTGGGTTCTTTTTAATTTTTAATGTTATCAGAAGTAAATTGCCCCTGGGTAATAGAATTGTTACTAGCTTTGCTTTATATTTTCCATTTTCTAAATTTTCTACAGTGATTAAAAATTATTTTTAAAATTAGAAAAATGTTTTCAAAAAATTTTAAGACAATCCTTACCAAGACTCCATCCACAGATGAAACCTTCTCCCAAGTTAACCAAGCTCTTTCTCTGACATGATCTGGTATCCTTAATTTCTGACATAATGCAGTAAAATCAGGTTCTTCAGTTTCTTCAAACTCAAGCCTACCAAATGAAAATATACATGTAATAGGCACATACTTACAATCAAGTTAATTAAATATTTGTTTCAATATTTTGCATATAATAGCACTATCCTGAAAGAAAGCATCACTAAATACTTTAGGATCTTGTTTATCTTTGAAAAAAATTACACTTAGAATTTGAACATATGTTTATCTTCTTCAGTCTTTCCAAAACAAGAATACCACACAGCGAAAAATGTCTGCTGGTCTGGTGAATCACATACTTTAGAGCAGCAAAATAGCCTTGTGAAGGAAAGTAAGTACAATAGCTAAAACTGTTTGGGAAAGCTGGGATGATACTAGCCAAGAGGAAAGCCTTAGATAATATTACAAAATCAATTCAATATCAGTAACTTTGCTAAAATACAATCAATGTTTCATTTAATCTACCTACTAGTATTTCTTACATGATGACCAAATTCAGCCTTTTCTTCTTGATCTTTCTTAACCAAGACAAGCAGTCAAAAAATTCTTCTTGCCTAATTCTTTTTCATTCACTTAACGTCTATTTGACATCTAATAATAATAATAGTAGTACGAGGCATAGCTTACAGTTTTTTAGTATTTGCTATGGCCCCATACAAAGTACCCTGGATGAAGGTAGACGGAACCCCACATCAGCCCTATTAGGTAAGTACTCTTATTATCCTTGTTTTACAGATAAGTACCAAATCAGAAAAGTTAAAAGTACTCACCTGAGATCACAGCCAGTAAATGGGAAACCCTGATATAAACCCAATAACCTAACTCTATAATCCATGCCCCTGACCACTATTCCAGACTGCCAACCCTACTTCAAAACATAATTACCTTTTGGTTATCTCAAGAATGAAGATGGTATGTTGTTCCTAGTGATGGTTTCCCTTACAACTGTATCACTTAAGCCAGAGATAATACAGTAGCAGGAAGACCTCAACTCTCAAAGTAGACATGGGCTCTGTCACTGGAAATGCAGTTGGACTGGGCCCTGAATCCATCCCAAGTAAGTTTCTCGGCTTCAGATTGCCAGGCAGTGGTTCTATCCTTGTTAAGTAGTTAACCTGTAGAGTTTGATAGCCCATGCTAAGGAAACATTTTATGGGTAAGGATAATCAAGAACAGACTGCATGGTTTTGACTTACAGGAGAATTTTTGATAGTTCCATCATTTAAAGGTATATAAAATACAGTTTTGCAAAATAAAAGAAACAAAGTCTCTTTTCCCTGGTGATGGCCAGAACTTCAATATTTCTGGTTACCCTACAATAATCAAGAATGCTTCCAAGCTCTGTGGATAACATGGGGTTCTTTACAGTAGACTTCACTGCATTTTACAAAGGGAAACTGGAAAGTACTGTATATATCAGTCTAATCAGAAACGAATGTCTTCTCCCAGAACATCCCTGGGCTTTTTTTTTTTTTTAAACTAGCGAGAATGATTTTTAATTAATACATAAGACAGTCTAAATATATGCATTTCGAATAGCTTTTCACAAGCCATTTCCAAAGCCCATTCCAATCTTTAACAATTTGTCCCGAATTCTGTTAGTGTCTGGGGAGATAAGAGAAATAGGACTTGCTGATAGACTAGAACTGCAGGAGGGAGTACTGAGGGACAGAAAGGTGTCCCATTCCCTTGAAACTAATGTGTAGTCTCAAAGTAGGGCTAGTGCTGACAATAATAATGACAACTGTATTCGTTCAATCTTGGGTTCTAACCATAAAGCATCACAATCAAGAAAAATAAGCTGCTGCAATATATATCTCCTTGTCATATTCTGCTGCATTATCATGGACTTGCTTAAATTTAGAATCCACTTAGGAGAAAAAAAAATAATTCCATATGAGCACAAAAACACTAATTTTGTACTCAAACAAACAAAACAAAAAAGGAGGACACCAGGATCCTCGCTGGCTCAAAGCCAAAACGCAAAATGGAAGAAATAATGAGGCACGCTGAAGCAGACTAACATGAAAGAAGAGTTTTATGCAACGAGAAAAAAGAAAAAGTTTAGAAACTTTCAAGCTCTTGGGCTAAATGTCTGACAATATTTTTGCCCATGCACCAGTTCCTCTAAAGAGTTATGTTCCACCGGTCACTACCGATGGCTGTGAATCCTCACGTACTGAAAGCACTCTTCTAAGGGAACGCCATAAAGCACCTCAGCCGAGTTTCCTGGGGGCAACTGACACCCAGGACCCTGCGCTTCACGTCCGATGGCATCTCTGCAGCAGCGTCCAAGGCTTTTCTGGCTGGCCTCTCCCAGGACTGGGCTTCAGATGCAGCTGCACGCCCAGAGGAAAATACTTTCCAACTGCTGCATCGCAGGAGACCAAAACAGAAAATCAAATGACCACCGGAGGACTACAAACCTCAACATGAGAAAAACCTCTCCAACAGGCACCAGTGGTTTTTTTTTTTTTTTTTCCGTTTTGCATTTGATGGGGTCTCGAAATCACCCGCCGCCTGCGAGACTCCAGTCTCGCGGAGGAAAGGCGGCACCTGTCACTTCGCTCAGCGACCCGAGCCCCACCCGCCCGACACCTGTCAAGCTGGAGCCGAGACCCCTCCCGGCCGCCCTCTCCTCGCTCCCGAACCCAGACTCCTGTCAGCCTCCTCCGGGCGCTCCGCGGCGGTTGGGCACCGGGAGAGTCCCTACTCCTGCCGGGACCCGGTCCCCGGCGGAGACGCGCCCCCGCCTAGACGCCGCGGCGCCCGCCGACGCACCCTCCGGGCGCCCTTCCTGCGCGCCGCCGGCGGCGGCGGCTCGGCTCGCTCACCTGGCCAGAGGCAGGTCCTCGGGGCCGCTATCCTGCTCGGGGTCCTCCTCAGGAGGAGGCGGCGGGGGAGGCGGCGGGGGCTCCGCGGCGGCAGCGGCGGCTGCTGCTCTACGGGGGGTTTTGGGCGGCATGACGCCCTCGCAGGGCAGGCGCCGGCGGACGCTGGAGGAGGGCCGGGGAGGGAGGACGCGCGCACGTCGGGCACGCCCCGTCCTCTGCCGACTCCCGTTACAAAAATAATTTGAACGTCCCCTGAGAAAAACCGGACGAGCCCTCCCCCGCCCGGCAACCGAGCACCGCGTCCAACCGCGGGAAAACGTCACTTCCGCCAGCGGCGTCACGTCCGCGAGGCTCCCGGGCCCGCCGGCGTCGGGAGGGCACCGGGGTGCCGGGCGATGCGCGGGGTGGGGGCGCGGTCAGGAGGGGAGCCCTGGCCTGGGCCCAGGCGCCCGCCCAGAGGCAGCCGCAGCCGCCTGAACCTGTCTCTTCCCGAAACTCGCCCTTCCAGGCGTGGGTTCCGGTAACGGGACGCTACCCAGCCTGGTGGGCGAGCGCAGGTCCCATCACTATCTGCGGGTGGATCCGGAGCTACGGCGGAGGCCCTGCCGGGAGTATCTGGCGAGCGCACCCGGGGCGGGCACGCCCCTCTGCTCCGTGGGCGGTGCCCTCCCTCTCGCCCGCAGTCCTACGCCCAATCCGTTAAGCGAAGTCGTCCGAAACAAAAACAAAAACTTCTGGAACACCTCTCAGGAGCTGAATTTTGCCAACCCTTAGGAGAGACCAAGTATGGGACAGTGACTGGCCTTTTAGAGTTCTTTTGGGGAAGGGGTTGGGCAAAGAACTGATGACAGGGTGCTAAATGATTTAACAGGGGTGTAAAATCAGGAAGCACCCTCGAAATGTATAAGGGACAGCTTCAGAGGAGCAGTGGCATTTGAGTAGAAGTTTGCCCGATGGACCTAACATTTAAGGAGGACTTTGTGTACAAGGGACTGTTCTGGCCACTTTACATAATTGTCCTACTTAATACTCAGAAACAACCCTTTAAAATGAGTCGTAGTCCTATTACACTTCCCAGCTGGGAAAACAGGCTCGGAGGAGTTAATTTAACCAATATTACAGAGCTGATGGGTGATGTTAGGTGAGCCGACGCGTGTTGTGAATGAGTTGACCGAAATATTAACAGGGGAAGAAAAGTTAGTTTTTATTCTCTTTCCTAGGGAGGAAAGGGGCCAAAAGCATAGAGTGGCGTTGGCCCTGAAGGGTGGGCGTTTGAGTCTTTTACTGAGTCTTAAAGGGCAAGATGCAAGAAAGAGGGGATGGGTTGATATCTATTCTGGTCCGCAGTTGTCACCAGGCTGGCTGTGCTTCTATAGGATGTGTTTTTTCTGAGAATAGACTTGTTGTCTTCAGTAATTTTCCAGTCCTTGGGTGTCTGAAAGAGACTTGATAGTGGCCCTTGACAGACGTTACTTTATTTTGAACAATGTTAAATGGGTTTACAGGTGGTAGAGGATTTGAACCCAGGTATATTTGACTCCACTTATCCATTACATCGTGTTAAAGAAAACACCAAGAGAGGGAAACGGCATGTGCAAAGGCACAAAGACATCAGAGAAGAGCTTGCTGGAACTACCACCATCAAGCATTGGCTTAGAAACTGTCTCTTGTCTCTTGGTACTTGCTTATAATAATAGATTGCCTAGTTTGAGCACATGTTTTTCTCTCATTGGCAGATGCTGTAGGTTGCCGGTTCAGAGCCTCTCAACTGAGGTGCTGTGAATAAAATACAGCTGTGCTCCGGTGTGAACCCCCCCCCCCCCATCCTTGGAACAGCTGAGCAAGGCTGAGGCAGCAGCCCCAGGCAAGTCGTAGCTCTTGGGTTTATCCCTGTGTGTCGTACAATGTATTATCACTTTCTGTGTATGCCATGGTATATGCCAGAATGTGAAAAAGGGGTGGCAATCATTGGCCTGCTCAACAGCTGGTTCTGCCTAAGTTCAGAAACCCTCTCTCGGAGACTAAAATTTATCTGGTGGTAGGGTCCATGCCCAGGCCCGGCTACAGAGAGCACATACCATCACAGTGGTAATTCCACTCACCTTGCCCAGGATTAGGGTAGTCAGGAGCACAGGATCCAGTTTTGGTCTTTGCAGGATCAAAGAGAGGCTGCTGGGAGCCTGCTGAAAAGAGATACAAGGATGACATAGTTCTTCTACCCCTTAACTATTTGGAGGATGTGACACTTGCAGTTGCTGCAGCCATTGTGACTTAAGACAAGCTGACCTGAGGATGAGGCAGAAATACTAAGGATGGCACAGTAGGAAAATCAGAAAATCTGGGTCCTTGGTGACATAACTGAGCCTCTGATTTGACCAACCCTGCAGCTGACCTTAACAGAGCTGGGGTTTTCAGTTGTTTCCACCAAAAAGCATCATAACTGATAATATTGCTCCAGTGAACCCCTTCAGGATAGACAGCCATCATTGAGGTTGCCCTTAGTACCTAGCACGGTGTTGGGCACACAGTAACTGCTTGTTTGCTAAAACTGGGGAGGGAAGGGAAGCAGAGGAAAGTTCTAGGAACTGAAGTAAACTCTCTTCATATATAGATATGACTTGCTTTGTTAAACCCAACTTATCGACACCTGGGTTTACTATAATTATGATAGCTCAAGAGAGATTTCTCAATTTATAAAAGGATGTGCATTTTTACCATGGATTACTTTAACTATGTTCCCTACTATAAAGTCCTCATACCAAACTCAGAGGGAACTGAGTCAATCAACATCCTTATATTCCCCCACAGCTTTCTGTTGCACCACCAAAGAAGTGTTAGAAATTCTGCAGATTCTTCAAAGAAGTTTCCCCTGATCTTCCTCTACCTGCATAGTACTTGTAAGATTACTGTAAGACAGAAAAAAAAAGTCTTTCTTAGATTTTATACCTGGAGATAGAACTCTCTTCAGTATGAGGCCCATTCAATGATATCAGAATTTTTTTTTTAGTCTCCCCTAGTCTAAGAAGTCTTCCTTCGACTTTTTTTGTAAGCTACCACACTGTTTCCGTTTCTTTCCTATCTAGCTTCTTGAAAGGGTAGTCCCCATTTGTGCTCTCACTCTCCCAACTCCTCAGCCTGCCTCTCTTTGACTGTCACCACCAGCACTCCACTGAAACCACTCTTTCAAAGGTCACCAGTGTCCTAATTGTCAACTCATGGCTTCTTTTAGGTCCTCGACCTACTTGACCTTTCTTGTAGTTAACACAGTTAACCACTTCCTCTTTCTTAAAACTTCCCTAGTCTTCCACAAATCCATGATCTCCTTGTTCACCCCCTCTCTTCTGTTACTTCATAAGCTCCTCCACTAGTTCTCCCAGCAGTGCTATTCAAAGTGTGGTCCTTGGACCAGTGCCAGTCTGTAAACTGCTCGTGTTTAGTCCACAAGGAGATAAGTACAGAGGTTAAGAGTAAATGCTTAGCAGCATTTATAGGAGTTTCACATTTAAGCAATATCCAAGCATGTGATCATTGGACACCCCTCATTAAACGGAGTATAGAGTGGTTCAGATGTTCTCCAACCCGCGTGGTGAGTTGCAGGTCAGTGGCATGATTGTGTCCTTGTCATGTGCCGTAGGACCACATTAGTGAAGGAGTGAAATTTTTAAGGTTAGTTTGTCAACTGTAACCCAAAAGTGAATACAAATCTTGAAAATGTAAATATTTATTTACTTTTATAACTTGTTATTTTTACAGTCATTTTAATTTTTAATCAAGCCCGTTTTTTGAAATTCATAGCCAAACTTGGGAAGTAAAATTTGTGTCATTTGTTTTTAACCCTAAATTGTAGGTGGTGAAATAAGCCTCACTGTCCTGTTTCATCAAGAAAAGACACATCAGTAGTGGGTTAGTAATAGTAGTAGTAAACCAAATAATAACCAGAGAAGTGATTCCAAGAGTTAAAGATCTGAGTGTTTGTACGAATTTTACTCAGAAATAATCCTCCATCTACTGAGCTCACAGCCATAACTCATAGTAAAGTACTAAAATCATGAACTGACTAATGAAGCAATAAAGCCATCAAATTTCAATGGCATTTACATATAAAATATAAAGAAACTAACTATGAATGTGATAAAACATTTTGAATTTTTATTTTCCATGAAAATAAACACACATAGGGAATTCATGGATCCAGAATCTATTTCTTTCATTGAAAGATAATTTAAATGTAACTATAACTTAATAGGATAAGTCTTTGGAATGGGCTACTGATGAAGAATTGAAGATGAATTTTGAAAATAAAGCATCGTTTGCTTCATTTGAGATAAAAATTAAAAGTGAATATCTGAGCTTGCTGAAATTGTTTTAAAATCTCTTCTTGCAGGGAATTCCCTGGCGGTCCAGTGGTTAGGACTCGGCACTCTCACTGCTGGGGCCCGGGTTCAATCCCTGGTCGGGGAACTAAGATCCCGCAAGCCGCATGGCCAAAATAAATAAAGAAATAAATAAATGAAATAAAATCTCTTCTTCCATTCCCTTAAACATACCTTTGAGAGACTGATTTCTCTGCTATTAGTGTTCTCAAATACAACATAGAAACAGTTTAGATATACATTACCTCCTGCTAGTGGCATTGTCAGCAATCCAACCTAGATTAGAGGATTTAACAAGCAAGAAGCACATTCATTTGTCATGTTAAAAACTTTAAATATTGACAAACTTAAAATATTAAATACTCTCATAGTATTTAATATGAGAAATTGCCAATTCAGTACCAACCTTTTGTTTAGTTGTTATGACCATGGAATGATAGGAAATTAAGGGTGTATTAGCAATTCTCTATATTAATCACCTACGTGTACACTTTCAGTGAACAAAGTGCAGTTTCTGTACCTTTTTCTTTTATTCTATGTTATTTTTTGTTTTAATTCTGTTTTTTGAAATGTAATTTTTGTCTGTTTAAAATACATAAAGCGTGAGCTTGTGTTTGGTATGCCTTTTTTGTTTTCATTTGATTTTTCTAGTACTTTTCAAAATGTTATTTTCCGAAAGTTTATTTTTCATGAAAAATTGGAAATTAAAAGAAAGGAAAGTTCATTCCTTCACAGATAGTGTAAGATAGCACTGGCCTAGGAGATCTTCAACTCTCTTCTCTTCTTGCTCTATTTCATTTCCATGATTTAAATCACCTCCCATATGTGTGTTCTTAGATTCTTTCTGGTTTCAGGAAACAGAGACCTACTCAATTTACCTGAATTATTCAGGGTTTATGATTAGTTTAGGGGAAAAAAGTGAAAAAGACAAAAAAAAAAAAGAGTCCCTGCTGCTGCATTCATGTATCTTGTCATCCATCCAACAGCAGGCAATGTGAATGTTGTTATTCTTCATCTCTTTGTACTGTTCTCCTGCCACAATGACCTACTCTCCATGCCATCAGTTCACACTCATGAGGAGAGAGCATATGATTGATTTCCCTACTAAACTGTAATTTATACTAGCAGGATCAGACAACATAATTTGTGGGGCCCAGTGGAAATGAAAATGCAGAGCCTCTTGTTCAAAAATTATTGAGACTTTCAAGATGGTGACAGCAGAACACTAAACCAAGCACAAGGCCCGTCTAACATGGAGTGTTATAGAACTGCATGGCTCACGTGCCTGTAAAGCCAGGTCTGTCTGTGAGGGTAGATCTATGTCTGTTCTGCTAACTAGGGTGCCCCCATGCCTGGCATGTACCCACCACACTGAATAGTCAGTTGGGCTTGATACCAAAGGGCAGCTAATTTAGTACTATATTATTATATTAGCTTCCCCACCTTCCCTGCCCACTCCCCTTTGTTTTCACTCCCGTTTCTCTCAAATTGCCTTCACGCTCTATTTTCTAGAGAACCCAAGCTAAAAGATGCGGCATCAGGAGTGTCCTGCAGACAATCGGGATGGGATATTGGAGTTGAGTTCCTCACTGATTCTGTGGTGATAAAGACCCAGGGCATGGTAAGTGGGACCATACAGTGATATCATAATTACTAAGCTTCCCACCTGTGGCCCATTGGGGTGCAGTGCACACAGACAGTGGGGCGCTGGAACGTGTGATAGCTGTGGTGCTTGAACAGTATGGGGATAATAGGATAGAATGGATTCTGTTGATGGAATTGTAAACCTTGCAAAAGAAAATGATACCGCAGGGCAGCCAACTGTCACCTTAAAGCACCCTGAGCAAGTGAGAGGGCCTCTCCTGGCAGTGTTTTAAAAGACTGATTTCCTATAGCCTAAAGCAAACTATACTAAGAATCAGGCCTGGGACCTGATTATAAGGGCAGCAGAGCTGAAAAAGCAACTAAATGCATAGACTTGAAGGGTCTCCTATGTCCACTTTTAGTCCCTGAAAGGAAAAAGAGAGCTAAGACCTAGGAATGGGACATTTGAGTGGGTGACCCTGAGAATACTGAATCCCCCAATTCTCCCCTGTGGGACACTGGAAAAAAATTAGCAACCGGCTCTCAGGAGGGGGATGCAGGGAAGGGCCATATTTGTAGCATTTGCCAATTTCTTTTGAATAAACACTCACAACTTAATCAATTTCAAACTACCAACATAATGTCACTAAGCAGAGTTGAGAAGAGATGCACACAATTGGCTCCTGAGAGTTGATAGGAGCCAGCTCGAACCCACCAGTGCCCTGAACCCTCTGGCTGGTAGAAACATCATCTCTTCTCTTGCCTGTAAATCATGCAGTGACTCCTGAAGCAAGTGGCTCTCCAAAGGGACTTGCAGCCATTTGCCAGTGTAACTATGCACTGGAAAAAAAGAAATGCCCAGAGTCTTCAAGAACTGTTAGATACAGCATCTGAGCTAACACGATACCATCCTGATTCTCCAGTTAGAATCGGGACCAATGGAATTTTGGCTCAACTCCAACTTATAGTAGGTCCAGTAGGTCTATGAACACATTCTGTGGTTAAGTCACTGAATGTATAATTAGGACAGATAACTCTTAACAAGTGGCAAAATCCTCACATTGGTTCCCTGACCTGTGGAGTACTAGCCATTATTTAGGATGGGCCACGTAGAGGTCCCTGAAACTGGCACTTATACCCCCAAGCCAGGAGAGTAATTTAGAAGGAGGACAGTATCTTAGAAAGAATTGTGAAGACTTACATCACTATCAAAGATTTAAAGGATGGAGAGTTGATGATTTCCATTATATCCTCATTCAACCAATTCTTCTGTCTGACCCCTGCAAAAATGGGATCATGGCAGATGACAGTAGGCTACCATAAGCTTGCCCAGTTGATAGCCCCATTAGAAGTTGCCATGCTTCATGTGGTGTCTTCACTAGAGCAGATCAACATGGACTTTGGCATTTGGTATAGAGGTATTACTTGGTAAATGTGATTTTCCTGAGTTCCATCAGTAGGAAGGATCAAAACCACTTTGCCTTTGTATAGAAAGGATAGGAGTACACATTTACCTTCTAGCCTCAGAGCTCTTTTAACTCTGTCCTCTGTCCTGGTGAGCATGAAAGGGCAAGTAATCTAGATCAATGCCTCTTAAGCTATCTGTGGTGAAGGACCGTTTGTTTGTTTGTTTTCAATATGCTTAAAGTAGTACTTTTGGAAATTGCTGAACTTACCTGGTACATAACTTACTGCACATGCTAATCACCACATGAGTTTGACAGTAACAAAGACGATCTGTACCCTGTTCAATAAGATGAGTCTTCTGATCATGTTCTTGGAGGTCACAGCCATGTCAAATTGCTATAAAAGACTCTAAACCTAGATTTTCAAATTTCTCAATTTATCTCACCATGAGCCAGTAACCAAGAGTTTACCATCCAGCACCAGTCTGTAGACTGCACTTTGAATAGCACAGTCTAAACGGCCTAGTAAAACACATGCATGTTGCAGAACACAAGATAGACTCTAAGGTAATCCAAGAGCTTGCCACATCAATGAAGTTTTTATGATTCCAATGTTCTGGGAATGCTAGGAATATCACCTTTAATGTAAAGAACAAGTTGTTGCACCTCTCACCTCTTACCATTAAGAGAAAGACTCATCACTTTGTGGACCTCTTTGGAGTTCGAGGGCGGCATATACTGTTTCTGGGAATATAACTACAACCCATTTATATGACTTATAATTGCTAGTGGGTGCCCAGAGACATCTCTAGATCAGGTCCAGGCTGCAGTGCAAGATGCCCTGCTACTTGAGCTGTATAATCTAGCAGATCCAGTGGGATGAGAGGTATTTGTGGTATGTGAATAAGTGATGTATAGTGTCTCTGGAAAGCCCTAGTATCAGTTATAGCCCTAAGTTTCTGGAGCAAGGCAATGTCTTCTACAACAGAGAATTACCCTCTATTTGAAAAATCAGCTGGTTTTGCTCCTGGGCCCAAATGCAGACTGAGTGCAGACTGAATGGGAGACCAAATGCCTAAGCAGTAGGAATAGCTCATGAGCTTATTATGATCCACTGAATTATAAGGTCTGGCAGGCACAGCATCAATCTGTGGTACAATGGATATGCTACATTCAGGATCAGGCCCAAGCAGAGACCAACAAGGCATGAGTAAGTTATGTGAACAGATAATCCAACTCTTATATCTCAAACCTCTCCCTCAGTTCAGTCCTTTGGCCTAAGGGGGCTCTCTAAGACCAACTGATGGAGAAGGAAAGATCTTGGACCTAGTTTACATGCACTGCTTAATGCCCCAAAGTACAGTGATGATGAGAAATCCTCCCTTGGGCAGACTTGTGAGCAGTACACCTGATTACTTCTTAAGAGGAAGAAGTGGCCTGAAATGTGGATCTACATGAACTTCTGGGCAGAGATGAATGGCTTGGCTAGTTGGTCAGAACCTGGAAAAAAATGATTAGAATGTTAGGGACAGTTTGGTCTGGAAAGCAGAATATGGATGGATCCAAGGGAGTGAGGATAAGGTGTTTATATCTTTGTGTCTCATGTTAATTTTCACCCGAGAGCATCTATCACAGAAGAGGTTCTCAGGCACCAGGTGAACAAGATGACTGGTCTTGTGGCATCAGCTAACAAAAAGATCCCATGATAGAGAGGTCACGGTGGCAAGGATGAAAGTCTTGCATGGGTCCAAAAATATGGACTCCTCACCAATTCTGACCTAGCTAGAATTCCCAACTTGCTATTTGCAGAGACCAAAACTGAGCCATTGATACGGCATTACTCTTTGAGAAGACCAGTCAGCCACTTGTTGGCAGATTGATTACATTGGACCCGTTCTACCTTAGAGGAGGCAGTGATTCATCCTTATCAGACTAGTACCTAATCTGGTTATGAATTTGCCTTCCTTGCCCTCAGTGCCTCTGCCAGCACCGCGACTCAAGAATTTATGGAAGCCTGATATATTGACATGATTTCTCTCACAACAATGGCTCAGATCAAAGGATCCATTTTATGACAAAAGAAGAGAAACAATGAACACATGACCACAGGACCCTATGGTCTTGCTGTGTGACTCATCTGTATTAACTAGATCTTGTTGCATAACAAAACACTCCAGACTTAGTGCATGGTTGGGCACTGCCCTACAAAATACAATATAAGCAACAAACCAACAGCTAATATATGGTGCTGTGGCCCCCAACAACTAAAATATAAAGGTGCAAGAAATCAAGAGTGGAGATAGAATTAGCCCCTTGTAGTGGATGGATGCTGTTAGTGCTTTGCTTAAATCTACTGGCACACTCATCCCCCAGCTAATGTGAGTGTTGACTGAGAATTGTCCTCAACCAAACCGGAGTTGCCTCATCTATGAAATCTATACTTCCCGACCCCCAGCAAACCTTAGCCAGTGATTGACTGACATGAGGGTACAAAAGGGTAGAGGAGAGACAGATGAAGATTATCATCCTTGGTGTTATCTTTATCAGCAGGGGGTTTAGCTTGACTCAACCTTCTTGCCTCAAGTCTTTTCAGAGATTGTGGCTGGACACCATCTTGAATAGGACTCTGTGACAAAATGGACTTGTTCCTTCCCCCTTAGGAAAGAAGTGAGGGCATGAGCTTCTCACAAAAACTGATGCCCTTCTTATAGTACGGGGGTGAATATAATGGGAAGGCATGAATGAAAATGAGTGGTGCAAGAGATGTATTTTATCAAACACTGCTTATGTACTCGGATGCTCTTGTGCTTGCTTCAGCAACACTTATACTAAAGTCAGATGCTCTTGGCCTCACTGGCTGCAGGGCCATTAGCCACTTGTTTTGTCCCAGGCAACACTGGCAACCAACTCCTGTGGAGTATACTGCTATGGCAACAGACTTCACATGAGCACAACCTAACGGTGGCTCACCTTATACCCAAACGATATATCTCCCATCTCCTGTCCTGGAGTTTTTCTTTAGGCAGTGAGGCATGAGATGCTGCAGGACCAGGCAGTACCTACACATGCACAACCCAGAAATGTGGGAGATTTAATGTCTGAGAAGAAAAAGGTTGACAAGGGAATATAGCAGGTAAATTCTTTATCTTCTTCTTCCCAGAACTTTGTTCTGAGATTAGAGTCATTTACATTGTCTTTCGAAAGATGCTCTCATAAGACTGAGCAATTAGTTGTATATAATACCTACTGACGTCAAGTTCATAGAAGGAGCAATGAAGTGCATATACATGTAGGAAAAGGTCTCAAAGGATGAACAACAATGTGCAGACAGAGGTTATTTCTCTTCATTCACTTTATTATTATTATTATTATTTTTATTGGGGTATACTTGTTTTACAATGTTGTGTTAGTTTCTACTGTACAGGAGTTCCCTGTGCTATACAGCAGGTTCTCATTAGTTATGTATTTTATTTTATTTTTTAATTTAATTTTATTTTTTTATACAGCAGGTTCTTATTAGTTATCCATTTTATACGTATTAGTGTATATATGTCAATCCCAATCTCCCAATTCATCCTACCCACCCCCTTTTCCCCCCTTGCTGTCCATACGTTTGTTCTCTACATCTGTGTCTCTATTTCTGCCTTGTAAACCAGTTCATCTGTACCATTTTTCTAGATTCCACATATATGTGTTGATATACGATACTTGTTTTTCTCTTTCTGACTTACTTCACTCTGTATGACAGTCTCTAAGTCCATCCATGTCTCTACAAATGACCCAGTTTTGTTCCTTTTTATGGCTGAGCAATATTCCATTGTATACATGTAACACATCTTCTTTATCGATTCGTCTGTTGATGGACATTTATGTTGCTTCCATGACCTGGCTATTGTAAATAGTGTTGCAATGAACATTGGGGTGCATGTGTCTTTTTGAATTATGGTTTTCTCTAGGTATATGCCCAGTAGTGGGATTGCTGGGTCATATGGTAATTCTATTTTTAGTTTCTTAAGGAACTTCCGTACTGTTCTCCATAGTGACTATATCAATTTACATTCCCACCAACAGTGCAAGAGGGTTCCCTTTTCTCTACACCCTCTCCAGCATTTATTGTTTGCAGATTTTCTGATGATGCCCATTCTAACATGTGAGGTGATACCTCATTGTAGTTTTGATTTGCATTTCTCTAATAATTAGTGATGTTGAGCAGCTTTTCACGTGCCTCTTGGCCATCTGTATGTCTTCTTTGGAGAAATGTCTATTTAGATCTTCCACCCATTTTTTGATTGGGTTGGGTTTTTTTTGATATTGAGCTGCATGAGCTATTTGTATATTTTGGAGATTAATCCTTTGTCCGCTGATTTGTTTGCAAATATCTTCTCCCATTCTTATGGTTGTCTTTTTGTCTTGTTTGTGGTTTCCTTTGCTGTGCAAAAGCTTTTAAGTTTCATTAGGTTCCATTTGGTTTTTTTGTTTTTATTTCCATGACTCTAGGAGGTGGGTCAAAAAGGATCTTGCTGTGATTTATGTCAAAGAGTGTTCTCCTTATGTTTTCCTCTAAGAGTTTTATAGTGTCTAGTCTTACATTTAGGTTTTTAATCCATTTTGAGTTTATTTTTGTGTATGATGTTAGGGAGTGTTCTAATTTCATTCTTTGACATGTTGCCGTCCAGTTTTCCCAGCACCACTTATTGAAGAGACTGTCTTTTCTCCATTGTATATCCTTGCCTCCATTGTCATAGATTAGTTGACCATAGGTGTGTGGGTTTATCTCTGGGCTTTCTATCCTCATTCACTTTATTTTTATACAGTAAGTTTAGATTTGTACAATTCCATGTATTGTGTTTTATAATAAGAAAAAACTATACTTTTTAATTTAAAAATATATACAATCACCATTGTGAGATTCTTACATTATATGTAAAGTTTTATAATATGAGTTCATCAGAGTTGCATATTATAATCACTAGAGCAACCAATCTCCAAAAAATGAAAAAAAGGCATAACTAAAAAACAAATATACTCTAATTAAAAAGTAGCAAATGTCAGGCTGGATAAAAAAGGAAGGCATGGTGATATGCTTTTTACAAGAGATTTACTTTAAATATGAAGATACAACTAGGTTGAAGTGATGGACATAAACATGCCATGAAAACTTTAATCATAAGAAAGTTAGAGTGCCTATTTTAATATAAAAGAAAGTGGACTTCAGAACAAGGAGTTTTACCAGAGATGAGAAGGACATTTCATATTGATAAAAGGATCACTCAAGAAGATACAACAGTTTTAAATATGCATATGTCAAATATAGCTTCAAATTCATGATGCAAGAATTGACAAAACTGAAGGGAGTAGTAGACAAATCCTTAATTATAGTTAGCGATAACAGTACTTCTTTCACAGGAATTGATAAAACAAGTACACAAAAATAATTGAGAATTTTCCAGAGTTTTTGTATTGATCTCTAATTTCAATCTGCTAAGCTCAAAAAACATACTCTGTCTGATTTCAGTCATTTGAGATTTATTCACTCTTGTTTTATGGCCCAACCTGTGGTCTATCTTGGTGAATGTTCTATGTGCCTTTGAAAAGATGTATATTCTGCAGTTGTTGACTGTAATAGTCTGTAAATATCAGTTAGGTTAATTTTTATATACAGTGTGATGTAGGAGTTACGGCCCATTTTTTTCCATATAAATACTCAGTCATTTCAGTACTATTTGTGAAAATCTTTATGAACAGAATATATAAAGAACTCCTCTAACTCAATAATAAAAAGACAAACAACCCAATTTTTTAAATGGGCAAAATACATGAAAAGACATTTCCGAAAGAAAGATATATGAGTGGCCAGTAGCACATGGAGAAATGTTTAGTATCATTAGACATTAGGGAAATGCAAATTAAAACCACAATGACATACTCTACAACAAATAAAGTGCCTAAAATTAAAAAGATGGCAACACCAAATGATGGTATGGATGTTTAGCAACCAAAACTCTCTTTCAATTTATGGTGGGAGAATGTAGTACACACGCTCTTAAGATGGCCCTCTTTGATCCCTGACGCTTAGTATTCATGCCCTATGTGCTCCCCTCCCCTTGAATATGGTGGAACTTGTAATAGAATATGGCAATAGAATGTGGCAAAGGAGATGGGATGTACGTGATTAAATGTATTTGATTACATGATTATATTTTATAAGATTGTACCACTCATCTTGCTGGGGTCTCTTGCTCCTTTGCTGGCTTTGAGGAAGCAGCTGGCCATTTAAGGAACCCCACATGGTAAGGAACTACAAGTAGCCTCTAGAAGCTGAGGGCAACCTCCAGCCAACAGCCAGCAAGAAATTAGAGCCCTTGGTCATACATCCAAAAGGACGTGAATTCTGCTGACAACCACATGAGTCTGGAAGCAGATCCTTTCCCAGGTGAGCCTCCATATGAGAAAGCAGTCTTGTTCAACACCGTGATTTCAGCCTTGCAAAGGATAAGCTAAGTTGTTCCTGACTCACGGAAACAGGGAGATAATAAATGTGTGTTGCTTTAGGCTGTTAAGTTTGTAGCAATATTATTAAGCAACAATAGATAACTAATACAGACTATAAAATGGTACAACCACTTTGGGAGATGGTTTGACAATTTCTTAAAACATTAAACATACACCAACCATGTGACCCAGATATTCCATACTCAAGAGAAACATTAGTCGGGAGTTCCCTGGTGGTCCAGTGGTTAGGACTTGGTGCTTTCGCTGCTGGGGCCTGGGTTCAATCCCTGGTCAGGGAACTAAGATCCCAAAAGCCGCACGGTGTGGCCAACAAAAAAAAAATCCTGAGAAACATAAGTCCACAAAAAAGACCCATACATAAATATTCATAACAACTTCATTCATAACAGCCAAAAACCAGAAAAAAAATTTCCATCCATACAAGAGTAGATAAAGAAATTGTGGTATATTTATACAATATAATAAATTCTACTCAGCAATAAAATGGAATAAACTTTTGATAGACACAGAACATGAATGAATCTCAAAAACATTATGCTAAGCTAAAGAAACCAGACACAAAAGAGGTACAAACTGTATGATTCCATTTATGTGAAGTCCTAGAACAGGCAAACCTAATCTATGGTGAAAGAAATTGAACCAGTAGCTGCCTCTGGGGATTCAAGGGCAGGCATTGACTTGAAAAGGACACGAGATAACCTTCTGCAGTGATGAACGTGCTCCCTAGCTTGATGGATTACGCAGGTGTATGCATTTGTCAAAACATTTTGAACTGTACACATAAGAGCTGTGCTTATCACTATATGTAAATTGTACTTTAATTTGAAAAAAATAAAAAACAAAGGACAATGGAAATACCTGTTTGGTAAATGTTAGTGCATATGTCTCAAGCCAAATTATCCCAAGATGCTTGTAAAGATAAAGAGAAAAGCATAGACCATTTGCCATGTGGAGTCTGTAAGAACATAGGGTTCCAGAGGAAAAGGCACCTCTGATTGGTTCTGCTCTCTCAGTTGATCTTTGTGCCTGGAGCTTCATGGACTCAATCCACCCAGAGAAGATTGTTCCACCCAATGAATGCTGTGAACTCGATAGCCCATATTTAATCAATAAGTAGTCACAATATGACCTATACACAAACAAGGCTACTGAAGTAACTTTATCATCCTTATCATGTGGTTACTTCAAACAAGATCTGACTTTCACCCATTAGCAGAGATAATACTTAATTCAAAATAATATTTGTTGTGGCGCTGTGCCCAGCAATGTATGGAGATTAAATTATCAAAAGACCTAGGAGCGAAAAACTGTCAAGGACATCAAAAACAAGAAAAGTCTGAAAATCTGGCATCGTCTAAGGAGCCTAAGGAGAAATAACAACTAAATGTAATTTCATATCCTGGATGGGATCTTGGAACAGGAGGACATTCGGTTAAAAGCCAAGGAAGTCTAGAGACTTCCCTAGCAGTCCAGTGGTTAAGACCTTGTCCTTCCAATGAAGGGGGTGCAGGTTCGATCCCGGGTCAGGGAGTAAGATCCCACATGCTGTGCAGCGTGGTGAAAAGATTAAAACAACAACAACAACAAAGGAAGCCTAAATAAAATATGGACTTTATTAATAATCAGAAAATATTGTTTCATTAATTGTAGGAAATGTCCTATACTAATGTAAGATGTTAATAATAAGAGAAATTGTGTGTAAGGGCGAGAAGATATATGGGATACCTCTGTACTATTTTCTCAATTTTTCTGTAAGTATAAAACTGCACTAAAAAATAAAATCTATTTTTTACAAAAAAGACCATGAGAACAAGCTTTTATATCACGGTAGGTAGGATCTGGGAAACAAGCACTGTAAGAGACTTATCCCATACAAAAGACTAGAGGACAGGTTTAAATCATAGGGTCAGAAGGAAAGGGGCAGCACGCCAGGAACAGAACAGTGGTTTTAAATCTGTTACTGTCTCTACAAAGTTCCTTTCCTCCAAATTGTTACTTCACTTGTAGCCGGCTTCAACCAACCTCTCCTCTGGCAGGTGCTACTGTTTCTGTTTTCACCCCCTGGCAATCTGGACCTGAGACATCTACAAGTTCCCCCAAACAAATTACTGGCATAAAAATATTAACAAGAAATGTAGTTATTTTTGATGATTTTGTAGGGAAAATGGAGAAGACATTTATGTTGAACACGAGAAACAATTTTTAAATCCCCTTTAAACTGGAGATTTATAAGGATGTTACTGGGACAGTGGGGGAAATTTTAATATATACAGAATATTAGATATTGTATTGCATCAAGTTTAAGTTCCTGAGTAGGATAATTATATTGTGGTCACACAGGAGAATGGCCTTGTTCTTAGGAGACACATACTGAAGTATTTAGTGGTGAAGTTTCATGATGTCTACCTACAATTTTCAAATGGTCAGAAAAGTATACATGTATATATATATATATATATATATATATATATATATTTAAATTTTTCTATATACTTTTTATCTGCTTATCTATATACAAAATGTGAATACACACACATCTATAAAAATGTACTCCTTCTCTGTCTCTATACACGTAATGGGTATACCAGTGTTCATTGTACTATTTTTGCAACTTTTCTGAAAGTTTGGTATTTTTCAAAATAAAACATTTGTGGGAATCTCCTTCAATATAGCTGTTCTCCAAAATGCACAATTGGCTCCCCACTACCAGGGATCTCTCTTGAATACTCTTTCCCCAGTCCTGCCCCATCTTTGATGGCTCTGGAGCTTTATACAAGATTTCTTTTTCCCTCCCACTGTCAGTAGATCTCTGAGGTAAATGACCAAGAGACTCTGATAGGCACGCATAAGTAAACAGAGTTTGACGTAATTACTAAACTTCAAGTCAGGATACCTGGGTTTACCTCTGCTGCCCATTTAAGTCCTTCTCTCCTTTTTCTCCTCTTCTGGAACACTTTTTTCCAGTAAGCCTGACTTCTTCATGTTGAACTATCTGTTCAGAAATTCCAAAATAGCACCCTTCACCCCCATGTGCCTTCTACACCTGTATACTTTGTTCCCCTTGTTATCTCCACCACAAAATGGTACCCCACATGGTGCAGTTTTTACCGTTTACAAAGCTCTTTCATGTATATTGACTCAGTTCTCTCAATAATTCAGTGGTATGTAGTTTATTAAACCCTTTTTACGATTGATTTGAACCTGAAGTTTGAAGAGGTTGTCCAAGGTCACACATCTACTAAATGGCAAAGCCAGAAATTCAACCTGGATTGTGATTTCAAATCTAACATTCTCTTTTTCTCACCTCAGATAAAATTCCAATTTCAGTGGTCTAGGGTAAAGTCTCCTTCCTGAATATGCTAGAAAAACAGGAAATCCCATGAAGTCAGTATGAATATCTTAATGAAAACAAAAGAGATGTTGGGTATTCATCTATTTTCTCTTCTTTCTTCTTCCTCTTGATTCTTTCTTCCTTCTCTTCCAGTTAGAAAGAGGATCCTTTCACAATGCCTCTCCTACTTCCTTTTTTCTTCCCCCAAACACCTTTTATTCTTTTGCTAGTTCAATGGAGGCCCACATCCCACTCAGATCTGCTTCTCAACAGCAAAACGAGGTTAGGGGATGCTATTAATAAAGGTAATGGATTCATTTTTAGCTCACAAAACCAGCTGTGTTAGAAATAGTAACCTTATTTTCCTCTAAATTATTTTCTATTCAGAGCCCCTACCCTCTAAGTGGCAAAAGTTTAAACTTAGTCAATATACACCCAAGAGATATATCTAATTTCTGGGGTGCACGTGGAGCGTCAGAGCATTGGGAGTTGTGACATCTGGTCCTTGACTGTTTGTTATCACCTTGGCTTCTATTTAGCCATCCATCATCTCGTTTCATATTTGTTTACTGGACATACAGGCAACATTGCCACAATCCCATTTAAAAGGCCCGTGCAGGTTTGACAACTATCCTTTCAACTTCTCTACAGACTCTGGGGTGCAAAAAACTCATTCCATTGCCAAGCTGAGTCACAGAAACTGTGGGGTGCTACCTAAAACCCCATATACTCCTGTGGCACTCTCAGGCCACAGAACCATCCATCTGCTTCCAGGCTACACTGTGACACATGGGACTCTGTAAGCTGTCTCAGACTCATACCCACCACACAGTCCTTCGGTCTGTCTCAGACTCATACCCACCACACAGTCCTTCGGTCTCTGAGATCTTGGGTTTCCTTGGGCCTCTTTCTAAGAACACGTCCAGATTACCTCTCCTCTTGGTTCCCACAAACTTACCTGGTGTTTCTATCATTTCACTCCTCCCCACTGGGGCAAGATCAGTCCCCTCTTCAGTGACCCACAGGGCAAGTTCTTCCTTGTTCCACTGCCATCTGGATTTTCCCTTTCCTCTCAACCCAGAAGATCTTTGATCTGAAGTCAGGAAGCTTTTCTCTGATTCATTATATTCTTTTACATAATTGCTATGCTCTGAGTCCTCCTCACAGGGTTTATGAAGATTCAATGAGATATCTAAAAAAGTGTTAATCAAAAATGAGTTAAGGGGGCTTCCCTGGTGGCGCAGTGGTTGAGAGTCCGCCTGCCGATGCAGGGGACACGGGTTCGTGCCCCGGTCCGGGAAGATCCCACATGCTGCGGAGCGGCTGGGCCCGTGAGCCATGGCCGCTGGGCCTGCGCGTCCGGAGCCTGTGCTCCGCAACGGAAGAGGCCACAACAGTGAGAGGCCCGCGTACCGCAAAAAAAAAATTTTTTTAAATGAGTTAAGGGACCACCTGGTGGTCCAGTGGTTTAAAAAAAATGAGTTAAATTTGGCCATAATAGAATGTTTAAGTCACAAGGACTTTTTAATCCAGAGAAGTTTGTGAAAATAATTTTCCATTAAAAATATAATTTCTGAATCTGTCATCTTTCACTTATGAATGGAAACTTTTATCTTCACAGTTAACATGGCTTTTATTTCAACTAGCTAGAGTACAGGTTTACCTTCTTGTTACAGCCTTCCTTTTCCTTTGTCATAGGACATGAAATATAATTATAGAATGTACAATTTTGTAATAACTTGTTCTAAGGGTTAGTTCATTTTCTTTCCCTTTTCAATTTAATTTCTCTTTCTGAAAACAACTGAGAAAATTTGTTAAGCCCTTTTTATGCACAAATATGGGGAGAGTATAATGTAGAAGACCCATAAACTCTCTCCTCAAGCAGCTTATGATCTTTTTAGGAAACAAAATCTAGACATAAATGAAAAGTTAAAGGGCAAGATAAGGATGTGAGTGCAAAATGTGCTGTTAGAAAATTATTCCAAGTTGTCTGAGTTTTTATTAGGATCTCTAGGAAACTAGAATTTTGAGAAATTTGTGGTTCTTAAAGAAGGATTATATTATTTTTTGATTGACATTATTTTCTAACAGATGAGGCCAATTAACAGATCTCACTAAATAAAGAAATAAGGAGGAAAAATATTTTTGTAGAATTCAAGAAGCCAGAGTTCTAAACCTACCTTTGCCCTTTGTATACTGTGTAAAAGCTGTGTGTGTGTGTGTCCACATTTGCCTTGGTATTTTGGGTGGACCAGAGGGAAAAAGAGAGAGACTCAGGAGAATGAACTAGAGGAGAAGCCAGTCACCCACTCCTGCAGCTGTCTAATATCTGAATGTCACATGGAAGGAAAAAATTCATAGCTGTCACAAATGTGACGGAACTATTGAAAGTGCATGAACTTACAGCACTACACCTGTACTCACCAGCTGGTGAAGCCTACAACAGTAACTTCCATATTTATTTTTGTTAATTTATTCATCCAGTAAATATTTACCAAGCCCCTACCACGTGGGTACTCAGGATCCAGAGGGGAGCCTTTATAGACTGAGATTCTGCCCTCATGAATCTTACAAGCTGATTGGGAGGAAGACATTAAAAATTACTCAGCTTTATCATTACAGAGTATGAAGGAATGGGATGTAGAGCTATAAAGGGTATAATGAGGAGTTCATCTGCTCTGGGGACTCAAGGACAGCTTCCCTAAGGAAGTGACATTTGAACTGAGCTCTGAAAGATGAGTGGGAATCAATAAATCGAAGAATCAAAGAGAATGGCATGTGGAGAGGCCTCAAAGCAGGAGGGAGCATGGCATTTGAGGAACTAAAAGAAAATTAGAGCACATCACAGGAAGAAGGTGGCATGGGATAGGATCAGAGTGGTCGAAAAGGGCGTACAGGGCCTTGCAGGCCACATCGTGGGAGACAGGAAAGGATTTTAAATAAAGGAAGGACACAGTCGATTTCCTGACTGCTGGGTGGAGAGTTGAAAAGAGGAAAAGAATGGACATGAGGAGACCATTTAGGAAGCCATTTCATTACTGCCTGTTGTGATAAGACCATCCTCCTGTTCTTTCATCTGGATCTCCAAGCCCAAGTTCTAAATAATAGAGGAGAAGCCCTTCAGGAGATCCGTCTGTCACCAGGTCAGTCCTTGTGCTCATTGGCAGCCAGTCTTTCAGGACAATGAAGTCCCCTGGTGCACCCAAACCTCTGATGAACTGTGTGGGGCAAGAGTTCTGCATACCAATCGCAGGAAACACAGTGCCTAAGACAGAATGGCTAGAAGTAAGAGAGACAGGGATCTCTGCCTGTGGAGAGACCATTTGATAGAGACAGAGCTGAGCCTCCTCTGGGCTAATGGCGCCAGGCTGCATTCACTCACTCCTGGATGTTAGGTTTGGGGGATAGAATCCTTAGAGATGGAGGGGTAGGGATGTCAGTCTTGAGTACTTGAGAGCTGGATAAAGGAAACTTGAACTGATGTCAAACTTTCGCTCCAGCTGGTTTTATTGCCTGATTCAACTGGGGGAGTTGCTGTCACTGTTGTGGCTGGGATCCCTGAATTACTCTTTTTATTTTTTCATTAATAATTTTTAGATTTATTACATGATGAAACGATAATATTTTGGATACAGTGACTAAATAAAATACATTATTCAAACTAGTTCTACCCATCCCTTTCACTCTTTTAAATGTAGCATGAATTACTCTTGAAATTAGTCACATAGCAAAGTTTGTGCCAATCTCTTTTGGGGTCCAGGAAATGAACGTTATAGAATTGCAGTGAATGGAACCATGGACCGTTTACCAGCTCTGGTGGATCACTGAACTCCTAAAAACCCTATGTAAAGGGCTCTATCGGGGACTCTAGTTATGTTCATAGGAAGCCAACCATCTTCATTTCACTCCAACAAAAGGCTGATTGTCTGTGAGACTTTGGTCACAGCTGTAGGATCCAGGGCCACCTGTTAGCTAAATAAAGGAATCTGAGAGTATCAAACTGCTCAGGACTCTACATAAGGTTTGGCCGTTGGCAGATGTGCCAGGAAACCTTGCATCAGAACTGTGGGGCCTGTGGACAAGTCCTTTCTTTGGGCCAACATGGAATTTTTCCAGCATGTACACTAGTTAGGTATATGATTAGCTTCTCCATAATTTTACCCAGGAGAAACCTAGGAGTTGGCAGATAGCATAAGTCCTAGGAAGAAATAGGAGCTGGCAGCATGGAAGGCAGGTATCATAGACAGAGGCAAGTAGCAAGTTCAGTCTGTTGTCCAAGAAGCAGAAAAGATAGGTACTACAGAATGCTCTGCTCAGAGGTCGAGGTCAATACTTGACGCAAAGCTACTCCACTTCTCCACAGCCCACCTTCTAGGTTCAACTGAATTAAGCACCTTAACACCAGGCATTTTGAAAAATAAAGTAGATCTATTTAGTGGGTATTTGGATAAAACCCAAAATCTAGACAAGAGATCAACACCTTTCTAACATCCCACTTGTTACTTTGTTACTAGGGGCTCAATCAGATTTAAAACTAAGAAGGAGGGGTGGAATAGACAGGCAATGAATGCTTATTTCCAATATCCTTCTCTGGGCTCCTTCAGGGGTTCTTTAAGTATCCCTTAATATGCACCATATTTGACTCAGCTTCTATACCTATATATTTATATGGCCCTTCATTCAGCTATCCCATAAGGCAGTGCTAAATTTTAAGATTCTCTCTAATTGCTTTTTGTGACAAATGTCTAGCCTGCACATTTTTTTTAAATTAATTAATTAATTTATTTTTGGCTGCGTTGGGTCTTCACTGCTGTGCGTGGGCTTTCTCTAGTTGCAGCGAGCAGGGGCTACTCTTTGTTGTGTTGCAGCAGCTTCTCTTGTTGTACAGCCGGGCTCTAGGCGTGTAGGCTTCAGTAGTTGTGGCTTGTGGGCTCAGTAGTTGTGGTTCGTGGGCTCTAGAGCGTGAGTTCAGTAGTTGTGGTGCACGAGCTCAGTTGCTCCACGGCAGGTGGGATCCTTCCAGACCAGGGTCGAACCCATGTCCCCTGCATTGGCAGGCGGATTCCTAACCACTGTGCCGCCAGGGAAGTCCTAGCCTGCAAATTTTTTATTAGAGGCTAGAGGAAGATAAAGGACCTTTAAATTTTCCCTTCCACAAAGACCATAGATTGACTTGCAGCTATATGCCTTCTGATTTCAATGACTGTCTGGACAAGTAGCATAAATAAGTACATGTACTATAGTAGGAGACACTTACCAAGTCTATATTTATGAGTTTAATTTTTAGATTACACATCTGTTATTTAAGATAAATCTTAGTAGAATTAAAATAATACCATACATTCTTTTGTTTTTGAATTTGATAAAATTTAGCCAAATTTTCCTAATCTTCAAAGCTATATGACAAACTGTTTATAAAATTTATATGGAAATGAAAAGGGCCAAGATTTGTTCAGACACTTTCGAAGAAGACAAAGGTGGAAAGACTTGATCTACTAGGTGTTAAAGTTTACAAAGCTAAAATAATTTAAGCAGTGTGGTATTGGCACAGGAATAAATAAAAAGACTAATGGGGGCTTCCCTGGTGGCAGAGTGGTTGGGAGTCCGCCTGCCGATGCAGGGGACACGGGTTCGTGCCCCGGTCCGGGAAGATCCCACATGCCGCGGAGCGGCTGGGCCCGTGAGCCATGGCCGCTGAGCCTGCGCGTCTGGAGCCTGTGCTCTGCAATGGGAGAGGCCACAGCAGTGAGAGGCCCGTGTACCGCAAAAAAAAAAAAAAAAAGACTAATGGAACAGAATAGAGAGCCTAGAAACAGATCCAAACATGTATGGATATTTGATATGTGACAGAGGTGGGACTGCTGAGCAATGAGGGAGGGAGGGGTGTGTGTGTGTGTGTGTGAGAGAGAGAGAGAGAGAGAGAAAGAGAGAGAGAGACTAACTGACTTTTAAAAGCAATGTTTATAGAATAAATTATATGATATTAAAGATTTGCTTCAAAAATAATCTAAAGGAGGAAGGAAAAGAAGGTAAGACATGACCACATGTTTCATGATAGCTTAAAATGAATATTTAGCTTATGAAGGTCTATTATATTGGTTTCTCTCTTTTTCATATGTTTGAAATTTTTTACAATCAAAACTTAAATAAGGAGATGATCTGAATGGCAGGGTGAGGAGTTCTACAGACCTGCTCTCCAGTGAAACAACCATAAATGGTGAAAATTATTTTTAAAAAACATTTAAAATCTCTGTAAATTGTCCTAAAGTCATACAGCAAATGAAATGTTTACTCAAGAAAATCTACTACATCTCAGTAAGAACTGTCAGTCTATGGCACTTGAGCCACAACCCATTCCCCTCTTCCCCCCTCTCTAGTTCAGTAAAAAGAAAACTCCACTCTGAGCAGCTGTGGCCAACGAATTGGAGCTCCCATTCTCCCAATTCCCAACTGAAGCAGGATTCAACTATATACTATCTACAAGACATTTTTGACTCAAGATACAAATAGGTTGAAAGGAAAAATATGGAAAAAGATATATAAACAACCATAAGAAAGCCGGTGTGGCTATATTAGTATCAGGCAAAAGAGGCTTTAAAATTATTTACTATTGATAAAAAGAAGAATTTTGTAATGACTAAAGTATCAATATATTAGGAAGATATAATGATTATAAACACGTATGCTTCTAACAATAGAGCCCCGAAATGCATGAAGCAAAACCCAACAGAATTGAAGGGAGAAATAGTCAATTCAACAATAATAGTTGGAGACTTTAATACACCCCTTTCAATAAGGATAGAATAGCTAGATAGAAGATCAGCATGAAAATAGAAGACTTGAAGAACTCTATAAACCAACTAGTCTTAACCAGACATCTGTAGAACAACTCTACCCAACAAAAACAGAATGCACTTCATTCTTCTCAAGTACACATGGAACATTCTCCAGAACAGACCATATGCTAGGCCTTAAATCAAACTCAATAAATTTAAAATGATTGACATCACACAAAGTATGTTCTCCAACCACAACTGAATGAAAATAGAAATCAATATAGAAAGAAATTTGGGATACTAAAAATTATGTGAAAATTAAACAGCATACTCCTATATCACCAGTAAAAGAAGAAATCACAAGAAAAATTAGAAAATACTTTGAAATTAATGCAAGTGAAGACACAACATACCAAAATTTCTGGGATGCAGCAAAAGCTGTGATTAAAGGGACATTTGTAGCTGTAAATGCCTATATTAAAAAAGAAGAAAGATCTGAAATTAAAACTTAAACTTCCACTTTAACACACTGGAAAAAGAGAGGAAATTAAGCGTAAAGCAAGCATTAGACATGAGGGAAATACAAGTCAAAACCATAATGAGCTATCACTAGGATGGCTGTAATCAAAAAGTCAAATAATAACAAGTGTTGAAGAGGATGTGGAGAAATTTGGAACACTCATACAATGCAGGTGGGAACGTAAAATGGTGCAGCCACTTTGGAAAACAGTCTAGTGGTTCCTTAAAAGTTAAACATAGAGTTACTCTATGGCTCATCAATTCCACTTCTAGGTATATACCCAAGGGAAATAAAAACATATGTTCATGCAAAAACTGTACACAAATGTTCATAGAAGCATTATTCCTAATAGGCAAAAGTGGAAACCATCCAAATGTCCATCAACTGATGAATGGCAAATGAAATCCAGGATAACCATTCAATGAAATATTATTTTGTAATAAAAAGGAATGAAGTACTAATATATACTACAACATGGATGAACTTTGAAAATATTATGCTAAGTGAAAGAAGCCAGACACAAAACATCACATATGATTCCTTTTATGTAAAATATCCAGATTAGACAAATTCCCAAAGATGGAAAGTAGGTTAGTGTTTGCCTAGGGCTGGGAGGGCAGTTGGGGGAAAATGAGGACTGACTGCTAATGTGTACAGGGTTTCTTTCTGGCATAATGAAAATGTTCTAAAATGGATTGTGGCAATGGTTGCACAACTCTGTGAATATGCCAAAAACCACTGAATTTTACACTTGAAATGTGTGAATTGTATGACGCATGAATTATCCATATATCTCAACAAAGGTGTTATTTAAAAGTTAGATATGTATAGCAATCTACTTGTACATTCCTAGTGAGATATACTTTAAGGACAAGGGAACGAAGAAAATATTTTATAAACTGTTTTAAATAACCTTATTATTCTTTTAATAGTTTTTAAAATATTTTTATTTATTTTATTTTTATTTACTTGGCTGTACCAGGTCTTAGTTGCAGCATGTGGGATCTTTAGTTGCAGCATGTGGGATCTAGTTCCATGACCAGGGATTGAACCCAGTCCCCCTGCACTGGGAGTGCAGAATCTTAACCGCTGGACCACCAGGGAAGTCCTAAATAATCTTATTACTGATGGTAATGTTTCTATTGTGATGTTGCGGCTTGTGTGTGTGTATTATGAGAATAAACTGAAGTATGAGAGAAAGGACTACAGATGTAAGATCAGTTAAAGCTTTTCCTGTATTGGCAGTATCAGGCTGAATTAATAATGTTTTGTTATCTTTTATACTATATATATGTAATATATTGTATTTTATATTATGTATACATAAACATACATATATATACACACACACTATAAGTCCATTGAAAAGGTCTAGAAGTAATGGCCAATTCAGTAGCAATGAGCACGTTTTATACCCCAAGTTTTCATCTCTAAATTTCTCAGTAAAAGGAATCAGGGATCCTCAGAAATTGGCCGATTCTTGATCTGGAGAAGAAAATATTTGTTAAAAGCCTGGAACAGCTTATCATTACAGAAAGGAAGAAAGCTATCAAAGATTAATATAACTATTTCAAAAAAGAGTCAAGAGTCAAATTGAGGAGGCTTCCACTGAAAAAGATGGGGCAACTTGAGCACAAATAAGATTAATAACTAAAATGAATTGAGATACGTCAAACATTTTTCATGAGTTCATGATGTGCTTATAATAAAACAAAAAAGAAAATACATTTCTCACTTTTGGAGGCTACTAGGGAAGCAACTCATTATTTTGAAAATTGTTAAAGGAAAGAATCAAATGTTTATCTTATTTCTTATATGACCTCTAAACTAAGGTAATTAATTAGTTGATGAGAAATTTCTCTGTATAGAAGTTTCCCAATAAATAAGTGAAAAGGGAATGAGAGAATTAAAATATCACTTTTTTTGTAAACTTTATGAACGAATAGATTCTAGTAATTATTTTTCAGTGGTGGTTAACATCACAACAGCAAAGACAAGCAGATACTATGTGCCTCCTGACGTGCTTATATCACCTATGAAGTATTCTTGCGAAAACAAAAACAAAAGCAAAAAAACTAGAATCAAATCACACCTTTAGAGCCAGCTACCAGCTTATAGGGAAATGCAGTGAAGTGAAACAGGGGAACCTGTTAAAGGAAACCACAAGAATGCGGTTAACAAAACCCAGTCTGCAGGTCAAACAGCCGAGTTTTTTCAACAAATAAATTGCAGGGAGGAAAATGAGAGCAGTAGGCAGAAGAGAGAAAAAGAAGAAAGTGAGAGATCTATAGATTAAAAGAGATTTAAGACTCTTACTTTACACCAAATACAAAAATTAACTAAAAATGGATCAAAGACCTAAATGTAAGATCTTAAACTATAAAAACTCTTTGAGGAAAACATAGGGGAAAAGCTTCATGACACTGGATTTGTCAATGGTTTGTTGGATATGACACCAAAAACAAAGGCAACACAAGTGAAAATTATGATAAATTGGAATACATCAAAATTTAAAATTTCTACACACCAAAAGACACAATTAGATTGAAAATTTAGCCTATGGAATGGGAAAAATATTTGCAAATCATGTATCTGATAAGAGGTTAATATTCAGAATATATAAAGAACTCCTACAACTTAACAACAAAAACCAAACTGTTTGAAAAATGGGCAAAGGACTTGAATAGACATTTCTCCAAAGATGTACAAAAGGCCAACAAGCAAATGAAAAGATGCTCATCATTAATCATTATGGAAATACAAATCAAAACCACAATGGTATACCACTCCACAACCATTAGGATGGATACTGTTTAAAAAAAACAAAAACAAGAAAGGCCCCCAAAATCAGAAAATAACAAGACTTGGCAAGGATGTAGAGAACTTGGAACACTTGTGCACTATTTCTGGAATGTAAAAGGGTGCACCCACTAAGGAAAATGATGGTCCCTGAAAAGAAAAAAAAATAGAATTCCAATAAGATCCAGTAATTCTGCCTCTGGGTGTATATCCAAAAGAATTTAAAGCAGGGTCTCGAAGATATTTGTACACCCATGCTCATAGAAGCATTACTCAATAGCCAAGAGGTGGAAGCAACCCAAGTGTTCATCAACAGATGAATAAACAAAATGTGGTATATACATACAATAGAATGGTATTCAGCCTTAAAAAGGAACGAAATTCTGAATACTACAACATGGATGAACCGTGGGACCATTATGCTAAGTGCAGTAAGCCAGTCACAAAAAAACAAATACTGTATGATTGCACTTATCTGAGGCCTCTAGAGTAGTCAAATTCATAGAGACAGAAAGTAGAATGGTGGTTGCCAGGGGCTAGGGAATGGGGGAGTGGGGAGTGGTTGTTTAATGGACATAGAGTTTCAGTTTTGCAAGATGAAAAGAGTTCTGGAGATGGATGGTGGCGATGGTGGCATGACGATGTGAATGTACTACACTACAGAACTGAGCACTTAAAATTGGCTAAGACGGTAAATTTTATGTTATGTGTATTTTACCACAATTAAAAATTTTTTTTAATTTTAATTAAAAAAGTATTTAGGAAATGGCCAATTGCAATTTATGGATCTTACTTGGAAACTGATTCATACATACAAAGTTAAAAGAAAACAAAGGAAGGGCAATTCCCTGGTGGTCCAGTGGTTAGGACTCTGTGCTTTTACTGCTGGGGCCCTGGGTTCGATCCCTGGTCGGAGAACTAAGATTCCACAAGCTACACAGTCAAGAAATTTCAATAGTAACTGTATGTTTAATGAATTAAATTTTTATTGTCCAATTTTTAGGTGAGATACAGTTTTGTGTTTGCCTTTTTAAAAAAAGAGTCCCTGTCATGTAGAGATAAGTACTAAAATATTTATGGATAAAATAATTTGATGTCTAGAATTTGCTTTAATATAATCAGGGCAGGGGAATAGATGGGGGCAAAATAGATTAGCTATGAGCTGATAATTGTTGAAGTTAGTTGTTAGGTACATCAGTGTTCCTTCTCCCCCATTATGTATTTTTAAAAATATTTCTTTGGGTTGAAAGTTGGCGGTATTTGATATTATTCTTTACTACTAGGTACGCATATAGGAAGGATACTACATTTATGCCAATTTATTCTCAGCCTACTATGACATGCTTGTTTTCAACCTCATCTAGCAAATCTGTTCCCTTCTGTCAAATGCGGTGGAACTAAATAGTTCCTCGCATTCCAGTTGCTTAGAAGCCAGAATAAATAGCCATATACTACATGGCACCATCAGTCCCTGTTCACAGTCCAGAAATATCATTAGAAAATGGGTAAGTAATGCACGTCTGCTGAAGGATATCCTGTGAGCCACAAAGTGTCAAAAACCTGTGGACTGATTATTGCCCTACAAACAGGACAGCACTGGAGACACTGAGACTGATTTTTAGGTTAAATTTATCCATGAAGGAAACAGAGAGGCAATGTTTATACAAAATGGTAGGAAACTGGATATGAAACACATCATCTAGCTGCTTCAAACCATTGTCCCAAGAGCTTGTTACTGAGTGAACAATTAGCTGTTTCCTGTCATTTATTTTTAACTTTCATGTTTGCATTTTAAAGTCTAGCATAGTAAAAGATTTTGCTTCAATTTTCCCTAGTGAGTTTTACATTTTTGTACTTTTCTATATTCAAGTATTTCTATTTTTAAAAGTATGGTATATAATATTACAAACCAGCTTATATTCTTCTACTTTTATTTTGGAATTAAAGTGGTTCTAAAAGGCACATTTATTTAAACTTTTCCTGCAGAGGATTAAAGAAATTAGAAAAAATATAATTGTAGCCTTATTTAAATGTTTTCTCTCCCTGTCTGAAGTCCCTCCTTTGTATCCTTTGGCCCTCAGCTTTCACAATAGTAGGAAAACATTCTTGGCACATGTTTTACAACTGTAGGACATGCTTCTGAATCCGGTAACCCCAGTGCCCTCCCTAAGTGTAATGAAAAGATTGTTTAAGCATTTCCTTCTGTTCATAGAGGGAAAAATTCTCAAAATGCGTTAAACTCACACAGTGGCGACATACAACTGAAGGTCAAAGATGTTGAGTTCAAGTCATGTCTTGACATCAAAGCAGTTGAGTGACCTGAGGAAAATCACTGAACCCATTGGGGTTTTAGTCTCTTTGTTATATATTAAGAATGTTCCAGAACATGAGCTTTAAAATACCCTCCAGTTCTAAAATTCTGTGCTTCTTTGAATTAACTCATGTAAGAATTGGTATGACTCAGGATTTATAGATAGCACCAAACCCAATCTCCTCCATCATAGATTTTTATCCACTTTTCCGTTCTTTTACCTACTTTAAGTTAAAGACTCTTAACTATCACTACCACAAGAAAAGATATAAACAGTAAAGATGAAGTAGAAAATTGAAAACATGCAAAGCTTTTTTTTTAATCTCTGAAAAATAGAGAACTTTCTGCACTTTGTTTTCATGCCTAAATGAGTTTGCCTTGCTAAATTAAAGATCAAATAAAATCTCTCAAGCATTTTAAGCAACGATTACGTTTTTCCATGCCCATCAAGTACATTTTTAACTGACTAGATAGAATGGTCCTGTTTGTTATCAGTATCACAAAATTCAGGAAGGAAATGAATGTTAGGACTTTGGATTTGAATCAGAAGTCTTCAGGACTCTGGACTCAGAGTTAAAGACTCCAGGAGGCCTGAGTGTCAATTTCCTCTTTTATAAAATGGGACTATAATTCCTCTCTGAGAAGGTCATGTGAAGATAAGTAAAACATAATGTAAAAGCACTGCTACATACAGGTGCTCAAACTGCACTCTTCCTCCCATCCTTTCTTCTTTCTAGTATCATTAATAATAATGATAATAATAATAATAATAGGCACCCCCAAATATTCGTTAACTGAAGGATTTACTGGATGATATTTAAAAGGGCAGCATTAGTCTAATAAGGGAGAGAAAGGAGAAAGTTTCAAGATTAATCAATCAAAACAGAAAAAACCTGGAAAGACATATACCAAATGTAAATGGTAGTCTTTTTTGAATTGTGGCAATATGCTTGCTTTTTATTTCCTTATTTATTGCTATCTGCATTTTCTAGTTTTTCCAGTGAATGTAGTATATTATAATTAAGAGTTTTAAATAAAATTATAGAAACGTACTTTAACCCATCGATCAAGCTATCACTTCCTACTAACATGATGCAATAGGAAGATTACAGCACAGTTAATGAAGTGTTCTTGCCAAAATAAGTAAGTAACCTGAATTTAATTCTTTCTCCAGATCTAACTCAGTTTACAAAAAATATAGGGGATATGGGAAAATTTTAAATGACACCATGGAAACACAATCAGAAAAATCCAGAATTTAGGAGATACTACAGGACATTTGACCCAAATTTTCAATCAATGAACGTCAGGAGGGTAGAGAAGGGGAGATGAACTCATTAAAATAGATTTATAACACACCATTGTAAAGCAATTATACTCCAATAAAGATGTTAAAATAAATTAAAAAAATAGATTTAAAGGATATAGCAATCAAATGCAAAGTGTGGACCTTCCTTGAATCCCAATTCAAACAAACCAACTATCAAAAGCCATTTTTAAGCCAACTGAGGAAATCTGAACATAGATCTAGATATATATTAGATGATAAAAATATTTAATGTTAATTTTGTTGAGGATGGGGATAACAGTATTGTGACTTTTGCTAAAATAAGAAAAGAGATATAGTATTTATGGGTGAAATGATATAATGTTTGAGAGTTGCTAAAATACTCCTACAGAAATAAAAATAAAATAAGGGAGAGATGGATGAAATGGAAAAGAAAATATTGCTAACAGGTAAAGCTGAGTGATGAGCTCATGAGAATTTATTATACTATTGTTTCTACTTTTGTGTCTGTATTAGAAATTTTCCATAATTAAAAGTCAAAGACGTATGTGACCTTTAAAGACAAAAAGTAGTGGTCAACAGCAAAAGTGTCTCTTCTGTTCCTGCTCTCTCTTCCTGGTCCTCTGTTCCAGTCACACAGCATGTGACCGTACAATCTGTACATCTAGGAATGGCTGGGTGGGTCAATAGTATTGAAAATTGTGTTTCAAAGTCATTTCCAGGAGATCTTGGATTTTTAATAGGCATTCCAAGAAGCCTGTGACTTCTGGGTAAGGCATGACTTACAGAAGAAAGGACCTTCCATCTTCTAAGGATTGATTCTTTGTGAAATAACTAGTCAAGGGGTCGTACCTGGTCTGAAGTTCATCGTTCTAAGTGAACTGCATTGACAGTCATCAAAGTTGAAATAAGTTAAGTTTCTGCCAATTAACTTGTGTTTTTTTTTTGTTTGTATGTTTTGTTGTGTTGTTTAGGGTTTTTCTGGTTTGAACTCTATCTGTGACTTTTCTGTGCTGGTTTAAATTCTCCTTACTGGGCCCAGTGGGTAAGACTCCACGCTCCCAGTGCAGGGGACCTGGGTTTGATCCCTGGTCAGGGAACTAGATCCCGCATGCATGCTGCAACTAAGAAGTCTGCATGCCGCAACAAAGATCCTGCATGCCTCAACTAAGACCCGGCACAGCCAAAATAAATAAATAAATAAATAAATAAATAAATATTTTTTAAAGAGCTAATCTATTCCAGACTTGTTTAATTTAGCAAAGCCCTTCACAGGAGCCACATGAATATTTGACTTTGAACATTGTTTTTATGTGTCATGGCTTCTTTTTTTTTTTTAATATTTATTTATTTGGCTGCATGGGGTCTTAGCTGCGGCACGTGGGATCTTTCGTTGCGGCCTACAGGCCTCTCTCTAGTTGTGGCGCAGGGCTCTAAAGCACACGGGCTCAGTAGTTGTGGCCCACGGGCTTAGTTGCTCCACGGCATGTGGGATCCTAGTTCCCCAACCAGGGATCAAACCCATGTCCCGCGCATTGGAAGGCGGATTCTTAACCACTGGACCACCAGGGAAGTCCCTATACATGGCTTCTTAAAAAGCTCATTATTCCGTTTTCCATGTTTATTATTTCTGACCAGAATTTGGTGTGGAATGCCCTTTTCTTACGAGAGCCATAGTAACCATCTTCCTGACCATGGTCTTTGAGTATTTGGGGAAGATGAGTCAGATATACAAGATTCACTACCCTCCCAGGCATGAGATCCACCCTTGGCTCCAAAATGAGCTGATGTAATATCAAACTGGTATTAGGTCAATATCAAATACTCTATCAAAATCTGCAAAAGAAATTTTAGCTGTTTCTGTATTACAAAAAGAGATGATCTATAAAACAGTTGTATTAGTCAACATCTTTTCTTGCACTGGAAGCAATGAGACTTACAGGGAAAGAGAGGTAAGCTTATTATTTTCCTTTCAACCAATACCCACAGGCAGATAGAAATTGCAGACTCCCTTAGGTCAGAGTTTAGTGCTGTAATCTACACACATGGGTGCTCAATGAATGCTACCTACTGACCACCAGGGAGCTGGATTTTCTGGGTCATCTAGTAGAAAATATTTTACTATAGAGACGATGTTGACTTAAAAAAAAAATAGATCACAGTCAGGATTACATATTTGAAGGGAGTATCTGATATACTAGAATTATTTGTTGGACTGAATCAATGAGAAGCTAGAGTTTCTAGCTTGAGTCTCCGTACCATTCACACTCATTTGGACCCCAAAACATTCAGATTTTTGAGCAAGCGGGACCTTTCCCAGAATGTTGCTTCCAAGAGGCCTTTTACTTGTGAATCAGTCTGAATCTCAGTACATTCTTTGCCATCTTTTATTCTCCAGTGTGAATCAGCATGATCTTATTCAAGAAGTCCCTAGATTAGAGGTAATTTGAACTTTTAGATATTAAATAAGAAAATAAATTTTCTTATACTCTGGCTACTGAAGACCCAGTGCCCAGCTCTCTTTCCTAACATGGCAGCAAAACCAGTGCCCAGTGTGAGGTGTATGCAACTTACATTCCCATGGCCATTCCAACCCCTAAGTAACATTCTGAAACTCAAAGGAAAGAAAAAAGCCAAGAGAGGTTTTGTTTGATATCAACAGCCACTGAAGTGTATACAGTGATGCCAATTATTTAGGAGACTACATAGAACCACGTTAAATACACTGAACAAAATTCATTCAGTAAATATTTATTATTATGTGTCAGGTGCTATTCTAGGTACTGGGGAGGGCATACAGCGTGAACAAAAAGAGTCAAATCTCTGTTCTCATGAACTTACGTTTACTTGGGGAGACAAGCAACAAATAGGCACAGAATAAATATATAATAGGTTGGGTGATAATAAGAATCATGGAGAAAGTAAGGCATTGTGGTAATTCATGGCTCCTAACAGGGCAGGCTAGAAAACTCTTAGATCCTACTGGAGTGCAGGCATAGATAAGGCAAGACTGTCAAAGCCACAAGGACACCCAGGCACAAAGCCTTGATGATCTGTCTCACTTCGCAGCAGAATAAGATAGTATAGGTTGCTTCTGGTTGTTGAATGGCTGGGGGGTGAAAGGAGGTGGGTGAGGCAAAGCCCATAGTTCTGTGCTTCTCCCCCTGGTGGACCTCTCACTCCAAGTGGGCTGTGGAGACCACCAAATCCCAGAGGAGCCTCCATGAGAAAATGAGAGAGGCTGTGGGAAATTGTCCCCAGTCACTTTCTTAGTTATTCTTTGCATTGCTTATTAGCTGTTTCAGGAATCTTCAGTCAAGCTCTTGTCATCATTTTTGCCCATCCTCAAACTTGAAGTAGTCTTTGTGGTCTGGACTGCGTCGGGCTAAGAATACAATACAAATAGACATTGCTGGCATTGAGGGTGGAGGTGGGATTCTCTTTAGAAAAGGTGATCAGGCAAGACCTATCTAATGAAGTGACAGCTGAGTAGAGACATGGATAAAGTAAGGCAGTGAGCCTTGGGCTATAGGTAGGGGCTGGTGGTGGGAGGAGCGGAATTCCTGGCCCAGAAACAGCCAGTGTAAAAGCTCTGAGGCAGGACTGCTCTTGGGAGTTCAAAGGAAAGTGAGGCAGCCATGAGACTGGAGAGGAATGAGAAAGCGGAGAGGTAGGTGATGTAAAGAAAGGTCCTGGGAGGCCAGATTACTTATGGCCTTGTAGACCATCATAAGAACTTTGGCTTTTATTCTGAATGAAAATGTTGGGATTGGAGCAGAGGAGTGACTGACGTAACTGAGATGGAGAAAGACCACTCTAGCTGCTCTGTTTAGAACAGGCTCTAGCAACAAATAATAGAAGCAGGAAGACTGGTTAGGAGGCTTGAAATTTCACTAATCCAAGCAAGAGATGACAGTGGCTTTGACTATGTTAGCAGTAGAGAGAGTGACAAGTGGATGAATTCCTGATTATCTGTATTTTGAAGGTAGGGCACACCAGGTTTGCTAATCGACTTAGGTGCGAGGTTTATGAAAAAGAGAGGAATCAAAGATGACGCCACATTTTTAGCCTGAGCAACTGGGAAGAGAATTGAGGTGAGAATATGGAAGGGCTAGATTTTTTTTTTTTTTGGCAGGGGTGGGGGATTAAGTTTGGCTTTGAATATGTTAAATCTGGTATGCCTATTGGACAAGTAAAATGAAGATGTGAAAAGATAGCAACCTATAGCTTAAAGTGAATTTAAAAGAGAAGCTATTCAAACTGCAGAAGTTTATCTGAAGGGATAAGTTACATATTTGGCTTGGCCTTCAATTTTAAAACAATGGGAAACTAAAACTTATAAGTTGTTTTTAGTGTTTAAGTTATGACTGTAAATCTAATCATACTGGCACTGCTATATTTTCACTCCCGCCCCCCATCCAGATGTGAGGTTTACAATAAAGATACTTTCATAATGAAATCATTAAACAAAGATTTTAAAACATGAGCTATTCACAAAGAACTGTATATGAATATTCATACCAACTTTATCCATAATAGCGAGTACTGGAAACAACAAAAATATCCATATACAGAAGAAATAAACAAATTACAGTATATTTTTAAAAGTAAAATACTCAGCAATTAAAAAGAAGTACTGATTCATGCAACAATGTGGATATCATAAACGTTATGTTGAGTGAAAAAAGCCAGACTAAAAGATTACAAATTCTGATTCCATTCAAGTAAAGTTCAAGAACAGCCAAAAACTAATCTATGGTCATAGAAATCAGAAAGTAGTTGCAGCCGATGGAGGAAAAATTGACTGGAAAGGGGTACAAGGGAACTCTCTGGGGGAATGAAGTTGCTCTGATGATTGTTAAGCCAGACATACAAAATTGTCAAAATTCACTGTATTAAACACATGTACATTTTATTGCATGGAAATTTGATCTAAAATACACAACAGGTAAAGCAACTATACTCCAATAAAAATGTTAAAAAATAGAAAATAAAAAAATAAAATACACAACAGAGCATGAGCCAACTACTGAAAGGGTTATATACTACAGGAGAACCTAGGCTAAAAGCAATTAATCTAATTGAGCACAATGGGAGCTCTGAGTTTCCCAGCAATCAAGGCAAAAGGGAAATAAATAATTAATTTAGCCCTATTATCTAATATCAGCAAGTATGAGAAAAATTTTTTCCTAACATTAAAGAATATTTAGATTTAAAATATTACAATTTTTTTCAATAAAACCTTTATAAAGTTGAAGAGACATTTTTGGCTCATTTTTATTTCTATCGATCCTCAACAAAAGTCAAGAGAATATCGTTATGGTTCTATGAAGGCATTTCTATGGGGAGTTAAGGAGGCATTCAAGGTAGCTTTCTAGAGTGGCAACTAGCTGCAAGGATAGAATCTAGAGACTCATTCCTGAGAAATAACTGCTTCTCAGATTTCATAAGCTCACCTTCCTGGATGCCTCAGCTGGGTTTGTGACAGGAGTTGGGTATCAGATAATTAACGGTTAACTAAAGTGTCATGTTCTCTGGAGTTGGTTAGAACTAGATATGTGGGGTTCAGCTACTAAACTTGTATTTGGTTAATTATATGTTTGTTATAAGAAATGTTCTAAGAAGCTGCCGTATTCATGCCCAAATGGAAAACCATGCGTGGGTCTATCTAGCAGGTGTTAATGGATAACTTTATCTCTGGCATTCAGGAACCTCTTCTGCGGCTCCTTCCATGCTTCCCAGCGGTGGTATAATTGACAAATTAGGCAGGGCAATACTTTGTTGTGCAGGACTCCCAGCTTTTAAGACATTTAGCATCCTTGGCTTCACCTAGGAAATATAAATAGCATCCCCAATCCTTGTGACAACCAAATAGTCCTTCTACGTCTCTAAAGTTAGTATCACCCCCTTTTGGTAATCACTGGGACTCTAAAGAATGTCGGTATCCTTTTGAATGTGGAAGAGCATCTGATCCCAAATTCAGTGGAATGACATAGTATGGACAAAGATGTAAGTTTGGTTTGAAACATTAGGGGATATATATCAGTCATCCACTTCTGTCATGCAAAAACTTTAATATGACTCTCACAGAACATTTTACTTAGAATGAGGCTATGTCTTTGCACAATGAGCCTGCCAGGATGAAACAGCCTCCAAGTAAAACCCTCACCAGCTGAATTAGTTGATCCACAAAATGTAGCTCATTCATTCAATAAATGTTAATTGAATTGTCCATTCAAATGATGAAGATTGTCTGCCAAAAATAATTTGGTTTTAATAAAGTTGATGTTAAACTTTTTTTTTTTCTAGCTAGTTGACCAAGAATTTAGTTTATTCCTTCATTTAATGTTAAGACCTATTACACACCAACTAGAGAGGACACAGTGGTAAGCTTTGCTAATAGTCTAATGGAAGGTTTCGGGGAGACATAGTAAAATAACATGGAAGTTATTGGAATTAAAGAGGTATAGTGGCTTTTTCTGAGAAGATTTTTAATCCGAGGTATAAAGGATGAGTAGGAATTAACTAAATGTTTTGTTTGTGGGGAGGAAGGGGTGCAGGGAGAGAGAAAATTATTTTAGGCAGGGCCACCAGCTTATATAAAGGCCAGAACAAAAAGAAGAGGTTAGGATGAAAACATAAAAGTGGTGAAGAGAAATTTCCTGAGGGCAGAATTTTAGGGCTTGGAAAGAGTTTGGATTTTTTCCTAAATGCAGCTTTATGAAAGAAAGACATGATCAAATTTATATTTAATCCAACTCACAAAGATCCAGAGTGGACAGATTTGAGAAAGCCAACGTAGATTTTGGAAGAGACATCTAGACAACTCGGAAATGTTATATTATCCATAATAAAGGTGATGGTGGTCAAGACTAGGGAATGAAGGTGGAATGGGGAGGAATGATTAATTCACTGAACAAATAATTAAGAGCTCCAACTACGTGCCAGGCACCCTATCAAGATATTGAGGAGTCTAGTGGGGGAATTAATCAAATAAGCAACAATGACAAAATATAAAATTTTAATCACTTTCACTGCCATGAAGGAGAAATACGTGATGCTGTGAAATCATGAAACAGAATTTTCCTAATGCTTCAGGGAAGGTTTCCTTTGAGAAAGGGAACTAAATTCTGAAGGTTGCCTAGAAGCTAATGAAAGGGCATGGTGAAGAATGAATGGGAATAATTTTCAAGAGAGGGAAAATAGCATTTACCAAGAAACTGTAAGGGAGCCAGTGTGACAGGCTGCGAAGAGCAAAGGGGAGTATGGTTAGGATGAGGCTGCAGAGGTGGGTTAGGGCTGTATTATGCAGCATTAAGTAATTTGCTCTTTATCCTAAGAGCCAGGGAAAGCTGTGAGAGTGTTTTAAAGCCGTGGGTGTCATAAAGAAAACATCAAATTTGTGTTCTGAAGAGATTGTTGTGGCTGCAGTATGAAGAGTGGATTGCAGGGGTGAAGTGGATGTTAAGCCATGTTTGCAGAAGAGCAGGAAGATGCTGGAAGGTGGAGGACTTGGTGACTGGGGAGAGGATAGGGTTTCTGGCTTGGGCTTCTTGAACACACTCCCAGTTGAACACACGTAAGACCTCATCATCATCTGACCAGATGGAAGGTGTTTTCATCTTCTTACTGACTAGGGCAAGAATAAGGTCATCTAAAAGTTACCCTACATGTTGAACTGTTAACAATGGTGGGAATGGGACTGGAGAAGAGGATGGTAGAAAAAAGGGGGCACTTTTTACCATCAACATTTCTATATTATATGACTTCTACAATAAAAATGTGAATACAAATATAAGCTTAAAACTGAATATAGAAATCCCATCAAATTATTTACAAATATATGCGAGAGAGTTAGGACGCTCTTGTTTTATGCCACTTAGAAATGGATTTTGAGCTCCCAAGAGCCCACTCCCATCCATCTGCTTCTCAGGACTAATCTGCAATAGAAGGCTGGAAGGATTAAGAGTCCACACTGAATAAAGGCTACAGTATATATATATTTATAAATCTTAAATTGTGATTAATATTTTCTCAATAAGATAAAAGCCTAACAGTGATAAATAGTGAGAGAGCTGAGACTAAACCATGCTTCTTCCTCATGTAATACATGAATGAGAAAGACCCAGAGAGAGGAAAGCAAACATTGGCTTTGGACGAGACATTCAACAACATGTCCTTATAAAAAAAGGACATGTCCCGTGTCCTTTTTAGAAATATACATATGAAGCCCTTACTGAGTCTCAAAGAGTTAAATGTGCAAAGACTGCTGTCCATCAGAGTAGGATTTACATAATTCTGGGCAACACTCTTCACTAGGTGGAGAGGGGGTGTCTAGTAAACTATTAAATGTGCCCTTCGAGGAATGTTATAGATTCAGCCAGTATGACATAACCGCATTCAAATGTGGAATCTGGACCTGTTCCTCCCCATAATCCATTTCCTTTTCGTTAACAGCATTATTCAACTGCCTTTAAGTTTCTTTATATTCTACACCCCACTTGCACTACTTGAGATAAATACCATTTAGAACACTGTGTTTTGTTTTGTTTTTGCATCCCACTTATTAACGTGTGTTGAGAATCTAAAATGGATACAGGAAAAGCAGAAATTTAAAAAATATGCACTAAAAAATAAGATCAGGGTTCACAAAAAGCATAACTGCCAACAACTGTACAGACCTGTACAAAGCACTCTCACATTTATTGTTTCATTTTCTTCCACCTTTTAAGCCAGAGTCTTACTGCTGTGTCACCGATGAATGATCACGATCACAGTCCTAACAACTTGCAAAGATTTTAATCTTCTGACTTGTGTGCTCTTCTTTCAACCATGCAATAGGGATACAATGTTCCTGGAAAGGAGCTGGATTAGAGCAATCTTAGGTAAATACGCACATACACAAGATGGAGTGCCGCACAGAACTCAAGGGCAGGGACGCATGTACAGCTGAGTCTCGCCTAGGCCACCGGGAAACCAGGCAGTCCTCTGTGCCTGCCTGATGATGTCATCTTCTCACTCACTTCCTTTGCCTTCCGATCTTCCCAAGCCCATGCCCACACCAAGACTGCAGTCTCAGGCATGGCACATGAGTTCAAAGGGTATAACCCAGAATCTCAGTTGGAGTTCCAAAACTCCTGGGCACCATCTGACTGACCAAGCTTGGGTGAGAGGGGCACCCCTATTCAACTGACTCTATATAAGGGATACATCTCAGCATTTTTAATGGCAAAAATGTCATACATTACTGAAACGTCCAACAAGAGAGAACTTATTAGAAAATTACAGCATATCCACGATAAATATAATGCAGCCTTTAAAATGTAGAATTTTCAACGATCTGTAAAGTGCTTATATTAAGTGGAGGAAAAGACTGTAAAACAGTAAAGACACAGAAGTCAAGTGCATAGACCAAAATAACAACAAAAACGAAAAATCCAGTGAGCTCTCGGTAGGTGGAATAATTTCTATTTTCCCTGTGTTTCTATATATTTTCCAAATCTGTCAAGAGTGTGCTGCTATTGTAGTAAGATAATACAGTTTTAAAAACACACTCAATTTCTTATTATGATTATTTCTGGGTGATGGAATTATGGATGATCTTTATTTTCTCGTGAGTTTTTTTTATTCATTCATTTCATTCAAATTGTCCATTTGTGGTAAAGACAATGTTTTGTGTTCAGCAGATTATTTTGGTTCTCCTCCTGGACACACCCAATGACTACATTTCCCCATCTCCCATATGGCCTGGGGTCATATGGCTGAGAAGCTTCTGGCCAATGGAAATGGGGAAAAGCGATGTGTGCCTTTCAGGCCTGCCTATAAACCCCTGCAGGATTTAGCACTCTAGCTCCTCTCCTTCCAGGGCAAGTTTGAGGATTCAAAGCTGGCATTGTTACAAGATGAGCAAGTGTGAGTCCCTGGGAGACTTCTTGCCACATTGAAGTAATGATGAAAACAGACAAAATCCTACTGTTTGAAGTCACTGAGATGTTAGGATTGTTACAGCAGTTCATCTGTCCTAACGAATAGAGCATTACTATCATCCGTAGGAAAACAGAAACTAAAATACAACCTTCCAAAATATAAACCTTCAACAGCAGCCCATGATCTATTGAAGGAAGTCCTCAAGATGGCATAAAAGGTCCTCTATTACCTGGTCCCATGTACTTCACATTCCAAAAATCTCACTGTCCCTCATAAAGGCTCCCAAAGCTCCTGGACCCGTTCTTCCCCATTACAGTACCAATCACAACTGTATTGTAATTAGTTGGTTATTCATCAGTCTCTCTCACTAGACTGTGAGTTTCCACTAAGGCAGCAGTTGTCTTTCTTCTTCACAGGTATACCTTCAGTGCTTCATGCCATGTCCCGGGCATATAAAGGATGCTCAGTTAAGTATCTGCTGAATGAATTAATAATGTGCTCCTAAATGTTCATAGCCCATAAAAACTATGAAATTTCAGTGCCCTGAAGGTAAGGAAAAGCATTCTCATTTTATTAGAATAAATTCTCTTAGATTCTAAAACAAATCCTCAATCTCTGAATACCTGACTAGCCAGCCTGAAGCTTTTACAGTGTTACTGAAAAGAAACCAAGAGCCAGGAATCAAATAATATTCTTGTTAGACCAGAACTGGTTCCTAGACTAAATCCTTTATGGGTTTGTGATGCTTTAAAAATTCTGACTTCTTAAATTCAGAATTGGAATTTGTCTCAGGAATTTACAGTGAAATTACTCTTAGATATTTTAAATAGGGGTGGATTCTAAATTATTTCAGATAGGAAACTACCTTAGAAATATAAGAATCACCACTATAACTCAAAATGCTCCATTTGTGAGAAGACATTCTCAAGAAAGCACTTTATGTTCCTTGGAAAGTTCAGGTTTAATGACAGCCCTTCCATTAAATACAAAAGCATTATTCTACAATGTTTAAACAGCATCTTTCAAGGTTGAGTCTTAGATGTTACTTTAATAGCATCCATGAAGAATGTAGTTACTTTAAAAGTTTTTTATTTTTTAAAAAAACTTTGACTTTACCCACTGTATACAGAGAACTGGATTTTTAAGAAATAGTTTCTTCTTTAACATGGATTATCTCAAGATATGAAGAACCAAATTACTCTTTGGTTTTATTAGATGGGAAAAACAACACACAGTCCTTTAGTCAAACAACTTTGTGATATTTATATTCCATTGCACAGGTATAGATTATACAAATTAGTAATACAAGTTATTTCTTAAATTCCAAACATTTTCTAAAATATTATTATACCAGATACCTAGGATATTAAAACATCAAGGCGGAAATCATACTCTAAATAGTTAAATATGACACTGAAAATACTACACATTTTAATTAGAGGAAAATTAAAATGTGTGCTCAAATGCTCTAACAAACTAAGTTGCAGGGCAACAACTACAAATAAGTCACTGTGGTCCATTTTTACGTATGCATATATATGATTATTAGATAACCCCTCCTCTTGAAAATGCATAATTAAAACATAAAAATCTGGATAAATGAATTAATGAAATTTAAACTCTTCCTAAGATCTACGGTGAAGTGTACTATTACCTATGACTTCATACAACTACTAATTCAAGATAAAAGACACCACACCTGGAAAGAAAAAAAGATTTTTTTTTTTTAAAGATAATGGTTTTAATTGAGTTAATGAGATGAAAAACAGTGAAGCCCTGTGTTCTACTTACATGAAAGAAGATTTTAAAAAATAATCACTGCACAAAATACAAAGGGTGGGGTTATGCTGTGGTGTTAAATTTTTCTCCATAATGTTTTTCTTGACTGTTCAAGAACAAATTAAAGTTTCCACAGCAAATTTGTTTTCAAAATGCCGAATCATAGCACAATTGCTGACTTCGCGTTTCTGAATACCTGTTTGGAAGGGAAAATTTTTTAAATTTCTGATTCTTCAGTAATAAATATTCATGTTAATTTTCACAGTTATTATTTAGACATAAAAAATATTTTACTCTATATTCCATTAACTTCTATAGTTTGATTTTTTTTAACACTGCAGAAGTAGATTTAACACTGCAGAAAATAATTTCCCTCTCTTTTCTAAACTAAGTATCTTAACAGACGCTAGTAACAATAATAATGCCATACATATAAATTTATGACCCTGAAGGTAGTGGAAATGTTCTATGTCTTGACTGTGGCGGTGATTTGCTGAAACTCAGACCTACACACTAAAAAGGGTGAATTGTATTATATGTAAAACTATGATTTTAAAAAAAACTATGAACCATAAGATCATTTTAAAATGAAAGAAATCAAGCAGCAGGCTTCAGGTGACTCACCAGCCCAATGTGGGAGAACAGTATTATCAAAAGTGCTAACAGAAAGCCAGGAATGCACTTTAACTAGGTGCCACAATTTCAAAGAAATCACACCATAGTGTATCTGCATGGCACTCCTTACTTTCTAAAGCTCTGTCACGTGTACTTTCATTTTATTTTTACAATGATCTTGAAAAAAAATGGGGAGATAATGTCATCACGTGAGAAAACAAAGGTGAAGTGATTTGGCAAAGCTACATTAGTTGTGTCAATGCTCCTAATTCTTCAGCCAAATTCCTTTCGAACTAACCTGACTGTGGTTATCTTCAATGTGATCCAAAAGGCAAACTCTGCTTAGAACCTAGATCCCTGAGCATACAAATGAAGAGCTACTTTAGAGACCCTCCGGATAAGCAGAACCCTTGCACAGTACAGCTCAACCGAAGGGGTAGGATGGAAAGGTGGACTGGGTGGCCATATGCAAAGTGAGGTAAGAGCACCTCAAGGGAATGACATTTCACATTCACCTATTCTATCTGAAAAGAGTAGATTTAGAATTAAGATGACTCTTCAGAAATCTAGAAATACTATACAATGTACAATATAGTTTTATTTTCTCACTCACGGCAAGTGTATTGGTAACGATGACTAGCTTACATCTAAATCTAATTTAACACAATGAAGTAAAACAAACTTTTTTGCCAACATTTTAACATTAGAAAGTATTACCTTTAATGGTTTCTCTGCGTTGCAGTTTGTAAGTTTCCTTGTCATGGCACAGTCGATAAATATAGAAACCCAGGTGATCAATGTTTTCAATGCGATCAGTGATGACCATGTGTTCATGAATCAGATATGACTGAGGCAAATATGTCCCAGCCTACATTTGGAAAAGAATATATTACACAGATATCTCAAAACATACATTGAACAGACAAGGAAAGCAGACAAAATTCTTAGAGATTATAGTACAGAATAGAGATTGGCAAACTACTACCCACCATCTGTTTCTATAAATAAAGTTTTATTGGAATATAGTTGTGCCCATTTGTTTACATATTGTCTATGGCATCAAAATTGATTAGTTGCAACACAGATCTTATTTTTTAAAAGCCTACGATTTATTCTCTGGCCCTTTAGGAAAACTTAAATATAATTTTAGAAATTACATTTTAATTTCAAAATATAAAGTATTAAAAGAAAAGAGACAAGGAAAAAACCTGAAACCACAAGTCTTACTTCTTCGTTGTAAAATGCTTATTAGCCATACTGTCAGTAAGATGGGCTCCTATAGGGCTAATTTCTCAACAAGGAATTCCAAGATGCTGTAACAGCATCAATAATAAGTATTTGAAAGTTTTATACCTTTATGTTAATAAGTAACTCCAATAGGTTCCTGGGTGGCATAACAATGGAAGTGTTCAGAGGAATCACATAGCATTTATCCAGTTTAAGATCTAAATAGGCTGTGAATTTCTGGGAAGAAAAAGATATATTTTCATTAGATTAATGTACAAATATTACCAATATACAGACAGGCAGCAACTGGATTTTTAAGAATAACTTGTACTATTAGAATGTGTAAATCACTTGCATTTCCACAAATCAAGTATTTGGTGGGGTAGGAATGGAAATAGTAATGGGAGAGGAAATTTTGCTACTAGTAAATACAGTTCTTATCAGATAACAACAAACTATTAAAATTAACTCAAACTATCACCTGATTAAGAGACTTAGTCCCCAGTCCCCTCACTTATAAACCCTAATGCCCTCCAAGGCATCCATCTATTGTATATAAAAATTAACTTCTCTCCTATGCATCTAGAATAGTACTAACTAGTTACTACCATCCATAGAGAACTAAGTCAATTAAATGATTTTGTGTTCTTACAGTTCAGATGAGAAACCTGATTGAGAAAGACCATCTCATAGGATGGTTCTGAGGATTAAAATGAGTTAAACTAAACCATGTAAACATTTAGATTTCTAAAAGCAATTTAGCAGCAAAGGAAGAACAGCATATGGTGTGTATTAAGACAGACAAGGCAAGGGGAAGAAAGGTAGGTTCACTGAGGGTCTGCTTCAGACAGAAAGCCCATCAAATGTTGGAGTTTATCTTGAAGGGCAGAAGAAACCCAAGGCCATTTTTTTAAAAAGTAAAAAGTAAACCATAAATAGAATAAATTAGCAAATACTGAAAATGAAACTACAAAAGCATCAATTAAGGAACTTGCATTCTTTTACAGTTCAGGGCACCTGGCTCACCTTGTTAAAATCATGAACAATGTTGGCAGGATCACTGTCTGCAAACTCTGGGATAGGCACACTGATGAATTCAACCTCATCTTCCTCAAAGATCTTAATATTTTCCTCAATGGTCTGGTAGCGAGCAGCTGGGGCATCTGCAGAAGGCTCATTTAAGATGACATCATCTTTGATGTACTTTATTCCACAGTAGTAGACGTCATCTGGCTACAGAGAGTTTAAACACTATTTCAGCAATTCAGTGGAAGACAGGTTTTTAAATGTAAGTATTACTTAAGCTGCCACCTTTACCTACATAGCATTTTGCTTGCAAACTCTTACTTTTAGATGACAAGTCAGACAGTTTAATTACAGCGTTAACACATTCTTTAAGATCAGGTTTTAAAGTACTGTAAAAAACCGGTTTCAGAAGGAGAAAAGCAGCTGATTTCTCCTTTACTTTTTGTGTTCGACAAAAACAGAATATAAAAGCAATTATCCATCTGGTGACAAGTAAATCTGAAGAAACACACAGGCCTATTTCTACCTGTAAGCCTTATTTTTATAAAAGAATATATTCAGAAACCAGTAATGTTTTTCTGAAAGAACATACTTCTAAAACTTTTTGATGTGATTCACTGATTACATGATTTTTCTCTCATTAGCCAAAAGGGATAGTTTTTCTGAAATTTCCACAGGCATACAAGTAGTTCTGATTTTGCCTTAAAATATATCACAATTAAGTGGAAAATTTCAGATTATAGCAAATCATTATAAAGATTTTTTTTTAAAAGTATGCATATACAATAAAGATTAGGAGCATATAACAAAATGTTAGGTCAACAAATATCTCTGGACAGTGGAATCGCAAATGATTTCTTTTATATAAAAATACATTTCTTGTAAAAAACTGCATTAGAAAGATGACTAGTATTTCACTAATATCTATCAACATGCCATTATCTCAAAAAATATAGAAAATGAGCACAAAATTTACACATCCTATGTAGAATATTTCACTTTCTAAATAAAATCTATTTGTCAACAGTTTCTCCAAACTCTGGTATGTTAAAAGAAGTACACATACTGAATTACTGTCAGAGAAATATATCACAAAACAGAGATCATAAATCATAATCATTGTAATCAGAAGAAAACAATGTCTTAATCCACTGGGATTACTATTCTGTAATAAATTATAAACAACTATTATCCTAAATTACTTCATCATTATTGCTGAAATCACATTCTTAAGAGAAACCAATGACTGGGGAAGAGGCAGAGAGAAGTGGAACCACTATACTCTGGGCCCAGGAGCAAAAGACTATTGTGGGGAAGCCCAAAATGTCTATCAAATTATAGTTTATCAATATGACATTTGAGGCTGGTGTATCTATTCAACTGGCAATTGAAAATACTATAACTTAGCTATTAATTATGGTAGGAAAATTGAGGGTTAGTCAATTTTTAAAAATCATCCAGCAATCTATACCCTTTAGTCAGCAAAACAATGTTATTCTGCTTTTAGTGACTGTCTAATAGGTTCAGCAAACTTATGCTCAGGAGATTTTTTAACATAACTGTAAAATAGGACCACCACTCTGACTAAAGGCCACAGACAAAAAAGCACAGGCTTAGAACAGGTTTGGGTCAATTTTCTAATACACGTGAAGGAAAGGCAAAAATGTCCCTAGCATTTTCCCACTTACTTGAAGTGCAAAGTATTTGTACAGGTATGCTCCTCCTAGAATGACACCTGCAAGCATAAATGCTAGTCCAAAGCACATGCACCAACACCAGGCTCTTCTTTGGCCAACTGGTACCACTTCATCTGGGTCCTAAAATATGAAAAAGACTGATGATCAATATCTTATCTGCAGTCAGAATCACAGAAATGTCAAGCTTGAAAGAAACCTTAATAATTATCATTTTATAAACAAAGATATAAAGACCAAAGGAGTCAGGTCTCTAATCAAAATCTACCCAGGAATGATTAAGTGGTGGTACCAGGACCCAGCCTAATGCCTCCTGAGCTGGGACACCAGTCTTTTGGGAGAGTTCTTTCTTCTAACTTTCAATACCCCACCTGCCACCCATATCTCTAGAGCAATAAATTACATACTCCACAATTTCTATTTTCTGTGCCTAACTTTTAGTGATTAAAATATCTTCTAATATTTAAAAATTCAGAAGAGGCTACAATACAACTTTGTCGTGCAAAATTCTGGTGCTGAGTCTTGTGTATTACAATGTTGGGGTATATGAGATTATTTATAAAATTATGTGTTAGCCTGCTGCAGGTAATTAGTATTTCATACTAGGTACAAAGCCATTCCTAACCAAACATAATAAAAATTTACACGAAAACTGGGGACAGACCAAATAATATTAAACAGATTCTTTAAACAATTAGAATCTCAAAAAAGTAGGACAAATGTATTTAAAATAATCCTGTAATTCCACTGCTCTACCCTAAAGAATCCCAGTTTAACGAAGTTCTTCATTTTTTTTTTTTTTTTTTTTTTTTTTGCGGTACACGGGCCTCTCACTGTTGTGGCCTCTCCCGTTGCAGAGCACAGGCTCCGGATGCGCAGGCTCAGCGGCCATGGCTCACGGGCCCAGCCGCTCCGCGGCATGTGGGATCTTCCCAGACCGGGGCACGAACCCGTGTCCCCTGCATCGGCAGGCGGACTCTCAACCACTGCGCCACCAGGGAAGCCCAAAGTTCTTCATTTTTAAGATATCAGTAGAAAACTGAGGAAAGATTTAGTAAGAAAAACTTATTAAGTCAAGAGACAATACAACTAGCACACAATTTTAGACTTCTGATTTTGACCCCCCTCAAGGAAATAATTTAGCACTGGAACATCATCTAGGGTCAGGATATTCAGTCAGATACACTCCTTGCCCTTCTAACTCAGGCCCTCTACTGTCGCTTCAGAGTTATAGCTAATTTCTTATTTGTGCCCATGTTCATGTGCAAAGAGCTGACAAACAAATGAGATTAGCTGCTGGTATTTTATAACCAGTGGCTCAAGAAATAGTACAGGCAGCAAAGGAAAGGCTCCAGTTGACTTGAAACCAACATAATAAAAGATGATCTAGTAAGTAGTATGTGTGTAGAGCCCTTCAAGTATATAACTCTATCCTTTGCTTGGAAAACTCAGTATGGGATGGATTAAGGGAGAAAGTAGACTTGACCTACACCTCCATAGATAAATAGGATATAACTTAAAAGTTAGGAAGAAAACCTGTAAGAACAATGCTGGATACGGTTGAAGCAAGAATTCAGTGAGGAAAGAATGAAAGCTAAGATTATGTTTTCAATTCTAAGATAAGGAATTTTAACTTGATACTACAGGGGTAAAGCCCAAGCCCAGATGTCTCAGCCAACCAAAAACAATTTAAGGCGCTTGGGTTGGTTGACGTTTAAACACAGAATTTAACACTGTAGAAAAAATGCCATTCAATCTAAGGATTGGCTCAAACACTGTGAGAGCATCACACTTTGCTAGGCATACCTGTCAGTGTATGGTATGTATACTCAAGACAACAAGTACAGCAAGGAAGTAGTGTGTACTGAGAATAAACCTAGAGGAATTTATCAAGCCATACAAGATACCCATCTGTGAACAGAAAGTTACAAGAATTCCACAGGAGTCATAAGGTATTATGAAACCTGAATGATAAAGTACATGTAGTGTTTTGCTTGAGCCCTTGTCTGAGATGAGAAACAGTTCCTAGCATAATTAATTTCAGGGAGGAGGCAGGGTGGGGAGACGAGAATGACAAATGGAAATAGTCATTTCTAAATATTTGGTATCAGCTGCTGAGACAGTCAAATGTGTGTACAACACGCCCCTGTTTGGCAGGCTGTCTTCACTAGCAGCACTTAAAGGGATAGCCAAAGAGCATATGGGCAGACACTCATAAAAGAATATGCAGCCTGAAGGTTAAACTGATTAACAGTGTCCAGGCCTTTTGCTCTACCATTTTTAGCAGGTCAACAAACAATATTTTCAAGAATAAATTATAAACGTCTACTATGTGCCAAGAGCTGTGCTAGGACTGGGCATGTAGCCTCTGCCAAGAAAGAGATCGTTCAGATCAGCCTGGAAAACAAATATACAAAAAACATGAATATGCCATAGGCTCTAACAGGAGAATGTAGACAGCACAGAAGAAGGGCTGATTGGGAGAAGACTTCCCAGGGGAGAAAATACTGGAGAAGAACGAAGGACGAATACTTATTACCCATGCAGAAGACAGAGTGAAAGGGCATTATGTGTAGGGCGAAGAATGAATAAAATCATGGGGCCAGAATGTATGACATTCCACGGGTCACACGTGGTACGGCTGGAGTGCCCAGTATGGTGGTGAAGGGTACAGGGGCGAGAATGGAGAGGTTACTGGGCAGGTCACAGAGGGACTTTGTGTAACAGGCTATGGAGTCTGAATTCTCATGTTCATTCAAAAATCACATCTCAGGACTATGACAATAAAACAAAAATTTTAAATTTCTCAAGAGAATCTAACTTATAAAATACCTCATGTACTCACAGGTCATTTGTTCAGCACCTCAACCACGTGAACCATGGCTTAAGAATCAGGAAATAAGAGTCTGAATCTCCAAATTACAGACCCAAAGTCCATGCACCACAATCATCTATTTCATAAAAGAGGTAAACAGGTCTTCAAAGTCTGTCTAATCTCTTTTTTTCTCTAAATTTCTATAAGGTTAGTATGGTAGCACCAAGCCAACCGTGGCACTTAGCTGGCACTCAACTAATATTTGATGAGGGAGTAGAATGTAGAAAAAGTTTTTAAAAGTTTGGTTATTTATTTTTTTAATGACCCCAAAGTTACACATCAGCAGCCAGCGTGACAATGAAAGGTGGGGGCAACATAAGAATTTATGACGCACAGGAGACTGTGGCTTTTTAGCAAAGAATGGTAGCCCTAAGCACGCAGCCCAGTTCAACATTAAGGGCCTGTTATTTGCAATGTACTGTGCTAGATCCTGTGGGAAATTCAAACGTGACTAAGACATGGTTGGAATCTTAAGCAATTTACAGTCAAAATTAATAGTATGCATGACAAATAAATGACGTTCCTTGTTACAGTCTGAGTCACAGAGAAGGGATTAAAGTATATTCAAGATAGAAATGTTGTTAACCTAAGTGATTTAAAAATGCATTTTAAATGATTAAATTTTAAAACTTGAAAGAGTATACTTAGAGAAAAAAGCCACATGTTAAGATTTAAGAAAAACCCCACATGACCATCTCAAAATATGTAGAAAATGCATCTGATAAATTGTAACTTCTATTCATAATAAAATCTCTTTGCAAACCAGAAGAGGTGAAATTCTAATAATCAAAAATCTACAGCAAACCTCATATTTAATGGTGAAACTTCAGAATTAAACCATACCCTTTCAAGTCAGGAATATGAGAATGCCCACTAAAACTGATTCTTTGTTTTCATTCAACATTGTACTAGAGATCCTAGGTAGTACACAAATGATAGAACATGAACTGATTAAAAGATTAGAAAAAAGAATACAAAGCTGTGATTATGTCAAATGATATAACTGTCTATGTAGAAAATCTGAGAAAGTCACATTATTCAAACTAATTAAGAGTTCAGCAAAATTGCTGAAGATCAGTAATTAAAAATCAACTAAGTCAAAGATTTACATATAAATAGTCCTAGCATCATTATTCATAATAGCCCCAAACCAGAAACAACACAGCTATCCACTAACTGATGAATGGATAAAGTGTGGTATATTCATACTGAATCTCAAAAACACTATAGTGAAAAAGAAACTCCAACGCAGAAGACTACCTACGAAAAGGAAAAACTATAATGACAAAAAACAGCTTAGTGGCTGTCACAGTGAAAGGAAGATGGAAGAAGTATGAGGAAATATTTCAGGGTGATGGAAATGTTTCATATCTTGATTATGGTGGTGGATACATGACTTTATACAATGACCATAAATTCAATCAAACTGTACACATAAAATAGGTGCATTTTACTGCATGTAAATTTTATTTTAATATGGGGAATGAGAGAAAAAAATACCAACTGAGTTCCTATATACCAGGCAATAAAAGAAAGTCTAACAACACCAAGCGCTGGAGAAAGTGTGGAACAATGGGAATTGAGGACTTTTGCACAGTAGACAGGAGCTGGTACAAATGTTTTGAATAACAATTTGGCAGTACCTAATACAATTAAAGATACATATATCTTATGACCCAGTAATTCCATTCCTAATAACATAACCCTAGATAAACACTTTTGTACACAAAAAGAGGCTCAATAATGATTACTGCAGAATGGTCATTAAGGAAAAAAATTGGAAATAACCTAATGTCCACAAGTAAAGAATAAAGTATTATGGGTTCATATAATTAAAGTCTAAATGAAACCAACTAGCACTGTTGATTTTGAGATTAATCTCAGAAACATAATGTTAACGCAAGAAAATTTTTTAAAAAACACCATATATTGAAAACTTAAAAAACATAAAAGGAAAAAAACATATAAATGGTACTACAAATTCTTTGTTTTTATATGCTTGGATTATTTCATAATTAACAACAAAAATCATAAAAATCATAAGAAAAAGGAAAACCACTCATGAACAAGAGCAACTTCACTAGGACATAAATCTTTACTTGGCCTAATTTAAAACAAGTCATAGACATTTCCTCCCCTTGTACTGCAATAAAACTGGTGCACCTTAAATGATGCTGATAAGGTAAAAGAACTCCCACAGGTGCTGTACAATTATCACCTCATTAATCTTCCTAAAACCTCAAGTTTTTACCCCAGTTTATAAATGAAGACGCTGAAGCACACACTGGCCTATAATCACCCCTCAACAGTAGGGACAGAAAGAAGCGGCTTCAAAAGCATTCTCACTCTTGCACTGTACTAATTTCTGGTTCGAATAAATCTTATCATATGATAATAAAATTACTTAACCAATTATATCTTAAGCAAAATGAAGAGTAAATTCTGTTCTGGTACTTCAATTAGTTAAGAATTAGGTCACCTCAATCAGTTCCCTAAGAGGCTTCAGTAAATGTGCTTCAATTATAAACTTAACTCAGACAAAATGCAAGGGTTTTCATATCATTTTTATTCTGTGCCCATACTAACAACTCACACTTCACGTCCTCTGGCATCTCTATGTAAGCCTTCTTTGTAGAATGAATGAAGAGACACTTTTTCAGAGCTCCCAGACATACTATTTTGCATTATTAGAGCAAATGCAACACCACCACTTTAGGAACCAGAATACTAAAGAGGAAATTATCTCTTAGGGTTAAAAATCGTATTACAAAAAAGAAAAAAAGAGATGGCATAAAACACTTTATATTTAAAAACAGAAATACAGAAAAGAACCAATACAATTTATTCAACTCAGAGTAGCATAAGCTACTGAAACTTCAGAAATATATTTATTTAGAAATATGTACTTTTAAAAACACATTCAGTAATATCAATAAATAGGGTTGCACAGGCCAGCTGCCCATGGATGTGTTGTTTGGCCTGTACACTGTTTTACAAAATACAGAATTAGCTGCCAACATTAAATATATATATAATAATTCAAATTTTCACAGATTTCTCATCAATGTTCTAGTTTTCTCAACTCCTCCCCCATCATTTTTCTTCCTAGTGAAGACCAAACATACCAAGTACTTTTCTACAGTGTTGCTTGGTTTTGAACCTTGATTTTCATTTCCAGCTATGACTGGGTATGCTTCCTTCTGAGAACCTAATTTTAAACTACTTCTCCATATAAAAGGGTTTTGAGTTCTGGGTTTTAGAAACTGGATTAATATGGTGACTAAAGCAGCTGAATCCTTTAAGTGACAGAACAGGTATTCTTTTGCAAAGAACAAATCCAAGCATGAATGGCATAAGCAAACCAAAAATGGTGACAGAGAGAAGCTGGGATTGGACAAGCTCAGAAAAACCACAGTGCAAGAGCTATGGGAATAAAAGATGGTCCAAACAACACCCAGTTCTCCGGACAGACAGAAACAATTAGAATGACAGAAACTACTCATGGTATAATACCATCTGTATGAGGTTCTGGCTAAAGGTTAAACTACAGGAACAGAAAACTGGGACAGGTGTGACACTCAGGATTGACTACCAAGTGATATTAAAGAACATTTTGGGGTGAGGAAAATATTCTGCATCTTGACTACAGTGATTACACAAGTGCACGTATTTGTCAAAATTAACAGAACAGTATAAAGCTAGAAAGGCTGAAAATTTCAGTATGTAACTAATACTCCAGTATATTCGAATTCCTCTCCTTTCCCAACTTATGAGGAGCAAGGAGAGTGTTTTTTCCTAAAAGCCCATTAAATGATACTGAAGAAGATGAAAAAGATATAAACTTTTAAGAAAGATAAGGATGAACAGATTGATAGCAGACAAGAAATCTCAAAATTTTGGAGGATGGGAAACAGACAGACAAGTGGTATTTTAACTTCTCTGTCTCAATCACCTCATCATTAATTAGGATTAATAATAGCACTAACCTCATAGGGTTAGTGTGGGGACTAAATGAGGAAATACAACTGAAGTATATAGATCACTGCTTGGCACAGAGTAAATAGTAAGTGCTAAGTAAGTGATAGCTATTAGTATTATCCCCACCACCATCTGACTTAGCTGGGAAAGGTAAGCTGAAATAGGTATCTTCTTGGAGTAAAGCCAATAAAAAGTAATCTACACCTTTCATTTTTTAATATTCCTTCTTTTTTCCTTTCATAATACTTTACTGATGCACAGAAATAAATTTAAATTGTTTTGTTAAAATATACTCATGATTAAAAATATATATACTCATTAAATTAATTTAAATTGCTTACAAATAAACTCTTAAAATATGTTCACCCTTTAAAAAACAAACAAAAAAGCAATCTACAGCAAAATACTGAAAAGGCCAATTAAAAAAGGCATTACTGGAGAGGAAAAGAAAATGACTTCCTATTCCAATAAGAAATCAAAAATAAAAACCTTGGTCATAATTTAAGATCTACTTAAAAAAATTTCCAAAATGTTTTCCTAACTATACTCTTTGAACCACAGAACTTACACAGGCAATCGTTCCAACTGATTACCATCATGTAGGATACCAGTGCCATCCATTTGCCACTGGTACATGTTCTATTCAGCTGGCTTCTACATTAGTTTTCTTTTCCCAGCATGGAAAAAAGCAACAAAAAGACATGATCCAGCAACCTGTTCACCATTAATAGCAGTAATTCATTACCAAATATATTCTGCTATATGTAAAACACAAAAATCTATGGCTAAGAAGCTAAAAATCTATAAAGACACCAAACATTTGTTTGCATTTTCTCTTGCTCATTTAAATCAGTAATCTGAATTTTATTTTCTCATTTGACTTTTCAGGTAAGATTGATACTATCTCAACTAGGGTGAGAAAGTCCACATGAGAAATCTTATGTCTGAAATGCAAAAAGGGAGCAGCTTTCCAAGTGATTGGCATTATATGGATATTAATGTTACTGCATTATTTTACACTTGGAATAGGGAGAGATTTTTTAAAAGAGAAACTAATCTAAAATTACAATGTCAGGACTTCCCTGGTGGTCTAATGGTTAAGAATCTGTTTTGCAATGCAGGGGACGCCAGTTCGATCCCTGGTCAGGGAACTAAGATCCCACATGCCAGGGGGCAACTAAGCCCACGCCACAACTATAGAGCCTGCGCGCTCTGCAGCCTGCGCACCACAACGAAAGATCCCGCATGCCACAACCAAGACCCAACGCAGCCATAAAATAAGTAAATAAAATAAATAAATATTTTTTAGAATTAAAATAAATAAAATTACAATGTCTACAAAACCAATTTCTCATTAATGTCCTTTTTTGTTAACAAATCCTATGACACATAAGCAGCAAAACAGGAATAAAAAAATTAAAATTTTAAAGCCATTGCATAACAGTTCAACTACTGTGAGAAATATGAAATCTGAACCAAATTACTGGCATTATATAAAATTAGCACATGCCTAGGTTTAAAAAAAAATAGGCCAGAACTATAAAAGAAAATTAGGCTGTAAATGCTTTTAGTGCTGGATTGTAATTTAATCACTTTTTACATCATTAGGGACAAGCAGAGTATCTGGTACATAGCAGAATATTAATACAGGAATACCTTAAGAGTCTTCTATTCTTTTTCCTACTTATTAATATTTTAAAAGATGACCATCATTTAAATATAGTGTTTATTCAACTACACTGAAGAGAAGTGTACTAATGATAATACTTTATGAAATTTCATCAGGTTTTCCAATTCATATTGGTGAGATTAAACAACAGCATTATATACAAATGATACTTACTGTTAATAACAACCTTTACTAGGGATTGATAAATTGGTCAAGATAGATTTCTTCTGCCACTGGCTGAATCATGAGTTCATATTGTTCCTAATAAGAATATCAACTGTCTTCCTAAAAATTTTAAGTATGATAGGAAGGCTCTACTCTATAATTCATCATAAAATTATGTGTCAAGATTAGAGGGGGAAAAAAGCAAACCTGTTCTGGACTCATTTTTGTATAAATCTTGGATTTTAATGTCATTCAACGAGATAACTATACATTTGTATTCAAATGAGTCATTCCATGTAAAATGCAAAACTTTTGCAGAGAAAATTCCAAGTATATTCTTCTAAAAACATAAAGTAATTCAAATGTGGAAAGTTACATCTCCCATCCCAGTTTAAAAATTTGAAAGTTATATAAAATGACTATTAGAAAACATAATTCCAGTTCTTGAGATCAGAGATATTTGTCTCTCTAGAGTGAACATGTAAAAAGTGCTTTGAACCTATGGCCTAGCACCAAATGCATGTACAATAAACACTCAGTAGTCATTTCATCTTGCTCCCTTATTCTACCACTCTCCTCACCCTTGGATCCAGGGGGTTGTTTTCTTGTGAAAACAGACACAGATGTTTGAGTAGGCTGTGATTAATTTGGTTTACATGGTTGGTCTCTCTGAGTTACACCAGGGGCCTCCTGAAGGTTGAGGTGTTTAGTGAATTTTAAATCCCTAGTATATAGTCTGGCCATGCAGTAGTAGGTGCCTCTGAATATGTGATCAGTGTACTTCTCAGTAAGAAAAGCTCCTGTATGAAAGAGGCATGAAAGCTTATTTAGTCCAATACATCATTTTACAGATAAATATAATGAGGCCCAGAGAAGTTAAATAAAATGATTTGTGCGGTATCACCAAATAAGGCCCGAATATCATCTGACTCCATGTGCACACCTTAGGGAAGGAAAATCACGGAGCTATTAGGTCAATGACCTACCTAAATAATAGGTTAGGCAAATTAACTCTGGTAATAAGTGACGTGATACCATGTTACAACTGGATAACACTCATATCCAACCAGAAACATAGCCTAGCCTGAGGTTCTACAGATTTTTCCTATCGTAATAGGTTTACTTAAATTGAGCCACACTCCTAGTAAGCACTATGTGTATGTGTTAACCATTACAACAGTAGTGTTCGTATTATTAACATGTTGACAAAATTAATAGAATTTTTCTCTATTATTCATCAAATTACAAAGGACAGTAACAGAAAGTATTAAAATCATATGCACATGAAGGAAAAACAATAAAGAAAAATAACTCAGGCACACTAGCATATAAGTATTTCAAAATCAATGAAAAAGGCAAGATATTGTTACAAAAATGAACCTAACTTAGAGGAATAAAGCCACAAGGCAAAAACCATGAAGTTGGTAGTGAGTGAGTTGCCTCTAATATTACTCATGAAGAAGACAATTTTGGAACATTAAAAAGGGAGACAAGAAGATGCCTCTTTTTAGGTCATCCTGTCTGACCTTAAACTGGTGTTAATAAAAATGCACATAGTTTCCATTATTATCTATTATCATCATTAAGCCCATTTTTAATGTTAAAGAAAATATTCTAATAAATCTTAAAGCTATGAAGACAGCTGAGTTGAAAGTTCTATTATTGATTTCCAGTTAAATGGTTATCTTTACTTCCTCCTGAAAGCTCAACAGAGTGATAGTAAAGGGATAAATAAATAAACCTTAAGCCAGAAAATGGATATGACAGAAAACAAAGTATGTCAATAACAATTATGAAAGCTGAAGGCATAAGGAAAAAAATCTCAAGCTTCTAGAGGAAAAACAAAACAAAACTGGTCATATTCAAAGAACCAGGAATCAGAATGGCATCAGACTAGACGATAACGGAGCAATGCCATCAAAATGCTGAAAGAAAATTATTGCTAACCTAGAATTTTATGCCCAGATAAATTATCAATTAAATGTGAAGACAGAGTAAAGACTCTCAGACAAGTAAAGTTTAAAAAAATAATTGCACTCAGATGCTTTTTCTTGGATTTATAAAACGTAAGATCCAACTTAGGATGGAGGCAAAGGCAGAACAATTCCAGGATAATAATTACTCTCAGGACATCGGTGTAGAAACATACCTAGAATACAACTAGTCTGGGTGGAAAGACTGAAAAATGACAAATGAAATATCGCCAAGAAAAATATGGAACTCGGTAAGTTATCTGATAAGTTTGTAGATACAAAAGGCAATTATACTGCTGTCAGAGAGTATGAGGATGAATTAGCAATACATAGAAAATTAAGCAATCCTCCCCCTTGACCCAAGAAGTCAGTTATCGAATTCAGGGAAAATAAAAATGGTTTTGTACAAGAAAGGAAGTAGAATAAGTTATACTACTTACTCCAATGTAATGCAGTATAACTACATTAACTAGTAGTTATACTGCATTACTACTTACTCTGTGTAAGTTTCATGTCAATTATAATAAAACCATGGACTATCAATTTAACCAGACATTACTATAACTATACTAGGAGAACAGATTATGTATATACCACGTAAATATATAGAAAAGGCTAAATATTCACTTTCCATATTAGGAAGCCAGTAGGTAATATCTAAAATTGCAAAAAACACAAATGAAAACAAAAACCATGAAACAGCAAGTACTTAGAGTAGAAGTTCTCCAAATGTGCTCCAGAACACCCTTTCAGGGGATCCACAATGTCAAAACTATTTTCATAATAAAAATAAGACAGGGGCTTCCCTGGTGGCGCAGTGGTTGAGAGTCCGCCTGCCAATGCAGGGGACACGGGTTTGTGCCCCGGTTCGGGAGGATCCCACATGCCGCGGAGTGGCTGGGCCCGTAAGCCATGGCCGCTGAGCCTGCGCGTCCGGAGCCTGTGCTCCTCAACGGGAGAGGCCACAGCAGTGAGAGGCCCGCGTACCGCAAAACAAAAACAGAAACAAGCTCTTGGGGTCCTCAACAATTTTTTAAGAGTACAAAGGGGTCCGGAGGCCAAAAGGTTTGAGAACCACTAATTTAAGAAGTGGGTTCCAAAAAAAAAAAAGTGGGTTCCTCAGAGATAGGGCAGGACTAGTATTTGCATTTTAAAGCTAAATTAATACTTTGATTAAATCCAAAATTAGATTTATAAAATTCTATTAACATCTATTACATAATGAGAAATATACTTTTATACAAAAATGGACATAGCTACTGAATGCTAAGGATTTTTAAGTTGCAGGAACAGCTCCTCACCAGAATACCTTGGGGAAACAGGGTGTTATTTATCAACAATCTTGTTATGTAACTGACATGTGAGGTAGGGATAAGCAGTAATGGTAACACAAGAAGTAATATTCCAAAACAAGCATGATGAGGGGGGGAAAAGTGGGACTTTTAAAAGATGGGGATGGGGAAAACACTAACATTTAATTGAGTTTCTATGAACTAGGGACAGTTAATTCCATCACAAGAACACTATAAGGTTGGTACCACTATACTATTTTACAAATGAGGAAACTGAGGCTTGGGAGGTTTCCAGACTTGCCCAAGTTATCAGATCCAGGTAACAATATTAACTTTTGCCAGTAGGATCTAACACTATGTGAAAATAGTGTTAGGTTTGAGGTATTAGTTTATGAAAAACAATACAAAATGAATAAATGCTATGCTTCATTAATTTTCTACTTCAATCTTGAAGTCTACTTCTAGAAATCTTTAAGATGTAGTAGTGCCAAATAAAAGTTTGAATTGTTAAAAAAAAAAAATGTAGTAGTAATAATAGCAGCAGATATCTATTCAGTCTTACTCTGTTCCAGGCATTGTGATCAATTTTTTACAGATTATCATATTTCCCAGTTAGCTGATGGAGAATCAGAGAGTTGGAATAATTTATCCAAACTAACACAGTAAGTCGTAGAGATAGGACCTAAATCCTAAAGCACAGACTGCATAGTCTGACTTCTCAATAAGTAGACAGTGTGGTTTCCTGAACTATACGCCTTTTTGGAGTGAGGGAACTAGGCCAAACAAGAGAAATTGATTATTTTCCCCCAACCATTTAAAAATATAAAAAATCATTCTTAGATCATGGGTTATACAAAAACAGGCAGCAGGCCACAATTTGGACACCTGGGCCATAATTTGCCAGCCCTGCTCTCCACTGTAAAGGAGACTGTAAAATGGTGGCCTATGTCAGTCTTCAGTGTTTCCGCCTGAAATTCTGGTATGAATTAGTTGTTAATACTGAAAAGTCAAGTTTTAAATAAAAACCCTGATTGTAGCTTGCCTTTAAAAACTGGAGGATCAAGCAACACTGGATCCTTTTTTTTTTTTTTCGATGAAAATGAAGAATATTCTAAGTTGTTTAATATGGGGGGAAAAAAAAAGCCTACCTTCACTATATCATTTGCTTGGGCCCAGGAGTATTCAGATTGCCATCTCTGCTTAACATGCCTAGCACTGCCCTAGATGGGATTGGGAAATTTTTTCCTAGCACTAATATGAAAGCAAGGTAAAATAGATTGAGGAGAAAACTATAAAATAAAAAATTTTAAAAACTGACATGGTATATATAGTAGAAAAGAAATACTAGAGAGACTGGCTGACAAAATGAATTTTAAGAACTGCAGACCTAGGGAATTCGCTGGTGGCCTTGTGGTTAGGATTCTGGGCTTTCACTGCTGTGGTGGCCCAGGTTCAGCCCCTGCTTGGGGAACTGAGCTACTGCAGGCCATGCAGCTTGGCCAAAAATAAATAAATAAATAAACAAATAAAAATTTAAAAAATAAATAAAAATTGCAGACCTCGGTGGACCAACTCTTAAAGTCATTTTTCCCAGCATAAAGAGGATTCTTCTTCTGGACGTTGCAGTAAATGATTTACTTAACAATGCAACTTACCTTTTTGGTTTTTATATTAAATAATTTTAAACATCATAATCATATTTAAAGCAGAGAAAACAATCTAAGATTTACGCTTTATTCTTAACTCGTTATGCAAAACATTTAAGTCTTGAAAAGTAATTTTGGCATTAAAAGTTAAAACATTCAAATATACAGAACTCCATTAAAACTTCTCATTTTTTAAAGTATGAAATTCAACTATGCCAAAAAAGGCTTATGCAAATATTTCAAAATCTTAAAGTATTAAATACCTAACGTCATACTTAGTGTCAATTTCCCAAATAAACTCCCTACATGTTTAACTTGAAAATGTTTAGGATTTATAAACTGTGCAAATTTAATTTCAACATTAATTTCTCTTCTGACAAATATATTTTAGCTTTAAGTCATATAATTACTGCTAGAAACTTATCAACATTAAAAGATAAATATTAAATGAAAAATTAGAACATCCCTCTATCATAAAAATAGTAATATTTTCATTTCTGAAACTCAAGATTGAAAGTCTTCTGCATAAGAATAAAAAGTCTATGTTATTCTTACTTGCTTTTCCCCCAAATGGCGGAATTATAAAAATACTTCATTCTTTCTTTTCCTCTAATCAATTAAAGAGCTCAAAAAAAACTTCAATTGTTTAAAAACAATTTTGTTCAACTGTTGGTAACACATAAAATAGAGGATTATACTGTAGATTTCTTTAAAGCTATTAAGTACACGTATCATAAATACTGATTAAAAGGGATAATCACAATTAAATGATTTTTTAATGATGTTCTTAGTGTCATATCTACAATAAAATTTCTAATTTTCAACTTTCAGTTGCCTACCCTATAAAACTTTCATTGTTAAGCTCTGTGCAAGAAAATGAGAGCCAAGGAAATAACTCTACACATAAGCTTCTTGAAAACATAGCTCCAGTGTTGCTACTTTCTACAGCATTTTGACAAAAACCACCACATGCTGTCAAATCCTTTATTTTAACAGGCAGCAGTTATGGCCTGAAAAGTCCTTTGATGGTAAAGTCCTTAACTCCTTTAGTCTAAGCTCTAATAAAAAATGACAAGTTTACCGAAAAGTTTAAGAGGATGCATTCACTGATGTCATTTTGAAAAGACACAAATTTTTCTGGCTCTTCCTCTACTGACACTATGACATACAAAGGAGTCCAAGAAGTTTTAGTTATACCATGAATTCAGAAAGTATTTTCCTTTTGGAAAAAAGAAAATGACTTTCAAGTAGACACTCCAGATATTTAAGTTATGGTATGAGAACAAATAAATAAAATGTCCCACCTTACATCAAGCCTTAGCAATAATGAAAACTTCTAAAGTTAAATTCTAAATCAATTTAAATAGGCCTGTACCATGTGTTTCAAGAGATATTTCTGATTAAAATAATACTTCCATTCACTTAAACCTCTTATATGGCAGAGCTGATATTCCATAACATCTTACAGGTTTACGATTTTGCCAAGGATAATATACTTGCTTCTATCTAGTCCGGAGAAAATAAGTTTAAGATGACACTGGGAAGACCCCAAGCAGGTAACCTCCAACTGCACGACATGCAATTTTGTCCACCCTCTGCAGCTGCAGCAGCCCGTGAGGCGTGTGTACATAGGAGGTCCTGTCAAGTCACTTGGTAGGCACAGGGGCAATTAATTTGTCTCCCAGAACTAATCCTTCACTTCAGACATCAATATCCTCATGAAGAACTAAAATGCAGTGACTGTAAAGTGTTTGCTGGCCAATGTTGTTTACAGACACCTAAGTTACACAACTAGGTAATCATATGCACTTTTGTTAAAGGGAACCAAGCTCCCCATCCCTTCTGTAAACATCAAAACATTTCAGTAAATGTCATCATATTTATGTTCCTTCTCCCCTCTACCTCCCCAAAACCAGAAAATACAATGAACACCAACACCACCAAAAGGCAAAATTACCAGTCCCGTTTATGCAAACAGAAATGCCAGAAAGTGTAAAGAATTAGGATCCAAGTAGCCATTTTGTGACGGGTAACTCAGAACTTGCTGGGTTAGCAGTCCTTCACTTATGCTTCCATCCTGCCCCATCTTTTCTGCTCCACGAGCATTTTACTTTTCCTTTTAAGGAGGTCTGCAACTACAACTACGATGCACAGCAGAGAAGAGGCAACACTATTTATCAGCAAAACAACTTGCACGGATACCTATGAAGGAAACTTGAGCTTCTTCGACGCCTGAGATCGGGAAAGGCATTTCCTAATTAGGCATGACAACAGAAGTTGTTATTGACAACTACTGTTCTACAGTGAGGTAACCCAAAATGAAAATTGAGCGTATTACATAATACCTCTATCTATCTCCTTTCTCTGTGACCCATGGCTACTTAATATAAGGAAGGAATGTAACATGCTGAACATGGGGAGGAACAAAGGGAACAGTCTGATTAGGGTGAGGAGGTAGTTATTTTTTTTTCACAGTTAAAACAATTTGATTCCTGCCAAATATAATTATGTAATTCTAGCATTTTCATAGAATTTTAAAACTGGAAGAGTCCTTTACAGACCATCTGCTCCTACCCTGTCATCTTACACATAAAGAAATCTAAAAACTTAAGCCCAAGATCAAGTAGTTGTGTAATGACAAAACTGGGACTTCCAACTCAGGAAGTCCCAGTTTTGATATTTACATATCTTAGTGTCATATCTACAATAAAATTTCTAATTTTCAACTTTCTTTTGAAACTTTCTTTTCTTTTCTTTTTTTCTTTCTTTCAAAGAAAAGAAAAAAACTTTCTTTTCTTTTCTTTTTTTCTTTCTTTCAAAGAAAAATTGTTATATAACAATTTTCCAAAGTTCAAAGTAGAAACACAAACATTCATGAATGAATTGCTGCCTCTAACATAAAACATGCATATAATTTCAAATTCACCTCTATTACACAAAACATAGGGGAAAATGTAGGGCAAGAATAATAAATAGCAAGCTAGTTGAGGTAATATGATCAATAGACATGGCTGTTGGGATTAACAGCTACTGAAAAGACAAGACTGAAAAATGGGACAATGGAGCTGTTTCCAGAGGGTCCTCACCCAGCAGTGAGAAAAGAGATAAAGAAATAGCAAAGGACAGGAGCAGTGTAAAAGTACTGGAATGCGTGTTACATAAGCCAGCTGACTGGAGTGGTAAGAATTCTTCCGGCATAAGGTCTGAAGAATCTGCATTTTTAAACCAGAATCCCAGATGATATCAGGTGACCCTTAAGAGTACATTTTGAGAAACATGGTTTTCGGGATATCGTGGTCTAGGAGAGTTACAGATACTCAAAATTTTTGTTCAGGGGTTCTGGCCCATTAACTAGCTAAACTGGATCCTCTCCACCAACCAGGCAAGGAAATGCCCCAGGCAAACACAGGAAGCCTGATTCTGTGCAGAATCCAGGGAGTCAAACTCAGTAGTTCCCCAGCACAGTCACCCCAAGGAGCCAGAGAACATTAAGGAATCACTGACCCAGCTCTAAGAGATCTTCCACAAATGTCTGTTATTAAGTAAGGTTTTCATTTACTGTTAAGTGACTGATTATAAGGATTCTAGTTTTAATGTAGAGCAGTATTTTGTCACTCACTTAAGAAGTCTTTGAGCTTATAGCTAGAAAAAGAATGTCATTTTGTATCTGCCAATTCATCCATGACTGCTATGTGGTTACAAAGGAAGACTGGCCCTCACAGCTTTGTTCCAGTATTTTTCTTTGGCTATGGGGATCTGAGAAAACAGAAACAGAAAACATAGCACAGAGCTATGAATGGTTACTTTTTTTCCTGCTGCTATGACCATAATATTTGAATACGGTGAAATTGTGAGAAATTCTGAGAATCTGAAAACAGGGTCACCATTTCAGAAATGACAGTAAATGCCAAAAGTCAGATTTAAAGCTGCCCAGCAAATTATTTCTGATTTTTGTCCAGAGTTTCACATCTCTTTCACTAGAGGAACAGGGAAAAGCCATCTGAAGTGACATCATCCAATCCTTTCTCCCTCTCTCTTTTTTAATAGGAGGAGTTATATTTGTTCATAGGATTTTTAAAAAGACAAATAATAGGATTAAAATCTATCTAATCTCTATCTACGTATTTCAGTCTGTTATGACTGAGTACTTGACTATCAACTTATTTTAGGTACAATGAATGTTAGATAAACATAGAGCTAAGATCATAATTTGCTGCTGGAATTATCCTCTGTGGATTCCAAACATTTTCTCTTAAGATCAAGACGGTTTACAACGGATTCAGGAAAACAATACCAATACCAAAACTCTAATTCCTTTTAGGGAATCAGTCCACTTCCTATTTCAAGGCAAGACAGTAATTTAAAAGTCAACCCCTGACGTTTGTTTTTAACTAGAACATTTCCAAAAAATAAGTACAGGCACATCCAGATTAACGTTGTATTTTCAAACATTTTTTACAGTGAGTTTTCCAGTAGTAGTAATTTCCATTAGATCATATAAAAAACAACGATTATTACTCATACTTGCACAAATTATTAGTTTTTTTAAAGTTAGAACTAAGTTTACCCTACTTGTAATAGGTCTTGAAAAATGCTAACGAAAAAATTAAAAATTACGCAACATAAATAACTTCTACAATTGATTTCTACAGGATTAAAATTTTGCAGCCTAAAGAAGATCTCCTAGAAAGAGGCTGTGAGTCTTTCCTTTTTATTCAACTTCTGAGACAATTATAATCATACCTTAAATGAGAATTATTGTAAACCACTAAAACTTAGCACAATCATGGTCCCTCCTCTCCTGATTTTTTGCTTAGGGCTAAAAGGGGGATTTTGTAAAATAAAGGACAATTTTACAAGGGACGTAAGACAAGTTTGTTACGTTTAGTTTCACTTAGTGTAAGGGACTCTCGTAAAGATACTGATATCATTTAAAAGTCAATTGTCGGTTTTACACAGACATCCACATAGTAATTAGCGATCTTTACCGGGAATAATCGTTTTAATAATAAAATTAACAGCCAGAACCTACTCTGAGCAGACCGTCACCTTGCTTTCTCCTCTCGCCCGCTCCCTCGCCCCCCTCTCCCTCCCCAGACCCCACGGTGAAGTTCACCTGCCAATACCGAAGGGCCGTGGAAAAAGAGGAGGTAAAGAAGAAAATGCTTTTAAAATTAACAGGCTTTTACAGTAGCCGGACTTAGTGCAAGGACTGTTCAGCCTAGAAACGAAAGTAGGAAGCTACAGAGGTGTAGGCTTGTAATGATGTCAGCCATTTTAGGCACATTATACTGGGAGGAAGTGCCAAACTCCGCTGTTGTTTTTGTTGTTTTGCGTGCCACCGCCGGTCTCCAGATCGACCGAACCCAGTCCTGGCCCCGGGCACATTCCCGGACTGCACCAACGACCGTGCACTCGGCACCGTTCTCCAATCCTCCTCCCCGCAGGCCTCCCAAGCTCCCTATCCCGCGTCAGGCGCCGCTTTCCGCACACGCACTTTCTTACAAAGAAGCTGAGCCGGACAAGCAAGGGGAGCGGCCCGAGAAAAAGGAGAGCTCGGCCCTCTCGGGGACTCTGTCCCGCGCCCCGCGCCGCTTCGGGCGCAGAACAGCACCGGCCCCTCGCAGCTCTCCCGCGGGCCCAGCGCCCACTCCTCCGACACCCTGGCCCTCGGACCTTGCAGTCCACGGCGACCGCGTTGTGGGGGATGATGAGCGCCTCCTCGCTGCTCTTGGGCTCGCCCTTCTTGGCCTCCTTCTGGGCCAGAGCCGAGTTGAACGTCACCTTCACCATGGCGCGGTCTGGGGCGCCCTCGGAGGGCGGCGGTGGGCTCGAGACGCGGGCTGCGGGCTCCTGGCTGCGACTGCAGCTTCCTCGGCCGGGCTCGGAGCACGGCTAAGTGGCGGTGGCGCAGGATACTGCAGCACCAGCCGTGCAGCCTCGCAGCTCCCGGACGAAGCCCAAGACCTTTCGCTTTCCCCCGGGGGCGGGGCCCGAGGAGGGCGGACGGGGGTGGTGGGCAGGGGGCGGGGCCGGAGGAGGGCGGGGTGGGGTCCTGCGGGCGGACCCGATGTGCAGATCCGAGCCGAGTCAGACCCTGCTTTCTCCCCGAGTCGGAAGAGAGATGTAACCGGGAAGGGCGCTCCTGCGTGCGGGCCTGGATTTTGCAGTTTTGAATTAGCTTCCAACCAGTTTACCTCCGTGCACAATGTTGCAGCTGTGTAGCAAAATCGGGTGAACTTTACCGGTCTGTCGCGGATAATGGGTTAACCTTCTGCAGCGCCAGGCGGACCCTTCCCTGCCAGCTGCCCGCACCGAGAACCTAAAGGCCGTGGAATTTGGGGGCCTCCACATTTCCATTTTCTAACTTTATTATGGAACCGACTCGGTGGAGCACAGAAATGTTTAATGCTCTCTATCCTTGTGACTTGTGATCGGACCTCACCCAAGGGCGTTACCTGACTCAGACTGGCTTTGTCTTTCTTCCCCCGGCCCCCGCCATCGCAAGGTCAACGGCTGCCCTGCCTAGTCCCAGAGCAGTTGGGAGGAAGTTTCTAGGCAGATTTGCATTTCATACATCTCACATTTCTAAAACAGAATGTTCCCCTCCCGTGTAGACTTGGACAAAATCCACAAGCACACGGGACTGATTTGCGATTCATATTCGATGATGAATCTTTAGTAGCTTTGTCCAAAATTTAAAAAAAATTATGGGTAAAGCAATATTATGTTTTGAAGAGATTTCGCTTTCACCTAATTCAAGAGAGGCTAATGGCCTGCAGTGTTACTGGGTTAATGACTGTGTCAACAGATGGCCCTTTGGACAAATGGTTGATCTTGAACCCTTATTCCACTCGGCTGTGTCCTGATTCAACCAGAGATGTGGGTGCGCTCTAGAATGTTTCAGCTGCGGCAGCTCTGCCCTGAGTCAAGCATGAAGAAAGTAGGTTGAATCTGAGTTTCTGCGGAATATGGCCATGCTCAAGGAGGGGGTTAGGTCTCTCAGACCCTCCATAGAATCAGACCACAATTCCCTGCAAAACATCCCAAGATCTCAGAATCTTTCAGATTATATATTTCCAAGAGTCATACTGGACTGAGGTAGAAACCCAGCCTAAACCAGGTGTCGGCTTAGGCATTCTGAAATTCGAGTGAAAATGAATTAAATGTTCAATTGAAAATAATAGTAAGAGTTAGGTTCCAGTCCTGGTGCGTACTGATCCTAGCTAGCCATGTGACTTGCAGCAGCTTATTTAAACTCCCTGGGCCTCCCTGATTCAGGGATCAACTCTGTGGGGTTGACTCTGTGAACTGGCATAGTGTCAGAGATTTCTTGAGACACTACAATTGAAGACTAAGAAATTCTGGAAGCAAGATCTAGATGATTATAAATGATTATACTATATCCTTCCTGCTCCTCTTTTTGTTATGATGGAATGGTGGGGAAATACCCAAGGCATTTTGCATTAGAATTAGTAAAGAAAACAAAATTATGAACAGCACTATTAAACAAATTAGGAAACTGAGACAAAGAAAGAACAAAGGAGTTTGACAAAACCAGAAATTAACCACCCCCCTCCCATTTCTAGTCTAAAAGACTCAGGCATAAAAGTCTACTCCTTGTTTTGTGTACCAGCAGTGAGCAACAGTTTAAAATCAGTTGGCAAACAGTCTGGGAATAATCTCCTGGTTTTGTTTCTCTACTTTATCTGGTGTGTCTACAAAACTGTGTAGTACACAACAGAAGAGATAATGGAGAAGCTGGATCAAGACAAAGCAAAGCAAATTTGTGATTACAAATCTCGTGATTTGTAAAGGGTCACCCAGTGACCCTGGAAACTGAATGGGGGAGGAGGAGAGTCAATGACCCAACCAAAGAAAGTTAAAAACATAGTCATAAGTTACCACTAACCACTAAATGTAAAGGAAGTCTTAGAAGACCTCTGTGTGCCTTTTTCACATTGATTTTGAGAGAGTAAGAAGATGGGAGGAAAACGAGTCAGAGAAATAAATTCAAGAATCTTAGATCATTTAGATTTGTGTGATGTGCTTGGAAAGGAATTTCTTTTTCCTAGGTTCTTTTTTTTTTTTTTAATATTTACTTATTTGGCTGAGTAGGCTCTTCGTTGCCACGTGTGGGATCTTTGTTGCGGCATGTGGGATCTAGTTCCTTGACCAGGGATAGAACCCGGGCCCTCTGCATTGGGAGTACGGAGTCTTCACCACTGGACCACCAGGAAAGTCCCTCTCCTGTGTTCTTTTACATCTCCATACTTTCTGTGCATTCTCCTTCAGATTTAGCAGGTTAATTGGGAAAACATTTTTGCAAATATGGGACCCTTAGTGAAACAACATCCCTGAATACACCCTTTAAAATGTGCTCTTGATACCTTCCCTCCTAACCCAGTGTGTGGCTATAGGTGGGCACCTTGTGGCTTTGTCTCAGCTTTTATAAAAAAAAAGTGTTTCTTCTAGGCAAAAGGTGAATGCTTCTACTGAACTTGCCTCCCTTCAGACTTAAGCAAGCACTGTTTTTCTCTCTCCTTCCTAACTTCAGATAGCCTTTATTGTTTCTAAATTTCTCACCTCCCAAATTTATATTTCTTATCACCTTCCTATCTCAATACTGTATATTTTTTCCAATTATTTTATTTTATACCATGTCATTATTTTCCTTGATAAACTGACTAAAATAGTTTTTCGAGGGATTGTAACATGCCAACCCTTTGGGAATTGTCCTGTTCATAAATGCAGTTCTCTCTCTTTTTTTTTTTTTTTGTACGCGGGCCTCTCACTGTTGTGGCCTCTCCCGTGGCGGAGCACAGGCTCCGGACACGCAGGCTCAGCGGCCATGGCTCACAGGCCCAAGCCGCTCCCCGGCATGTGGGATCTTCCCGGACCGGAGCACGAACCCGTGTCCCCTGCATCGGCAGGCGGACTGTCAACCACTGCGCCACCAGGGAAGCCAATGCAGTTCTCTTTTGATTGTGACATTTGGGTTTTTACTTTGTTTTGATTGTGAAAAGAGTGGATATGTTCCATTCTGGGTGCTTTAGTTTTCTAGTTGCCATCTATTGGTTGCCCTCCTCCAAAGCCCGGCTTTCTAGTGCATCCATGCTTAGGATATGAGTCTTCACGTTTTAAAGAGAGGGAGAAAGAAAGAAAAGATAAGCAAGTTAAAAAAAAAAGAGAGAGAGAGACTGAGAGATATGACAGAAAGGCACAAAGATAGTACAACAGACAGAATCGCTCAGATCTGAACCCTAGTCTTGCTTAAGTGTCACCATGCCTCAGATTTTATCAGTAATTCTCAACAAATAAACCAACTGTTCAGAGTATGACATTGGAGACTAGAATGACCTGGAGTGGCCTGGTAAGTTTTCAAAGAGGAGATGGGGTTTTAGTTGGAAGAATGGAAAGGATTTGGATGAAGAGAAAGGAAGGGGAAGAACACGTGAGTGGAGGAAACAGCGTGAAGTACACCAAGACCATGAGAGAGGACTGAGCCAGGGAAAGAGCAGCCTCTGGGAGAGGATATATGCTGAGTAACGTGGGGAATAACAGCTGCATAGGGCGGATGGAGCCATAAATCTGCATGTCCTGTTAGAACTAGTAGCGTGGAATTTTTCACAGAAGGGATTGCTGAACATTTCTGCAGATAACCTGTTTAAACAAAATTTCTCTATAAATGGCATTCTGAGCAAATGAGAAAGAAGGAAACACCAAAGACAGAGAAGTTTCCAGACCATTGAAACAGCTTCCCCTCTTTCTTTTTAAATGAGGACACATAAGTTTCTAATGTGTCATAAGTTTCTTTTTTTTATGTTAGAAGAAAGGATACCATATAAACCAGCAACACTAATAATAAAGTACGATAGAGAGAATGTGTGTTTATAGGTCAAATAAGTTAAAAGACATGTGCACAAAGGCTGGCCAAATATCATAGAAAGCCTGCCCTACTCCAGTTAAATCTTACCAAGCGTCGTAGGGCCTTCAGCCAGGAAGGCTAAGGACTTCCAGGCAAATGGTGAAGAGGCGCCGCTGTTGTCATAACCATTATTTTGGCAACATGGATTGTGGGAGAAGGCACTAATATTTCTCAATCGTGACTGCATATGTGCGTACCTCCACAAACACACACACAGAGTGTGTATGTGAGAGTGTATGTGCACGTGTATAATCTAAGCTTTTCAAGGCCTTCTATTCACAAGCCAACCTAATGTCCCCAGTGAACTTTCTCTTCAGTCTATGCTGGGCAGCCCTCAGTGTAGGAATTTGTCCAACTTTTTTTTTTTTTTTTGCGGTACGCGGGCCTCTCACTGCTGTGGCCTCTCCCGTTGCAGAGCACAGGCTCTGGACGCGCAGGCTCAGCGGCCATGGCTCACGGGCCCAGCCGCTCCGCGGCACGTGGGATCTTCCCGGACCGGGGCACGAACCCGTGTCCCCTGCATCGGCAGGTGGACTCTCAACCACTGCGCCACCAGGGAAGCCCTGGACTTTGTTCAACTTATATCTTTATCAAAATTATTCTAATTAATATACAGAAGGCAGGTCGTCTGCCGTTTTGAATCCAATTTTGGTACAGCAAAAGAGGAATATAAAATCAGTACGAAGAAATTTCTTTCCATGAATTTCTTAGATGCTTGACTAAATTTCCAGAGAGTTAGTTCCATCTTTTCTGTGTACTTTTAAAAAATTAGACATTTACGTAGTGTTACTCACCCTTTTGAGCCCCAACAAAAGTTCTCACGCCCAGGGTCGCTAGAGCCAACAGAACAAAACCGAGTTTGGTTCAGGAGCAAAGGAAAGATTTTTTTTCTTTCATCAAAGCACGGAGAGCAAGGAGCGAGCTCGGCCTCTGGAGCACTTAGCGCCACAGGCTGTGGGCGGGGCTGCGCCACAGGCTGTGGGCGGGGCTGCTTTCCGGGATCCCTTCAGCGGGGAGGGGGCAGGGTTCTGGCGGGTGGTCGCGGCTGCTCAGTTCGCGCTCCAGGTCGCAGAGCCGGCGCAGCGTCTCTGCACACTGCCCGCCGCTGCCATCTTGAACTCGGGTGTGGAGCGTGGCTTCTGCACACGGCCCGCCCAGCTGAGGTGCCGGCACAGCCATTTTGCACCAGGAACTCTGGTCTAAAGTGTGGAGTTGCGAGTCCTCTGCGCGCGGCCCTCTATGAGCAGGTGAAACTAGACTAAGAACAGAGGAAACAAAGGTTAGACTTTATTTTCTATTTTTATTTCCTAGGAATTGTTAATGGGCTTGGCCGGTGACAGTAGGACATGTATGAGCACCTGAAGGCAGACTCCATCTAACACTGATTGATTGATCTTTAATTTCTTTATTTTACTTATTTACTTTTGGCTGCGTTGGGTCTTCGTTGCTGCGCCCGGGCTTTCTCTATTTAGTGGTGAGTGGGGGCTACTCTTTGTTGTGGTGCAAGGACTTCTCATCACGGTGGTTTCTCTTGTTGGGGAGCAGGGGCTCTAGGCGTGCCGGCTCAGTAGTTGTGGCACGGGGGCTTCAGTAGTCGTGGCACACGGGCTCAGTAGTTGTGGTGCACGGGCTTAGTTGCTCTGTGGCATGTGGGATCTTCCCGGACCAGGGCTCGAACCTGTGTCCCCTGCATTGGCAGGTGGATTCTTAACCACTGCGCCACCGGGGAAGTCCCTAACACCGGGTTTTTTTTTAATGTATTAGTTACCCTAGGATCTAATTAAAAGTCCCCATGTGATCCCTAAATGTTTTTTTCTTCTTTAATTTTTAACCTTTTCCCCACAACTGAGACAAAAACGATGCTAACCTCCTGTGAATTCTGCTGAGTTATTTAACATTCTGACACTTCAGTGAAATAAAGAAAGAGATATCACTTAAGCCTAACTCTGAAAATATTATTTAAAGTGTAGGTGCATTCATTAGCAGAACATATGGCAACATATGTTATCTCCTGGGAATATTTTCATAAACTTAACTTCTAAATAACTTTTAAAATTAATTTGTCTGGAAGCTTTATGAGAATGGCTAAGATAGTCTAACCATGGTTTGAGATACCACATCTCTAAATATTTTTGTATATTATACCTTATATTTCATATATACTCATTAATTACATTTAAGGCATATGTGCAGTTTAAATCTAGGTCAAAATAGAAAAAAAAAGGGCTGGGCGGGAAATTTAAAAACTAACTTGGCTGGCTTGGGACAGACAAATTTCTGAAAACCAAAATGTGAAATCTCATGTTCTCAAACTAAGTAGCCAGTGGACTTTGCCTTGTGTTCAGTGTTTTACCTAACAGAATCAAAGTCCTGGTAAAAGATTTCAAGAAGTCTTCTGATAGTTCATTTTCTGCCTAGTCCAAGAACAGACTGCAATCCAATCTCATGGGAAGGTCATTCTTCTTTAGACACAACAAAATTACTTTCCTTATGATCATTGAAAAAAAAAGTATTCAAAAATCAGAGAAAAACTTGAATTCTTTTTGTCTCCTACACAACTGCAGTCAACTGAGCTGTGGTCAAAAATCACTAAAGTGAACTTTCCAACTTGGGACCCCAAGATACATTGCATCTGACAATAGTTATTAAGCAAGAAAAACATTCATAAAGCAGCATAATTAATGGGCTAGAATCAGTAAGGGCTTTATTCCACACTTAGTCTTCATGGCTTCTAGGTGGTAGCACAACCCCTAGCCATAGATACTAATGAGGAGGCTATTTCCTATTAACGCAGGGATCATTTTCTAGATCACCGTGACAGTCTATGACTAGCTAAAACTGTCCCTGTATTCCTAGCCCTTAGTAGACACAAAGACCTGGGAAAGAACTTACAATGAGTTATTGACAAATAAACCCTTAGAACCTACTGGCACAGTTAACCTGTGTTGCCCAGCTCAGACTCCTTGCTACTGTGCTCCTAGAGCAAGCAGAGGTAGGGCACATATTCTAGAGCTGTGGTTCTTAAACTTGGTGACAATTGCAAGATCTTTGGGCTGTTTTCTTCTCTTCGGTTCTGCCCCAGTACTCTCTATTTAAAAATATTTTAAGATTGTTGGATGCCAAAGAGGAGACTGTTAAAAATATATATCTTTAGCGAGGTAATAGCTGTAAAACAAATTAGGTTACAGCCAAAGGAGCTCCAGATGAGATAAAGTATAAGAAATGAACTGTGCTGTGTGACCCATGCCAGGGACAAAAAAAGGTCTTAAAGAAGTATGTTTAAGAGCCTCCTGTTACAGATTGCGCCCTACAAAGCACTCAGATATACAAAAGGAATTATTCTATTCCCCAGTTGGGGAATATGGGTCCCAAACCACTTTAACTGCAAAAGAATATGGGAAATGCAAATAAGCCCACCAAAGCAGCAGAAATCTACTTGGATTTTTACTTTGAATCTGGTATAATCAACTTCCTTCTGCTTTGAATCATTGCATAACAGGGAGGCCTTATACCCAAGAGAAAAATTGTTTGTGCTTTGAGTCAGAGAGCGTCTAAAGAGACTGTTTCTGAGTAATCTTTCATCTAGTTTTCCTCTGGCTAAATTTAAGAAAGGGGGGAAAGTTTTGATTTATGAAAACTCTAGAGAATCAAGATCCAAATATTTATTTAAAACCTCTTTTTTATATTTATAATTTTCCTTAAAGGATGTTTCAGGCAGATAAAATAGGAATAGAGCCAGAATATACCTTTTGAAGGCCAAGAGAAATTTAGGCATGTTAATATCCCAAACACGCAGGTTTCTCCTTAGGATGTGTTTGTGGCTGGTGGATCACACTACACAAAAGGCCTGTAATCCCTCTTGAGAAAGTACCTGACCTAAGCCAGAAAGTATTGCTTATTTAACTGCTATTTGCTCTCAGAGACCACACAGAGGGAAAAAATATTATAAAAGAAAATCAGATAAGATGCTAAAAGATAGACTGAGGAAGTAGTCTGCCTTTGGTTTCATCAGCGACAACAGCAAAGGAATAAAAAATAGTATCTTCTTCCTCTTTCTAAGTGCTCACTCAGGGCCATTTTTTTTAGGCATAGAAAAATTGGAGGAACAAACACAATAAGACACTCCCCGAAAGAACAAAATCTTGGAGAACTGCAAATAAACCTCTAGTCAATAGAAAAGAAAAAAAATTACTAGTAGTTCAAGAAACGCCCGTATACTTAGGAATGTTCCTGAAGTAGCCTAATCTCAGTGATCACCCTTTAAGTTACTAAAAGGAGAAGCGGGGGTGGGGAGGTGATACCTCAGCGTGACTCTGCACAATTCAGAAGAGGATCATTTGTTCTTAACTCTTTCAACGCCTCTCAGCGCTGTGGGTCCAACCACCACCTATGGTGTATGCTGCTCCGTATACACCATCCCTAGTTTTTCCTTTCTTTGGGTTATTCAGTTTCCAAACTTTGAAATTCATTTTTAGAGTGAACTAGTTACATTTTTGCAGAGAGAAAGATGATACTTTGGAGGCATAAGCAATTATTGTGTTATAGACCTTCCCAAGAAATAGTATGGCCGGCATTCTAAGACACCAGCTTTAAGTTAATGAAAATTAGAGTGCATGTAACAGACACAAATATATGTATACTGCAGACAAGGAGTGTTAATGGCATTTAAAATTTTTTATTTTATAGCTTTCTCTTCAATCTATTTTACCTTGCTTTCATATTAGTGCTAGGAAAAAATTTCCCAATCCCATCTAGGGCAGTGCTAGGCATGTTAAGCAGAGACGGCAAACTCAATACTCCTGGGCCCAAGCAAATGATATAGTGAAGCTAGGCTTTTTTTTTCCTCCCATATTAAACAACTTAGAATATTCTTCATTTTCATCGGAAAAAAAAAAAAAAGGATCCAGTGTTGCTTGATCCTCCAGTTTTTAAGGGCAAGCTACAATCAGGGTTTCTATTTAAAACTTGACTTTTCAGTATTCAATTCAATTCAGCTTTTTAAAAAGCCATTTGCCACAGTACATATACACTTTATAAAAGTCACATCTAAAATAATGATGAGAAAAGTCCCTTGTTAATAGCAAGTAGGTCCCTTGTTAATAGCTAGTTGATAGCAAGTTGGTTGCAGAAAACTGCAAAGATACAGAAATAAAGGAAGAGAGAATTGAGCAAAGAGGGTGAGGCGTATGAGAAGAAAGGACACGTGTCATTAAGAACAAGTGGTTCTATGAAGCAAGAATTTGAACTAATAAATCCTGTTGTCCAATGGAATGCATCCAAAAGGAAAACAAACAGCTGAGTTGAAGGAAGACAGATTTCCAAGGAGTCTTTCTAATGGAGTTCCCAAGGAAAGCCAATCTTTCAGAAGCTCTGGTATCCATGATCCAAATGGTATTTTTGAACAACTGAGGAGAGAGGCAAGACTAACACGCTTGAAGTCATGACTTAACGAAGAAGACAAGAGAGTGGAGAATTATTGCTCAACTGAAGTTAACCCTGAGCCCAAATGCACGGAACAGACAAGGTAATGTTCCCAAGGTGATGCTGCTCTCATTTGGGGCACTTCTCCTGCCCAGCCAAACTGAAAAATGTTACTTAAAGCAGGCTCCCTTTGGGAGAAACCTGAGGAAAATCACACACACACACACACACACACACACACACACACACACAGAAGAGGAAGCCAAAACAGTGTTTTTCGTCTCACACATCCTGTGCTCTTTTCAGCTGCTATTTTGAAGGATAAACATTACATTTGTGGTTGAGTTTTTACCTAGGTTAAAGAAAAACAAAACAAAGCAGTATGGTCGTGAAAAGAAGAGACTTACAGAAGGAGCTGGTGACCTTGGAAATGCAAGCTGCTTTCCTGGTTTTAAAAACAAAATAAAACAAAGAAACCTTAAAAAAAAGAGTGCAGACCTTGCATCTCTCTCCAGTGCCCACGGGGCCCCCAGCTGGTAACCTAAACACAAAGTCTCCATCAAGTGGGAATCTCTGAGCAGAGAAATGACATGATTTACCTGTATAGCTGCATTCCATTTTTAGGCTTCATTCAATTGGCATTTTATAAGGCAGGCCGTTTTGCTCAACTCTGGTTTTACTGAAGCTAGAATGTTTCCATATTCTTCTTAACTAGATAATTAAAGCCAATTTTATTTAGGAAGCTAGCAGAATTTTTTTCTGGGTTTGAAGGCCTCCTGCTTTACCAGTGGGTCGCTTCCATATAATCCTTTGTTTTCAGATTAGATACCAAAGGTGGCTCTTACTACTATATCCAGAAACCCTGCTGTCATCACACAGGACACCACTAAAGGCTATAGTTTCCTGATAGATTGGGGAATTTGACAGGTGGACAGATCCTTAGAGATCAACTTATATAGAACTGGTGGGGGCAGTGGGTGGGGGCAATGCTGGTCTACATATTACTGAGCCACCTTGAAAAATGACTCAATGTGGCTGATAACATATGCACTGAAGGGTGCTGCAGAGTGGCTTCCTTAACACAGTCTGCAATGTGATTAACTTGCAATGGTGCCATTAGCTCAGTATTGGAAGATAAAAAGGGTTTCAGGGGACTTCCCTGGTGGTCCAGTGGTTATGAGTCCGTGCAGGGGGCCTGGGTTCAATCCCTGGTCAGGGAACTAGATCGCGCATGCTGCAACTAAAAGCCCTAATGCCGCAACTAAAGATCCCACATACCACAATGAAGATCCCGCATAGGGCAACAAAGATCCTGCGTTCTGCAGCTAAGACCCGGCACAGCCAAGTAAATAAATAAATAACTAAATAAAATATTAAAAAACAAAGAAAAGGGTTCAGGAACCCCCAGATGTATAATTCTTAAATCTCCCAATAACTGAAAAAGCATTATTGGATTGGAATCATATTCATTTCTTATGGCTGCTCTAACAAATTATCACAAATGTGATGGCTTACAACAACAGAAATTTATTCTGTCACAGATCTGGAGGACAGAAGTCCTGAACTAGTATCACCAGGCTGAAATCAAGATATTGGCAGAGCCACACTCTGGGAGAATCCATTCATTGACTCTTCCTGCTTCTGGTGGTTCTTGACATTCCTTGGCTTGTGGCCCCATCACTCAAATCTTCAAGTACAGCATCTTTAATCTTTCTCTGGTTCTTCCTCTCCTTCTCCCCCTCCTTCCCTTCTTCCTCCTTCTTCTCCTTCTTCTTCTACTTCTTTTCTCTCTTTCTCCCCACAACCCTCTCTCTCCCCCCCCCCCTTCTCCCCCCCCACAAAAAAAATATCCCTCTGCCTCTCTCTTACAAGGGCACATGTGATGGCATTTAGGGCCAACCAGATGATCCAGGATAATCTTTGTACCAAGATCCTTAACTTAATCACATTTGCAAAGACTGTTTTTCCAAATAAGGTAATATTTATAGGTTCTAGGGATTAGGACCTGTTATCTTTGGGATCATTATTCAGCCTACTATAGGCATACACTTCACGCTGTCACACACATGGTAATACACAATACCCACACTATTCTAGGAATCACCTCTGGGCTACTTGGATAACTCTAATTAATTAATAAATACTTACTGGACTTCCCTGGTGGCACAGTGGTTAAGAATCCACCTGCCAATGCAGGGAACATGGGTTCGAGCCCTGGTCCGGGAAGATCCCACATGCCGTGGAACAACTAAGCCCATGTACCACAACTACTGAGCCTGCACTCTAGAGCCTGCAAGCCACAACTACTGAAGCCTGCACGCCTAGAGCCCGTGCTCCGCAACAAGAGAAGCCACTGCGATGAGAAGCCTGCACACAGCAATGAAGAGTAGCCCCCGCTCGCCACAACTAGAGAAAAGCCCGTGCACAGCAACAAAGACCCAACACAGCCAAAAATAAATAAATTAATTAATTAATTAATTTTTAAAAATGAGTACTTACTGAGCACCTACTCTATGCAAAGTTGCAGCAGCAAAACAAAAAGAGTGGGAGGGACTTCCCTGGTGGTCCAGTGGTTAAGACTCTGTGGTCCCAATGCAGGGGTTGTGGGTTTGATCCCTTGTCGGGGAACTAAGATCCCACATGCTGTGTGGTGCAGCTAAAAAAGAAAAAAAAAAAAAAGTGTGAAACAAGATCCCTGCCTTGGAATAACAGACAAATATGGTTGGGAAGACGAGAGTAATACACAAGTGAAAAAAATAGAAACTCTGTAAGACAGAGGATATTCAAATGATATAGATTATATATGCTATAAATGTTCAAAGAAAGATGTTTATTTTATTTTTTAAATTTTAAGCAATTTAAAAGCCTGCGGTTGTTCAGAGGTAATCCATATGTTTTTCACTATTTGGGGAACTCCATATAAAATCACTTGTAATACATATAAAATACTGTTGAATAGAAAACTGGATAATAAAATAACCTTAGTGGCATTACTGACTTTTGCAAAAGCTTGAAGTGGCATCCTTATATAGAATTGGTCACCTTCATTTTTAGAAAATCTGATATTGACCACAATGATGTTGATGATACCCCATAGTGAGTACAAATTGGCTTGTAAAAGATGAATTTCTTCAAAAATACAAATTTCAGGGGTTTATAGGCCCTCAAAGTTCCAGGAAATTAGAGTAAGAATAAAAAAATAAAATCAATAGCTATTTTTTGCTTTTCTGGCTAAAAATTGTTATTGCCATCATTATCATCAAAACAAGAATTAGAAGGCTATCAAGAGATGGTCTTAGTTTCAGCATGTTTGTCCAAAAACAAAACTGAAATAAATGAGAGAGAGTGGAGAGAGAAGGAGAAGCAGAAGCAGAGTTACTATATGATATTAGGTAAAAAAGATTTGGAATTAAAACAGTACGAGAAACAAGATTGCTATGTGATGGTAAAGCTATATTAACACATAAAATATTAACAACATTAAATCTAAATGCCCTAAGAAATAAGGCAAACATCTAAAACAAAAGCTAATACAGAAATACAGGAGGAAATAAATAGAACTATATTTGTAAGTGAAGACATTAAAAACCCACTGTCAATAGCAGGTTAATTAACCAATTAATTAATTATATAGCTGAACAAAGAAACAAGGAATAATTAACAGACATGGAGAGAAATGAATAGATTTTCTCCTTGAGAAATAAAATGCGATTCAAAGATGCATAATAAACACAAAAGACCATAATTCTACATGTCATTTTGTCTACAATACAAAAATAAAGGTAGAATTTAAAAGTAATCAACCACCTGGAAAGCATAGAACAGTGGGGTCAGAGAATAAATCAGAACTATTGATGAAACGGTATATTACCAGAAACAAGTTGCATACTCTTGAAAGTGTTCAATGAACATTGTAGTTGACAGTCCAACACCTGTCCCACTCAAATCATATTGAAGAGATTTGGTTATAAATTGGATACATACCCAGTTTTTGCCAATGGACATGAGTCTGTGAAGAAAAACTCTTCCTTTTATGAGAGAACCAAAAGATGAGATGACCTGTCTTCTTCCTCTAGACTTTGCCATATCTGGATATGACTTGGGATTATTTACCTACTTTGTTACTAATAGCAAATCTAAAAGCTAAAGGAACCTGGGTCTTTGATGGCATTATTGAAATAACATACTAACCCATTGCTGATCTTGCCTTACCTCTGATTAAGTTAGTTAAGCTATTTCCTTCTTAAGTCAGTTTTTATTGAGTTTTCTGTTACTGTACTGAAAAGAATCCTGGCTGATACCAGGTATAAAAATAAAGAAAATGTGTATCAGTGCAATTAAAAAAAAAAAAAGGAAGAAAGAAAGAAAACACAATAGAGTGGCTAGCACTTAAACAGGGTTTGCTGTTGGCTGGGCGCTGAGCTAAATACTTTATATACATTAACTCATTTTATCCTCAAAATACTCCTAATGAGGCGATTACCATCATAATGCCATTTAACAGATGACAAGCTATCTGTTGACAATTTGTAAGTGATTGGCAGAGCCAGAATTTGATGCCAGGCAGTCTAATTCCAGAATGCTCTTATATGCTATACTGCCTCTCACTTCTCTGTGTTTCTCTCTGATTTTCTTTTAAGTGGCTCTTCCAAATAAAGAGCTAAACAACTACATATCAACATTCCTAACTGCACTTGATAAGTGGTTAAAGGAGATATGCATACTGTATCAGTTATCAATTGTTGGGTAACAAAGCAGCCCCAAATTTTGTGGTTTAGAACAAAAACAATTATGGGGACTTCCCTAGTGGTCCAGTGGTTAAGAGTCTGCCTTCCAGTGCAGGGGACGTGGGTTCGATCCCTGGTTGGGGAACTAAGATCCCTCATGCCGCGGGGCAACTAAGCCTGTGTGCTGCAACTACTGAGCCCGCGTGCTCTGGAGCTGAGCACCACAACTAGAGAGAAGCCCACCCACTGCAACAAAAGATCCCGCATGCCGCAACTAAGACCCGACGCAGCCAAATAAATAAATTAATTAAAAAAAAACGAGAAAACACTCCATTCCATTCCATTCCATTCCAATAGAATAGAAAACATTCTATTCCACCAGAATAGCTATGAAAAAGACCAGAAGAGGATGTGTGAGGGTGTGGAGCAAAGAGACCTTTAAAGCAAAAACATTTAATTTGCTGATAAATCTTTAATCTGGGCAGCACTCAGCAGGATTGCCCTATCTCTGCTCCCCCTCACAGCGTTAGCAGGGGTGGCTAGTTTGAGAACTAGTGAGTCAAGATGACTCACTCACATGGCTGGCAAGTTGATGCTGGCTTTGTACAGAGCTCAGCCATAACTGTGGGTTGGGGCCCTCAGTACTGCTCCACCTGGGCCTCCTCGCAGCGGCTTAAGCTTTCTCACAGCAGGATGGCTCACTCCTAAGAGCAAGTATATAATCTGATATACTTACTTTGAACCCAAGCAGACACTGTATTGCATTTTTTTTGGTGGGGGGAGGTATGCAGGCCTCTCAATGTTGTGGCCTCTCCCGTTGCGGAGCACAGGCTCCGGGTGCACAGGCTCAGCGGCCATGGCTCACGGGCCCAGCCGCTCCGCGGCATGTGGGATCTTCCCGGACCGCGGCACGAACCCATGTCCCCTGCATCGGCAGGCGGACTCAACCACTGCGCCACCAGGGAAGCCCCTTGCATTTTTTTAACTTAGCCTTGGAGGTCACATCATGTCACTTCTGCCAGAGTCATAAGGCCACCCAAAATCCAGGGGAAGAGCATAGAGCTCACCTCTCAATGGGAGAAGTGTGAAAGAAGAATGTGTGGGATGGTTTGGTTGTTAAAGACAGATTAGGAAAACACAGTCTGCCACAAACACTTTTATGCCTGCAACAATACAGACAGGAAGTCATTGAGTGGGAAAATGCAGTCACAAATGTTAAAAAAAAAAAAAAAGCCAATTTAAAGACTTCCAAAAGAATAAAAAATTTTGAACCCAGTGTTTGGCAAGGCTGAAGGTGCACTGTAAATTGGCACGCATATTTGGAAAGCTGCTTGACAGTGTTCATACTCTTTGACAAAATATAAAAATATTCTTAGTTCTTTTTTTTCACAATTTTATATATATATTGGAATCTATGTTTGCCAGGATTTTAAAACAGTAATCAGAGAGCATTTTTCTTCACTGCAAATGATTAAACAAAGAAAGATTAAATGAAGATGAAATCAAAACTTCAGAGTGCATAATTCTGGAGACCACATAATCACACATATGGAAAAAAAATTCTTAATTCTTAATACTAACAAGATGTCAGTAAATATGATGGTTTCCATCCTGTATGATAATTATATGGGTAGTAAAAATGGCAACTTTGTAGACTTGGAAATATAAGTAAACACACACACAAGACACACACTAATAAAACAGAACAAAAATAGTATGCATAAAATTTTAGAACAATACAATATGTATAGATATAGACACTGGCAGATTAAAAGTGAATATGGAGCAGTAGAAATAGAATTTAATGGCCTTTGTGGTGTCTTTTTAATAAATTTGCTTAAATGTATAGTATTGATATATAATTTTAATATAGTATGTAAATTAAATATATCACAAGTGCCAACAATCATAAATACAGTGCATTAAAGAAAGAACTCACAAAAATAGAGCCATGCTACTTTATCATACATAGGCTAATACATACTACTTATTGCAAATGTTGAGTGTCTAGTTAAGAATAATTTGCTTGCCCTTTAGAATTTAGAAGAATTCTTGGGTTATAAATTGGAGGATTGCTGGCACAACGTAAAATAACGGTCTCTGGAAGTTAATTACCACCCCAAAATTTCTTTTAAAATCCTGGTAGAACTCTCTCTCTAGAAGATTGACGTGAGATGAAGGACTATAAGGAAAGACCTCCCTACCCACCTGCCTCAGTCCCTCAAAATTACAAAAATTATAAAGACAAAGAAAAAATGCATACTGTTGCTTAAAAATAACAAAATATGCTACCAGTAGGTCTAAATTTTTGAAGAATTCCAGAACTACTGAAAGCTTATAGCATCTGATCAATAGAGCGAACATCAGTTTAAAACCTAGTGCAGATTGTAACCAGTGTTGCAATGGGGATGCGGTGTTGATGGTGGGGAGGCTGTGTGTGGGCTGGGGAGGGAGTGTGTGGGAACAGTCTGTACTTCCTGCTTAATTTTGCTGTGAACTTAAAACTGCTCTGAAGAATGAAGTCTATTCATAAAAAAGACAACAACTAGACACCCTAGTGCATCAGAGATTCTAGACGTAGGAATAACTCAAGTTATGTTGGAATGTTCTAAGCTTATCAAGTAAGACCCCTCTCCTTTCCTTTCCATTGTCGTGCTATTGCCTTACCATGACTAAGATTGTTTTTTCCATTGCACATCAATAAGCAGGTTTGAAATGATGCAACAGCTTTCTCTAATTTTATTGCGCAATGGTAGTGAGTAGAGCACTGAGTCAGTTGGAGAAAAAACAGCATATCTTAAGTCAGGTGAATAAGACCACTTTAATAATAGTACCCCTCAAACTGCGTCTTTACTGTACTTTACAATGAGTAGTTAATTGTAATAAGCTAATTGTCCACATATTATAGCATAGCAAAGTAGAAAGCCAGAAGTTGCATGACCTCCCCAAACCTGTCAAACAATAGAACAATTGGAATATCTCATAATTCCTAACTTTCTGATATTCCCTTGGACTTCTAAGAGGGACTTGAGGCTCAGATAGACTTAATTAGACTCTGATAATGAAAATAGCTTAACACGTATTGAGCACTATTATATTCCAGGTACTATGCCAAGTGCTTGATGTGTATTACCTCAGAAGATCCATCCACAGGACAGCTCTGTGAGGTAAGTATTACTATTATTATTCCCGTTTTACAAGTGAGAAAACTGAGGTCCAGAGATGTTTAAGCAATGTGCTAAAGTCTTACAGCTGGTTAAGTGGCAGAGTCCAGTGTGACTTGGGCAGTTTGGCTCCAGAGCCCATGCTCTTGATTTTATGTGTAGGGGAGACACTTTGGGGCTATGGACTGGAGGGGTGGAGAGCTTTGAAGAGTTTTTATGGGGTGGGAGTCGAGAAATGAATCATACTGTTGGGCAGTCCAGACGCTTCAAGAGGAGTTGTTGCTGCCTGGAAGTAAATGCTGATTCTCCTTCCAACAGGTTATTATCTTACTCGATTACTCTTTCTCTAGACATCTTTTCTTCCTTTTTTTCCTGTGGATTGATATCAAGCTTAAGGAGGGGTGGCCACCAATAACAAGCCAGCCGTCCTCATGTGCAGAACAGTGTGTACACATGGAAAAGCAGTTCAGGCATAGCAGAGGGAGGCTCACGTATGGTGATCTTTCAAATTTCAAAGCAAAATATGGGGAGCATAGTTTCATTCGTTCGCCACGTTGATGTGTTTAAAATTACGTCTGTTATTGGTTTTGTTTTTGTCAAGATTTTCATAGAAAGCTATATATCTGTACTGTACTAACTGGTGACCATATTCTTAAAACTGTAATACTTATATAGGCTCATTGTAACAAAAAAAATCAAAGAGTGCAGATTTGTATAGAACAAAAACTTTTCACTTGGATCAGAGACTTAAATGTAAAGATGAACCTATAAAATAACTGGAGGAAAACATTGGTGAATTTAAATAATAATCTTGGAGGGAAGGAAGAACTCTAAGTATAAAACAATATCCTGACATGATGAGGGAAGACGTCAACACATTAGATTGCATAAAACTTTTTCATGAAAAATGTACCATAAACTACAGTGATTAGCAAAAGCAGGAACACAAAATTTAACACCTATAATAAACAGCTATTTGAAAAATATATACAAAGAGCTACTTCAAATCAGTAAGAAAAATAAAATTAAGTAGAAAAGTAGGCAAAGAATATAGTTTACAAAAAAAAAACATAAAAATGCTTTGACCTAACTCATGAATAAAATATTAATGCACTAATGAGATGTAATTTTCATCTGATTACCAAAGGTTTAAGCTTTTTATAATACCCAGTATTGGCAGGGGTGTGAAGAAAAAAGTATGCTCACATATACGTATAAGAGTGTAAATTATTGAAACCTTTTAGAAGACAATATAGCAGTATTTATGACCATTTAAAATTCTCAGTCTTATAGACCAAGAATTCTATTAGGAATTTATCGTACGTACATATTAATTCAGACACTCCAAAATATGTGTCATTGTGCCATTGTTTGTTTTTTTTTTTTTTTTTTTTTTTTTTTTTTGGCTGTGTTGGGTCTTCATTTCTGTGCTAGGGCTTTCTCTAGTTGTGGCAAGCGGGGTGGGGGGGCACCCTTCATCGCAGTGCGCGGGTCTCCCACTATCGCAGCCTCTCTTGTTGCGGAGCACAGGCTCCAGACGCGCAGGCTCAGCAGCCGTGGCTCACGGGCCCAGCCGCTCCGCGGCATGTGGGATCCTCCCAGACCAGGGCTCGAACCCGTGTCCCCTGCACTAGCAGGCAGACTCTCAACCACTGCGCCGCCAGGGAAGCCCCATTGTTTGTTTTTAATAGGGAAAAGCTGTAATAACCTAAATGTTCTTCTGTACAGGAAAGGATAAACTCTGACATTTCCCTTTGACAAAATACCATCCAGTATTTAAAATAATGAAGCAGGACTAAATGTGCTTACTTGAAAAGATGTTTAGAATACATGATTTAGTGAAAAAAGCTATTTGCAGTACAATATCTATGAAATGATCCCATTTGGGAATGTGTGTTTTGTAGTGTATGCATGTATTGGTTAGGATGCTTTTGTTGTAAGTAAACAGATAATCATGAAATTGATCAGGTCCCATAATTTGAAGTGTAGAGGCTGGTTGGGTTTACAGTTTAGCTTTAGTGGCTTAATCTGCTGTCTCAGCTCCGTTTCCCTGATTCTCCTGGCTCAGCCTTCTCTGCTGACTTCTCAGACTGGTTCTAGCAGTTCTGACCCTCATCTCCAATCATGGTTCTCTTGAGAGGAAGCCCTCCCCCCAGCAAATTTCCCCTTGCATCTCATTGGTCTGAACTGAATCATAGCAGTGACTTGTGAGCCCATTCTCAGCTGGATCCCCCGGACAGGGAAATACCCTGCATGGATAGCTTAGGTCTGGCTTTCTGAATCAGGTACCAGCAAGGGAGGATTTAACATGATTGTCTGAGACCCATTAGAGTTCACCCAAGAGGTGAAGTCAAGGTCATCCTACCCCCACCCCTCCCCCAAAAAGTCCCAAACAAATAAATGGCAACTGGACGTGAAATGGAATGGAAGGGAATTAGGGCTATGGGGTAGAAAGCGATTTCTTTTTTCATTTCTTAGCGTTCTACACCATTAATTTTTTTTTTTAACATAGCTGCATGTGTCTGACTCAGGATCACAGCAGGAATCCTATGAACAGATGGCATACTCAAAAGAGTTTAATGAAGAGACTAATAAAGAGATGACTTACCAATGCATGGGTGAGGTTAAAGGAACAAAAAATGGGATGGGTAAGCTTGCAGGGACTAGCAACAGCAGGAAGTTGTTCCTAGTCCTAGGCCTGCAGGGGCCAGGGGTGTGCAGTCAGTGGGGAACGGTGTTAAGGGAGCCTAGAGTGAGCTGGTGCTGAGGAAGAGGAATGAAGAGCTGCCGCTGCCTGAACAGTTGTGAGGCCGGAAGGTAGTGCTTGTGTGGGTGATAAATGAATACCTCATGCCCTTCAGTCTCCTGATGGTGCTTCCCATTTGCCAACCCAGCTGCAACCAGAAACCAGAGGGCAAGGGGAAGGCAATCTGTAGAAGTCCGCCTCCTGGGACTCAGAGCAGGGAGTGGTTAGGGAATGGCTGACTAGGGACAAGTGGAGCAAACAGCCAGCACAGCGTATATTACCTAATTGAAAACATCGATACTTTTTTAAAATTAAAAAAATGTGGGAAATCCTACACATGCTACGACATGGATGAACCTTGAGGACATTATGCTAAGTGAAATAAATCAGTCCCAAAAGGACAAATACGATTATGATTCTCCTGTATGAGGTAACTAAAATAGTCAAATGCAGAGAAACAGAAAGTAGGATGGTGGTTGCCAGAGGCGGGGGTGGGGTGGGGGGTGGGGGTGGGGCAGGGGAAATGCAGAGTCATTGTTCAGTGGGTATATGGTTTCAGTTTTGCAAGATCAAAAGAGTTCTGGAAACTGGTTGCACAACAGCGTCAATATACTTAACACTACTGAACTGTACACTTAAAAATGATTATGATGGATTACGGCCATTTTAATAAGCATGAAGGGTATCTCATTGTTTTAATTTGTAACTCCTTCATAACATACTAAGTTGAGCATCTTTTCATATACATATCTTCCATCTCTACATCTTCTTTGGTAAAGTGTCTATTCAGGTTTCTTCCCTATTTTTTGATTGGGTTGTTTGTTTTATTATTGTTGAGTTTTAAGAGTTGTTTGTATATTTTGGATAACAGTCCTTTATCAGATATATCTTTTACAAATATGTTCTCAGTCTGTGGTTTGTCTTCTCATTCTCTTGCAAATGCCTTTTGTAGATCAGAAGTTTTAAATTTTAATAAGGTCCAGTTTATCCATTCTTTCTTTCACTAACAATACCCCAAACTAGGAGCAACAGGAATTCTCATTCATCGCTAGTGGGATACAAAATGATGCAGCCTTTGGAAGACAGTTTGACAGTGTCTTGCAAAACTAAACATTCTTTTACCATATGATTTAGCAGTCATGCTCCTTGATTTTACCCAAATGAGTTGAAAACTCATGTTCACACAAAAACCTGCACACAGATGAGCAGCTTTGTTCATAACTGCCAAAACGTGGAAGCAACCAAGATGTCCGTCAGTAGGTGAATGGCTAAATAAACTGTGGTACTTCCAGACAATGTAATATTCGTGCTAAAAAGAAATGAGCTATCAAGACGTGAAAAGATATGGAGGAACCTTAAAAGCATATGACTAAGTGAAAGAAGCCAATCTGAAAAGGCTACCTACTGTATGATTCCAACAATACGACATTTTGGAAAAAGCAAAAGTCTGAAGACAGTGAAAAGATCCGTGGTTGTCAGGGGTTAGGAGGGAGAGAGGGATGAAGAGGTGGAATACAGAGGATTTTTAGGGCAGTGAAACTAGTTGGTATGATACTATAATGGTGGCTACATGTCATTGTACGTTTGTCTAAACTCAAGGAACGTACAACACCAAGAGTGAATCCTGATGTAAACTGTGGACTCTGGGTGATGATGATGAGTCAGTGGAGGTTCATCAATTGTAACAGATGCAACAGTCTGGTGGGAGATTTTGATATGGGAGAGGCTGTATGTACATGGCGGGGGGAGGTATATGGGAAATCTCTGTACCTTTGACTCAGTTTTGCTGTGAACCTAATACTGCTCTCAAAAATAAAGTCTCTTTTTTTAAAATGGTTATGATAGTACATTTATGTTATGTGTTTTTAACCACAATTTTTTTTAGAATGTGAAAGTCTTTTCTTTCTTCCTCACTCCCTAATCTCACCAGCAAAAAAGACCATCAAAGTGTTCATATTTTTAATCAAGTTTTAAACTTCACACTCTTTTATTTTCTGGAGATGATGATTTTAAAGCAATACTGTGCTCAGAGAGGGGTCCTGACTACAGAAATACAGATTTGTGAGTTACCAGCATGGGTGTGATACTTCTATCATGGACATGGATGAAATCTCCAGGTACTATGTGCAAAGAAGGCAGGAGAGGCTGAGGAGGAACCCAGGGAAACCCAGAGAGAGAAGGAGGAGTCGGCCAAGAAGAATGAAAAATTAACAAAGAACCAATATGAAGGCAGGAACCAAGGACAGAGAGCTTTTTAAGTATAAACGCATACATCCAAGTCACAGTGAGATGCCACTTCACACTCTTTAGGATGGCTATTATTTTTGAAAAGAGAAAAACAAGTGCTGACAAGGATGTGGAAAAAATGCACTGCTGGTGGGAATGTAAAACGTTTTAGCCATGTGGAAAACAGTTTGGCAAGTCTTCAACAAGTTAAACATAGAATTATCATATTGTAATAGGGAAGAACTTTTGTATTCTATTGTAAGTTAATCACTAAAGGGATGTTGCCTATAAGCCTAAAGTATACATAATGGCCCATCTCTGGGAACCCTGTCTCACAGGTAATAAACATTAAGCTAAAATACCTTTGTTTAGCTGACAGAAAACATCCTGACCAGGCCCACCTATTGAATGACTACAGGAAAGAAGAAATTAATACATCTCCTCCTGAGTCTGGCTGGGACCAGGACTTTACCCCCTTCCCTTTTAGTATAAAAGAAGCCTGAATTCTAACTCAGGGAAGGTGGTTCTTTGGGACACGAGTCCACCATCTTCTTTGTCTGCTGGCTTTCCAAATAAAGTCGCTATTCCTTGCCCAACAACTCATCTCTTGATTTATTGGCCTGTTGTGCAGTGAGCAGTATGAGCTTGGACTAGGTAACAATACGATCCAGAAATTCCACTACTCAAAAGATTGAAAGCAGGGACTCAAACAGATATTTGTATATGAGTGTTCATACAGCATTATTCACAATAGCCAAAAAGTGGAAACATCCTAAATGTCCACTTTTGGATAAACAAAATCAATAAACAAAATGTGGTATATACATACAATGGAATATTATCATCTTAAAAGGGAATGAAGTTCTGCTACAACATGGATGAATCTTGAAAACATTATGCTAAGTGAAATAAGTCAGACACAAAAAGGCAAATAGTGTATGATTCCACTTATATAAGGTACCTACAATAGGCAAATTCATAGAGACAGAAAGTAGAATAGAGGTTACCAGGGGCTGGAGGGTAGGGGAGACTGGGGAGTTATGACTTAGTGGGTATAGAGGTTCATTTTGGAAAGGTGAAAAAGTTCTGTGGATGGATGGTGGTGATGATTGCATGACAATGTGAATGTATTTATGCCGCTGAACTGTATACTCAAAATGGTTAGAATGGTACATTTTATGTTATGTATATCTTACCACACAGAAAATAATAAAGGCATGAAAGGAGCCAGACACTAAAGAGTACACACTGTATGAGTCCATTTATATGAAGTTCAAGAACAGGCAAACCTAATTGGAGGTGGGTAGGGTCTGAGCAGCAGCTACCTTAATATATGTGTGTGTGGGGGGGGGGGAGGAAGTTGGAGCAAAAGAAAAACACAGTGTACATTTCAAGGAGTTTTGAAAAGGGGGCAAATCGGGTAATGTTAGCTAGGAAAGCCTAGAATGAAGTTTTTTTTTTTAGGAAAAAGAAAGTCGAATATATTTTTAGTTTAAGGAACAGATGGACAGGGAAGGATGACACAGAGGGGAAGAGACGGATGACATTCTGAGATATGAGGGGAGAGGATGTGGAGGGGAACGTCTGGGGCCATCCTCGGAAAAGCATAGGGCACCTCTCCCACTGTGACTATGGGACAAAGGGCAAGGATGGGCAAGGATTAGCCAGGTGAGGATGTAGAAGAGAAGCATAATAAAGTTGCACGGTCTTTATTTCACTATACTCAACGGGCTTCTCCTAGCCTGTTTAATATCTCCAACATCCCTCCAAATTCTAACCATTCTAGTCTGTTGCTCTCTCTAAAACTGAGCTTGATCAGTATCCACCACCTTAAAAATCATTTCTGTTGAAGTTTTCCTTGTTTGAACGTATAGGTATTTGATGAGAAGACCTCTACAGTTTATTCAAGGCTCATGATTTTGTTTTAACATGGATGTGAATTTTAGAATAAAACGGTTGGAAAATATATGTATTTTTTTACATCTTTATTGGACTATAATTGCTTTACAATGTTGTGTTAGTTTCTGCTGTATAACAAAGTGAATCAGCTATACATATATCCCCGTATCCCCTCCCTCTTGCAACTTCCTCCCACCCTCCTTATCCCACCTCTCTAGGTGGTCGGAGAGCACCGACCTGATCTCCCTGTGCTATGCACCTGCTTCCCACTGGCTATCTGTTTTACATTTGGTAGTATACATGTCAATGTTACTCTCTCATTTTGTCCCAGCTTACCCTTCCCCCTCCCTGTGTCCTCAGTCCATTTTCTATGTCTGCATCTTTATTACTGTCCTGCCTCTAGGTTCATCAGACCATTTTTTTTAGATTCCATATATACGTGTTAGCATATGGTATTTGTTTTTCTGTTTCTGACTTACTTCACTCTGTATGACAGACTCTAGGTCCATCCACCTCACTACAAATAACTCAATTTAGTTTCCTTTTTTTTTCCTTTAATAAATTTACTTATTATTTTTGGCTGCGTGGGTCTTCATTGCTGCGTGTGGGCTTTCTCTAGTTGCGGTCAGTGGGGGCTACTCTTCATTGTGGTGCGTGGGCTTCTCATTGCAGTAGCTTCTCTTGTGGACCACGGGCTCTAGGTGTGCAGGCTCCATAGTTGTGGCTCGCAGGCTCTAGGGTGCAGGCTCAGTAGTTGCATCACACGGGCTTCATTGCTCCACAGCATGTGGGATCTTCCCAGACCAGGGATTGAACCCGTATCCCCTGCACTGGCAGGTGGATTCTTAACCACTGCACCACCAGGGAAGTACTCAATTTCATTTCTTTTTATGGCTGAGTAATATTCCATTGTATATATGTGCCACATCTTCTTTATCCATTCATCTGATGATGGACACTTAGGTTGTTTCCATCTCTGGGCTATTGTAAATAGTACTGAAGTGAACATTGTGGTACATGACTCTTTTTGAATTATGGTTTTCTCAGGGTATATGCCCACTAGTGGGATTGCTGGATCATATGGTAGTTCTATTTTTAGTTTTTTAAGGAACCTCCATATTGTTCTCCCTAGTAGCTGTATCAATTTACATTCCCACCAACAGCGCAAGAGGGTTCCCTTTTCTCCACACCTTCTCCAGAATTTATTGTTTGTAGATTTTTTGATGATGGCCATTCTGAGTGGTGTGAGGTGTTACCTCATTGTAGCTTCGATTTGCATTTCTCTAATGATTAGTGATGTTGAGCATCTTTTCATGTGTTTGTTGGCAATCTGTATATCTTTGGAGAAATGTCTATTTAGGTCTTCTGCCCATTTTTGAATTGGGTTGTTTGTTTTATTGATATTGAGCTGTGTGAGCTGCTTGTATCTTTTGGAGATTAATCCTTTGTCAGTTGCTTCATTTATAGATATTTTCTCCCATTCTGAGGGTTGTCTTTTACTGCTTTTTTATGGTTTCCTTTGCTGTGCAAAAGCTTTTAAGTTTCATTAGATCCCATTTGTTTATTTTTGTTTTTATTTCCATTTCTCTAGGAGGTGGGTCAGAAAGGATCTTGCTGTGATTTATGTCATAGAGTGTTCTGCCTGTGTTTTCTTCTAAGAGTTTTATAGTGTCTGGCCTTATATTTAGGTCTTTAATCCATTTTGAGTTTATCTGTGTGTATGGTGTTAGGGAGTGTTCTAATTTCATTCTTTTACATGTAGCTGTCCAGTTTTCCCAGCACCACTTATTGGAGAGGCTGTCTTTTCTCCATTGTATACTCTTGCCTCCTTTATCAAAGATAAGTTGAACATATGTGTGTGGGTTTATCTCTGGGCTTTCTATCATGTTACATTGGTCTATATTTCTGGTTTTGTGCCAATACGATACTGTCTTGATAATTGTAGCTTTGTAGTTTGGTCTGAAGTCCAGGAGCCTGATTCCTCCAGCTCCGTTTTTCTTTCTCAAGATTGCTTTGGCTCTTCGGGGTCTTTTGTGTTTCCATACAAATTGTGAAATTTTTTGTTCTAGTTCTGTGAAAAGTGCCATTGGTGGTTTGATAGGGATTGCATTGAATACGTAGATTGCTTTGGGTAGTATAGTCATTTTCACAATGTTGATTCTTCCAATCCAAGAACATGGTATATATCTCTCCATCTGTTTGTATCATCTTTAATTGCTTTCATCAGTGTCTTACAGTTTTCTGCATACAGGTCTTTTGTCTCCTTAGGTAGGTTTATTCCTAGGTATTTTATTCTTTTTGTTGCAATGGTAAATGGGAGTGTTTCCAAGAATTTCTCTTTCAGATTTTTCATCATTAGTGTATAGGAATGCAAGAGATTTCTGTGCATTAACTTTGTATCCTGTTACTCTACCAAATTCACTGATTAGCTCTAGTAGTTTTCTGGTAGCATCTTTAGGATTCTCTATGTATAGTATTATATCATCTGCAAACAGTGACAACTTTACTTCTTCTTTTCCGATTTGGATTCCTTTTATTTCTTTTTCTTCTCTGATTGCTGTGGCTAAAACTTCCAAAACTATGTTGAATAAAAGTGAAGAGAGTAGGCAACCTTGTCTTGTTTCTGATCTTAGAGGAAATGGTTTCAGTTTTTCACTATTGAGAGCGATGTTGGCTGTTGGTTTGTCATATATGGCCTTTATTATGTTGAGGTAGCTTCCCTGGAGAGTTTTTATCATAAATCGGTGTTGAATTTTGTCAAAAGCTTTTTCTGCACCTATTGAGATGATTATATGGTTTTTGTCCTTCAGTTTGTTAATGTGGTGTATCACATTGATTGATTTGCATATACTGAAGAAACCTTGCATTCCTGGGATAAACCCCACTTGATCATCGTGTATGATCCTTTTAATGTGCTGTTGGATTCTGTTTGCTAGTATTTTGTTGAGGATTTTTGCATCTATGTTCATCAGATGTATTGGCCTGTAGTTTTCTTTCTTTGTAATATCTTTGTCTGGTTTTGGTATCAAGGTGATGGTGGCCTTGTAGAATGAGCGGGAGTGTGCCTCCCTCTGCTATATTTTGGAAGGGTTTGAGAAGGATAGGTGTTAGCTCTTCTCTAAATGTTTGATAGAATTCACCTGTGAAGCCATCTGGTCCTGGACTTTTTTGGAAGATTTTTTTTTTTCTTTTTTTTTTTTGGCGGTATGCAGGCCTCTCACTGTTGTGACCTCTCCCGTTGCGGAGCACAGGCTCCGGACGCGCAGGCTCAGTGGCCATGGCTCACGGGCCCAGCTGCTCCACGGCATGTGGGATCTTCCCGGACCAGGGCACGAACCCGGGTCCCCTGCATCAGCAGGCGGACTCTCAACCACTGCACCACCAGGGAAGCCCAGTCCACGCTCCCTTTTGATCCCCTGCCCTCCCAGTGGTTCCCCAATTTCCCCCTTCAGGAATGGGATCCCTTCCTCTCCCACAGCCACCCCTCAGGGGCGCCGGTCCCGTCCCGCCTCCACTTCTCCCCCTTCACTTCCCCCATGACCCATGTCCTACCCGGTCGCTGGGGGTTCTTCCCGTCCCCTTAGGTGCCTGGTAGGTGCCCTAATTGTGCAGAGACACGAATTCCATGTCCTCCTAGTACACCATTTTGACTCTGCCCTCCAGTATATGTATTTTTAATTTCCTCTGTGTCCTGAATTTAATAAATACAGCTAAGAAGTAGGCACATTTATGCCAAAATTATGTTGGAGGTAGAGAGCTATCTTCCTTCCTCACAAAAGTTTGGTTGTTTTATTACTATTTTTTTGAAGTGAGAACTTTCTTTTCATTCCACAAAGAAAACTGATTTCAGACTTAGATAACTAAATTAAGTATATCCACATGTATTTGATGTATCAAAATTTGTTAGTAGGTGATGATAATTGGACAAGTTTGTCTATTCAGAACTGTGAAGACTTCATTACAGCTTGGCAGCCTGTGATAAGATTCTGGGACTGCTCTAAGACGTGTGGTCTCATTAGCTCAGAATAGAGGCCTCTGTTGAAAGGCAGGCAATATTGCAGTAGGAGCCTGGCTAGAAGACTACCTCCTAAAAATCATTCAGAAAAGCCCCTTTCAAAAGGCACACAGACAATTCAAAAGGCAAAATTATAAATAGCTAATGCATAGAGGAAAATGGAAAGCTCCATTAATTTTCAAAGGATGAAAATTTAAATGCCACTCAAGATGCCATTTTATCTTGTCATATTAATAACATTTGTAAAATTATACTTAAGGGTAAAGTGATGGCAAATCTCATGGATTTCTTGTGAGAGTATAAATTGGCTTATCTTTTCAAAAAACAATAGAAGAATATGGATCAAAAGCCTTAACAATTGATTCAAATGGCCATACCTTTTGAATCAATTATTGCAGTGCTAGGATGTCATCCTTTAAAGACTTCAGAAAAGTGGATAAAAGCGTTTTTGCACAAAGAAATTCACTGCAGTGCTAATTATGATAGAAAAAATTAGAAACACCTGAATGTCTAACAATGGGGGCTTCAATTATGAAAGATATACCTGATATTACACATTTTATAGTCATTTAAAATGTTTATGAAGAAGTTTTAACTCTGGGGAAAATGTGACATAGGGTAAGTGATACAATATTATTTTACTGTATTGAAATATGTATGTGTGTGTGTCAAAACTTAAAGTGGTTATCTCTAAGTGGCAGGGTTTTAAGTGATTGTTTTCTCCTTTTTTTATACTGCTCCCTATTTTTCACAATGGATGGGCAACATTTTTTAAATCAGAATATAAAGTTATTTTTTAATAAAGGGAGAAAGTTACTTCTGATCATTTTTGGTAATAGTTACATACCTGTACTCCAGTAAAATGGGCCAAGATATCCAGCTGCAGTCAGCTATTCATTCAACAATATTTATTAAGCACCTGCTGTGCAGCAAGCTCATGATATGTGCTGGGGATACAAGGGTAGAGAAGACACCTGGACATAGGCTGGCCCTTACCGAGCTTACAATCTGGTGGAAGGTATAGTGCAGTAGTTTGCCAGGGTTGCCATAACAAAGGACCGCAGACTGGGTGGCTTAAAAGAACATAAATTTATTTTCTTACAATTCTGGAGGCTAACAAGTCCAAGATCAAGATGTTGGAGGGTTGGCTTCTTCCAAGGTCTCTCCCCTAGGCTGGTAGATAACCATCTTCTCCCTCTGTCTTCACATCTTCAAACTGAGTGTGTCTGTGTCCACATTTCCTCTTCTTACAAGTCATATTGGATTAAGGTCCACTCTCATGACCTCATTTCAATTTAATTACCTCTTTCAAGACGCTATCTCCATTGCCTCTCGGCCTTTTGACTAAGAAAAGAAAAGACCCTATCTCCAAATAGAGTCGTCTTCTGAGGGGTCACCTGTACTGGGTTTAGGACTTCAGCATATGAATTTGGGAGAGACACAGCTCAGCCCATAACATAGGCAATGGCAGTAAAACAAGCAGTTGCATCAGGAAGAAGAACTGGAAAAGCTGAGACCAAAGACTAGACACTATCATCACGCTCCAAGCACTACTGGTCATTTCTAGGGAGAGCGTTGTGCTTACTCTATTACAACACTTGCTGCTTTCAGTCTTCTTTTTCAGTGTGTCTGTATGTTTTGGAGCTTCTTTATTTAACAGGTTGACAGGAATGAAACAAATTTTCATCTAGTTAGGATGAAATGCAGCTGACATTTAAAATTTATCTTCTCTTCAGAGTGTCAGAAAATGAATATTTATTCTTTGATCCTGATATTACAAAGTCATTCATTATCTTTCAGGGACCAGATTGGGTTGTGAATTGATACCTGCTGAGTTCCCAGATGAGCGTATGTCATGATTCCCAAGATGGGCTTGGCTGGTTCTAAGTCTCTAGAGCTGTAAACAAACAGAGGTCTGGGGAATAAACTCTTTACTTCTCTGTGACTCATTTTCAAAATTCAGAAGAACATTTTTTTTTATCGTATCATATATAGAGTCTGCCTAATTCACAGTCCACTTCCTATAAACCTGTATTTCTTTTGGTCTCAAATCCTTCATGGCATGTGGCAGGCTAAAAGTAAATTTATTAAATTCATTTTAAGTTCTTTAAAAATAGAGCAGATTCTCGTGGCTGGATAGATCACGGCTGCAAAATGTTTGTTAGATTGCATTCATATATACAACTCATGGCCGTTCCATTCCAAGAACAGACAGAATTTCACATAATCATTTGAAAAGCAGTAGAAGGTTGGTGTAGCCTAGTGGTTAAGGGCCTGGGCTCTAGGGGCAGCAGCACCCCTTTCCACCCCCAGGAGGATTGTGAAGATGAAATGAACGAGCCCTTGGAGAGCCCTTGGAATCGTGTCCAGTGCACAGTGACCTGTGCAATCTGCAGGAGCTGCTATTATTAGACTTTGCAGAGCAGACTTTCTATCTGATGGGATCTCTTTCCTACACTGAGTCCAGACTTAGCTCTAGTCTGATACTCAAGATCGAACTCTGACTCAAGAGTGAGTGCCCTATGACAACTTTGAGCCCCTTCTGATGGTTACTTTTTTAAAAAAATTTTATTTATTTATTTTTGGCTGCGTTGGGTCTTTGTTGCTGCGCGCAGGCTTTCTCTAGCTGTGGTGAGCGGGGGCTACTCTTTGTTGCGGTGTGCGGGCTTCTCATTGCGGTGGCTTCTCTTGTTGCAGATCACGGACTCTAGGCTCATGGGCTTTAGTAGTTGTGGCTCGCGGGCTCTAGAGTGCAGGCTCAGTAGTTGTGGCGCACGAGCTTAGTTGCTCCGGCATGTGGGATCTTCCCGGACCAGGGCTCGAACCTGTGTCCCCTGCATTGGCAGGCGGATTCTTAACCACTGCGCCACGAGGGAAGCCCTGATGGTTACATTTTAATAAGGTAAATTTTTGACCTATTTGAAGGTCAGCCTTTGGCTAGCTGGATCCACACAATTACAGTGATTCCCCTTTCTATGACTAGCAACATTAAAATTCGTACAAATTTGGAAGTGTATTGTTAGGTGCCTTTCCATGAACTTGTAAGTACTTCTTAGTCCCCTGAATTCCTCTAAGTCATCTGTGAATAGTCACCTTATAGGACAGACACTTTCATGCCTGCTTCCCCTTAAAGTTCTTGTGCAGGCTTCTGGGACTTTTTTTTTTTTTTTTTTTTTGCTTCTGGGACTTTGTTCCAATCTCTGGGGCTCTTTTGTTTTCAGTTTGCAATGCCCTTGTTCTTCTTCACCAACATTATCCTTCCTTTATTTCCAAATTGGACCCCAGACCTCTGGGATCTTATTTTTTTATTCCTCTGCTTGATCCCTAATTAATACTTATATATTTTTACACTATATTATTTTATGAATTATTGCTTGAAAAATGTGTTTGTTTCTTATTTGTGCCTTTTGTCCCTCTGTTAGACCGTACAGTAGAATCCTTAACAATAAAGCACATGTCCTTGAATTCTTTTGTAGTTTATCCTACTGTATACACTAAATAACACTTACTGCTTACTGTGGTCATTTTATTATGTTTTCCTCCTAATCCCAATTGCTCTTCTCTACTTTGTAACCCAGCCTTTCTAGCTGGTCTTCTTATAGTTAATGTATACCATCTAGAGGGTTTTCTGTCCTCTTGGATTTTATATTGTCAAGTATCTTCTGATAACTTGTTTTACTTTTCTCTATTGCCCAATCTATTTACACATCATACCGGTGAAATTGAACAGTTGATACGTTTCTCAGAATATACAAAGGAAAAAAATAAGCAAAGTGCTTATTTTTTTGCTTATTTTTTGCCTTTTTTTGCTCTGGGTAGAAGTGAGCCCTTCCTCTTTGTGGTCCCTACAGTATTGTTTATCACACATTTTTGTGTAATAAAGAATTTTTATCTTTTCCATTTACCTCGACTAAACTCTCCAAAAGCCACGCATAATTCACCTGTCAGCTTTGGACCTAGTTTTGGGGATTGGGACCGTGAGTTTTTATCCAGATAGATTTAATTTATTCATAACTAATTTTTTTATTTTAAAAAATTTTGGGAAAAATGTACATAACATAAAATTTACCATTTTAACCTTTTTTTTTTTTTTTTTGCGGTATGTGGGCCTCTCACTGCTGTGGCCTCTCCCGTTGCGGAGCGCAGGCTCCGGACGCGCAGGCTCAGCAGCCATGGCTCACGGGCCCAGCCGCTCCACGGCAGGTGGGATCTTCCCAGACTGGGGCGCGAACCCGTGTCCCCTACTTTGGCAGGCGGACTCTCAACCACTGCGCCACCAGGGAAGCCCCATTTTAACCATTTTTAAGTGTACAGATCAGTGGCATTAAATACATTCACATTGTTGTGCAACAATCATCACTATCCATCTCCAGAATTCTTCTCATCTTCCCAAACTGAAACTCTGCGCCTATTGGACAATTACTAACTCCTCATCCTCTTCTCACCTCAGCCCCTGGGAAGCACCATCCTGCTTCCTATCTCTATGAAGTTGACTACACTAGGTCCCTCATTATATTAAGAGGATTCATATAGTATTTGGCCTTTTGTGTCTGGCTTGTTTCACTTGGCATAGTGTCTTCAAGGTTAATCCATGCTGTAGCATGTGTCAGAATTTCATTTGTTCTTAAGGCTGAACACAATTTTTATTTTAATGGTTGCAAAATGTTCCCTTTCTGTTGTGTGTGTTTAGGTATTTCCTCTTTCTTAGCAACTCTTGCTAATGAAAGTCGAGCTCTGTCTTTAAATGTACCTATGTTTTTTGAGGCCTGAAATAACTGGAAAATTAAAAAGAAAAATAGACAAGTCTACTATCCAGGAAATCTCATTAAAAACATGTCTTCTTGCTTTTATCAGAAATACACATATTTTAAGATGCATTTAAGATTTTTCTTTAGAAGCAGAGGAAGCCAGGCGTTCAAATGTGTGACTTTCTTGTTGTGCTTCAGTAATGATTACCGCGTCATCTTGGTCAATGTATTTACCGACCATAAAAGGAGAAAAATGTGCATTTCCTTGATAATACTGAGAATGAGTTGGCAAGTGGTCTCTGAGCTCTGGGATGGGCTGAAGGGTGAAAGGGAAGATGTTTTAACCTTCCAAGATTTGAGTTAAAGCCTTTAAAACTGTTTTTTCCCCAATAATTGCTAAGATTATTAAATGCAAAACTGGGTAAGGAAGCTTCTGGCATGTATTTATTTCAGACAGCAAGCTATTAAAACAGTGAGAAACACAGTGAGACGTCAGGGACATAAAAGGCAAATTACATATAACAATCTTGGTAGTTTAAAATATATTTTTCAATATGAATGAAGTCTCTGATAACAAGCCTGGAACTTCACAGGGTATGGATGTTCTCTTTTTTCTTACAGGAAGGGAAACTTTAAATTGGATTTTATTTTATTACCCCAGGTGGAAGAAACATTTTTGCAGTCATTATTTATACCCTGCCTACTACAAAAATTATTTGAGAAAATATTAAAGGATGTATTTAAGAAATCTGAATATAAATTCTCCAAATATCTTTTCTTGTTCAGGCACTGACCTTTTCTCTGAAAAGATTAACGGAAATCTTAATGAAGAACATTAACTCTGATGACTGGGGAAATAGTCTAGCAGCCTCTCAGATGGTGTGGCTGTGTCTTGTGTATCTGGGGTCGGTTACTTCAGCCCTCTCTTGTATTAGGATTTTCTTGGCCCGTAAATAGAGTCACCATATGTTCTAGATTTTCTGGTACGGCCCCAATTAAAAATATTCTTTCCTGTTGTTAGACCATGTGTCCAGCCATACGTCCGGATATTTTTATGGAAAATGTGGTCAGCTTACTCATAATTTTCAGTATTTCTCTAACGGGCCTTTCCTTTCATGGTACCCAGAGGCCTCTGCGCCTGGGATGGGCTGTGCATCCGTCCTACTCAGTCTGTGAGAGTCAGCTGATGTCTCTGCATCTCTGTAGAGCCCAACCTGCCTTTTCCAACCATCTCCAGAAACCTTCTTTCTCTCATCTCTTAAACTGTTGTTACACTCTACCTAGCATTTGATTGTATGTGGTCTTATAGTTTTCTTATTGTTATATTTGTGTTAGTCTCATCTCTTCAGCTAAATTGTACAGTCTGGAGGAAAGGCACATCACCTGAATTTCTTCCATAACCTTCACAGTGCCTCAGTCAGTGCTTGGCATGCAACAGCTCCTGTGAAAGAAAGAAAGGGAGGGAGGGAGGAAGGAAAGGAAGGGAGGAAGGAAAGAGAAGATTCATTGAATTTTTTTGTCATTCGAGGCAGAGACCCCTTTGAAAAAATCTCTACCTGAACCCTGCTGTGAAGCTCTCTATATAGTAGGCTGTTGGTTAAACCCTTACTACCTTCTTGTTAGAATTCACATGTAGATTTTTAGCATCAGATTTCTATTCTAAGGCATTTCATAATAAATATAGATACATATGTAGGGGTGGAGGGGATACAGACCCAGATCTTGGTTTCTCATATGTGCTAAGTACAAAAAGTAAATTTCATGACTCTATTAGGCTTCTCTTCTTTCTGTCCCCTTGATATGGGTGTCCTCCCAAGCCCTGGTGCTCTAGTCTCTAAACATTCGCTCCACGGGAGCTGCTTACAAAGGAGATACTATCCAGGTGATTGTATCAAATCAACATTTCCTGAAGGAGCTTTTCCCTGAACTCCCACCAGTGACTCACAAGCAGGCTGAGGGTGTAAAATGTGGGATTATGGGACTGGAGTGGCAGTGGGAAGTTTGGGGATACTTGGGCAGCATCAGGATTCAGGGAGCCTTTTTGAAATATTCGTGGTATATGAGATTGAGCAGGTCTGTGCTGGGGTTTGGGCATGTGTATGTTGAAGGACTCCTGTGATTCTAATTTCAGAGAACCTCAGTTCCAAACCTCTTAGTAACAGTTTCTTTCTTCCTTTCTTTTTGGCCGTGCTGCGCTGCTGGCAGGATCTTAGTTCCCTGACCAGGGGTTGAACCCTGGACCTTGGCAGTGAAAGAGCAGACTCCGAACCACTGGATGGCCAGGGAAATCCCACGTAGTACCAATTTCTTATGGCGCATCTTTAAGGCCTTGTGTCAGCATGCCTTTATCATACCACTTTCTCTTTCCAGTTTCCCCATTTCTTTCAGTGTTAACACTCTCCTTCTCTCCAAGTAAGTAAAATGCCTAAGAGAATTTAATTTGCCATATTTATGCATTTAATGCATTTGATTAATAAGGGTTAAGTACTCCGGGAAGCACTCATAAGGTTATGAATTTGGTCTGCAGGCTTTTGAAACGTTTAAAATAAAAGACTCTATTAAATTTATAAATGCAGTTTAAAATGTTTAAGGAGATTTAATTATCCAACTTTGTACTGATTGTTTAATTTAATTTAGTTTCTTGACATGAGCAAACCAAATATTAATCAAAGAAAAGTGAGAGAAGAATTTGCATAACAAGATGACTAAAAATAACTCAAGGAAAAGTAGATTTTTAATTTTGTAACTTTAAATAATGGAATATCAATTTGATATCCCAGTAAGTAAATAGTTTTTTTCTACTCGTGAAGATTCCCTTTCTGTCCAAGACATAAAAACAAACAAGTAAACCTCTGTCAATATTAAAAGACAGACCCTAAATATGTTTAAATGTAAATGACAGCTTATTCTGCACAGTCTCTTTACTCTTTATGGTCCTGAAATTTCTGGAATATAAATGATCCAACAGCCTTCTTTAATCCAAGGAAGGGAATTATTAGCACTTTAAAAAATTTCTCTGCTAACTACAGTGTTCCTTCAACCATCAGGCATGTAATATGGAATATGTTTGTATTACAAAATGAAATTTTGCTCACTTGGTTTGTAAATGATCTGTGTTAATCCAAGCCTATTACTAAATAAATTACAAAAACTCTTCTATAGCTGGAAAAAAATCTCAGACCTGACACCTTCTCCTCTCCTCCCCCTGCCTGCCTTAGTTTCTCTTCTTGGGGGTAATTCAAGTAAAATAAAGAATTATGACGCCAGCAGATTCAAACATAAACGCAACGACTGTCTTTGATATTGGGAGAGCTGAAACTGTTCACTGCTCTTTTTTCACTGTGGACTGCGCACAGCTGCTCCGGTGAAACTGCAACCTTAGCCACTACTATGGCGCAGGCGTGCAGCGCTTGGTTAAATGCCTGGCCAGGCTCCAGAGCGTCTTTTCTGCGCTTGCTCTTCTCACACAGCGGTTTACTACGCTTTAGCAATCAGCCTACACCATGGCCCATCATGATAATCTCACACTGCAGGTGGCTATGTACTTACTCGCTTTGGAGGCTTCTGGCTATTCATATTTTTGTTAAGAAAAAAAAAAAACAATCCTGCTACACTACGTTCTGGATTAGTGTTCATTGAAGAGCGCCCTGTGATTGCAGGCCAATTGTAAAATACAAAAAACCAAAAACAAAAATACCATATTATCAAGTACTTACCAAGTACTTGTCTCCGTAAATCATTATGTATCAGGATTTTCTTGCTATTGTAACACCAGAATAAAATTCAGATATAAATTGTCTGGTTGAATGCTAAAGCTAATACAAGAAGCAACTCTCTTCCATCATCCCAGAATGAAAACTTTTGTGTTTATTTAATCCACTTCCTTTATCTTCGTTTTGACATTATTATAAGCATGTTATCTATTTAAAACCATAAAATAAATTCTCCTAATAAAAAGAGCACTTTTTTTTTTTTTTTTTTTTTTGCTTAGTCTGTTAGGATTTCACATAAGATCTCATTTTTAGAAAGGATTTCCCTGCTAAGGAAAGTTTGAAACGCCACTGATTTGCATCAAGCTGATAGCTTCCTAGTTTTCCTCTAGGAGTCCAGTCCTTTCAGTCTTATGTCACACACCATCAACAATATGCACTTCCTGAAGATTTCCTGGTATTTCTTCCCTCTTCAATCATCTATAAATGCTTCTTGTGAACTACTAAACTAAGTTCAAGATTTTCCACCTGGCTTTGCAGGCAGAAACAATCTGACCTTACTTTAGCTACCCAAATATGTTTTTTCCAAGTCACACACAGATCCTCGAGTCTGGGAAAGGTAACGGTGGAGACCTGCCCCCACTTCCTAACCTCCTGCTCTTGACAGATCTTGCTAATCCCCCTGCACTGAGCCACGACCAATCTATTAGAGTTGACGTGTGAAACGAAGCCCATTTGCCATCAGTTCTTTTCTACGCCCTGGTGTGCTCCGCATCTTGGTTCATCATATCCTCAAATCTGAGAGTTTTTCCCCTTCCCTTTCCCGTATCCTAATTCCTCCTTAACCTTCACAGTCCACACACCCATAGACTCTTTATTAGCTCTCTGAGTTCATGATGATCTCTTCTTCCCACAGGTTTAGAATTTAATTTTGCCTAATAGCTTTCTTTGTTCTGTGGTCTTCCCACCAGGGTCACGAACCTCTGTGTTTCTTCACAAGCTCGTGATGTCGGCAGGGATCTATTCTTGAAGGGTGGGAAGAGTTTTCAACTGCAATGACATGACCTGAATTTAGACTCAATCCTGTCTGTCACTCACTGACTGCAATTTTAACCAAATCACTTAAACTCTCATAGTCTCACTTTTTCCTTTGTAAATCGGGGATAATAGTATCTGTTGTGTTTTAGAAGAGGATGGAGTGGTCTGCTGCTTGTTTTGGCTAGCTACTTTACCACAGTCACCATGGATGTAGAAATGATCATCAACTCGTTGGCTTCAGAAACCTGATTTATTAACCTACCCGGAGTTGATAGGTTCTAAGAATCTGACTCATGAGATTCTCTTTGCTTCTTGTCTACACTTTCTCCCTAGGTGGCCTCTCTAATCCCAAGGCTTCAGATGCTTTTTATACACCAGAGTGCCCAGGAAAGTCCAGATCTCTCTACTAAGCCTCATTACTATATATCGAAATGGTCACTTGACACTTCCCCTGGGAGATTTCATGTCCTTCTCAAACTTAACATATTCAAACCAAACTCTTCTTCACTCCTTGGCATCTACATTCCCACCCAGAGCCACATCTAATCTAGTCCTCCTTTGTCTCTGCTCATTTTAGTGAATGGATGGCAACTCTTCAACCCAGTTACTCAAGCCAGAATCCTGGAACTGCTCCTTCTATCTGCTTGCCTACGTCCAATCTATCACCAAGCCCTCGTAATCCTATCTCCTAAACGTATCATAAATCTGTCCCCTTCTGTCTACTGCCAACACTGTCGTCCAGGTGACTATTATCCCATGACTAAACTATTGCAGAATTCTCCTACCTAGTCTCTCCATTTCCACTTTAATGCCCCCTCCAATCCATTCTTTACATGGCAACCAAGAGGATCTTTTGAAAGGACAAATGTCATCATGTCTAATGATGGCACCTTTCCAGGCTTATTTCACATGGCCCTTCTCTCCCTTGATCCTTCCAATCTGTATTGGCCTTTCAGATCCTCAAACACACCAAGCTCTTTATTACCTTCTGCCTAACAGCTGACTCTCATTCCATTGTCTGGTTAACTCCTAGGTCCACTTAAAGTGTCAGTCAAGCCTGTGTTAATTATCTAGTCTAATATAGCACTTAGCACAAGATGCAGTTATGTTTTTGTTTGTGTGGTTACTTACTTGTCTGTCTCCCCTCTGGACTGTAACAGGAAGGCAGGAACTACTTGCCATTAACTTACCACTGCATGGTGCCTGCCATATACTAGGGGCTCAGTAAATATGTAACGACGGAAACAATGAATACATTTATTCTTTATAGTAATTAGTATACAGTTTATTTCTTTTCCTGATACCTGCAAAACTGATCAAAGGAAAAATACTTGCTTGATGAACATGGACAATTAGAACCAAGATATTTGCAAAGTGTCAGGAGAAACTTTGTTCTGTGAATTTTTTTTAATTAATTAATTTAGTTAGTTTTGGCTGCATTGGGTCTTCATTGTTGCACGCGGGCTTTCTCTAGTTGCGGCGAGCGGGGGCTTCTCTTCGTTGCTGTGTGAGGGCTTCTCATTGTGGTGGCTTCTCTTGTGGAACACGGGTTCCAGGTGCACGGGCTTCAGTAGTTGTGGCTCATGGGCTCAGTAGTTGTGGCATGCGGGCTTCAGTAGTTGTGGCTCACGGGCTCTAGAGCACAGGCTCAGTAGTTGTGGCGGACGGGCTTAGTTACTCCGTGGCATGTGGGATCTTCCCGGACTAGGAAGCCATGTCCCCTGCATTGGCAGGCAGATTCTTAACCACTGCGCCACCAGGGAGGTCCCTGTTCCGTGAATTTTACCTCTCCTGTCTCACATGAGCATACCTCTTGATTGGGTTGTGCTGGTTAAACATTACCTACTTCTTCCTTCCCACTACAGTTCCTCTGCCCTACTAACAGGTCCTTGTGATTATGTACTACTGATTGGGTAATAGAATTACTCTACTACTAATAACAGTAATTACAGCCACAAACATTTATGTCATACTTTATGATTGTCTAAGTGCTCCTAATATGCATTATTTCATTTAATCTTGGAGTCTGGGCCTGAAGATGCATCCTGCTCCCTTGATTCATTGGGATGGCTCCCAAAGCTTTATCTGCGGTAGCCTCTACCCAATCCATCACTGAAGGAAGGACTACTCCAGCTGAGGGCTAAACTTACGCTTTTTTATGTTGACTTTTGTTAGTTCCACCTCAAGATGATGACGTTTTCCTCAGCACATCCTCAAATTCTGGAGACTCTTACTGTGTATATGCCTTAATTTACTGACTATAATTCCTTCTGGGATTGTTGGGACAGATAAATAAGATAATAATAATACCTAATATTTGTTGAGTGCTCACTCTGTGTCAGACAATGTCCTAAGTGCTTTATACATACGAACTTATTCAGTCCTCATAATTGCCCCAAGTTATAAGAAGCAGATAGCATTGCTGTATCCACTTATAAAGATGCAAAAAGTTTCTATAATTTGTCTCCTTGCTAGTAAGTGGGGAAGTTGAAGTATGAACCCAGCAGACTGATCCAAGAGTCCATATTCTTAAGCAACATATATGTGAATATTTATTCTTTAAGACATTTCTCCTTTTTTTTAAACATCTTTATTGGAGTATAATTGCTTTACAATGGTGTGTTAGTTTCTGCTGTATAACAAAGTGAATCAGCTATACATATACATACATCCCCATATCTCCTCCCTCTTGCGTCTCCCTCTCACCCTCCCTATCCCACCCCTCTAGGTGGACACAAAGCACCAAGCTGATCTCCCTGTGCTAAAGACGTTTCTTCTTTAATGACATTATTCTTTAATGCATTTATCAAAATTTTAAGGTGAGCTTACTGTGTGCCAGGCATTAAACTTAGTGCAGGAACATAGCTTGCCCTCTAGTAGGGAACATGGATTTGAACAAATCATTATGAGTGTGATGTGTGTAATGAAAATGAACGAACATTGTACTGTGAGAGCACAGGACAAGAGGACCTGGTCTAATTGGGGTCAGGGAAGGCCTCCTTGAGGAAGGGACATTTTAGCTGAGGCCTGAAGGATATGTATACATAGGCTAAACAAAGGGGAAGTGAGGGAGATCAACAGCGGGACACACCCTTCCCTGAATGCTTGAGGAACTAAAGGAAGTCAAAACAGCTGGAGTTTCTAGAGCAAAGAGGCAAATGAAGTGAGGGGATGGTGGAGAACAAACCAGTTCCTATAGCAAAAGGCCTCGGGTGCCATAATAAGGATTTGGTATTTTATTCTAAGGGCCTTGGGCAACTGTTGAAAAGATTTGAAGTGCAGAGTTTTTTTTTAAAAGACTGCTTCAGCTGCAGTGAGGAGAAGGGGAGATCAGTGGGAGGTTGTTGTAGTTTTCCCGGAGAGAGAGGCTGGCTGTGTGAGCAAGGAGGGGGGTGATAGGGATATAAAGAAGTGGATGGGGTCAAAACATGTATAGGAGGTGTAATGAACAGAACTTGCTGACTGACTGGATGTGGAGGATGAGAGGGAAGGAGGAGTCAAGGTTTCTGACTTGAGCAAGGTTTTGCTAATGGAAATAGAAATGGGAACAGATTTGCGTGAGGGGATTGATGGGATGAAGGATGGAATTTCAGGGGTGTTTGAACAGAGGCAGTTGTGTCCAGCAGGCAGTTGGACTTTAAGGGTCTAAAGATGAGAAAGAAGTAATGAGCTTAGAATTTAATTCTAAGACAGACATTTTTCACGTTTACCACTTCGAAAATTAGAATGGGTCTTAAAAAGTTTGTATATTAAAAATAGTGTTTTAAGGGTGAACTATAATGGATGGTGTCTTAAAGCAGAGGATATTCTGTAGAATAAGAATAGTCTGTAAAACCATAACTAATTGGTATGTAATGGTGTTTTGAGAAGGAAGGTCTTTAAAACACTCTTTTATCTTGAAGAAAGATTGTATTTAGTGAAAGTCAAACTCGGCACGAGCACTGAATTTTGGCACAAATGCCAAACTGGTAAAGTTCAACTTAATGATGCTTTACCATAATTGTTAGTAAGCTTGAAGGGTTTGTTCTTTTTAAGTAAGTCCGATTCATTCCTTCCTCCATTTCTGCCTCCAACACAACTTTTCCTACACCATTAACTTGATTAGCAATCTCTGTCTCCACATTACAAAGGTATGCTTTGTCAACCTATGGTGGAATAGTGTGTCTTTGAATTATAGGAACTGAAATTAATAGGGTTTTAATGTGGTGTGTTTACCTTTTCCCTGAATGTAAAATGCTGAGTCTTTTCCTGTAATTGTGGCAGTGTTTCACATACCCATAGCCCCCATCCTTGGCCATCTAGGTAGGAGAAGAATTAAGGAAAGAGTACACTTCGTTCAGAAGAAGAAGAGGACTCACACACATCACTTTCCTCAAATTCTACATCATCTCACTGTCTGTAAGGTGTTTTTCTGGCCAATATAGTATCTTCCATTGTGAATTTAATTTTCATTACTGTGTATATAACCTTCAGCAACCATAGTTACGCCCTACAATGCTTGGTTCTAGGGTCTTTCCCTGGTTTTCTGCTCCTTTTCTACTAGATCTTTCTGGATCCTTCAACTAAGGCCCTCCAGATCTCACATAGACCACTACTTAGTATAACCAAAACTCAAGAGAACTTTAAAAAACAGACTTGTTTCTTTTATTCTGGTAAAATATACATAACATAAAATTTGCCATCTTAACTATTCTTAAGTGTAAAGTTCCGTGGTGTTAAATATATTTATAGTGTTGTGTAATCATCACCACCATCCATCTCTCAAGGGAAGTTTTAAAAATAAACCTTTGCTTTCTAACTTGTTCTATGAGGCCAGCGTTACCTTAATACTGAAACCAGATAAAGACATTAAAAAAAGAAAACTACAGAATAAAAGAAAGATAAAAGAATAAAAAAACGAAAAAGAAAACTACAGACCAATGTCTCTCCTGGACATAAAAGCAAAAATTCTCAACAAAATATAAGCAAATAGAATCCAACAATGTGTAAAAAGAATTATATACCACAACCAAGTTGGATTTATTCCAGATATGCAAGACTGGTTCAGTATTTGAAAAATCAATCAATGTAATCCACCAAATCAACAGACTAAAGAAGAAAAATCAGATGATCACATCAATGATGCAGAAAAACATTTAACAAAATCCAACACCTATTTATGCTGAAAACTCTCAGCAAATTAGGAATAGAGAGAAACTTCCTCAATTTGATAAAAGCATCCCCCAAAATCATATATCTAACAATCCACTTGGGAATTCCCTGACACTCCAGTGGTTAGGACCAGGCACTTTCACTGCCCGGGTCTGGGTTCAGTCCCTGGTTGAAGAACTAAGATCTTGCAAGCTGCGTGGTACAGCCACAAACAAAAACAAAAACAAAAACAAATCCCACTTAATTGTGAGGAACTATATACTTCCTTTAAGATCGGAAAAAACGCAAGGAAGTCCTCTGTCATCACTGCTATTCAACAACATACTGAAAGTCCTTGCTAGTGCAATTAGACAAGAAAAGGAAATAAAAGGTAAACATTGAAAAAGAACTTGTACTTCCCTGGTGGCAGAGTGGTTAAGAATCTGCCTGCCAATACAGGGGACATGGGTTCAAGCCCTGGTCCGGGAAGATCCCACATGCCACAGATCAACTAAGCCCGTGAGCCACAACTACTGAGCCTGCACTCTAGAGTCCATGAGCCACAACTACTGAGCCCTCGTGCCACAACTACTGAAGCCCATGCACCTAGAGTCAGTGCTCTGCAACAAGAGAAGCCATCGCAATGAGAAGCCTGCGCACAAAAAAGAGTAGTCCCTGCTCACCACAACCAGAGAAAGCCCACACACAGCAACGAAGACCCAATGTGGCCGAAAATAAATTAATTAATTAATTTAAAAAAAGAAAAGAAAAAGAAGAATTAAAACAAACCTTAACTGAGAAACAAAGATAAGCACCTCAAGTCCCTTTTAGAATGGGTAGACTTTCTTTATTCCATAATTATTTTCTATTTCAAAGATTTCTACTCTTATCTTTATTATAGCCTTCCTTCTATTTCCTTTGGGTTTAATTTGCTGTTCTTTTTCTAGTTTCTTAAGATGGAAGCTTAGATCATGTGGATTTTCGATCTTGCTTCTTCTCAAATATATATTTATATGAATTTCCCTGTAAGCCCTGCATCACAAAAGTTTTGATATGTCATATTTTCATTATTATTTACTTTAAAATAATTTCTAATTTCACTGCAATTTTTTCTTAGACCTACAAGCTATTTAAAAATGTATTGCTTAATTTCCAAGCATTTGGAGATTTTCTAGTTTTCTTCCTGTTATTGATTTCTAGTTTGATTGCTTTGTATTGGAGAACATACTTTGTATGATTTCAGTCCTTTGAAAATTTTTGAGACTTGCTTTATGGCCTAGCATATGGTCCATTTTGATGTGTCCATATGTTTTTGAAAACAACATCTATAAGGCAGTTAGTTGGTAACTGTAATGTTCCATATATCTCAATTAGGTTAATTTGATTACTTGTGTTGTTCAAATCCTTTCCCTGTTTTTGCACTTTTTTTTTTACATCTTTATTGGAGTATAATTGCTTTACAATGGTGTGTTAGTTTCTGCTTTATAACAAAGTGAATCAGCTATACATATACATATATCCCCATATCTCCTCCCTCTTGCATCTCCCTCCCACCCTCCCTATCCCATCCCTCTAGGTGGTCACAAAGCACCGAGCTGATCTCCCTGTGCTATGTGGCTCCTTCCCACTAGCTATCTATTTTACATTTGGTAGTCTACATATATCCATGCCACTCCCTCACTTCATCCCAGCTTACCCTTCCTCCTCCCCGTGTCCTCAAGTCCATTCTCTATGTCTGTATCTTTATTCCTGTCCTGCCCCTAGGTTCTTCAGAACCACTTTTTTTTTTTTTTTAGATTCTGTATATATGTGTTAGCATACGGTATTTGTTTTTCTCTTTCTCCCTTAACTTCACTCTGTATGACAGACTCTAGGTCCATCCAACTCACTACAAATAACTCAATTTCTTTTCTTTTTATGGCTGAGTAATATTCCATTGTATATATGTGCCACATCTTCTTTATCCATTCATCTGTCCGTGGACACTTAGGTTGCTTCCATGTCCTGGCTATTGTAAATAGAGCTGCAATGAACATTGTGGTACATGACTCTTTTTGAATTATGGTTTTCTCAGGGTATATGCCCGCTAGTGGGATTGCTGGGTCGTATGGTAGTTCTATTTTTAGTTTTTTAAGGAACCTCCGTACTGTTCTCCGTAGTGGCTGTATCAATTTACATTCCCACCAACAGTGCAAGAGGGTTCCGTTTTCTCCACATCCTCTCCAGCATTTATTGTTTGTAGATTTTTTGATGATGGCCATTCTGATTGGTGTGAGGTGATACCTCATTGTAGTTTCGATTTGCATTTCTCTAATGATTAGTGAGGTTGAGCATCCTTTCATGTGTTTGTTGGCAATCTGTATATCTTCTTTGGATAAATGTCTATTTAGGCCTTCTGTCCATTTTTGGATTGGGTTGTTTGTTTTTTTGATATTGAGCTGCGTGAGCTACTTGTAAATTTTGGAGATTAATCCTTTGTCAGTTGCTTCATTTGCAAATATTTTCTCCCATTCTGAGTGTTGTCTTTTTGTCTTGTTTATGTTTTCCTTTGCTGGGCAAAAAATTTTAAGTTTCATTGTAAATTTTAAGTCTCATTGTTTATTTTTGTTTTTATTTCCATTTTTCTAGGACGTGGGTCAAAAAGGATCTTGCTATGATTTATGTCATAGGAGTGTTCTGCCTGTGTTTTCCTCTAAGAGTTTTATAGTGTCTGGCCTTATATTTAGGTCTTTAATCCATTTTGAGTTTATTTGTGTGTATGGTGTTAGGGAGTGTTCTAATTTCATTCTTTTACATGTAGCTGTCCAGTTTTCCCAGCACCACGTATTGAAGCAGCTGTTTTTTCTCCATTGTGTATTTTTGCCTTCTTTATCAAAAATAAGGTGACCATATGTGTGTGACTTTTTCTCTGGGCTTTCTTTCCTGTTCCATTGATCTATACTTCTGTTTCTGTGCCAGTACCATGCTGTCTTGATTAATGTAGCTTTGTAGCATAGTCTGAAGTCCAGGAGGCTGATTCCTCCAGCTCCAATTTTCTTTCCCAGGATTGCTTTGGCTATTCAGGGTCTTTTGTGGTTCCATACAAATTGTGAAGTTTTTTGTTCTAGTTCTGCGAAAAATGTCATTGGTAGTTTGATAGGGATTGCATTGAATCTGTAGATTGCTTTGGGTAGTATAGTCATTTTCACAATGTTGATTCTTCCAGTCCAAGAACATGGTATATTTCTCCATCTGTTTGTAATATCTTTAATTGCTTTCATCAGTATCTTATAGTTTTCTGCATACAGGTCTTTTGTCTCCTTAGGTAGGTTTATTCCTAGGTATTTTATTCTTTTTGTTGCAATGGTAAATGGGAGTGTTTCCTTAATTTCTCTTTCAGGTTTTTCATCATTAGTGTATAGGAATGCAAGAGATTTATGTGCATTAATTTGTTATCCTGTTACTTTACAAAATTTGTTGATTAGCTCTAGTAGTTTTCTGGTAGCATCTTTAGGATTCTCTACTATAGTATCATGTCATCTGCAAACAGGGGTAGCCTTACTTCTTCTTTTCCAATTTGGATTCCTTTTATTTCTTTTTCTTTTCTGATTGCTGTGGCTAAAACTTCCAAAACTATGTTAAATAATAATGGTGAGAGTGGACAGCCTTGTCTTGTTCCTGATCTTAGAGGAAATGGTTTCAGTTTTTCACCATTGAGAACAATGTTGGCTGTGTGTTTGTCATATATGGCCTTTATTATGTTAAGGTAAGTTCCCTCTATGCCTACTTTCTGGAGGATTTTTATCATAAATGGGTATTGCACCTTTTTTGACTGCTTGTTCTATCAGCTAATGAAAGAGGTGTTAAAATCTCCAATAATGATTGTGGATTTATCTATTTCTTCTTTTAGTTTTGTCAACTTTGCTTAATATATATTGAAACTTTGCTACTTTTTTTTTTTTTTTTTTGTGGTATGTGGGCCTCTCATCATTGTGGTCTCTCCCGCTGCGGAGCACAGGCTCCGGATGCACAGACTCAGTGGCCATGGCCCACGGGCCCAGCTGCTCCGTGGCATGCGGGTTCCTCCCGGCCCAGGGCACGAACCCGTGTCCCCTGCATCGGCAGGTGGACTCTCAACCACTGCGCCAACAGGGAAGCCCTTTGCTACATTTTTTACAAATTACTTATGCATTATAAATTCTTAAGTGTATTACAAATTTAGGACGTTTTATCTTATTGTTAATTGACACTTTTTTCATTATGAAATGTCTCTTTTAATCTCTAGAAATATTTCTTTCTCTAACATCTCTGTTGCCTGATATTAACATTGCTACACTAATTTTCTTTTGGTTAGTGTTTGCATGACATATTTTTTTTCTATTCTTTCTTTCTTTAAAACTTTATGTCCTTACATTTAAGTTGAGTCTCTTGTAAATAGCATAGGGATTTTGCTTTTTCATCCAAAAGGAATTTTTGTTTTTTAATTGGAGTAATATGGAGAAATAATCTACTAACATTTAATGCAATTATTGAAATGTTTATATCTACTGTCTTGTTGTTTCTATATCTGTTCTTTATTCCTTTGTTTCTCCTTTCTTCTCTGTTTTTGGGGGAGGAATCAAGTATTTTCTGTTATTCTGTTTTTTCCTCCTATTTTAGCTTACGGGTTATTTGCTTTTAGATACTCTGTATTATTTTATGTTCCTTGTAAAAGGGAGGCAGCTAGTGCAGGCAGATCACCTTAATCCTGTCAAGGGTTAGTTTATTAGCTTTGGTCTCTTTCGGTTTTGCCTTCACTACCAGGCTCAGGTCTTTCTGAGGGCTCAGTCAGGAGTTTGAGTGTTGCTATTTCCCTTTGGTGTGCCTTGTACTCCCACGTCTATCTCATTAATACCACACTGCTGCAAAAACGTTGCACAGTGCATCAGCCTCCCAGCTGCTGCTTTCTGTGGGTTCTCTTGCCGTCTCTGCTGTGCTTGCTCAGCTTAAGAGCTGGCAAACATCTCAAGGAGAGATTGCATATAGCCTTCTGGGTTCGCTTCTCTGACATTTCCTTCTCTCTGGGATTATATCACTTGAGTCTCAGCCACTTTGGCAGCTTTGAACTGCAATCTGGCTCCTTAGCCCAATAGAGTAATAGAGTAGCTGCCCTGTACTCTGTTTCCTGCCCTGTGAATTTGGCCAGGGTGAATATGGAGCTCACCTTGCTGTGCTTACCTTCTCTTAGGGATAAACTGTGTTGGTCACTCTCCAAATTCCTTCAAGTGATGTGTTATGTACTTTGTCCAGCTATTAGCAATTTTCACTTGGTTCGATATAAGCTACTATGTTATGGCTGGAATCAAAAGTTTTCCTTTTTTTTTTTTTTTTTGCTGCACCCCGTGGCATGAGGGACCTTAGTTCCCTGACCAGGGATCAAACCCCTGCCCCCTGCAGTGGAAGCACAGAGTCCTAACCACTGGACTGCAAGGGAAGTCCCAGAAGTTTTCCTTTTTTAAATACAAATATCGAATTATAATGCTGTACAGCTGAAACTAACAAATGTTATATGTCAATTATATATCAATTAAAAATAAATAAATAAAATAAAGATATCTAAAATTTTTTCCTCTTTTACATTTTGCACACTCTATATTATAAATAAAAAACCTAAAAGAGCTCAAGAGACTGAAATAAGGAAATTACAAAAGCATAAAAATTGAGTTATTGGACTTCCCTAGTGGCGCAGTGGTTAAGAATCTGCTAGCCAATTCAGGGGACACGGGTTCGAGCCCTGGTCCAGGAAGATCCCACATGATGCGGAGCAACTAAGCCCGTGTGCCACAACTACTGAACTTACGCTCTGGAGCCCATGAGCCACAACTACTGAGCCCACATGTAACAACTACTGAGCTCACGTGCCACAACTACTGAAGCCACGCACCTAGAGCCCATGCTCCACAACAAGAGAAGCTACCGCAATAAGTCCATGCACCGCAATGAAGAAGTAGCCTCTGCTCGCCGCAAGTAGAGAAAGCCGGCGCACAGCAACGAAGGCCCAACGCAGCCCAAAATAAATAAATTTATTAAAAAAAAATTGAGTTATAGATCACAGAACTCTAGTCCTAAACTAAGACCATCCTCAAGTCTTCTGCACTCAACATTCTGTCTGGATCAAATGTTCTTCCCGTCTCATCTTCAGTTTGGTTCTTTGGTGAAAGCTTTGTACTCAGACTGAGAAAGCCAATGTTTGGTCTCTGAACTTCTATATAAAAATTATCTGATCCTGGAGAAACCTCTTCCTTTTACCACTTTGGGTTTGTCATTAGTCAAGGAGGATCACCATTAATGTCTGCCTGCCTTAAGTCTTTTCAGGAACAAGCAGGACAAGTGCTTGCCCTGTCTTCCTAACAGAGCTGGTATGAGATCAGCTTAGCTGAGAAGGCAGGGGTCACAAAGGTGCCATCCCCGTAGAGATGTGGGTGCTTTAACAATTTCCTAGCTCTTGGACAATTTCTTCTCATGCTCTGTTTTTCTTTTCTCCCCTTAATTGGAGCTGTAGATTAGACACAAATATGATTGCTGTTTCCTCCCCTATCTGGGAAAAGCCAGATGTCAGTCGTGTAGTGGAGCTGAATTGTGCTGGCTCACAAGAGCAAACTGTTTGTGTCTTGTCGCAATTCTTTGTTCAGTGTTGGGAATATTTATACCACAGAAATTGGCAAACACTACAAATCAGTGTTTGTTTGGTTGGTTTTTTCCTGGGGAGTCATTTGTTAAAACCTTTACCAGCACATGGGGTAGTACCGTGGCCCAAGACAAAGGCATGCCAGAAGAAGAACAAGCTGGGTTTTTATGTCTCTGTTGGGATTCTGCTCATATTTTTAAAAAATTGAGATGAAATTCACAAAGCATAAAATTCACCGTCCTACTCATCCTTTTTGAAGTTCATTCAAGCTCATGGGTTATCGCCTCTTTATTTATTCTTCATTATAATATTTTATTTTTGCGACAGTAATACATTTACATGGTTCAAAATTCACAAAGTACAAAAGAATATCCAGTGAAAAGTCTCCCTCCCACTTCTGTCCCCCAGCCATCCCATTTCCCTCCCTAGAGAACACCGTTACTGAATTTTTTGGTGTACTTTTTGAAAATTATTAAATTAAAAGGTTCTTAGACTGTTTAAACTCTCTCTCTCTGTCTCTATGCTCTGACCTCGTTTTTCTTCATTTAACCAAGTATCTTGAAGATGGTTCCATCCCAGTACATACAGAACTTCCTTATTCTCTTTTATAGTTGCATGTAATCCATTTACACATAAACAGTTGTTGTGCATTACTTCGAACGTATCTACTTCTGCATTTGTGTGGATATATCTGTAGGACTAATTTCTACAAGTAGAATTGCTTGTCAAAAGTTATATATATTTGGAATTTGGATGACATTGTTAAATTGACTTTTGTTTAGACAGTACTAATTTACACTCTCATAAGCAATGGGTAAGATGCTTGTGTCCTCACAGCCCTGCCCACAAACTGTGTCAACAAACTTTTTGTTCTTTGTAAGTCTGATAGGGAAAAAAAATGATCTATCGGGGTAATTTAAATTTCCTTTCTTTTTATTATGATTGAGGTTGAGCATCTTTTTATGTTTATGTGTTATATCTGTATCCTTTTTTGTGAACCCTCTGCTTGTATCCTTTTCCTATTTTTTTCTATTGGGTTTTGTTACTCTTATTAAATTTTAGATGTTCTTTTTGAAACAGACTCACAGTTATAGAGAACAAACTAGTGGTTATTCCCAGTAAGTGGGGAGGGGGAGGGTCAAGATAGGGGTGGAAGTTAAGAGGTGCAAACTACTATGTATGAAATAAATAAATTACAGAGATATATTGTACAGCACAGGGAATATAGCCAATATTTTATAATAACTATAAATGGAGTACAACCTTTAAAAATTGTGAATCACTATGTTGGACACCTGAAACTTACATAATATTGTAAATCAACTCTACCTTAATAAAAAAAAACTAGGAGTTCTTTTTATCTGAAGGAAATTACCCTTTTGTGATAAGAGTTGCAAACACTTTTTCCCAGTTTGTCATATGTCTTTTGTCTTTGTTTCTGGTGGTTTTTCTCATGTATTTTTAAAAGTTTATTTCATATACTTGAATCTACCAGTTTTATATAGTTGAATCTTTTATGGCTTCTTGGTTTTATATAATACTTCCTCACTCCCAAAACTATTAAAAAACCATTTAAAAAGTTAACCCATTTTTTTCTAGTACTTTTATATTTTCATATATATATTTAAATCTTTGCTTCATAAGGGTTTTATTCTGTTTTTTTCCATGTGGCTATACAGTTGCCTCAATATTATGAATTGGATAATACATCTTTCCCTCCACTGTTTTGAAATTCCATCTTTAGACATTAACTTGTAGAGGAGAAAGCTAGAAGGATTGGTACCTGCCATTTAGACAAAAGAGAGCTCTTCCTGTCTTTGGGAAGTGACAGTAGAGGCATACACCTACCTGCTTATAACAGTAGGTTTCTATGTTTGCTCTAATTTCCTATTATGAATTCTGTGTGTGGCAAGGATGGGACAGGGGACACCAGAGTTCTTAGGACAGGTGGGAAACTGAGTTCACAATTTGTTGATTTTGCTGTTCCTATCGTTCTTCTTTTAGGGAGGGGGGAAGTCATAGAAATGAGAGGAGTAATTGAATGCAGAACTAAGCTTCTTTCTGGGCCTCTGCTTTCAACCACTTGGTTAACTTCCTTTATCAAGAAGTTCCTTGTCTATTTCTTGGGTAGCATCGATTTTGCTATGAACTATAACCACACAGAACAAAAACAGAAATGGTGACTCATAGATTTTGTAATGCATATTACAGAGAAAGTAAAGTTCCTGTTCATAAAATAAAACATTTTGACCACTGTTTTGGAGAACGTAGAATTTTTCTCTTAACCAAAGCTAACCTTGACTTAGAATCTGTAGATAGTGGAACGCTTCAACGGTCATTGTTTATCAGGCCAGGAGAAGAAAAGAAAAAGAGGAACTGGGCTTCCCTGGTGGCGCAGTGGTTAAGAATCCGCCTGCCAATGCAGGGGACACGGGTTTGAGCCCTGGTCCGGGAAGATCCCACATGCCGCGGAGCAACTGAGCCCGTGCGCCACAACTACTGAGCCCGCGGGCCACAACTACTGAAGCCTGTGCGCCTAGAACCCGTGCTCTGCAACAAGAGAAGCCACCACAGTGAGAAGCCCGCGCAACACAACAAAGAGTAGCCCCCGCTTGCCGCAACTAGAAGAAAGCCCATGCACAGCAATGAAGACCCAACTCAGCCAAAAATAAATAAATAAAAGAAAGAAATAAAAAAAAATTCTTAAAAATAATAAAGAGGAACTGCAGATAGCTGACAGAGTGACTGGAGGTTGTGGTTCTGTCACATGCTGGTTCCTGGAAATGGTGTAGGACCAGCAGAACCAGCAAAGAGCCTTGTTGTCTGGGAAGGTGAGCAGCCTAGGCAGTTTGCTCACTCTGCATTGCACTTTATCCTCAGAGTGGAGTGCTGAGCTGCTGACTGGAGCTGGGAGGTGTGACAGGCAGTCTATTGGATTTGGCATCCCTATAGGGGAGAAGAGGGTTAGGAAGATAAAAGTAAGGTAATCCTCCAAAGTACTCCTAAACACTCCTTAAAGAACCTGGAATGACCTGCCCCTTCTTCTACCACGTACTCTGCCTACATGGCCCTGTAGTAGCTTCTTTACCCTTTGTGGGGTCCTTGGTGTTAATTTCAATTTGATTTCACCTGCATGCACTGAGGTGGAGAAAAGGAGGCCAACAGGGAGGAGAGGCACATTGTGTTGTCCCAACCCTATAGAATGACTCTGGGCTCCAAGTAGGTCTCCACCCAAGGGAAATCTTAGGTAGGGTATAAGTAGTGAGCAAATTGTGGGACCCCTGGCTGCTGCTTCCTCCCAGTAGATTGCTGACCAGAACTGACTTTAGCATAATAGAAGCTTGTTCTTTGAAAAACTGGGAGGTAGGGGAATCTTGTCCTTAGTCTTATTTTTTTCAACCCCCAACTTACCCCTTACTGCCCTTGCACGCTCTCTAGGTTGTCCTGCAATCGTCAGCTACTGATACATGATCCCTTTACTCTGAAGGTCATGAGACAGAGGTAAGGACCTTTTTCCTTGTCATAGCCACTGGCCCATCAAGTAAGAAAGGCCAAGACAGTGAAATAACTACATCCCCAAGTGAAATATTAAACCTATGTGATGTAAAGAAAGTACAAAACAAGTAAGTACGTATAACACAAACACAAATTACATTCCTAATACATTTGCCCATTGAGGAGGAGAAGACAAGAATTGTACCAGTAGAGAAAGTAGGGAGAAAAGAAAGAGACAGGATATGAGAAGGGCCATGGATTCAGTGCAGGAAAGTGACAGTGTTGACTCTTGTATATACTCCCCTCTGAAGTGTCAACATTTTAAAACCAAGTATTTCCAGTTTTCATTGCTTTCATCCTTAATTATAAAGGGTCAGTTTCTTTTTTTCTTTTTTTTAAAAATATTTCTTTATTTAGGCTGTGCCAGGTCTTAATTGTGGCATGCATGGGGGATCTAGTTCCCTGACCAGGGATCGAACCTCGGCCCCCTGCTTTGGGAGCCTGGAGTCTTACCCACAGGGCCACCAGGGAAGTCCTGAGGGACATTTCTGATTGAGGCAACCAAATCATCATCCACAGTGGAAATCATTTTCTAACCTGCAAAAGTAGGTCAGCTACTTACTTTGAACTAAAGTTAATTACCCCAAGGTTCTATCAGAAGCCAGCTGTTACCGGCTAAATGTGTGTGTCCTCCCAACCCCACCATGACAAATCCGTATGTTGTAGGTCAGGCTACAACAGTGTGATGTTATTTGGAGGTAGGGACTTCGGGAGATCATTAGGTTTAGATGAGATCATGAGTGAGGACCCTCATGATGGGATAAGTGTCTTTATAAGAAGAGGAAGACAGAGAGATCTTGCTCTCTCCATGTGCACAGACAAAGCCATATGAGGACACAGCAAGAAGGTGACATCTACCAGCCAAGAAACATTCTCACCAGAAAATGTTGGCACCTGGGTCTTGGACTTCGACCTTCCAGAACTGTGAGCAATAAATGTCTGTTGTTTAAGTCACTCGGTCTCTGGTATTTTGTTATAGCCTGAGATGACTAAGACACCAGAGGACTGAAGACAGGCTAAAGGTCATGGTCATAGTAGTAGGGTGTGGGGGGATGGAGTATGTGTGTGTGTGTGCGCGTGTGTACGTGTATGTGTGTGCCAGGAGTCTGCATTTAAAAGTCATCTCAAAAAAAAAAATTGCAGAGGAAGGAAAACTCCCAAACTTATTCTATGAGGCCACCGTCACCCTGATACCAAAACCAGACAAAGGTACTACAAAGAAAGAAAATTACAGACCAATATCACTGATGAATATAGATGCACAAATCCTCAACAAAATACTAGCAAACAGAATCCAACAACACATTAAAAGGATCATACACCATGATCAAGTGGGACTTATCCCAGGGATGCAAGGATTCTTCAATATACGCAAATCAATCACTGTGATACACCATATTAATAAACTGAAGATTAAAAACCATATCATCTCAATAGATGGAGAAAAAAAAATAAAGTCATCTCAAAGAGTCTGATTCCAACAAGAATCACTGGCTGGCCTCATATTAAGTATCTGCATTTTGATATAGGTCTCTTAAATGCCAGGTTGCCTACAAAACACAAAGGAATTAGTCACTAATGGTGGAATTTCAGGTGCTGCTACAAGTAAAGATTTGTTTCGTTGGGGAGAGGAAAGAATTTTCCAGTCTTTGTCAAAGAAAAAAAAAATTTTTTTTTAAATTTTCAGCTCTGCCATAGGTCAGAGATGTTCTTCCTATAAGAGACCTTTTCTGGACCTTTTTATGTCAAAATATTTTTCCCTTATTTCTCATCTCCTTTCTGACCTTGTACACATGCTAAGTGGTGCTTATTAAGTAGCTCTTGCTGGGAAAGGGAGAGGTTGTGTGTGTGTATGGGGGCAACCTCTCTTCAGCTATCATCAGCTACTCTGGCTCTGCTTCTGCAGGATGACAGGGAGAGTCCCACCCACTGTGACTAACACCCTGTTAATGCACTTAATTGCTGTCCCCCTGAAGCATCTCCTAGCATAAGCACAAATGTGGTACATCCCCCCTTCCTCCCATTCCAACTGATAACTAATGAAGCTGGTGGTGATGGTGTTGGGTTTGGGGGGGGGGTGTCGATACTGAGGGTGAAGGTGGAGAGTGAGTCACTTTCTACTCATTTTCTAGAACCTTCCACAGCAGAGTACCATTATTGAGCTGGCTAATGTAAGCTCTTAAAAGTCAGTAAAGCCAGTGCCAATTTCATCCCTAAGAACATTGTTGGTTTGGGGGCAATGATTTGCATTTAATGAAAACAATAATTTTCCACAGCCTCTAGAAAACACAGCTTGGCTCTATTGTGGTGGAAGGGGCTTACTTTCTTCCAAACCAGCGCAGGGAAGTTTTCAAAGCTCAGAAACTTTCGTAACTATATGTGGATTAGTAACTACAGATGGAAATTTCTTCAGCAGCTGGTTGAGGAGCGATGCGAGGGTAGCCAGCACTGGGAAGATTCTTGCCTCGTAAAGCAGGAGGAACTGATGTTCTGTAACCGCTTTTGTAATACCAGTGGGGAAACCGATTACCCTCCAGGTAGGAGCACTGCGGCTGGTTTGTTCTGGATTGTCATGCCTGCTTCCTTCTCAGCCCTTGCTTTGTGTCAGCTGCAGTCCCATCTCTCTCTCCGTTTCAATTCCAGAAACGCGATTTCCCTGAAATGACTCTTCTCTGACAACCTGGGCACCCCTGGCTGCCTCTGGCCACACCCTGCTTAGACGGCAAATAAACAAATTTCATTTGGGCTCCCAAGTGGAAATAACAGAAAGTCATCAAGAACAGAAGGCTGTTGCCTGGGCCTGTTCAGAAAATCCCCTTTGCCGAGCAGGGTGCAGCTGTCTCTCCAGCTCCCTGGTTATGCATCCCTTGTCAAATTATCAGGAAGTTTAATTCTGTCAGATATTAACCCTTGTCCTGAAGGCCTCAGTTAGGAATAGAGATGAGGATGGAAGGTAAAAGAAAAGAAAAGAGAAAGAGAAAGCACTTGTGGAAAGCAGACAAAGCGGGAGACACCAAGTAAAGGAGGATCTGACGGGGGGAGGGGAGAGAATGTTAGCCGACCAGGCCATTTGGCAGGACTCAGGGGGCTTCAATGGCACTACCTGCTCCGAGCATGCGCACCAGCTGTCTCATCACTGTGGCTCTTATTTCTTGTCATAGAAAAAATACATTTACCAAGTGAAAAAAAGTCAGGTTAAAAACAACGTGTACAGTATCATCCCCCTTTTAAATATATGTTGGCATAAATATCTGGAAGGCTATAAATAAAAAGTTCAAGTGTTATCTTGGAATGGTAGGGTTCTAGATGAGTTTTAATTTTCTTCTTTTTGCTTATCTATATTTTCTAAAATGAATGCCTATTGTCTAATAATAGAAAAGTTAAACGTATACTAAAACGTGAAGGGAGAGGACAGATACAGAGGAAGAAAAATACGGAGCTGAGGGAAAGAGGCAAAGTTTTTTGTCTGTGAGGTCTGTGATAATCCAGATATTTAATCAAGCTGTTCATTTCCCAGTATTAATTGTCTGCTCTTTGCAACTCAGGGTAGCCATTTGACCACTAGTTAGAGTTTTTTAAGGCCTCTAATTTTTAAATCTGTGGAGCTGTATTTCTTAACCAGAAGTGCACATGGGAATCATCAGGTAAACTTTTTCAAAATGTCTTCACCAGGGTCCCATCCTCAGAAGTTCCAATTCAGAATGTCCAGGTAGGTGCCTGGATAAGAGTCTTTGAAAAACCTTCCCAGGTGTTCTGATCCTCAACTCATCCTGGTTGAGAATTACACTGTGTGCAAGATCTGGGATACTGAAGAAAAGTATTAGAACTTCTAATTTTATTTATTTTTTATTGCACCATTTAAAAATCTCTAGTTGTTTATGTATTAATACTGTATATGATATTGTTACAGTAAGATGTGTATAATTTGCAAATAAATTTGCATATTTGAGGGCATGTTAAAAATGTTTTTCTTATAAGAGTGTCAATCAAAAGATTTGGAGACAGCTGCTTCAGAGAATTCATTATGAGTGGCTAACTCAAGTATCCAATCAAACTGGAAATTCTCCTCCTGGCTGAGATAGAGAAATGTCACATGACTACCTATGACTCATTTTAACCTAACTTGTTTCCTTCTTAGAGGTGTATTGCTATTTACTGGTCTTGTGTCATTGTTTGTGGGTATATGATCTTCCACAGGTAGGCTGCAGCTATCTCGTTGGTAAATACACATGCACATACGTGCACCTACTACAGAGGTCAGCATTTGGGGATCTCTCAAAGCCCTAAAAAGGCTGATCATTAGTTCATGCTTGCTATGTACTATACTCTTAAGAGCTGCTTTGAAAAAGATTAGATTGTCTTAACTTGAAAAGCAAAACACTGAATAATAATTAGTAAGCAAATATTGGTTAAAAAATAAAACTATAGAAAAGTGTAAAGAGTGAGAAATAAATCTTCCAGGTGAAGATGGAAAACTGAACAAGCACACATCTTCATTTTCTCTTTTCTGAAATCTCATGAAAATGATGGTAAATGAATTTTTTTTAACATCTTTATTGGAGTATAATTGCTTTGCAATGGTGTGTTAGCTTCTGCTTTATAACAAAGTGAATCAGCTATACATATATATATCCCCATATCTCCTCCCTCTTGCATTGCCCTCCCACCCTCCCTATCACATTCCTCTACGTCATCACAAAGCACCAAGCTGATCTCCCTGCGCTATGTGGCTCCTTCCCACTAGCTATCTATTTTACATTTGGTAGTCTACATATGTCCATGCCACTCCCTCACTTCGTCCCAGCTTACCCTTCCTCCTCCCCGTGTCCTCAAGTCCATTCTCTATGTCTGTGTCTTTATTCCTGTCCTGCCCCTAGGTTCTTCAAAACCACTTTTTTTTTTTTTTTTAGATTCCATATATATGTGTTAGCATACGGTATTTGTTTTTCTCTTTCTGACTTACTTCACTCTGTTTGACAGACTCTAGGTCCATCCAACTCACTACAAATAACTCGATTTCGTTTCTTTTTATGGATGAGTAATATTTCATTGTATATATGTGCCACATCTTCTTTATCCATTCATCTGTCAGTGGTCACTTAGGTGGCTTCCATGTCCTGGCTATTTTAAATAGAGCTGCAGTGAACATTGTGGTACATGACTCTTTTTGAATTATGGTTTTCTCAGGGTATATGCCCACTAGTGGGATTGCTGGGTCGTATGGTAGTTCTATTTTTAGTTTTTTAAGGAACCTCCATACTGTTCTCCATGGTGGCTGTATCAATTTACATTCCCACCAATAGTGCAAGAGGGTTCCCTTTTCTCCACACCCTGGGCAGCATTTATTGTTTGTAGATTTTTTGTTGATGGCCACTCTGACTGGTATGAGGTGATACCTCATTGTAGTTTTGATTTGCATTTCTCTAATGATTAGTGAGGTTGAGCATCCTTTCATGTGTTTATTGTCAATCTGTATATTTTCTTTGAAGAAATGTCTATTTAGGTCTTCTGCCCATTTTTGGATTGGGTTGTTTGTTTTTTTGATATTGAGCTGTGTGAGCTGCTTGTAAATTTTGGAGATTAATCCTTTGTCAGTTGCTTCATTTGCAAATATTTTCTCCCATTCTGAGTGTTGTCTTTTTGTCTTGTTTATGTTTTCCTTTGCTGGGCAAAAGCTTTTAAGTTTCATTAGGTCCCATTTGTTTATTTTTGGTTTTATTTCCATTTCTCTAGGAGGTAGGTCAAAAGGGATCTTGCTGTGACTTGCATCATAGAGTGTTCTGCCTGTGTTTTCCTCTAAGAGTTTGATAGTGTCTGGCCTTATATTTAGGTCTTTAATCCATTTTGAATTCATTTTAGTGTATGGTGTTAGGGAGTGTTCTAATTTCATTCTTTTCCATGTAGCTGTCCAGTTTTCCCAGCACCACGTATTGAAGAGGCTGTCTTCTCTCCATTGTATATTCTTGCCTCCTTTATCAAAAATAAGGTGACCATATGTGTGTGGCTTTTTCTCTGGGCTTTCTTTCCTGTTCCATTGATCTATACTTCTGTTTCTGTGCCAGTGCCATACTGTCTTGATTAATGTAGCTTTGTAGTATAGTCTGAAGTCCGGGAGCCTGATTCCTCCAGCTTCATTTTTCTTTCTCAAGATTGTTTTGGCTATTCAGGGTCTTTTGTGGTTCCATACAAATTGTGAAATTTCTTGTTCTAGTTCAGTGGAAAATGTCATTGGTAGTTTGATAGGGATTGCATTGAATCTGTAGATTGCTTTGGGTAGTATAGTCATTTTCACAATGTTGATTCTTCCAGTCCAAGAACATGGTATATTTCTCCATCTGTTTGTAATATCTTTAACTGCTTTCATCAGTATCTTATAGTTTTCTGCATACAGGTCTTTTGTCTCCTTAGGTAGGTTTATTCCTAGGTATTTTATTCTTTTTGTTGCAATGGTAAATGGGAGTGTTTCCTTAATTTCTCTTTCAGATTTTTCATCATTAGTGTATAGGAATGCAGGAGAGTTCTGTGCATTAATTTTGTATCCTGCTACTTTACCAAATTCATTGATTAGCTCTAGTAGTTTTCTGGTAGCATCTTTAGGATTCTCTACATATAGTATCCTGTCATCTGCAAACAGTGACAGCTTTACTTCTTCTTTTCCGATTTGGATTCCTTTTATTTCTTTTCCTTCTCTGATTGCTGTGGCTAAAACTTCCAAAACTCTGTTGAGTAATAGTGATGAGAGTGGACAACCTTGTCTTGTTCCTGATCTTAGAGGAAATGGTTTCGGTTTTTCATCATTGAGAGCAATGTTGGCTGTGGGTTTGTCATGTATGGCCTTTATTATGTTGAGGTAGGTTCCCTCTATGCCTACTTTCTGGAGAGTTTTTATCATAAATCAGTGTTGAATTTTGTCAAAGGTTTTTTCTACATCTATTGAGATTATCATATGGTTTATATTCTTCAGTTTGTTAATATGGTGTATTACATCGATTGATTTGCATATATTGAAGAATCCTTGCGTTCCTGGGGTAAGCCCCACTTGATCATGGTGTATGATCCTTTTTATGTGCTGTTGGATTCTGTTTGCTAGTATTTTGTTGAGGATATTTGCATCTATGTTCATCAATGATATTGGGCTGTAATTTTCTTTCTTTGTGAATCTTTGTCTGGTTTTGTTATCAGGGTGATGATGGCCTTGTAGAATGAGTTTGGGAGTGTTCCTCCGTCTGCTATATTTTGGAAGAATTTGAGAAGGATTGGTATTAGCTCTTCTCTAAATGTTTGATAGAATTCACCTGTGAAGCCATCTGGTCCTGGGCTTTTGTTTGTTGGAAGATTTTAATCACAGTTTCAATTTCAGTGCTTGTGATTGGTCTGTTTATAATTTCTATTTCTTCCTGGTTCTGTCTCAGGAAGTTGTGCTTTTCTAAGAGTGTGTCCATTTCTTCTAGGTTGTCCATTTTATTGGCATATAGTTGCTTGTAGTATTCTCTCATGAACCTTTGTATTTCTGCAGTGTTAGTTGTTACTTCTTTTTCATTTCTAATTCTATTGATTTGAGTCTTCTCCCTTTTTTTCTTGATGAGTCTGGCTAATGGTTCATCAATTTTGTTTATCTTCTCAAAGAAGAAGCTTTTAGTTTTGTTGATCTTTGCTATTGTTTCCTTCATTTATTTTTCATTTATTTCTTATCTGATCTTTATGATTTCTTTCCTCTGCTAACTTTGGGGTTTTTTTGTTCTTCTTTTTCTAATTACTTTAGGTGTAAGATTAGGTTGTTTATTTGAGATATTTCTTGTTTCTTGAGGTAGGACTGTATTGCTATAAACTTCCTTCTTAAAACTCCTTTTGCTGCATCCCATAGATTTTGGGTCATCGTGTTTTCATTGTCATTTGTTTCTATGTATTTTTGGATTTCCTATTTGATTTCTTCAGTGATCTCTTGGTTATTTAGTAGTGTAGTGTTTAGCCTCCATGTATTTGTATTTTTTACAGATTTTTCCCTGTAATTGATATCTAGGCTCATAATGTTGTGGTCGGAAAAGATACTTGATATGATTTCAATTTTTTAAAATTTGCCAAGGCTTGATTTATGACCCAAGATATGGTCTCTCCTGGAGAATGTTCCATGAGCACTTGAGAAGAAAGTGTATTCTGCTGTTTTTGGATGGAATGTCCTATGAATATCAATTAAGTCCACCTAGTTCAATGTATCATTTAAAGCCTGTGTTTCCTTATTTTCATTTTGGATGTTCTGTACATTGGTGAAAATGGGGTGTTAAAATCCCCTACTATGTTACTGTCGATTTCCCCTTTTATGGCTGTTAGCATTTGCCTTATGTATTGAGGTGTTCCTATGTTGGGTGTATAAATACTTACAATTGTTATATCTTCTTCTTGGATTGATCCCTTGATCATTCCATAGTGTCCTTTTTTGTCTCTTGTAATTTTCTTTGTCTTAAAGTCTATTTTGTCTGATATGAGAATTGCTACTCCAGCTTTCTTTTGCTTTCCATTTGCATGGAATATCTTTTTCCATCCCCTCACTTTAAGTCTGTATGTGTCCCTAGGTCTGAAGTGGGTCTCTTGTAGACAGCATATGTATGAGTCTTGTTTCTGTATCCATTCAGCCATTCTGTGTCTTTTGCTTGGAGTATTTTACCCGTTTACATTTAAGGTAGTTATCGATATATGTGTCCCTATTACCATTTTCTTAATTGCTTTGGGTTTGTTATTGTAGGTCTTTTCCTTGTCATGTGTTTCCTGCCTACAGAATTTCCTTCAACATTTGTTGTAAACCTGGTTTGGTGGTGCTGAATTCTCTTAGCTTTTGCTTGTCTGTAAAGATTTTAATTTCTCCATTGAATCTGAATGAGATTCTTGCTGGGTAGAGTAATCTTGGTTGTAGGTTTTTCCTTTTCATCACTTTAACTGTGTCCTGCCACTCCCTCTGGTTTGCAGAGTTTCTGCTGAAAGATCAGCTGTTAACCTTATGGGGATACCCTTGCATGTTATTTGTTGTTTTTCCCTTGCTGCTTTTAATATTTTTTCTATTTAATTTTTGATAGTTTGATTAATATGTGTCTTGGCACGTTTCTCCTTGCGTTTATCCTGTATGGGACTCTCTGTGCTTCCTGGAGTTGATTGACTACTTCCTTTCCCATATTAGGGAAGTTTTCAACTATAATCCCTTCACATATTTTCTCAGTCCCTTTCTTTTTCTCTTCTTCTTCTTGGACCGCTATAATTTGAATGTTGGTGTGTTTAATGTTGTCCCAGAGGTCTCTGAGACTGTCCTCAATTCTTTTTTCTTTATTCTGCTTTGCAGTAGTTATTTCCACTATTTTATCTTCCAGGTCACTTATCCATTCTTCTGCCTCAGTTATTCTGCTATTGATTCCTTCTAGAGAATGTTTGATTTCATTTATTGTGTTGTTCATCATTGTTTGCTCTTTAGTTCTTCTAGGCCCTTGTTAAACATGTCTTGTAGTTTCTCCATTCTATTTCCAAGATTTGGATCATCTTTACTGTCATTACTCTGAATTCTTTTTCAGGTAGACTGCCTGTTTCCTCTTCATTTGTTAGGTCTGGTGGGTTTTTATCTTGCTCCTTCATCTGCTGTGTGTTTCTCTGTCTTCTTATTTTGCTTAACTTACTGTGTTTGGGGTCTCCTTTTTGCAGGCTGCAGGTTCATAGTTCCCGTTGTTTTTGGTGTCTGCCCCCAGTGGCTAAAGATGGTTCAGTGGGTTGTGTAGGCTTCCTGGTGGAGGGGACTGGTGCCTGTGTTCTGGTGGATGAGGCTGGATCTTGTCTTTCTGGTGGACAGGACTGCGTCCAGTGGTGTGTTTTGGGGTGGCTGTGGACTTAATATGATTTTAGGCAGCCTCTCTGCTAATGGGTGGGGCTGTGTTCCTGTGTTGCTAGTTGTTTGGCATAGGGCGTCCAGCACTGTAGCTTGCTGGTTGTTGAGTGGAGCTGGGTCTTAGTGTTGAGATGGAGATCTCTGAGAGAGCTTCTGCCGTTTATTACGTGGAGCTGGGAGGTCTCTCGTGGACTAATGTCCTGAACTCAGCTCTCCCATCTCAGAGGCACAGTCCTGACACCCGGCCAGAGCACGAAGACCCTGGCAGCCACACGGCTGTGGCACAGGGGTCTCCCCAGCTCCTACTCCCCGAATCGTCCTCCTCCCCTCCTCTTTGTCTCCTTCAGTCTCTGCCAGGTGCTCGTGGTGCCGGCCGGCCCAAGCTGACCAGAGAGAGAACAGGGCGGGAGGGGGTGGTGGCATCGGTGACCATGCCCACGCTGTAACAGTGGCCGCCTCCTGCCTTGTGCCCTCCCCGCACTCCACCTCTAATAAACCCGCGGCTCCTGCGCCCAGGATGCTGGTGTGCAGGCGCCCTCTGGGGCTGAATTTTCTTAAAGGGAAGAAATAATAGCATCAAAAAAAATTTTAACTCCCCATAGCAACAAAATTTCAAAAGCTGGAAAGTAAGAACTGTGGCCAGTGACAGAGCAGACAGAGGAAAACTGAATCCAAAGCCAGCAGTGGAAAAATTTGAGAAACCACCCAGAATTCCCCAAAGGCTCAGGAATAGGCTGCACCAGATACCTCTGGAAAAGAGGCTGGGGCATGCTAAAACCAGAAGCAGTGGTTGAAAGTTCATTTAGGAAGCAGTTAGACTCCTAGATCTCCTCCCCTCTCTGCACAGCCTGGCCAGTGCCCCTTTCCCCACTGCAGGGAGACTAGAACAGAGGTCTGTAGATTGGAGGACACCAGGCAGAGTTGAGGACTGGGTGCTGTAGCAAAAACAGACGGGTTAAATGAAAAGATGGAGACCCATGGCTCTTTCCCCACTGTGCTTCCACAATGCCTGCAGCCAGAATTGTATCCTTTGGGCATGAGCCTGGAAGAGTCCTCTCTGGGGAATTTGGTCTCCCCAAGAGGAAACACTTAAAGGTACTGATGTGGGCATTCTCCAACCAAACAGTCCAGCCAGAGCATGCAGTGGAGCTGCTGGTCAAAAAGCCCCTACAGGTTCAGGCTTTCCACTCAGCTTTTCAGCTCCCCATTCTTAAATAGGAGCAGACAATCCACATTTACCAGAGATTGAGGAAGCCTCTTCCATGAACTACAAAGACCAAAATGAATAGAAAAAGGCAACCTGGAGAAAAGAGAGACCGTGCAGGTTGAAGAAAACGTCAAATATCCTCTAATTAATATCCTCAGAGCTAAGATATGTAACCATCAAATAAGAATATGACCTTAGAAAAAGGAGCACTCGGGGACCAAATAAGACTTCTTGGAAATTAGAAATAGGGTAATATAAATAAAAATTCAATAGATAAAGAAAATAGAGAAGAGTGAATTTCCCTACAATTAGAACAAAAGAAAAAGAAATGGACAAATGAAAGATAAGAAAAATGAGAATTCAGAACATGAGATGTAATATACGAAAACAGATATCCAAAAAGTGAGAACAGAGAAACCAGAAGAGAGGAAGTCAGTAAAGACATAATTCAAAAATATGTCCTGAAACAGAGGAGCATGCATTTCTAGAATGAAAGGGCCACCAAATGCCCACACAGGGATTGAAAATAGACTCACACCAAAGTACACCAATGTGGAATCTCAAAACAATGAGGACAAAGAAAAGATGCCACAAGCTTTCAAAGAAGAGGAAAAAATATGTCCTATGTAAAGGATGATGCATCAGAACCGGTTCCTACTCCTCAGCAGCAACCCTGAAGGACAGATGGCAATAGTCTTCAAAGTTTTCAAAGAAAATTATTTCCAATTTAGAATTCTATATGTACCCAACCCAAACTATCTATCAAGTGTCAAGATAGATTAAAAACATTTCAGACATACAAATTCTCAAAAATTCATATCCTATGCCCCTGCCTCAGGAATTCTCCAGAACAAATGTCAAAACATGAAGCGAATAAAGGAAGAGGGCACAGAATTTACCCAGGAGGGAAGCATCCCTGGGATGCCAGAGAAGGGAGGGCCCAAGATGACAGCTCTCTCTCGGTCCAGGCTGCAGCATTTTAGGAGGCTTTGGGAAAGACTTTTTGGGAGATTGGTGAAATTATTAGAATACCTGAAGATTCAGAATGCCTTGAGACCAGACATAGACAAATGGCAAATATAAATACATCAAAAGGGAATTCCCTGGCAGTCCAGTGGTTAGGACTCAGCGCTTTCACTGCCGTGGGCCCGGGTTCCATCCCTGGTCAGGGAACTAAGATCCCGCCAGCTTTGTGGCACAGCCAAAAAAATTAAAAATAAAAAAATACATACATACATACACAATGAAGCAAAGAAAAAGCAAAACAATTACTAGTTCCAGGAACAAAAAAAAGTGTGCAGGAAAGGAAGAGATATCATAATTTACTATACTTCAGCCGTGAATAGTGCCTATAGCCACAGTAACACACACACTGAATATTCACCTAACCGGGATCACAGCGTAAATGCGTCGGCAGGGGGATGGATGGGGAAGCAGGAGCATGTATGGTGGGGGAAACCGGGGGGAAGACACCAAATCCTTATCTTCTATGGTGGGGACAACTCAGATAATGGCCAACATTGAAAGAGCAAGGAAGAGTATTTCAAATATGTTAATTTAGAGACCTTGTGGTGGACTTCTCCGGTGGCGCTGTGGTTAAGAATCCACCTGCCAGTGCAGGGGGCACAGGTTCGAGTCCTGGTCCGGGAAGATCCCACATGCCGCGGAGCATCTAAGCCCGTGAGCCACAACTACTGAAACCCGCGCGCCTAGAGCCCGTGCTCCGCAACAAAAGAAGCCCTGACTCCCTGCAACTAGAGAAAGCCCACACGCAGCCAAATAAATAAATAGATAAATAAACTTGTAGGGACATGGGGGTGGATGCCAGAAGAATCATCTAAAATAAGTGAAAGGGTGGAAAATGGTGAGGAGGAGCTAAGGGATTTCTGTTTTTCACAGCAAGTCTTGTAGAACTATATGACATTTTAGATTATACACATGTATAACTCTGGGGGGAAGAAACAGAAAATCAAAAAAGTACCTATTAATACTTTCTTCAGGAAAAATTAAAGTAAATCTCATTTCCTCACAGAGACCCTCACTGCTCCTTGTGGATCCTTCTAAAAATACTCCATGGCTGCGCACCTATGATTGCAGTAGTGAATATGTGATCCACCGTGATTTCTAGTCAGGACTCTTAAAGCTGAGACATCTAGGCCACTTTCATGTTTTGAGGCTCCCAATACATTAAGAAAGGAAAAGTTGCAAAAAATTGGGATTAGAAAACTGTGGTGAGCTTTACATTAAGAAATGAACACCTTCATCACATACCAAAATGATGTAGGAATTCTGAATTTCAGGATCCCTGTGAATGTGAGGCCCAAGCCAGGTGGCCTTCCTGCACACCCTCCCAGCACCCCCCTCTCTGTGATCAGCCTTACTGCAGGATCCTTCTCGGATTTTACAGTCTGCTCCCACCCCGCCTGTTATTGTGCTATTTCCTTCCCTTCTACAGAATGTGTATTATTCTGTTTGCCTTCATTGAACTTCATTCCGTTCCTAGCAACTCCTCCGGCATTTCCTCACCCTGCTGTCACCTGTCCTTTGAATCAATATGCTCTCCATCCTAACAAGCCTCATTAATTAATTAATTCCCTCCTCTGCCTGCTTTCCATTTTGGTACCACATTCACATTTAATGAGCTCACCATTTCATTATTCAGGTCATTGATGAAACGTTACATCACCAGGCTTAGTCTCTGTGGACACCACACTGTTATGCTCTCCAAGGTTAATAATAATTCACTGTACGCATTCTCTAGGCATGTGGCAACTCCTAATTATGGGGTTTAGAATTTAAATTTTAGACCAGTGGTTTGCAAACCTGGCTGCCTACTTAGAGACACGGAGGGAGATTTTTAAAATATGGATCCTGGATCTTCCAGCAATCCTATCATACTATATTAAAAACTTGGCCCAATTAATGAGCCTGGTTGTCTTAGATATAGAATCTTCTTTGTCTCTTCAAAGAAAAGAAAAGGAAAATACCAGAGTTGGTTGCAGGGCCTTGCAATCCAAGGAAGTGACAGGCTGTCAGATTTTAAGTTCTAGTTTTCCTTTTCTTGCATTCTAAAGAAAAAAAATTAAGAACTTGGTCATGGGTATTGTATTAGTTTCATATTCTTGCTGTAAAAAAATTTTGTGTTGTTTATAACCCAGATTTAGTGGCTCAAAACAACACAAATTTATTATCTTACAATTGTGGAGGTCAAAGTCTGACACAGGTCTCCCTGGGCTAACATCAAGGTGTCAGCCATGCTGTGATCCTTTCTGGCTCTGTTTCTTACCTTTTCCAGCTTCTAGAGGCCACCCACATTCTGTAGCTTGTGGCCCCATTTCTCCAGCAATGTGGAGTCCTTCTCACACAGTTATCTCTCTGGCTCTCTCCTTCCTCCCTCTTCCATTTTTAAGAACTCTTGTGATTACATCGGGCCCCACCCCCAGATAATCAGGATAATCTCCCCACCTCAAGGTCAGCTGATTAACAACCATCTATTTGTGCCATGTAAACTGACACATCCACAGTTTCAGGGAGTAGGACTTGGACATCATTGGGGGTGGAGGCATTGTTCTGCTTACCACAGGGCACATTCAGTTTTCCCTAATAATTTTTAGGCAACATAGGCATCTCGTATTAGAGGCCTTCTCCAGGGGCTGAGGGACCTACTGTGACCAGGGCCTGCCTCCACGTTGGGCTGCACACAGCTGCCCGCCCTCGGTTCTGGAGACCATTTTATTAGGCCAGTAGCCAACCTCTCCCCGACCACATTGATCACTGCATTCAGTGTAAGCTGGAAATCTGTCCCCTGGGCACTGGCTGATCGTCTCTGTGTTAACCTCCGTGTGCTCAATCTCCATGGCTGCACAAAAGGTTCTAAGCCACAAGCTCCCATCTGGAGACCCTGAGCCTTCCTATGTTTCCTGTTGACTCAGGAGCTCAAGAGGTGGGACCCAGGGATCTGTGTTTTGAACACTCCCAGTTTAATTCTGTGTATAGTCAGGTTTGGGAAATTCTGGTTTAGACTATATTTTTTAGTTTAATGAATATATGGTAATGATTAAACTTTAAACCTGGGACTGCCCTCGTGGCGCAGTGGTTGAGAATCCACCTGCCAATGCAAGGGACACGGGTTCGATCCCTGGTCCAGGGGGATCCCACATGCCGTGGAGCGACTGAGCCCATGTGCTGCAACTAGTGAGCCTGAGCTCTAGAGCCGGCAAGCCACAACTACTGAGCCCGCGTGCTACAGTTGCTGGAGCCTGCATGCCTGGAGCCCGTGCTCCACAGCGGGAGAGGCCACCGCAGTGAGAGGCCCGCATACCGCAGCGAGGGGTAGCCCCTGCTCTCCGCAACTAGAGAAAGCCCGCGTGCACAGCAACGAAGACCCAAAGCAGCCAAAAATAAATAAATAAACATAAAAAAAATTTAAACCTTGCTAAATTAAGATGTATTAGTAGCATCTATTTCTTTTTTGGAAATGTCAGATCTATATCTATATATCTATATCTATATCTATATCTATATCTATATCTATATCTATATCTATCTGATAGAAGGAGACCAGATTAAAAGGATGTTCTATTTAAGAAAATCAATGGATTAAAACCAGACTTTCAAAAATAGCAACAACAATAATAAGTAGGAGGTAATAATTCACATTACAGAAATCATTCACTATATCATTTCCTTTAAACAACAAATCCCCCTAGGTCTCTTTAAGTATCAGTCAGCTGACAAGCTTTCTGTGTACATATTGCTTTTCAGGACCTGCGTCCTGAAGGAGTCGGGCTTGCAGTTTGTAGGATGTGACTGGTCTGTAGGGTCTGTCGCCCAAGTCTTCCTCCTGCAGTGTCCCCGCTGCCAGTCTCCCACAGGTGTGCTCTGTTGGCCTGTTTCGATAGTTAGGCTCACCTGGCTCCACCTCTAGGCTCAGCCCTGTGCTCATCCCTGGGATGAAACCTGAGATCACAGGCATTTTAGGATCCCCAGCTCAGCACTGAAAACAAGCATCAACTTGCCCTGAGGTCCTCTCTTCTGATAATTGGACTCTCCATTTTCTTCCCCAAGTCTACGGTTTGAGCTTCACTTGGGATCTCTGCCTTCCTGGGAGCTTTCTTACCTCTCCGCTCAGTGGCAGGCTCTGAGGACATTTAACTTGAAACCTTAAACATGTGCAGACCCTGAGCTTGTCCCTGACCGGACAGGCCCAGACTCACCCACCAGGGGCGTGGGAGCGGCAGCTACGATGGCCAGGCCATTCTCGTACCCTCACTACTCACTGTAGACTCCCGGTAATGCCCTCATGTTGCTCTGAGTGCATAGCCTGAGCTGGACTTTCTTCATCTGGGCTCTGTTTGCAGCCTTGTGCTCTCCCTGGTCTGCTGGTCTGGAGCCTTAATTCTCTGTTCATTTTTGCGTTTCTTCTCCTTTGAGGATTAGACCCTATTCTCCACATCCTCTGCTGCTCATTGAGATCCTGCTTCAAACCAAACAGACACTCTGGATCCATCTTACTGTGAGCAGTTCCCCTCTTCCCTCTGAGATGGGATGAGCCTCAAACTTCAGCACCCTCGGGTGCAGTTGTCTGCTCTGCTGTCCATCCCTCATGGGACCTGCCCTGAGACAGGTTAGCTTCCATCTGGCCTTGTGGCGTCCTGTTGTTGAATACCAGTTTTGCCTTGTAATAAATGTGAGACCCTGGACAGTTTGTTGAACCTGTTTGATCCTTGATAGATTGATGGGTTACTTCCCATCTAAATGATCTGATCAACTTCATAAAGTAGTTGTGGAATAAGGTGCGTGAAGTGCCTTGTGGGTGGCATATGGCAGGACAATATGACTATTTCTTTCTTCTTACTTGTTCACTGGTGACTACTGGTCTGAGTGGCTCAGAGCCCCTCACATCTCATGGCCAAACAGGTCCAGAAATTCTTATCTGGATAACCTACCTCATCTGTACTTCCTCAGAAGTCAAGAAAGGCCTGAGCCACTTGCAATTTTTGAGGCTCTTAGTATATCAAATAAATGTTAAAAGAATGAAAAAACAAGACACACTGAGAAAAAATATTTGCAAAACATATCTGATAAAGGACTGGTGTCAAAATTATACAAAAAAAAACCCAACCCTCTTAAAATGCAAAATAAGAAAACAAACAACCCAATTAAAAAGTGCACAAAAGATCTGAACAGAAACCTCACCAGAGAAGATATCCAGATGTCAAACACTGATAGGAAAAGATGTTTAACATCATATGTCATTAGGAAATTGCAAAGTAAGACAAGATATACCACCACTTACCTATTAGAGTGGCTAAAATCCAAAACACAACACCATATGCTGGTGAGGACATGGAGCAAAGAAACTCGCACTCACTGCTGGTGGGAATGCAAAATGGTGCAGCCGCTTTGTTTTGTTTTGTTTTGTTTTGTTTGTTTTTGCGGTACGAGGGCCTCTCACTGCTGTGGCCTCTCCCGCTGCGGAGCACAGGCTCCGGACGCGCAGGCTCAGCGGCCATGGCCCACGGGCCCAGCCACTCCGCGGCATGTGGGATCTTCCCGGACCGGGGCACGAACCCGTGTCCCCTGCATCGGCAGGCGGACTCTCAACCACTGCGCCACCAGGGAAGCCCTGGTCCACCCGCTTTGGAAGACAGATTGGTGGCTTATTACAAAACTAAACATACTCTTACCACGTGATCCAGCATTTGCACTCCTTGATTTTACCCAACTGAATTGAAAAGTTATGTTCATGCATAAACCTGTACATGTAACATCTTTGTTCATAATTGCCCAAACTTAGAAGCAACCCAGGTATCCTTGATTAGATGAATGGATAAATAAACTGTGGTATATCTAACAATGGCATATTATCCAGTGATGAAAAGAAATGAGCCGTCAAGTCATGAAAAGACATGGAGGAACCTTAAATGCTTATTGCTAAGTGAAAGAATCCAATCTGAAAAGGCTACAAACTATATGATTTCAGCTCTATGACATTCTGGAAAAGGCAAAACTATGGAGACAGTAGAACGATCACTGGTTGCCAAGAGTCCAGGAGATGGGCAAGTCCAGGGGGATGCGTGAGGGGTGAATAGGATGGATAGAGGATCTTTAGAGCAACAAAACTAGTCTGTATGATACTGTCATGGTGGATATATGACTATGCACTTGTCAAAACCCATAGACCAATTACAACACAGTGAACCTCAGTGTAAATTATGGACTTTAGTTAATCATGTATCAACATTGGTTCATCACTTGTAACACATACACCACACTAACACAAAATGTTAATAAAAGGAACTGTGTGTGAGAGTCAGGGAGGGGAGGTTATGGGAACTCTGAACCATCTACTTAATTTTTCTGTAAATCTAAAACTGTTCTAAAAACTAAAAGCTATTAATTAGATAAAAATAAATACTAGAACAAGGTTCATTTTAAATGTGGTATTTTTAAAATATCTCCATTTAAAAACTCAGTGATTTTGAAACAAACAAAAATATATTATGCAATATCATTGTGCTGCTCCTCAGGTAATTGTGGGATTATGAATATCTTAATTCATGATGCATGACAGATGAATGGTCTGGTAATGGGAGGCATGTTCCAAACTGTAGGATGAGAGTTGCCTTCTTTCAGTCCTCTTAGTGCCTCTCTGTAATGTATATGAAGCTTGTCAATAACCAGCGCAGAGACCTTCATACGTGTGAGGCCTGTTACATGGAGCACCGTGATGGGCCCTATTTGGCCTTAGCTTTGTTCTTCCAAGCCCCCTCTGACTCTACCAGTTCTGCTCTTGAGCTCCAGTTGGGTGGCTGCCTGCAGGTAGACACTTCTAGTGCTGACTTCCAAGCCTCACCTGCTTGTGATGCCCCATTCCTATCCTCTGCCCACCTATCAAGGCCCCAGGAGTCTGCCTGGGCACTGACAATTCTGATCAACCACCATGACTCTAGCCACTGTGTTTTGCCTGCTAAACTGGACTTCCTCCTTTATCTGTCCCAACAGAGAGGGGACGACAGATTAAAAAAGAAGAAATGGGGCTTCCCTGGTGGCGCAGTGGTTGAGAGTCCGCCTGCCGATGCAGGGGACACGGGTTCGTGCCCCGGTCTGGGAAGACCCCACATGCCGCGGAGCGGCTGGGCCCGTGAGCCATGGCCGCTGGGGCTGCGCGTCCGGAGCCTGAGCTCCGCAACGGGAGAGGCCACAACAGTGAGAGGCCCGCGTACCGCAAAAAAAAAAAAAAAAAAAAAAGAAGAAGAAATGGTTTTGTCCTAAACAAGTCCTTCATGCAGGGTCACTTCTGTGTCTAGCTTGTACTTCCTGTCTTCCCACAGGTGGGCCTAGTTCCAAGATAGACAGAAATGAACACACTTGCTGACTTCCCCTTTCTCTCACTTTTTTCAAGTTTTTTCTAATTATGATAGTGGTAGGTACTCCTCGAAAATTTACAAGTCACAGAAATGCAGAAAGAAGCACAGGGAAAAAAATCATCCCCAATTCTGTGTTACCCAGGGGCAGCCATTACTGTCATTGTACTTGGGTCATTTTCAGCTCACTCCGTATTCACTCCTGAACCCCTCGCACAATTGGGTTTTGCTTCCTCCGCTTTCCTAGACTCCTCTCCCAAAGGTCCGTGTGTGTCACAGGCAACCTTTCTGGTGTGCTCTGTGTTCTATCTCATCTTCCTTCTCAAGGACTCTCCTTCTGCCATTGATTACCTTTTCCTGCATTATCAGTTTCTCTCCTTTATTGGATCACCCCCATCGATCTGCAAACCTGCCTTAATATTGCTCATCTTAAATTGTTTCTTAACCCCATTACCTCTTCTCTGCACCTCTTTATAGTAAAACATCTCAAAAGAGATATCTATATTTGCCTTCACCACTTTCTCACCTCCAGTTCTCTTCAGTTTGCTCCAGTAGGGCTTGTCTGCATCACTCTACCGAAATGACTCTTACCAAGGTCATTAATGACTTACGTTTTGCTAAATCTAATGGTCAATTCTCTGTCTTCATCTTCACTTCCGAGTAGTATTTGATATAGTTCACTCCTGCTTCATTCCAGAAATAGTTTCTACTCTTAGCCTCTGTTGACAGCACACTCTCCTGGTTTACCACTTATTTCACTTTTCCTTTTCAGTCTTCTTTGCTGGTCCCACCTTCTATGTCTGACTTCTAAGCCTTGATTCCAGGACTTGATCTCAAGACTGCTCCTCTCTCCAGTCTCTACTTGGTAATCTCACCAATCCCATTGTTTTAAATACCATCTCTATGATACTGACTCTCAAATCTATATTTCCAGTTATAACCCTTAGGATAGTTTAGTTTGCATGCATCAGAAAAAATCCCAAATAATAGTGACTTAAAATATGTGTGTTTTTATTCAATATATGAAAAATTTTAAAGAAAGCAAACTAGGACTTGTATGGGGTACGGTAGCTTGATAGTCATCAGAAACCCTGGAACTTCTCTTTATGTGTTTTATCATCCTAGCCCTTGGCTTCCATCTCAGGGGTACTCCATTATTTCAGGATGTCTGCTGGAGCTCCAGCTAAATCATCCACATTCCAGACTGCAGAGAGGAGAAAAGAGGGAGGACACATTGACCCAGCTGAGTCAATTTCCTTGAAGTAGCCTTTGAGTTTCTTCACAAAGCTTCTGCTTACATCTCATTGTCCAGAGCTGCAAGGAAGCCTGGGAAATGTAGTCTTTATTTCAGATCGCACTTTACCTACCTAAATATCCGGGTTCTGTTACTAAGAAAGAAGAGGGCATATCAGGTAGGAAACTAGTAGTCTCTGCCACACTAGCCCTGACATTTCCCCTGAGCTGTAGACTTACCTATCTTTTAATTTTTTTTTTCCTTTGGTACGCGGGCGTCTCACTGTTGTGGCCTCTCCCGTTGCGGAGCACAGGCCCCTGACGCGCAGGCTCAGCGGCCATGGCTCACGGGCCCAGCCACTCCGCGGCATGTGGGAGCTTCCCGGACCGGGGCACGAACCCGTGTCCCCTGCATCGGCAGGCGGACTCCCAACCACTGCGCCACCAGGGAAGCCCTAGACTTAACCTATCTTGATGCCCATAATATATCCATTTGGATGTATAATGGGCATATCAAACTAAACTTGGGCAAACCTCTTGATCCTTCCCACCCTCAAATCTAGTCTCCAACCTTTTCCATTCAGTAAAAATGACCTCATTGCATTGCTTAGATTAAAAACCTAAAGTCATTAGAAAAAAACAAAACTTTTGTCTTGAAAGCTCAAACATACTGAAACGTAGAGCAAATAGTCTAATGAACACCCATAGATCCATCATCAGCCGTGCTTATTTCACTTGCTACTTTTGTTGTGATGTAGTATTTGAAAGTGAGGTGCAGTCATCATGACATTTAACTCAAATTTTTCATTTTGCCTCTCTAAAACATAAAGGCATTTTTGTATGTATTCGCAATACTATTATCACTCTTATTAAAATAAACAATTCCTGAGTCCTCTCTTTTTCTCATCCTCCATAGCTAATCAGTCTGCAAGTGATGTCAGTGCTCCAACCACTCCCCACTCTCTCCAAGGCTGCCTCATCCCAGCCACTGTCATCCCTTACCTAGACTTCTCCACTTGATTCTTCCCTCTGTTTCTCACATGGTACCAAACTGGTCTTCTAAAAACTTAAACCATGCTATCGCTTCCTTGATTAAAACTCTCCAGTTATTTCCCTGTATGATTAGACTAGAAGCCAGGCTTCTTTAAGACCTACTGGATCTGCCTCCTGCCTGTCTTTCTAAGTTCTCCCTCTCTCCCCTCACTCGGGCCTAATTTTGTTTCTTGAGCACAAGGGTCATTCCTGCCTGGAGTGTTTCCCCCAGGTCTTTGTATGGCTGGTTCCTTCTCATCATCACTCAAGTCTTCTCTGAGATGTCACCTCCTCAAGGGGAGCTTCCTCTGCCCATCTTATCTAGAACAGTGCCCTGCTCCCATCTTCAATCAGTTCATAGTCTATTATCTTGTTTTATTTCATGTGGCCTTTTATTGTTATTTTAAATTATATTATTTGTTTGTTTACCTATTTAGGGACTGGCTTCCTCTCTGAATGGAAGCTCCAAGAGAGTGCCTAGGACAATGTATGGTGCAAAATATACACTCAATATATTATGTTGGCAGATAAATCAATAAATTGATCTCTGGATATTGACAGACTTTGCTTTAAATTTCAGCTTCGCTACTTACCAGACGTGGTGGGCAAGTTACTTAATTTATCTGGACCTCACTTTCTTCAAAACGGCACTAGGATACCTATGTCACAGGGCTATTGTAAAAATTAAGGGGGATAATTATATAGAGCACTTAGTATATAGCATTTGATACACAGTAAGCATTCAGAGTGATAGATGCTATTATTATTACTATTAATTATTACATTTCTCTGCTACATTTGATACTTGTAAGCATTGTCTGATTAAGACTCTCTCCTCTTCTGGCCTTCTTGATGCCGTATACTTCTAGTTTTGCTACTCCTGGGAAGCCTCAGAGTACCTGCCATGGTACAGCCCCCATCTGGTGACTCACTAATTATTCTTTCCACGCCTGGTACCATGTATCTCTTGGCCACAGCTGACTGGACAAGGGACGGGCACCCGATCCAGAGGCAGCAGCTATGAGTTGACCTGGGAGCTACCCAGGCTCAAGAGCGTTAACCAGATGTTCTCTGTAATGTGTCATAACCAGCCACATGAATGAGATCATTTCTCCTGAGGAATGTGGACAGAGTGCAAGGGCAGGAGAGGGAGCAGGACAGAGAGGTACTATATCAGGAACAGTAGAAGCAGAGACAGAGAGTAGCTCAGTGACAATAAGGATGCCTGGGCTGGGCACATGAACAAGTAGCCTGATCAAGAAATACAGTGTATCCTCATGAACTTTCAGGCTCCCCGAGTCCTGCTGTTATTTAATAATGTGTTCTAGCTTCCTGTGCAGCTTTGCTCTAACCTCAGTATCCGAGGTCACTCATCTGTTCCTTGCATGGCAAAAGAACCTAACCAACTCACTTCCTGAGCAGTTTCACTAGGTTGTTTCAACAGCCATTTATTAGCCTTTGCTATTGGTCATCCACTCCTTCACTCCATAATTCGAGCACCACTTTATCTGCTGGTAATTCACCAACTGCATCTCCATCCTGACCTGTTTCCTGAGGTACCATCTCTAACTTCTGGGGCCCCATTTGCACCCCAAAAGAACTACCATCCAAACAAACTAATGATTTCTCCCCTTTGTCTCCTCTAATTTCCTCCCTGGCACAAATATATTCCTCGTCTTGTGTTTCCTGTCTCACTAATGACACCACCTAGCCCCAATCACTCTTAAGGGTGATCTTTGCGACGTCTCCCTTTATCAGCTTCCACAGCTAGTCAGCATTTGCTGGTGCATTTGTCCCCTTTGTTCTCTTTACAACGGGCTTTAAGACTCTATGTGTTAGCATACAGTATTTGTTCTTCTCTTTCTGACTTACTTCACTCTGTATGACAGACTCTAGGGCCATCCACCTCGCTGCAAATAAAAACAATCGTTCTGAAGAACCTAGGGGCAGGACAGGAATAAAGACACAGAAATAGAGAATGGACTTGAGGACACTGGGTGGGGAGAAGGGTAAGCTGGGACAAAGTGAAAGAGTAGCATTGACATATATACACTACCAAATGTAAAATAGATAGCTAGTGGGCAGCAGCCGCATAGCACAGGGAAATCAGCTCGGTGCTTTGTGACCACCTAGAGGGGTGGGATAGGGAGGGCGGGAAGGAGACGCAAGAGGAAGGATATATGGGGATGTATGTATACGTATAGCTGATTCACTTTGTTATACAGCAGAAACTAACACAACATTTTAAAGCAATTATACTCCAATAAAGATGTTAAAAAAGAAAAAAAGACTCTATGTGACCTGACCCACCCTCACTACCCTCCCTTTGGTCACTCTGCTCCAAGCCACCCTGACCTGCTTGCTGTTCCTTGACCAGGCCACATACAGTCCTACCCAGGGCTTTTGTGTTTGCTGCTCCCTTTGCCCAGAATGCTTTCCTTGAGGTGTATTCTCATCTTATTCACATCTTTGCTTAGATGTCCCTGTGCTACCTTTCCTGATTCACCTTATTGAAACTCTTAAGAATCTGACAGCTGACTCTCCTTAACTCCTCCCACTGTTTTATTTTCTCCACAGCTGTCCAACGTCCTGTATAATTTACTTGTTCTTATTTATTGTGTCCCCCTTCTCTCCACCTTGTAATCCTCCACCATAGCATATGTGCACCACGGGCACAGGACATTTTTTCCCTAAGGCTCACAATAGTGCCTAGCACACGGTAAACGCGCAATGAGTATGTGTTTAATGAATTAATTAACCACCAGATCTCTCCCTGACATTTTTTTTTTGTCTTTTTAAACTATTTCAAGACACTTTATTTTAAAAACAGGTCCAACCCTCAGCTTTTGGCCCGTTTGGCCATTGTACAAACTACAAATGCTTACTCAGCAGCTGAGGGGTACTCTTTACTAGCATGTTTGAAGAGTCAATAAAATTCATATGAAACAAATGTTCAAATAGTTTCCATAGCCTGCCATTCTTGTAGTCTCGCTACTCTGCTGCATCATGGGCATATGTTTCTGACCCACATGGAAAAATGACAAGTCTGGCCATTTGGAACCGCCATCTGGCCCAAGCTTTCTCTAATAAGCTCTGTGTCTTGGCCCTTCTCGGCCCTGAAGGGCTTAGACTTGTCAGAGAGTCTTGTAGTATCTTAGCTACCCCAACCTTTCTTTGTCCTTGCCACAAAAGGCAGTATCCTGAACCTTCTAGGAAAGCCAAGTCCCATCTGGTTTCTCGAGGAATATGTTGGAGACCAAATCCTTTCAATCTTCAAGATCTTTTTCTCTGAGTTTTCTACTCACACTGAAAGCTTTGTCCCTCCCTCTTTCCTAATAAGTAAAGATCACTTTAGGATGATTAATTTTTTTCTAAAGCTATGTTGTATTCTGCTTTTTTTTTTTAAGCATTTTTTCCATTATAAAAACAACACATGCACATTTCGTTAGAAAGTTTTAAATGCAGGGGGGAAAAAATCACCCAAAGGTAATCATTATTCCTTTTTTAAAAAAAATTTTTTATCGGAGTATAGTTGATTTACAATGTTGTGTTAGTTTCAGGTGTACAGCAAAGTGAATCAGTTATACATATACATATATCCACTCTTCTTTTTTAGATTCTTTTCCCATATAGACCATTACAGAGTACTGAGGAGAGTTCCCTGTGCTACACAGCAGGTTCTTACTAGTTACCTGTTTTATATATAGTAGTATATATGTGTATATGTCAATCCAGATCTCCCAATTTATCCCTCCTTCCCTTATCCCTTCGTAACTTTGTTTTCTACACTGTGACTATACTTCTGTTTTGTAAATCAGTTCATTTGTACCCTTTTTTTAGATTCCACATATTAGCGATATCATATGATATTTGTTTTTCTGTGTCTTTCACTCAGTATGACTAGGAATCACTATTCCTATTGTACCATTTCTTTCTATGAATATTTTTCACGTGAATATATATTTCTTGCTTTTTTCCAATTAAGATTATAATATAACAATATGTCAATGTTAACATAATTATATGTAATTCTGAATAAAGTATTAATTAGATTAATTAAAGTTTTTAATCTAATTTAAAATTAAAAATAAATAATTAAATAAAATTAGGATACTTCTCTCTCTCTTTTTTTTCCTTTTTCTTTTCCACATTCTCTTAAATTGGACACACATTTCCAATTTCTTGCATTAAACTAAAATTGAGATGAACTTTTTTGTGCACATGGCTTTTCCTGACTTTGGGATTATTGCCTTAGTTTGCGGTTCCAGACAAAAACTGCTGAATCAAAGAGTAGGACTGATTATAAAGCTCTAGATAGCTACAATCTAACTTCTTTTCAGAGGTGTTTTCCTGAGGCATATTTGGATGCAAGGAATCACTCAAGTTACCTCAGTCATTGGGAAGTTTGTAGGAATGACAACTGCAGAAATATTCAGGGCAGGAATCCAAGCCATAAAGCTAGACCTCATGTAACATCACAGAATGAACAAGAACTAGCTGAACCACATAGGCTGCAGCTGAGGTCATTCAGGATGTAGGGGAGCTCTGGGGACCAGCTTGTCACCTTGTCACCCATCAGCAGTTGCAGCCCAGGAAGCTCTGCCCTAGAGATCTGCTGTTAACAGCTCATCTGTTTCCTCATCTGCTCACATTGCCAGCTTATCGACTTCCCTTCATATTTTCAATTCACTTTCCCCATAGAAGCAATATGATTGGCTCAACTAACAGTCATCATGGCTCTTTAGGTTGAATTTTTACTGCAGGCTTTGTAGGTTTAAGAGAAGCAAGAACATGCCCCCTGTGTTCACTTTATGGTAATCTGCTCGTAATTATTCAAAATATTTAACCACTAATGGCAGAGGCACTGACTGGTCAGTCCCAGCCAATGTGCCATGGTGGAGTGTCCCTGCCAGATTCCATCTCTGGATGTGGGCCCAGCAGGCTCGGTGGTCAGTCTGCTCAATACCAGTTTACATGCCCATCAAAAAGGTGGGAGATCATAGCAGCACTATTCACAATAGCCAAAAGATGAAAACAACCCAAGTGGCCATGAACATTTGAATGGTTTAATCAAGGTATGGCATATGCATATAGTTGAATAGTATTCATCCATTAAAACAAATGATGTATTGATACAAGCTACAATGTGGATCGACCTTGAAAACATTATGCTGAGTAAAAGAAACCAGACACCAAAGATCATATACTGTGTTGTTCCATTTATAGGAAATATCTAGAATAGGTGAATCCATAGAGACAGAAAGCAGATTGTTGGTTGCCAGGGGCTGAGGGAGGAGAGAATGGGGAGCAACTGCTTAACGAACATGACCTTTCTTTTTGAAGTGATAAAAATGTTGTGGAACTAGATAGAGGTGGTGGTGGCACAGTGTCGTGGACATTCTAAATGCCACTGAATTGTTTACTTTGAAATAGTTAAATGAAAGGGTTCACTTTGATGGTATGTGAATTTCACCTTAAAAAAAAAGAAAAAAGATACTCAACAATGCTACTTCTGGGAATATACCCAAAAGAATTGAAATCAGGGTCTCAAAGAAATATTTGCACACCCATGTTTATAGCAGCGTTATTACAATAACCAAGAGGTAGAAGTAACACAAATGTTCATTGATGAAGGAATGGATAAACAAAATGTGGTACATACATACAATGAAATATTATTCAGGCTTCACAAGAAGGAAATCCTGTCACATGCTACAACATGGATGAATCTTGACAACATTATACTAAAGGTGGAATAAGTCAGTCACAAAAAGACAAATATTGTACGATTCCACCTACAGGAGCTATCTAAAGTAAATTCATAGCAACGGAAAGTAGAATGGTGGCTGTGAGGGGCAGAGGAAGGGAGAAATGAGGGTTTGTTGCTTAATGGGTATAGAGTTTGTATTGCAAGATGAAAATTTTCAAGATATGTTGCACAATAATGTGAATATACTTAACAGTACTGAACTATATACTTAAAAATGGTTAATTAAGGTGATAAGTTTTATGTTACATGTTTTTTATTCTTATTTTTAGAAACCGGGGAAGGGTTCTGCACACCTGCTAATGACAAATGGACATTGGCTTTCCTTTTTACTTTTACCAATTTTATAGGCTAAATTTGTATCTAGTTGTTGTAAGGTCCATATTTTTTATTGTCAGCGATGCTCATTCATTTATTCAACAAATGTCAGATGCTGTGCTAGGTCCTGGGGATATGGTGGTTCACAGGACAGCCCTGCCCTGGTGGAGTCACTGGGAGAGACAGTCCCTACCCCCTCCAATTTTTCATACAGTGAATTAGAATTACACCTGTGCTAAGTGCCGTGGAGGAGCTGCATGGGTATTTTACGAATTTGTATGGGGGTCATGGCCTAGTCTGGGAGATCTCCCTGAGAAAGTAGCTTTCAGGTGAGAGCTGAAGAGTGAGAATGGGGTTTGGGTGGTGGGGGAAACATCATTGTTTAAAGGCCTGGGATTGGGAAGGAGCCTTAAAGGATTTTTTATCTTTAAAATGGGAGGTTAGTGAAGAGTGTATTTGAGATATTTTTAGTTTTTAAAAAATGATCTCTCTATGCAGAGAATGAAATGACAGGGAGCTAAAGAATGTGCAGGGAAGCCATTTAGTGGGTACTGCACTGGCCTTAATGAGAGAAAATTGTGACTTGGCCTAGGGTAATGAGAGTGACAACGGCAATGATACTTACGAGGTAAAATGGACACTACCTTGCAATATATTGGGTTTGGGGGTGTAGCAGAGGAGAAGCTAACGATGACTTCCAAGTTTAATAGTTCTATGTGTTTTCTTCATTTTTGGCTAGCCTATTCATATTCATTGCTCATTATTTATTGAGTAGTTTTAAGAGTTTCCTTTTGTGTGAATTGGATATTAAAGATAATAAATCCCAAGTTTGTTTGCCTTTATTTCTTTCGAAGTGCAGAAATTTAAAATTTTCATATAATTAAATATTTTCATTGGTGTTATGTTTTCTTGTATCCTTACATAAAATTCACTCAGGTTGTTTTCAAAATTCTTTTGATTGAAGACTATTATAAACAGTGCTGAAATGAATAGATATGATGAATTTAAGGCTTATAGCTAATGAGCGACTAAATTGGCATTATTTAAAATATTAATATTTATTTATTTAGGCTGGGCCGGGTCTTAGTTGCGGCATGCGTGCAGGATCTAGTTCCCCTACCAGGGACTGAACCTGGGCCCCTGCATTGGGAGCACGTAGTCTTACCCACTGGACCACCAGGGAAGTCCCTAAATGGACATTTTAAAAAGTTGTCAGGGAATTCCCTGCCAGTCCAGTGGTTAGGACTTGGCCCTTTCACTGCTGTGGGCCCGGGTTCAATCCCTGGCCAGGGAATTAAGATCCCACAAGCCACGTGGTGCGACCAAAATAAACAAAAAACAAAAAACAATCTAATTCCCACCTCTGTGTCTGTTCCACTCGGTGCTCCCTCCCTGTGATCACTTTTATTCAACTTCAGAACCTATTTATGCCCAAATAAACAAATGTTAATGTATTTTCCCATTCTTCCTGCTTATTTTTAAAATAAAAAGTGATATATTGTACACATTGTTTTGCATCAAGATTTACTCACTGAAAAATATATCTTGTGGTCCTTTCCATATCAGAATATGGAGTATGCCCCCTTTTTAGAGCTGTATAATATTCCATTATATGGTTGTACCCATAATCTGTTCAGCCTACCGAGTTCAACCTTTTTCTATTACAATTTGGGGCTGAATAACCTTGCGCAGACATGTGCAAGAACAACTCTAAGATAAATTCCCACATTTGAGGTTTTCTGGGGCATTGGATAATTACAAAGACTGCTTCAAGTTATGTGGAGCCTGAAGATTATAATTTTGTGGGTCTTCATTAAGAAAAAGAATACAAAATTATCCAATTCAAAGTAGGTATGAAAATGAATATTTATATAGAAAGGAAATCACAATAGACTCCTAATTTTGAAAAGCTAAAAAATACCATGAATATTTTGAAAAATAACATAATAGTTTTACTAATTAACTACTGGAGATATCTCTATAATGCTGTCTTTCTCCCTCTCTCTCTCTCTCTCTTTTTTGGTTGCTTACACTTTACCTCTTCATGTGGCCACAATTTTGTAATAGCATTTTTTTTTTTTTTTGGTGGTATGCGGGCCTCTCACTGTTGAGGCCTCTCCCGTTGCGGAGCACAGGCTCCGGACACGCAGGCTCAGCGGCCATGGCTCATGGGCCCAGCCGCTCCGCGGCATGTGGGATCTTCCCGGACCGGGGCACGAACCCGTGTCCCCTGCATCGGCAGACGGACTCTCAACCACTGCGCCACCAGGGAAGCCCCTGTAATATCATTTTAAAGAGAGAAAGCAGAAAGATAATTCAGGCTCTCCTTTAGCATGGTTGATTGAAATTTTTAAAATTATTTTTTGACAGTTGTAATGCAAAAGCATTCAAATCTCATAAACACGCTTGCCGTTTGTAGTGCTGCTGTAGATTTGTGCCCTACAGACATTCTGGTAAATTCTATTTCACATGATTCTCATTTTTAAAAAGATTGTAAATACATGGTGCATTTATAATTGCTACATTGTCAAGTATACCCTAACAGGCAAGAGTATCCATTTTGACCAGATATCTGTTAAAAACTAAATATTCTGCTTATAATTTTACATATCTAATGATTAAAAGAATTTTCCACAGATTGGCTTCTGGCTCCATGTATTTCAAGCCTTGTTTCTTTTCCACTGCCTACATAATTCTGGTATCAGGCACCATAAGACATGTTCATATTTCAATATGACTCCTGACCCTGTAACTTCTAGTCGGAATGGCAGGTAGTTGGCAAAGTGGGTGGTAGGAATATTGGCGGAAACCATTCTTACACCAGGATATCAGGCGATAACCTGGCTATAATGGAAGTGACTGCATACCACATAAATATATCTTACTAAATCCAAACTAAATGTATCTCCAAGTCAACTTCCCTTAAGCCTGACCCCAAAAGTTCCTGATGCCATTTCAATGCCACACTTCACAAGAAAAAGTGTGATAGAGAGGGCCTCTGAGTGGAAAGGGAACAGTGGTCTTAACCAATCGTGATTAAAAATCTTATTTTTGCAAAGTTTTCAAAAACAACGTAATATGTTGAAAACTTATTGAGACTCTTCTCAGGGCCTGGAAAGGGGCCTGTGCAAGTGAGGAGTCCTAAAACTGGCCTTGGCTTGTGTGCATTTGTAATTTTGACAGATATTTCCAAATTGCCCTCCAATTTACTTTTCTACCCATAATGCTTTCCTTCTCAAGATCTTGACTATAGAGTGTGTTATCAAATTTGTAGATTTTTGCCAATCTGATGGGTAGGGCAAAACAACTTAAAATAGTTGTATCTTGCACTTCTTGCATTATGAGTTAAACTGAGCATCTTTTCTTAGGTTTAAGAGCCATATGTGTTTCTTTATCTGTGAACTCTCAGTTCATTTTCTTTGCCTTTTTTTTCTCTACTGGGTTGTTGATCCTTTCCTTATTGATTGCTAGGAACTCATACACTGCTACATTGACTTTTTATCTTGATATGAATTGCAAACTTGTTTTTATCTGTTTGTTGTTAATCTTTCATTTTTAAAAAAAATGTGTGTGTGTTTTTGTTGTGGTTTGTTTTTGCCAGACTGAAGTTTTCAATTGTTACATTGTTAACTTTATCATAACATTATCACTTTTCATTTATGATTTCTGGACTTTTAGTTGTAGTAGAAAGGTCTTCCCCACTTCAGGCTTATAAAGAAATTCTTCCATGTCTTCTTCAAGTATAAAAATTATTTCATTTTTTATTCCTGAATCTTTGATCCATGGAAGGTTTTTTAAAATTGATGGTTTAAATAAAGATTCTAGGTTCTGTAGAAAATGGAATTCCAGGTATTATTTATGGAAAGGGTACTGTTCCTAAGCCTTACCTTAGAAAAAAACTGTACTTCTAATTAAAGCTAAATGTTAATATGCTTCCTTCATTGAGCTAATATTATGTGCTGAATCATTACATTTCCCTGTGTTGAAAAATACAATACTGGGCATGAAAGAGTTCCAAATAAAGACTACGCTACGCTCAGAAGTAGAAAAAATAAATAAATAAATGTAATGCTCAGTGGCCAGAAATAAAAATTCTTCATGCTTCCCAGGCATCTTAATATTTATAGCATTACAGATGGTTCTGTCCTTTCTTCATGGTTGGTGCCACATGTTTCCTGTTTGAGGAACTTGTCCTTCTGTGGGGAAGAGCAACCTTCCTTCGTGTTGCAGGTACTTATTTTCCAAGAAAAGATCAAATGCTCCTTGCAGCTGCAGACACCCACACCCTTCATGTTCTTTCAAAGGGTTTCTTACTCCTGTATTCTAGACATGTCCAAACTAAACCCCGGTCAGAAAAAGACCTGGTCCTGCTTTCCAATGCAACTTGTCTTTTACTCTAGAATTAGATCAGAAAAAATATATTATTCTTCATTCACAATTATAGTTTTATAATTACTTAATAATTTTACATTAATTAATACTTATAAAATATTTATCATTAACATAAATAGTCTTTATTCTTCTCTGGTGTTCAAAGATGACTCACAAACTGAATTCACGTAACACTCAGTTCCATGGTTCTTCCTTTGGTACTTAACAGAGCTCTTTGAGCAGATTTCAGGAAACTGGAATCTACTTATTGTTGAAGAAAAGTGCCATCTTTGAAGCATAAGCAGAAACGAAAGGACTAAAGTAATGTTAGAACTGAAAGGTGCTATGCGCCCTCTTGGTTCAACCCGTCATTTTAAAGATAAGGAAGCAGAGATCCAGAGAACTCTGAGCTTGATGACACATCACCTATATTTATCCTAAGTCATCACGCCCATAAATAAAGGGCGACGTAGCCCTCTTCATTTTTATTTGATTAACTCATGTCGTTAATATGTTAGTTTTGTTTCTTTTAAAAAATGTGTACGTGTAAAAAGTTTGGGGAAAAAAATCATCCCAAATTTCTCTATCTAGGCACAATCACTGTTAAAAGGCAGCATGACCGTCCTTAAAGGTTGGAGCCAGACAGTGCCGGACAGAACCCCATCACTTAAACTTCCTGTCTCAGCGTCTTCATCTCTAAGAGGGGGATGATAGTTTTCACCTCATAGTGAAGTTGAAAGTATATGACATAGGTAAAGCATTCAGCTTACTGACTGGCATGGTTGAATTCAATTCGTGTTAGCAATTATTCATATTATAGTTGAGATAATACTCTCTACTTTTTTTGTTGGTTTTTTAAAAATTAATTTATATTTTTTACAGTAGGTCCTTGTTATCTATTTTAAATATAGCAGTGTGTACATGTCATTCACTCTCTACGTTTTTGTATCATGCTTCTTTCACATACTGTATCATATGCATTTTTCCAGGTCATCAGAGAATCTTTATTAATATACATCTTTGATGTGGCCCTGTTTGTAGAGAAAAAAAAATGGAGTTATTTTCCATTCCAAAGCCAGGGTTGCCTGTACCTTCTCCCCAACAGAAGAAAAGCTGAATCGGCAGCTGCCAACAAAAGAGAAAGGAAACAGGGTTAATTAAGAGGAACTGTTTTGGAATAAACAGCTGGATTTACAAGGGTGTGCATGAGAATGCTTTGATGCATGCATTTAGAGAGAAAAGGATATAGAATAATTGATGGCTATATTGGCAGATCAAAGTGTCTCAAGGGCATTGCAGGCTATGGAGGTAAATCATTTGCACTTTTCCTGCATTTAGTGTACACATTTTGTGAGCATAATGATAATTTGTACTCACACGGGACCTTTCATCTGGGGAGGAGCTCAAAGCACTTTGAAGATGTTAATCAGAAAAAGACCTGCTAATTAAGATTGCTTAAAGAGAAAACCTCTCCTTTCAGCATGTTTACACGATTGCTGGGAAGGTTCTGACTTAAAGAGATTGGTTATCACAGGTGAGTTATTTCATGTCTCCTTTTTATAACATACTGTTGGATTTAGTGTACTGATAAAATGTCTTTCTCTGGACAGTCACACCAGATGTAACAGATAATTCAGCTGTGATGTGCTTGATTTGGAGATCACACATTTGCCCAGAAAATTTGAGGATAGAGCAAAAAGCAGTACCAAGTTGAATATTTGTAATGAATTTTCAGGTTATCAGACAAAGTTGTAGACTAAACCCAGCAAAACGAACTTAGAAGAAGGACAGAGTGTTCCCAGTCCTATCTGAGATTATATTTGTTAAAGGAAATTCAAAAGCAAAAATCATGGAGTCCTTTGTCCCAGTCAACAGCATGATTTTAAGAGTTCTACAAGCTTCCAACTCAACTTGCCTATATCAAACACCCTAAAGCAAATCCCTACATAGATGAAGTCAACTCATGAGACCTTCTCTAATCCCAGTTGTGAGAACTGGATAGCTCCTTTCTCTCTGCTCCCTAGTCAGGGAATATGTTATATGTTTGAATATCTTACTTGTTCAACTTCTTAGTATTTAAGTCATTTTTTTCTTATGTCAGTTAGATGTTTATAGTTCTTCCCCACTAGAGAGCAAACTCCAAGAAGGCAAAAGAAAAAAAAATTTTTTTTTTATTCACCTTAACATCCTGTAGAGGGCTTAGCACAGGCAAGGTCTGAGCCTTAACACAACATACCCATTAATAATTATTTCTTGGGCTTCCCTGGTGGTGCAGTGGTTAAGAATCCGCCTGCCAATGCAGGGGACATGGGTTTCAGCCCTGGTCCGGGAAGATCCCACAGGCCGCGGAGCAACTAAGCCCGTGCGCCACAACTACTGAGCCCGTGCACTGAGAGCCTGTGCTCCACAGCAAGAGAAGCCACCGCAATGAGAAGCCTGCGCACCGCAACGAAGAGTAGCCCCCACTCGCCACAACTAGAGAAAGCCCGCGCACAGCAACGAAGACCCAACACAGCCAAAAATAAATAAATAAATATTTCTTTTAATTAAGAATTGTATTATAGCATTTTTGTAATAGGAAAAGAAATTGGAAGCACCATAAATGTCCATCAACAAGGTACTGGCTAAATAACGCTATGGCGCATCTGCACAATGTGACAACCCAGTGTCACTGCTAAATAGACTGGGGTAGACCTGGAAAAACGCAATGATTTATGGAATGAACATCTCAAGTAGAATAATATCTATTTTAGGATCTCTGTTTTTTACAAAACAAAAAACAGTAACAATTAAAAAAAAAAAAAACCCAAATGGATGATTGAGAGCGCATGGGATGAATAGATGGAAAGCTAGCGTAGACGGATCGATATTTTGTAACTCATAGAAATAGGAAGCCCTGAAAACTATGAGCCAATTACCCACAGTGAGCATTTCTGGTGAGCGGGGCTGAAGGGAGTAGGCCGGCTGTGAGCGAAAAGTGCTTCACTTTTTACTTTACCTCTGTGTTGTTTGAATTTTTAGCAATGAGCAAGTGTTATTTAAGATCATTTAAAAAAAAGGAAACTATTTATTGACTTGAAGTTTGGGTTTGTTGAACCTGCCTTCAGTTGGGCAGATGACCTAATATCCCATATTTCTCAATTTCACAGCCCTTTTCCCCAATGGAGCTGCTGGCAGTGAACAAGCCAGAAGGGACAAAGTCTTCCTTTCTCCGGAGTAAGCATTTGGCCGGATTCAAACTGACTCCCTTGGGCATCTCCCTGGGGCATCTTTCCAGGGCCTTGCTTTCTAAACTTGGTGTACTAATGGGCTGGGACAGATTCCCTGGCTGACTTTGGACCTTGTCAGATCTCTCTGGTAACTTTCCTAGGCTTTCTGGTCGCCAATGAGACAGCGACTTTTTCAATTGCAAATTAGCCTAGATCAAAATTCAAGCAGGAGGCACCGCTGCCCCTGAAATCCCTCTGCTCTTTCTTTCTAGCCAGTGCGTTCTCCCTTTCTTGAAAGCCCTGCTCCACCCGAGGGGGATGATCAGAAATAGCCACCTGGGCTAATTTCCTAAATGACTATTCTCTTGTTTTGACCAGCAGGAGGGGTGTAATCTATCTTCTACAGTTTGTGTAGGTTGGCTTGCTGCCATCGTGATTCTCTCAGCTGAAGAAAGTAAATACTCTGTAAAACAGGAGGGCAGGAGGGAATTTTGCGTGAATATTATAAATTAATTCACTTTCCTGTGATCTGGCCTGGCCCATTTTTACGGGGCTGGTGTAGGGTTAGTTTGTGGTTACATAAACTTGCCCACAATCCTGAGGAGGAAAGAATACCCTCTGGTGGTAAGATTCCATCCCTGCACTGTATACCCTAAATTTCAGCTCCCCGCCAAGTTGCCTAGCCTGCGCTGGTACTGGGACACATGTGTGCATTTTCAGTCAAAGGAATCTACACTTAAAGAAATCAGCTCCACCTTAATCTTGAGTGATACACAGAGATACAGGCAGTAAAATTTCCATTTCCCAATTATGCTTTTTTTTTGATTCTGAGTTACTGGGCTATACATTTCATGCAGATTAGAAAGTTTAATTTTGATATTTTATAATGGAAAAATATCCTTATCATTATACAAACTATAGAGCTTGAATTGATTTTTCTGTGTACCATTATTAATGGTGTCTATATTGTGACACTTATTTCAGGCCCCTTTGGGTTTTCAGAATGTGTCTATTCTGTAGTGTGGGAGATTTCGGTTGCTCAGAATGTATCAATACTTACTGCTGACTGTTGCAACATTCGGACGTATTGGTAGTCATAGATTCCAGTCTTGTTCATCCAGCCCCTCGAATTGTGACAGTTGGCTTGATTACCCAGCAACATTATCAAAACAGATGCTTTGGAGATGCAGTGAGCAGGCCTGGTATGGAATGTTCAGTGTAAGCTGGAGTTCCCGTGGACTCTGGACTTTTGCCTTCCTGAGTCTCTGCCTTTGACTTTCCCTCTGGGAATCATGCCATAAAGGTCTCTGTTTCCTGTTCCAAATATTCCTTTTAGTTTCTGTTTTGTGAGAACTCCGTACAAAGCTTTTTCCCTTGACCATTTGTCCTCCCAGGCCCGAGATTGCTTCTGAAGTGAAGAGAGTTGATTAAACCCAAGGCTCCTTTTTGGGAACTGGGCATTATTACCTGCTCCTCCACTTGTCACCGAGAGTGGAGTGCCCTTGGAGAGGCTGTGGCACCAGTCTCTGTGATGAGAGAAGAGAAAGAGGACTCCGTCCATTATTTAAAACTTGCATTTGCTTCTTGTCAAAATGTGCATTGGCCACCTGGTAAGTGACCAACTGTCCAGGTCTGCCTGGGATTGAGGAGTTGCCCAGGACACAGGACTTTCAGTGTTAAAACTGGCAAAGTCCCAGGGAAACGGGATGAGTCGGTCACACCAGTGTGAGTTGAGGGCCATGTGAATCAGCTCTTTGCTCCCCTCTCTCTCCCTAGTAAGTGTCCTTCCTTTTACCCCAGGATTGATGAGTCCTCTTCCTCATGCCTCCTTAATAAACAAATCCATAATGTTTGAAAACAATTACACATTAAGGATTTACTGCATTTCAAAAGTGCTAACCATGGGAAATTTTCCATTGGGGTTTAAAAATTACACAAACATGAACTCGCATCAGGCATGCCTAAACCACTCTACTGTAAAGATGTATCATCGTTCATGAGCACGTTGTGAAGGCTGACTGTTTTGGACAAAGTCCAGCAATGGGGCTGGGGAGCTGAATGGATAAACAGATAAACCACAGAAATGACCAAGTGCTAGGCGAGTGGTGTAGGAGGCCAAAGAACAAAGTGATGACTGTGCACTGAGACAGCTGGGAGAGGCTCAATACAGGAAGTGGGACGTGGAGAGGGCTGGAGAGGAATCTAGCAAGAAAAGGTAGCTTTAAGTGAGAAGAGCCTCTTCCAAGCAGAGGAAACAGCTGTCCCTAGAGGCAGGAGTGCCTGTGTGAGAGCTGCATAGACTAGTTGCCCTGAAGCTGAGTTGTCAAATGGGTGACCAGGTTGAAGAGGGTGTGTAGGACCATTCCTGTGTTTCTGTATCGCTGTTTTTGCAATTATTATAGGCACAAGGAACACGCCTTCTCCAAACAGAGGGAGCACTTCTTTCTTCTGTCCCTCTGCCAGCTTTTGCAGGTTAGGCCCATCCTCTCTAAAGAATGACTTGACTATCTCAGTAAATGTTTGGGGTGCAAAGAACTGGAGCATTGTCAAAACTCTGTGTGCCTGTCCAACCCTTCCTGCTATTGAGTCCAGCGCAGGGTGGAGCAGCGCACGGAGCGTGGGCAAGGAAGCTATCCTTCACCTCCCTGTAAACAAGCTTTGACACGGAGATTCGGAGCGTCAGCCCCCGCGACCGCGTTCTCAGTCAATGCGATGAACGTTTCTACGTGGAATGGGACGGTTAACGACTACTGGTCTCCTTTCCACGTAAAGCAGTAAATGCTCAATAAGTGGCCTTCAGTGACCTTATCATTGATTGAACATAACAAAGTATCACAGAGTTGCAGGAAAATGGGGGCATGAGAGGATGCTTACGTCCCAGGTCTCGGGCGAGTCTCTGGGACAGGCCACCAAGGGAGGGTCCTTGGCTTTGCTCAGGAAGGGATTCAAGAGCAAGAAGAAGTGAGTGAAAGCAGATTTATTCAGGGAGATACACGCTCCATAGACAGAGTGTGGGCCATCTCAGGAGGTGAGAGGTCCCTGAACATGGGATGGTTAGTTTTTATGGGCTGGGTAGTGTCATAGGCTAAGAAGTGGGAGATTTATTCCAGCTATTTTAGGGACGGGACAGAGATTTCCAGGAATTGGGCCACCGCTTACTTTCTGGCCTTTTATGGTCAGCCTCAGACTGGCCATGGAGCCTGTGGTTGTGTCATTTAGACGCTAATGTATTACAAGGAACATAAAATGAGGCTCAAGTTCTACTGGAAGTTGACTCTTCCACCGTCTTGGGCCTGTTAGGTTCTAACCGGTTTCTGTGGTATCCTCAATGGCTATGTCATTCTTTTAAGGTTGTGCCCTGCTCCCTTCCCTCCTGTCTCAATAGCTTGAGTTTACCTAAATGGCCTCTTCCTTACACAAATCCCATTGTTCCCATCCCGTTGTTTAGTGAAAGGAACCTCTTACAGTCCAACAAAGACAGTGTGAAGATGTGTTTGTCAACCAGATAAATGGGATCAAGGGAGACAGAGGCAAAGCAGAAGCTGCCTTCAGTGAAATTTGGGAGAAGGGACACCAGGAGGGTCCTTGTACCTCCTCCACCAGTCTTTGACCTGAAAATTCCTTCTCATGTAAAGATGATGCTTTAGTCTGCAAATACTCCTGGGAAGAGTATACCTTGCCTTACTTTCACACCAAAAAGTCTACATCACTGTTTTGCTTTGGTGAGGAGTAGATAGGGCCTTGAATGTTTAAAGAGAAGAATCTGCAGGTACACTGCCGAAAGGGAAGAGAAAATACTGCCAAAAAGGAAGCCTTAGCATCTTAAAACCAAATCTGTATCTAAATTGTTCTGAAATTTGTCATAGCTTTTATTTGAAATGGTTTGAATTACAACAGCACTCTGAAACACTGTCTCTTATTTTTCTTGTTTTGGATTTATTGCTCCTTAAGACTGTACGGTCTTGACCATCTTTGCTTCCTTCTGTCATTCGATTTCTTTTCCTTGCTCTCAAACTCCTTCTGTAAACTATTTGAATCTGCCCTATTTCTCCTCCTGAATTTCCACCTTGGTTCCCACTGGTCATGTTTATTTGTTAGCTCACAATGCTTACTTCCTTTCTCAGGTCAGGAGAGGCATGACCGCCCCAAGATATGACTCTATCCTTAGAAGACATGAATTCAAGGTTAAATCATTGAGTTGCTAACTGCGTCTGTTAAAAATATTATGGTCACCCTCCTGCTTTCATTTGTTTGATTTGAAGACATAGGTTGGTACCTAATATTTCTATGCTTTAAAAAATGGAAGGGAAATTCCACTAGATAGTGTGGATTAATCAGACATGTTTTTCTTTAAAAAACCGTGGCTTTATACTTCTTTTGTGTTCGCTATTTCTTAATTGTAGCTGCAACTGAGACCCCTTCTTTCCCCATTCTCTTTGTCTTGGGCAACTTCTTAGCCACATCCCTTTGTAAAACATCTTTAAAAAAAAAAAAACTTTGCAGTGGTTCTGCCCTTGGTGGTGTCAATTAGATCACTGTCATTTGAATTGAATGCTAAGATATGGTGTTTGCTATTAGGTTAAAGGTTTCCTTGGAGTAGATCCAGTTCTTTTTAACCTTTTTTGATAAGTAATGGCTTTCAAAGTCCTGGCTTGAAGATTGTTATTTTGAATTAGGAATTCTTATCTCTACATAATTTGCACAATCCCAGACTATATGGACATCTCCCAAGTCTACCAGACAGTCGTCCTTCATTACAGCAGTGCCATTTAAAATGTCTAGAGAAGAATTCAGGCGGCCATAGTGGACCAGGCAGCTGAACCAAGAACATCTAAAGAAGCTACTAGGAGAATATTCTACCACTTCTGTCAATCTAAATACCACTGCCAAGTTTTCTAAAAGTTCAGTTAGTCCTGGTTTATGGCTCAAAGCACTTCGCATGTGTCAGCCCATTAGCCCTCTGCATTCCTCTGAGTCAGGAAGCTGACAAGTGGAAAATACCCAGTTTCCAGATGTACGCTCAGAGGCACAGAAAGCTTAAATAACTGCAACAGGATCACTAATTCAGGCAGCAAAGCAGTACACACATGGGAACCAAGGAGCTATCAAAATGTTCCATAGGACTGAATGTAATAACCTCCCTAGCACTGGTGTTCCTTTAAGTAGCAGATACACAACTCTGTGGCAAGATAAAACACCTCTGCATGGGACTCCTTCTCATTCCAACACTCAGAAGTAGACAGGCTGACTTCAGGCAACACCGTCCACTCCTGTGCCATCTTCTCTCTGAGCCAATTTCCTTTCAGCTATGGCCAAGAGTATGGGCTCTAGGGCTAGAAATGCCAGAGTTCAAACGTTGGTCCCACCACTATGACCCTGCGCAAGTCACCTAATCTCTTTGTGACTCAGTTTCCTCATCTGTAAAATATGGATTAGTAATAATACCTTCCTAAGACAAAGTGCTGTGGGGAGGGAATGAGTTAATCCATGAAAGCACTTAGAACAGAACCTGGCACGTAAGTACTCAATAAATGTTAGTTATTTCTCTTGTTACCATTTAATATGCTTTCCTTCCTTTCATTCTCTTACTTCCTCTTCCTATCAAAATAGCAAAGGATCCAGTAACAGCCATTAACATTTTAGTGAGAAAGAGTTTCATCTTACTTCTGCCAGCTGGTTTGCTTATCAAGCTTTGTCTCTAATTGTGGAGACAATTATTGTTTATGGAATTTTGGATACCATAAATGTTTTGAGGGAGTGGTGAAAGGTGGGTGATGAGAACAGGAAAAATCTCAATTACCCTTGACCAAAACCCCCTCCTTTAAAAATAAATCCCTTCTCCATCTCCATCTTGTTCCTTCCTGCCTTATCATGAACAACTTTCCCTTCACTCACCCTAGTATTGTATCCAATTTCTCCAATTGCCAGGAATGCAGGGTCTCTTTTCATGGGTCCTCTGCTTTGTCAGCTACTTCTGGCCTAGTTCTCTTCCCGCCAACGCAGCTTCTCTGTGATGATACTGTTGTGTGGACCCAAAGTGAGAAGATCTAAGCTGTAAAGGTACAATTTGCGTATATCAAAGTAACACAGGCTACCTATATGATTACTTACCAATTATGCCTAATTGTCTACCAGCATAATAATATAGGTCTATAGTATTAAATATTAATAATATTAACTTTATTAGCCTTTATTTGGAAATAGCAAAACTCTGTTCACGTATACTGGGCTTTCCTAATTAGTTGCTGTCATAGCATTATCATTTGATCATAGGCTTGTCCATTGTGGTTTTGCTTCCAGGCAAAACACAAAATTCATGCAATTATTTCATGTAATTAAACACATGAAACTCAACTTCCAACCCTTTGCTACATGGAAGAGACACAGGGTAAGGAATGGAGAGGAGAAGGGACCAGAGGGGAGGGTAGATATGAGACAAAGAATTTCCAAGGCCTGAGATTACTTTTTCCCCAGTCCTTTCCCTTAAGTTCACCACCTAGAGGTAATATTTATAAAACACAAGGCTTAAAAGTCAGTAAGTCTCAGACTTACGCTCCAGTCATCTTTAAGTGACAATCTATTTTCAAACCTTCTTTTTTTTTTTTTTTACAGAAATAGCGATTACAATTCATGTCACAGTTTTAAATGACATAAATAACTTGACTCAACAGAAGCAGTGGCCAGTTTTTCTAGAGTTCTGGGCAAATTGGAAGTAGTTGTTTATCTGTTAGTCTGTTTTCGTACCTGCTCATCACTCTGTCTTTTTATGCCCTTTGTTAAAACCCCATTATTTGTATTTTTATATGAAGTTCACAGGCACCTACATTTTTTTCTCAGTAGCTCACCAACAGTCCACTATATATGTTTTAAAAGTTTCTGCAACTATTCATATTAACCCCAAATAACAGATTTTTATTTCCGCTAACCTAATGTCTCCTGCTAACTGTTTTCCTGGCAGTGTCAGTCATATACACTTCAGACAGGATCAGGATCCTGCTTGCATAGGCACCAAATGTTAGAAGGAATGTCCTCAATGGAGCCAACTTTAGAAGTCGTCTATGGTTATCCTAGCATGAGTGGGCCAGATATAAAGTACTTGAACTCACTATAATTAGTTTAGGACATATTGCTTTTATTTTTGGCCCAAGAAAGCAATTATTTCCAAACTATGTTCTGTAAAAACTTCAGAGGTTCAACAAGGGATTTTTGAATATCTTAGGAAAAAAAAAAAGAGTGTATTGTAATTTATGTTTTTTATTTGTGTCCCCAGTTCACCCTCTTCAATCACCACCCCATAACAGACTTATACACTACGGGTAATTATGTAGGAATGACGGGTATGTCTGGCCAAATGCGACATGATTCCAGTTTTATCGTTCGAGTCATATGTTACATGAATGTTAATTTACTGAGTACTTATTATGTGCCTGCATTTACCTGGATTATTTACATTAGTCTTCTTAACAACTCTGACATAGGTGCTCTTATTATCCCCTTCCACAGAAGAAGCAGAGACTTAGGAGGTGAAAAACTTGCTCAAGGTCTCAGAGTCAAAAGCAGCTAAGCCAGGACTGAAACCTTAGCATTTGGCTCACATGCTCTTAAAAAGGATGATCTGCTACCTCCTCCATGGTTAGAAGGAGAATAGTCTGTAAAATCAAGCTTTCCTTCTGTACAGTAGGTTTGACCCCGCCCTCCAATATCCCGCACCCTGTTGAATGAATAGATTATAAACTTGGAATTTCAGACATTCATGTGAATCATGTAAGGGACGGGGGAGTGGAAGGGGTACCCTTTTACTAGTGTATTTGTAAGGGCTGCTTTCCATGCAGTTAGTTGAGAGCCGCTCTAGTTTTTCAAGTTCCACTGGCCAATAAAAGGCAAAGACTACCTTCTCTAATGACCATTCTTGGGTCACAACATCCTGCAGGGGACCTGCAGCCCCTCCCTCCCTGCAGCTCTTTAAGTTCCTGGCCGCTCTGCAGACCAGTGAGTTGTCCCGGTAGGCTGCCCTCTCCTGGCTGTTTACGGGTCTGCAAGGGTTTTCACTAGGGGGCCATTTCTCCTTTCCTTGAGGTCTGATGGATTACAGTTCTCTTATGACTCCATTTCAGTCAGTCCCAGTCTGAGATGCCCTGGAGGTGAAAGGTTTATGCTTTGGGTGCCCCACGGCTGCTGACCTGACCAAATCCCGTCATGTGAAATATGGTCTCCTGGCGCTCACACGGCCACTCTGAAGTCTACGGGCAAGTCCTCACAGACTCCGCTCCCAAAGCTGCTCTACCCCTCACCTCCCCACAGGCCATCCATTATGAGAAGCGACGATTTTGAGGCTGTCATCGTGATGACTGTTCAGTGGCCCAAGAAACCTGTAACCTTTCTACCTCAGGCAGATGGAGCCCTTGCCTCTCAGGATTACAGCTCCATGGACCCGGATGAGATAGACAGGCCTCTGTCCTTCTCAGAAAGACCTGGAGCTCTTACTAGTTCTTGGTCCCCACAAGGTAGCCTTGTTTATCCCATAGCAGCTTCCCCTACTGAAGCACAGACCAGAGTCCCAACAGGATGGATTAGGAGAAACTGTGACAAAACTGATCCAAGTTTTCTTCTCCTTAATGACTCTAAAATTGGATCCCTCCTCAGTGACTCTTGGGCCCAAATCAATCGGTCTATCTTGTCTTCCCTTCACTCAAGCACCATTTCCTGTATTGTTATGGCAATTTTTCCTTAAGGTCAGGAACCCAAGGTTCACCTGTCCACCTATCCATCCATTCCTCTATCCATCCGCCCATCCCTCTATTCACTGATCCCCTTGCTCACCATAAAGCATTTACTGAGCCTCTCTTATAAGGGGCTTTTCAAGCAGTTGGGATTACAGCGATTAATAATACACAGCCCTTGTCCTTGAGGAGCTAATAGTCTGTTGGAAAGATTGAAAAATAAATAGGCAGTTACAGCTATCACCCAGTGTAATAAGTAACGTTATTGTCTTTCAGAGCGATAAAGGGGCCCATGCAAGCGGCTTTGATCTTCCTCCCTTCTCTCTTTGGGCATCAGGTATATCCTATTTGATTCTGACTTCTGACCAACCTCATTAAGCTCTTCAGGGTCTGGGCTAAAGTTCAGTTTATAAAAGGAAGGTGGAAAACGCCTCACCCCTTGATAACGAATCCACTCACTTCTGAAGTGAAAGTAGTACTGAGAGAAAACATGTTTTCCAGCTTGAGTCAGATTTTCTTCCTTTACTTCTTAACATGGATTACTTGGAGCACTGGAAAGTGCTAATAATATATGAATTATCAGGGCCCTGACCAGTTAATTTGAAATACGTATTCTGAATTCCAAGTTCACTGCCCAGGCTTCAGTGAGTGCATGGCAGTGTTTACAGTTAAAGACGTCTCAGAAGAAGAATCATTTTGTCACGCACCTTAACTCTGAACGTGTTGACGAAGCAAACTACTTTGTAGTTCTTTCTTAATGTTCTAGACCTACTAGGACAGTCACATTTCCAATGGGTCTTAACTTGGAACGTCTGTGCTGCTTCATTGCACCCTCTGAAGACTTCCCAGAATAACTCTGACATGGGGTTCACTTCCCCAAGGACAACATTTTGCCCTTCATCCTACTGCTTCAAAAATGTATCATTGAATTAAAAGTCTTTTCATTCTTGGAACCCTGATGCAGTCAGTCCTTTCTCTCTGCAAGATACCCTGATATTAACAGCAAGCACTCTGAGTGTCTTGGCCCATTGTTGGCCTGACCCAATGTTGGCTCAAATGCCCGCTCTTGTTCTAGTAAAAAACTTCTCTTGGATTAAAAAAAAAAAATACAATTGGCGCCTGATAGATTCTGGACACGATGCTATGCACTTTCACTTACGCTGTTTCATTTAATTCTCGAGATAACTCTATAAGGTGGGTAGAATCATGCTTGGCATACAGTAGAGGCTCATAAAATATTTGTTGAATGAACGGAGAAATTACAATCAGTTCGCATTTTACAGACTAGAAAACTGAAGATAAAAAAGGTGACGCCCTTTGCTTGAGATCACTCAGTGGCCAAAGCAGGCCTGTGTCTTCGTTCTCCAGGCCCTCTGTACTACGTGCCTCAGAGCCGAATGTGTTCTAGAAGTCTTATGCTGCATCACCACTCGAGGCCCTAAGGATTTTCTAGGTCATTGTAATCAACACTTACTAAGCCTCCTCAAGTAATCAAAAGTCCTTTAATCCTCAACTGTGAACACATAAAGCAAGGCTTTATCTTTGTGTCTGTGTTGGATAAAGGTCTCTGCTGAATCTCCTCGGTCTTGGATATCAATTATCCAAACAAGTGTAGAGAAACTCTCAGGAAAATTCACAGGGCAAAATTAATTTTAATGACTTTAATTTACGTAAGAGCCCGTGAAGTAACTGTAGCTTACTGACCCCATCTGCCACATCGCCCTTTGTCTGCCCTGCTGAGTCCTGACCCCTGTCCGGGCTGCAGGTCCATCCCCTCTCCTCCCCAGTGCCCCTTTCTGGGTCCTGATCCTTCCACCCAAAGCTTATTCCATCTGTGGGCCACTGTCTGTGATCTGTCCCAGCACCTAAAAGACTTCTGTGTCTCCCCATGACATGTGAAAAGCAAGGCCACTCTCTTGGTTTCGCCCAGAGTCCTGCGTCCTTTTCTGGATTTACTATTGCATTAGTGGACATTTGTGTCACTTGTTGTATAGTCCTTAGTCTTGTCTTCCAACTGGTGTGGACATTTACCACCCCATCTTTTTTTTAATTTTAATTTTTGCGGTACGCGGGCCTCTCACTGTTGTGGCCTCTCCCGTTGCGGAGCACAGGCTCCGGACGCGCAGGCCCAGCGGCCATGGCTCACGGGCCCAGCTGCTCCACGGCACGTGGGATCTTCCCGGACCGGGGCACGAACCCGTGTCCCCTGCATCGGCAGGCGGACTCTTAACCACTGCGCCACCAGGGAAGCCCTATCACCCCATCTTAAGCATTCTCCTAAACATGTCAGGCAAACTCTGGGCGTAAGAGGCAGGTGGTGTGAAGTCCTATTAAGTACTTCTGATAAGCAGTCCATCCCCTACCAGGCACCAAATAAAAGAGGAGTGCTGACACTCTCTCCCCTTTCATGACCTGAGTTCTGAATTTCCTCTACAAAAAAGGAGAATCTTGCTGGTAACGGCGATGTACACAGTTTTCTTTCTCTTCATAAACTGCAGTACAGGCCGTGTTCCTCAAACCCAACCAGCCCAAAGAGAACTCCCCGTTTCCCCAAGACCTCTCCCTTCTCCGGTATATTCCTCACCTGAGTTAATGACACTGCCTCTACCAGGTCATCACCCAACCTCATCATTTAACTTTTTTCCATCCCCCTGCACGTCTCTCTCCTCTCTCTCTCTGTCTCCCCCCTAAATTCAATCAGTCAGGCAGTCCTTATTTTATCTGCTAAATATTTCTTCAGCTGTCTACTCCTTTTCATTCCGCACAACTGTCTTGGTTCAGACTCACACTACTGCTTTCTTAGGCTGTTGCAATGTTTCTTTAACTGGTTTCCCTCCTCCCATGTCTCCCAACTCCTGCCCCAACCCATTCCTCACGTGGTTGTGTCACTGATTTATTGCTGATTTCTTTTTTTTTTTTTGGGCCATGCTGCACAGCTTGTGGGATCTTAGTTCCCTGACCAGGGATGGAACCCAGCCCCACGGCAGTGAGAGCACAGAGTCCTAACCACTGGACTGCCAGGAAATTCCCCTTATTGCTGATTTCTAGCTTAGAGGCTAATCAGAGAATATGGTCTATAACATCTCTGTTTAGGATATTCTATTAATATTTTCTTTGTACCTAAATGCACGATCAATATTAGAAGATGCTCCAACAAAATAGGAAAGAATGTCTATTTTCTGTTTCTGATTTACAAAAAGAAAGGTCTATATTCACTATTTACAGTGTCCATATCCTGTTTCTACTAAATTGATTTCAATGATTATATTCTGCAATATCTAGTTTGTCGTTTTTTGTTGATTTCATATTTGGAATTTAAAAAGCTACATATTGACAGCTATAGTTTAATGGTGTTTTGTCAAAATTTCCGTATATTTCTAGCTTTTTTTTTAAGTTGGAAGATACGGTGTTTGTTGCATAATTTTTGTATCCTCTGTGAATAAAATGTTTACCAATATTTATTTATAAAAAAGAACAAGTCTAAGATATTTTCTCAGAAATAAAAATGCCTTTCATGGAATGGCTTCTCTTTACACTCCCCAGCCTTCTCTTCTGCTATTACTTATCTCTCACTTTCATTTTAATAATACAGCCTGCTTTGGGTGCTTCAGATCCTTCCAGATACACCTGAAATTTTGCTCTTCCTAAAGTTCCGTGCATAACTATGACTCAGCTTTATATCTGAGCTCAGCTGTGGTGTCTTGAACCTCCCAGATAAATCTAAATGCACTTTTGTAAACTCATAGCGCCTGTGTTAACCTGCTTCTCACCACATTTTGTAATCTGTGTATATGTCTGGGTTTCTCACCAGACTGTAAATTCTTAAGAACGTGGACCAGACTTTCATCTCTTTTTGACCCTCCCAAGGCCTGAAAAACCTGGTAGGCTGCTCAGTTCTCTTGCACTGTCCCTGACCAAACAACTTCCAGCCAACACCCCAATCTGAGCCTTGTCTCATCTTACCCATCCTCCCCGTGTCCAATATGCTTGATCATCTTGGGTTTCCATAAACCCTTCACTCCCCCTTGCTATGTGATCTGACTTCTCCAGAATATTCTGGAGTGCTTCTTAACAAGAGTTGGCTTCTCTCCCTGTTCTTTTTCCTCATGCTTCCTTGGGTAACTGCCTCCGGGTTTGTGTTCTCTTGCCTCAGAAGTGGTTTCTTGTGATTCAGCCCCATCCCCTGGAGAAGGAGTTGGAGAGAGATCAGACATTATGACCATTCAGTACTTTTTGTTCTGAAACTGTGCTCTCCAAGCCACTTTTTTGATCGCCGTTGGGCTTACCGAATTGAAAAATAGTGGATCCGTGGACAGGGACATGTATGAACACTCAGAAGTTATAGTTCTCATTATAACTGCATCAATTTGCATTGTTTTAATTAATTAGCTTCTTGAAGAATTAGTTTGTATAACATCATTACTGATTCAGATTCTGTAAGTTGCAAGAAACAAAACTTAGTCAAGCTAGTCTGCGTGTGGAGGGGGAGAAGCTCCCTTATGTGGAGCAATAAGAGAGACAGGGGTCATGAGAATTCATGAATAGGACACATGATAGAGCTGAAGCTTATGGGAACTGAACTTAGAAAGTTGCCAGGAAGTGGGCCGGCCCCCGGGACTATCACTCGCCCCACTCCATCTCTCATGGGCCATATCATCTCTTTCTCCCCATTACCTTTTTCTTTCCTATACTCTGCATATCTTTCACCTTCCTCATAGCATCTACATATTCTTGGGCTTTGCTCCTTTATAAATTTGGCGTACACAGCCCATCATGGTCTCTTCAGCTTCTCTCTGCATCAGTTTCATTCTCTCCATATTTTTTTTGGCTTCATTTCCGTAGAGAGAGTTGGCTCCAGGTCATCTCTTTAAGCTGTGGATGGATGTATCTGTAATCTGTCAACTTTGCTCCATCTCCATGGCTACTATTTTGGTCAAATCACTATCATCTCCCCCCCTGAATTAGTACAATGACTTTTCCTACCACCATCTTCCCCCATTCCCAATGCATTTTCCATACCCTTCAGAGAATTCCCATTGCCTTCATGATAAAGTACAGATACTTTAGCACCCTGACATGACCCTTCATGATTTAGCCTCATGGCCTGGTCCTTAAATACATTTCCAGCCTCAATTCTTCCCACTTCTCAATCTTGTACTCTGCTTCCCATCTTACTGAAAATATTTAAGTTTCTTAAAATATACCATGTTCTCTCTTACCTCTGGTTATATGCTGTTCCTTCCAACTGGAAAACTTTTCCTCTGCAACTGGCCGTCTTCTACTTAATCTTCAGCTCTCAGCTTAAACATCACTTCCTCCAGGAAGTCTTCCTTGACCAGGTTACTTGACTACACTGCTATATGCTCCCCTAGCACTGCACTTTCCGACTTGACCCTTTCTCCTGGCAGCCCAGGGAAGTATCAGACCTCAGCACACTTTCTTTTTCCCTACTGTCTGGGGCCACCCCGAGCCTACCCAGGCCCCTGGGGTGCATGCCAGACAGAAACTGCATGTATATCAAGTGTGACTTGGAATAAGAGGACTAATCAGAGCTTTGTATCCCTGGACTTCTCCCACCTCACTGTCCTTGGTGCATAGATGTGGGCCAGGCCCTTCACTCATGCTGGGGACGTGAAGTTTATTGACCAATACACTAGGATGTAAACAAACCCAAAAGGCCTAGTTTGCAGAGATTTAATATGCATCTGTCAGCATGGTCACTTGCCAAGGGATGTCTGTGATCCATAATTCCACCATTTCACATCTCAATCCACCGTTAAACACACTGTGGGCTGGGTGTCTGAAGACTCAGAGAAGAACCACTGACACTGCTAAAATCAAGGGATCTAAACTCCCGTTGAAATTGTAAAGCCTTTGTTGAGGAACGTCACAGTTGTTCTGCCGGAACCTGAGAAATACCTTTGGGGCACTTTGTACAGCCCATTGGTCCGGCAGGAGCATTGGGTACATACAGGGTTGAAAATGGATTGCCTGGTCATCCAGCAAATGAAGCTTTATTATGTGTTTGTCTGGTTGAGAAGAGATAAAAAGCATGACTCAGACAGAGTAAAATGTGACCAACGTTTGGCCAGGCCTTGCCAGTGAAAATAAAAATTGTTAGCAAAGAGGGGCTTGCAATTTCAGATCTCCTAGGAGGGAGAATTTGGTGTCTGTAATTAGAAATTTTATATCAGGTGTTAGGTTCACAAAATGGGCAGGCGACTTTCTGGAAGCCCAGCCTTGGAGGACAGGGAGTCCGTGTGGTCACCACCGGCGGGGCTGCCCCAGGGGAATGACTTGCGGGGAGGTTTGAGGACCAGACCTGGCCGAAGCCCAGCATGTCCAAGAGCAACGAGTTATCCAAGAAAAGGCAAGGGCCAAGCCCCAGAGAGTCTGGAAACACAAAGGGGCCACTGTTCTCCCTGATGAGGGCCAAGAAACCTCCTTCAACCTCATGCTTTTAGCAGTAAACTCATCCGTCTGTCTTTAACGATAAAAATCTGGCCAGCATCAGAATCAGATAACATGAGTTCAGAAGTATTTGAAAGTCAGTAGAAAAATGGGAAATGATGATGATGTCATTATATCCAGAAGGCTAAATTGTCTGGGAATTTGGTGGTTTTGAGGGGGGTTCAATTCCTCATTTCCTGACCCTTCAATGTTTATCTCTTTGCCTTTGGGGAGAGGTGTTACAGTGACTCATCTGCACACAGGGTCATGCAGTACGTTCTGGACTGTGATAAGCATTCAGAGAGAAGGTGAAGGCGATCTGAAGCCAATTTTGCCAATTGAACTATAGCGTTTAGCTCATGAGGTGTTTTTCTAAATTAAATCTGTAAACATTTATCAAGCATCTGCCTATCCTGTGAGAGGCTGATACACAAAAATGAACAGGATTTGAAATGCAAGGAAGTGAAAAACAAACCAGCAGCCTGGAGATTAATCTTTTCTGAATTGTCCCCACAGAGTTAGAGACAGGAAGTGAACTAACTTACTAACAGCCCAAAAGGAGAGTTTTTCTGGGAAATCTCCCTCAGTATAGCCAAAACAAATATTTTGATCTAGGGGAAAACAAAAGTTAAAATGAATGTAAAATGACCTTCACATTAAGATGCTAGATAAGTCAACTAACTTCAATAAAAATACTGAACATTTGCTATGTGGTAGGTACTCGTTTTATGAAATTAAAAAAACGTGGCTGGCATTCATGAGGACAAATTTAAACTCATATTATTCTGTGAAAAGTGGGTATTATATGAAAATATGTTCCTTTTTCTCAAACCTCTTTTTTGTTGCTGTTATTGTTGTTTAGGGATGTTAGCTGGAGAAAAATTAAAAATCATTGTAACTGAAGTTCATGAATTTGGTAGAGTCTGTCACGAATTCCTTGTGCATCAGACAAAGAAATGTGGACAGGATGATGGTATAGTAGGTGGATTTGTATGGTTCATTGTTTATAGCCCAGCAGCCTTGATTTATTAACTGATGGCTGCTGCATCCCAGAAGGTTCTTGAAGGCATCAGGCTATTGGGCTAACTGAAAATCATACCTCTTTGCTTTGGATTGGAATTATATCAACTTTACCCAGCAAATACTAGCTAAGAAATGCAGGAAAGGACATTTAGAATGTGTGCGATTCATTCACTCCTCCAGCTTCATTAAATTCTATCCTTAAATCAGGTTAGACTACCAGCAGTCCAGACATGTGGTCTTCTGATGGCTCCAGGGCCTCATTAAATTAACCTCTCACAAGGTAGCCTTCACTGGCCCCAGAGGACTCTGGGAGGCAAGTCTTCCAGAAAAAGGGGGTTTGAAAAACTACTGGATATGATGGAGCTTTTGGAAAAATAAATGGAGAATTATTACAAAAGGTTACCAGAAGAAAAAGAAATAGAAACACCAGAAAAACTAAACACTGTATAGGAAGAGAATTAAAATAATAATATCCTACTTGGTTCTGCCTTGAGCAACAATTACCTAGGTTACAATATTGTAAACACCGGTGAACACTTACGCATGGTTTAAGGGGAGTTCATCTGAAAAACAAAAAGAATTTTTAAAATAAACTTTTATTCAGAATAGTTTTAGATTTATAAAAAAAAATATTGTGTAGTAGAGAGAATTCCCATATATTCCACATTAGATTCCTCTGTTATTACTATCTTCTATTAGTATAGTACATTTGTCACTATTAATGAACCAATTTTGATACATCATTATTGACCATACTTTTTTCAGATTCAGTCCATACTTTTTTCAGATTTCCTTAGTTTTTGCCTAATGTTCTCCTTCTGTTCCAGGATCCGTCCAGGATACCACCTTACATCTCGTTGTCCTGGCTCCTTAGGCTCCTCTTGATTGGGATAATTTCTCAGACTTTCCTTGGCTTTGATGATCTTGATATTTTTGAGGAGTCAGTTCTGTAGACTGTCCTTCAATTGGGATTTGTCTCATGAGGTTGTGGGTTTGGAGGAAGATCAGAGGTAAAAAGCCATTTTTATCACATTATATCAAGGATACTTACTATCACCTTGACTTATGACTGTGGATGTTGACCGTGACCACCTGCTGAAGTAGTGTTTGTCAGGTTTCTCCACTGTGAGTTTACCCCTACCCCCTTTCCATACTGTACTCTCTGGAAGCAAGTTATAGCTAGCAGTGTACACCTAAGGAGCGGGGAGTCACACACCGTCTCCTTGAGGGTGCAGGACCTACACAAATAACTTGGAATTCTGCACAAGGGATTTGTCTATTCTCCCCGATTTATTTATTTATCTAATCATTTATTTACATCAGTGTAGACTCATGGATATCCATTTTATATTCGAGGTTCTAATCCAATACTATGTTACTTATTTTGTTACTCAGATTGTTCCACTTCTAGCTTTCACTAGAAGGAACTCTTTCACTTGGCTCCTATGACACTTTGACATACTCCCATCATTGTAGGTTTTTTTCTTTTCTTTTTAGCATCTCCTTACTTTCCGGCACTGCAAGATGCTCCAGGTTCATCCTGTATATTTCCTGTCCCAGTGTTAGAATCAGCCACTTTTCCAAGGAGCCCTGGTTCCTTTTTTTTTTTTTAATTTATTTACTTAATTTATTTATTTTTGGCTGCGTTGCGTCTTCCTTGCTGCACACGGGCTTTATCTAGTTGTGGCAAGCGGGGCCTGCTCTTTGCTGCGGTGCACGGGCTTCTCATTGCGGTGACTTCTCTTGTTCCAGAGCATGGACTCTAGGCACGCGGGCTCAGTAGTTGTGGAGCACAGGCTTAACTGCTCCGCGGCATGTGGGATCTTCCTGGACCAGGGCTCGAACCCGTGTCCCCTGCATTGGCAGGCGGATTCTTAACCACTGAGCCACCAGGGAAGCCCCCTGTTTCCTTTTAACAAAGAATGGTTATTAGAAATCCAGAGCCAGGAGCTAGACCCTAGGTGGGCTTGTTGCTACCAGGCAGCAGGGGTCACTGCTTCTAGGCCCTCTCAGCTGACAGATCAAGGAGATATATATGTGTCTACTAATCAGTGTATACACACACACATATCAGTATTTCTACTTGTAGTCGTCTGTATCTCTATTTAGTAAACATGAGTTCATACGGATATGCCCAACTCTAATCTATTACCACATGGGTCATTCTAGCCTTCTAGCCTTGCTTGTCTGTAACCTTCTCCAACAGTGAGAAACCTGGTTCCCACATCTGCCATCTGTTTAACTGAATTGTTCAATCCCAATATGCATGTATAGTGACTTCAGAATTGTTAACCTGTATAACCTTGAGAAACAACTTTATCAACTAGACTATGGTGTTTATATACCATTTATTTTGCCTTGAGTCTTAAAGATGCAAGTTACTTAGGTCAGCACCTTTTACACTCACTGCCTTCAGTGAGGTGGTTCCATGCATATATACTATAGATAGAATATTTTGTCACATTCTTCATCCCATCCTGGGATCTCCCAACCTCCCAAATGATTTTTTTTAAATTTGCACACGTTAAGGTTCACTCTTTGCGCTGCACAGTTCTATGAGTTTTTACAAATGCATAGTGTCGTGTATCCATCATTGCAGTATCATACAGAATAGTTTAACCATCCTAAAAAACCCTCTGTGCTTCACTTTTTCAACCCTCCCACCTCCTGAGCCCCTGGCAACCACTGATCTGTTTACCATCTATAGAGTTTCGCCTTTTTCAGAATGTAATGTAAATGGAATCATATGTAGCCTTCTCAGACTGGCTTCCTTCACTTAGCAAAATGCATTTAAGACTCCTCCTTGTCACTGCAAGGTTTGATAGCTCATTCCTTTTTATTGATGAATAGTATTCCATTATATGGGTATGCTAATGTTTATCTATTCTATGGCTTATCCAACCTATTGAAACACGGATTGGTTGCTTTCCATTAAGAATTTAAAAAAATAAATTGCAAACTTAAAATGAATCAGCAAAACTACATGACTTCCAAAAAAGTTACTCTTCCACTATGATGCATTGGGAGAAGTAGAGCAGCTGCAGTGTTAGTTGCTGTAAGACACAATGTAGTGGTGAAGAACACAGCCTCTGAATCCAGACTGCTACCTCCCAGAAATGTGAGCTGAGCTAGATTACCTACCCTTCCTGGGCCTCATGTCCTTGTTTGTGAAAAGGAATAGTAACTGTACCCATAGTGGCTTAAACAGTGGTTCAATAGACGTTGGTTATTGTTATAACTTATAATATGTTCACGTATCATGTAGCAAGCACTTTATATATATTCTTCTATGCCTTCCAACAAAATTTCAAAGGAGCATAATTATCCCCATTTTATAGATGGAGAATCTGAAATACAGAGACTATACCTCAACTTGAACTGAAATCTATCATATTACAAAGGCTCTAATCTTCTAGCTTTACTGCAGTGATTCTCAAGAGCATAAGGAATGTCTCCTTTTACTCAGCTCTGGACATATCATCTTCACTGTGAGTTGCCACACATTATGAAGGACCAACTAGAATGTGAGAAAGAGATGATGATCAGGGTGATGAAAGACCTGGAAATCCTTTCAAATGAGGCACAGCTGAAGGAACTAGAGATGGTTGGTGTGGAAAATGAAAAGTTGGGAAGGAAATACAGCAAAATGGTAACAATGTGTGTCTTGTAATGGTAGGATAACAGATGATTTTATTTTCTTTATATTTTCTAAATTTTTTAAGATGGAATGTTTATTTTGTTTTTTTAATTTATTTTTTATAATTACTCTTACAATAAGAAAAAACACTTTAACAAATCACAGTTAAAAGAAAAATTTGAGTGATAGATGTTAATGAAACATTATGGTAATCATTTTGTAATTTATATATATACCATATCACTGTGTTCTACACTTTAAACTTATACAATAATATGTCAATTATATTTTAACAAAGCTGGAAAAAATAACACCTATATATACATGTCTAGCACAATATTTAACCCCTTTTTGAAAAGGGACTTATTCACATTTTATTTTGAAATCTAAGATTTTGAAATGTGTATTTGAAAATATAACCTTTTTTTCCCTTGTGAATTCTATGACTATAGGTTACATTTAGCAGAAAGAAAGAAAGAAAAACTTGATAGTTTTTTTCTGTGAAAGACAGGTTAAATGTTTTGCTTATGACCTCAGAAGACAGAGTTTGGTACCAATCATCTTGAAGCACATTTGGGCTCATTATGAATGGAATTGGTTGACATGTGAGGTGGCCCGCTTCCCTTTTCCAGAAAGGGATTAATCAGAGGCTGGGGTTGGGCTAGACCAGATGACCTCTGAGATCTCTTTTGACTCTTACTCTATAACTTGGGCTACTACTTGTGACCACAACATGTTTCTAATGGTTTTAGCTCATGATGTACAAACTGATGCTGTTAATAGAAATGCATTTAGTTTATTAATATTCAGGCACCCAAGAAACACTTAGCAATTTGTTTTACATATAAGAAGAAATGTGATTGTATTTCCTTAGAATCTAATTTAGAATGTCTATTCATTCAAACTAGACTTCTTCCTTCGTGTATTAGTTTCCTAGGGCTGCTATAATAAATTGACACAAACCAGGAAGCTAAAAGCAACAGAAGTGTATTCTCTCACAGTTTTGGAGGCCAGAAGTCCAAAATCATAAGCAGAGCTCTGCCCCCTTGAAGGCCCTAGGGAAGTATCTTTCCTTGACCACAGGCATTCCTTGGCTTGTGGCTGCGTAACTTTCATCTCTGCCTCTGTCCTCACATGGCCTTCTTCTCTTCCCTGTGTCTCTCCTCTATGTGTCTCATATAAAGACTGTTATCATTGGGTTTAGGGCCCACTTGGATAAGCCAGGGTCATCTTTTTTTTTTTTAATTAATTTTATTTTTGGCTATGTTGGGTCTTAGTTGCAGGCATGCGTGATCTTTGTTGTGGCAAAGATCCTTCACTGGGGGATGTGAGGGATCCTTCACTGCGGCGGGTGGGCGGGCTCTTTGCTGTGGCACACTGGCTTCTCTATAGTTGTGGTGTATGGGTTTTCTCTCTAGTGTGGCATGCTGGCTCCAGAGTGCGCAGGCCCTGTAGTTGTGGTGTGCAGGTTCCAGAGCGCATGGGCCCTGTAGTTTGTGGCATGCGGGCTCTCTAGTTGAGGCGTGTGGGCTCCATAGTTGTGGCAGGTGGGCTTAGTTGCCCCGCGGCATGTGGGATCTTAGTTCCCTGACCAGGGATCAAACCCGCATCCCCTGCATTGGAAGGCAGATTCTTCACCACTGGACCACCAGGGAAGTCCCAGCCAGAGTCATCTTATCTTGAGACCCTTAACTTACTTAATTTTCCAAGTACCCTTTCTCCAAATAAAGTCACATTCACAGGTTCTGGGATGTGGACATATTTATTTATTTATTTATTTATAACATCTTTATTGGAGTATAATTGCTTTACAATGGTGTGTTAGTTTCTGCTTTATACCAAAGTGAATCAGCTATACATATACATACATCCCCATATCTCCTCCGTCTTGTGTCTCCCTCCCACCCTCCCTATCCCACCCCTCTAGGTGGTCACAAAGCACAGAGCTGATCTCCCTGTGCTATGCGGCTGTTTCCTACTAGCTATCTATTTTACATTTGGTAGTGTATATATGTCCATGCCACTCTCTCACTTCATTGGGTTGTGGACATATCTTTATGGAGGTCCACCGTTGAATTCACTATGCATTTGAATCAAGAAGTTGTTGAGATATTTTAACCATTCTCTTTCTGACATTGATTCCTTACTCTAGTTCTCCTTTTCTCCATCCCTGCCTATCTTCCTGCCCATCTCCAACACTTAGCCCAGCCAACTTTTACCTTCTTAGGAGTTTCTGATTTCACCTCTTCCAGGAAGCCTTCCCTGACCAGTGTTGTTTTGTTTGCCTTCTACAGGCCCAGTATTTAGTGTGATCCCTGGCACATAAACAGAGCTTAATAAATATCTGTTGAAAGAATAAATGAATCTATCAAAGGAGGCCAATGATGATTCCTACCTTTCTTTGGTATTACTGAGAAGTGGTAAGTTTTCAATGATACCTGGAGAACTTCAGGCAGGAGATAAGACTTAATCTTTTTAAATTTTTTAATAAATTTATTGATTTATTATTTTTGACTACGTTGGGTCTTCATTGTTGCGCGTGGGCTTTCTCTAGTTGCGGTGAGTGGGGCTTACTCTTCGTTGCTGTGTGCAGGCTTCTTGTTGCGGTGGCTTCTCTTGTTGCGGAGCACGGGCTCTAGGTGCAGGGGCTTCAGTAGTTGCACCACACAGGCTCAGTAGTTGTGGTGCACGGGCTCTAGAGCGCAGGCTCAGTAGTTGTAGTGCACGGGCTTAGTTGCTCCGCAGCATGTGGGATCTTCCCGGACCAGGGATCGACCCCGAGTCCCCTGCATTGGCAGGTGGATTCTTAACCACTGCACCACCAGGGAAGTCCGGAGACTTTATTTTTAGAAGGTTTGTTAATTCCAGAAAACCTTTGCATTGAAACCACACCATGAATATTTAAAAAGAATGAGATGTTTAACTTAAACTGTTTTTTGTTCTCAAGGCACAAGAATGTAGGGAGTTAAAGACAAATTGCCACACTTTCCACAGGGCTAATGACTTTAATTAATGTTGAAGAATTTTGGACAGTGGGAGTTTTTTGTTGTGTTGTGTTTTGGAATGAGGAGGATAAGGTTCTTCTGATGAAAGCTTCCCAGTGTAACTAGGACAGGAGGATGAAGAAGATAAGAGGCTTTGTTCAGCTTGTAAAACTTCTCCTGATGTAGGACAGCCCCAGCTGGATTGACCAGAGATAACTCGGCTTATTAAAAGTAGTTAAAATGGCACATTTTGAGGCTTTGTAATTGATTTAAAATTTGAAGTTGCTAACACAACATTGTAAATCAACTATACTCTGACATAAAATAAAAACTAAATAAAAAAGTTTTTAAAGAAACATATACATATAAATTGAAGTTGCTGCCCTAAAACCCAGCAACTTAATGGGAACCCACCCCTTCCCCTCAGTAGCTTTTTGAGAGGTGATTTATGGTTCAGAAACCATAAATGTGATTCTTGACATCAGAGCTTGCTCCTGAATTGAGTGTTATTTTTACCTGGGATTAGGGACTCTGAGGCCTGTGCTTTGAGATACAGTCTCAAGGCTTTCTGCTTTTTGAAGAAGGAGTTAATCAATGCCGTGGGCCTGTTTTCCTTTTCTCACTGCCTGACCACTGGGAGAGAAATGCCTGAGTCTGACTCTCCACCTCCACCCCTGTGGGTTTGACCTGGAATGTGAGTCTTCAAGCTTACTTTGGGGACTGGCTGCGGGAAGGAGCTTCAGAACAGAGGAAGCTGGAATGAACCATTATTTCTCGAGTTACAAGGTACCAGGGACAGTACCCACCACTGCGCTGCCGAATATTCCATTTTTGGTTGAGGATGTTATAAATATTTGGAGTTGCTTTTGAGACTCTTCAAGGAGAATATGGACAGAAGTCATTGACAGTAAGGCTTTACCAGTTAGAAGCAAAATTGTAGACAACTACAGTTTGTTTTCAGTGTCTGATGATTTCAGCATCTCTGTCAACAACAACAAATCCAATAATTGTTATTGGTGTCCACTCCATTTCAGACAGTATTCTAACACTGGGGCTATGTCTGTGAGCAAAAGGGCCAAGAGACCCTGTCCTCATGGAGCTTACATGCTAGTGGAAGAGACAACTGGCAAAGCACACATCAAGTGAATTATATAGAGTGTTAGAAGATGACAAGTGCTGTGGGAACAAAGTAGAGCGGGGTAAAGGCGATGGAAGGTGGGGTGAGACTGCAGTAGTAAACAGGGTGGCCAGGCTGGGGGTCCTGGAGAAAGTGACGTTTGTGCAGGAAGTGAGAGGCTAGCCATGGGCCTAGCTGGGGGACAACGGGTGAAGACAGGGAGAATGGCCAGTGTGAGGGCCCTAAGGCAGGAGTGTCCTGGTGTGCTTGTGGACCACAATGGCTAGAGCAGAATGAACAAAGGGAAGTGAAGACAGAAGAGCCAGAGAAGTAATGCCAAGTCAGATGACGTTGGGCCTCAGAGCTAACCGTGTTTGGTTTTCACTCTGAGTGGGATGGCGAGCTGCTGCAGAGTTGTGGGTTATTTTGGCGCAGCACGTGGGATCTTAGTTCCCGGACCAGGGATCAAACCCGCGCCCCCTAGTGGAAGCGTGGAGTCTTAACCACTGGACCGCCAGGGAAGTCCCAGCTGCAGAGCTTTGAGCAGAGGAAAAACATGACCTAACTTGAGTTTTAAGAGGATCACTCTGACCGCCATGCTGAGAATGGTCTGCAGACATCGGGGGAGAAGCCGGGAGAACGGTGACAAGGCAATTTCAGGAAACACCGGTGAGAGATGATGGAGATGTGGACCTGCAATTAGAAGTGGAAAGGTGAGGAGTGGAAAAGTTCTGGGCACGTTCTGGAGGCAGAACCACCTTGATTTCCTGATGGATCGGCTGCGGCGTATGAGAAACAAGGAGCAGAGTCGAGGATAACCCCAAGTTTTTTTGCCTGGACAACGGAAATGAAGAAATTGCCATCAATTGAGTCGAGGGAGGCTGCAGGTGCTTTGGGTGGGACGGTGAGGGGCGTAGAACAGGAGCTCTGCTTCGCTTATGTCTTTCAGACACCTAGGTAGAGGTATCTAGGGGGAGCTGCAATACAAGTCTGAGTTCAGAGGACAGGTCTGGGCAGGAAATAAAAGTTTGGGAGTCGGTTTACGGGTAGCATTTAAAGCCACTGGACTGAATGAGGTGATCAGACGTGAGTGCCGATAGAGATGAGGGCCTAGCAGTGGCCCGAAAACACTCTTGTGTGTAGAGGTCAGGAGGAACCGGGAGGAAGCAGCCACAGTGATGGAGAAGAGAGACCAGGGAGGAAGCAGAAGAATGAAGAGGGTCTGGCATCTTAGAAATCAAGTGAAGAAAGCGTTATGGAGGAGAAGGGGTGATGGACTATGTCCAGGGCTGCTGAGAGATCAAACACAGCGAGCACTGACCGTTAACATTAGGCAGCACGGAGGTCTCCGGTGACCTTTACGAGCTGAGTTTCGGTGGGGAAGTAAGGGTGAAAAGCTAACTGAAATTGACACAAGGAAGGAATGGACTTGGTAACAAAATAGTCTGAACTCTTTGCTGCACAGGGGAGCAAAGAAGGAAAGCAGTTGCTGGAGTGGGAAGCGGGGTCAAGAGAAGAATTTTTAAATAGGAAAAATAGCAGCAGGTATGATGAGCAGGATGAGTAGGGGGTGGAAAATACCACAAACTGGGTTTTGCTTAAACAGTAGAATATTTTCTCACAGTTATGGAAGCTGGAAGTCCAAGATTAAGGTGTCAGCAAGGTTGGTTTCTCCTGCAGCCTTCCCTTGGCTTGCAGACGGCCGCCTTCCCGCTGGGTCCTCACACCATCTTTCCTCTGTGCCTGCACATCCCTGGTCTCTCAGTATGTCCAAATTTCCTCTTCCTATAAGGACACCAGTCAGCTCACCCTAACAGCTTCACTTTAACTTAATTACCTCTTTAAAGGCCCTACCTTCAAATACAGTGGCATTCTGAGGTACCGGGGGATAAGGCTTTGACATATGAATCTTGAGAGCAAATAGTTTGGAGCCCATAACGACACCCTCCATCTATACAGTGCATCATAGATGATCATCTCAACACACCACTTTATTTGTACATGTTTGCTTTGACTTTCTGCCCCTGGAACACATAAGTTACACAAACTTTCCCTTTGGGTAGTTTCAGGTAGAAGGTGTTGTTTTTCTAAGACCTAGGGTTGGTATCATCCTTACTCTCCAATGCTTGCAAACTTTTTCAATCCACAGTAAAAAATATATTCTGTGTTTGACCTAGTATCCACATACATAAATATACAACCGAAAAAAGTGTCCACAAAGTAGTGATATGCACTTTGATGAAATGTTCTGTTCTATTCTGTTTTTTTAAAAACCTCTACAGAGATATCTGTTAGGTATCTCAAATAAATGATAATTCCTAGTTACATGTAAATAATAGTGTAGTAATGTAAGCACTGACTATCGATTTAACAAAAACTTGGATTTTATAGTAGAAGGACCAATTAAAGATGTTGAGAGTGGTTGCCACTAGGGTGAGGGATGTGACAGGATGTGGGAGTTGGGGAGGTGGTGACTGAAAACTCTGTTTTTGTGAGCTTTTCAGGGCTGTTTGACTTTTTAATCATGCATTATATAAAAAAGTCTATACATTGATAAAAATAAAAAATGATTTTAAAAAGACATGTAATGTGCGCAGCCACCTCTGTTGACTCAGGGGCAGCCTGATTAGTTTCTTGTTCTCACTCAAACGTCCACCAAAGGTTGTAGCTGCTTTTTGCTCAAATCTCCGAACTGTGTGTTTGACGGTGCTTGTGTTTTAGACAAGAGGTGCCCAACCCATTTTCTGTACAGGAAGGCAACTCTTGCTGTAAAAAGAGGCAGGACAACCAGAGGCTAAGAGCACAGACGTTGGAGCCGGTCCCTGGGTTCAGATCCCAGCTGTGCCACTGACCAGCTGTGTGGCCTGGGGCGAGCCTCTCCACTTCTCCGCCTCCAGCTTCATTATCTGTAGCATGGAGATAATTACAGTGCTCACCTCTGGGAGGTTGCTTTGTTTTTTTAATTTATTTTTTATTTTATTTTATTTTTGTCGGCGTTGGGTCTTTTTTGCTGTGCGCGGGCTTTCTCTGACTGGGGTGAGTGGGGGCTACTCTTCGTTGCGGTGCAAGGCTTCTCATTGCAGTGGCTTTTCTTGTTGCGGAGCACGGGCTCTAGGCGTGGGGGTTTCAGTAGTTGTGGCACACAGGCTCAGCAGTTGTGGCTCACGGGCTCTAGGGCGCAGGCTCAGAAGCTGTGGCGCACGGGCTTAGTTGCTCTACAGCATGTGTGATCTTCCCAGACCAGGGCTTGAACACGTGTCCCCTGCATTGGCAGGCCGATTCTTAACCACTGCACCACCAGGGAAGCCCCATTTCTGGGAGTTTTATGAAAAGTAAAGGAGTTCATTTTTTAAACATACTTAGAACAGCACCTTGAGGTTGCAGACATAAATATTCACAAGAAGGTGGTACTTACCCTTTTCGATTCTATAGATTGAGAAAATCTTTTGCACTCAAAGTTACCATGAATTCAGTTATCATAACAATACAAATATATAAAGTATTCATATTTAATTACAGTTGACCCTTGAACAACACAGATTTGAACTGCGGGGGCCCACTTATACGTGGAAGTCTTCCAACAAATATAGAAACTGCATTTTCATTTTACAGATCTTTAAATTAACTAAGTGTGGGGAAAAGCTTGTGTTTGATTACAGATCACAATATATAGAATCAAAAGAATTAGGGTTTGAGTCCTGATTCTGTCCAATCTTATTTCAGCTTTCTGCCTTGGGTGAGTCATTTAACCATTTCTTTGTTTTTGAGGCAAAGATAGCAGTACTCCGATTGGCACCCTTAACTCTCACGTTGCTCAAGGCTCAGCTGTATAATGTATTATAAAATAACTCATATTTTGTTTCTCACGCTTAGGTCTGCACAGTTTGCAAGAGAGTGTATCAGTAGGAAGTGCCGTTACTTATCAGTCTATAGAGACTGTTCAGTGTGCATGTGAATTTGCACAAATCTGAGGGGTATGGAGTTCACAACACACATATACTGCCCACATATTGACCCTCATTATCTGTAAAGTAGGACTTATAATTGGTCATTTTTAACTAATTAGAACCCTCCCAGAACTTTTATGTGGAAGCTACGCTAATATGACCTCTCTCCCCCCACCGGAATCCTGACCCAAGACAAACCTGTAAGAGTTGAGTAAACAAAACCCACACAGGCTGCAGGAGTTTAGCCCATTGGAAACTTAACATAAGAAATTATTGACTAGAGCTACTGGGAGGCATGCTTAGAATGCAATTGTAATTAAGAAAGCTTAAATCTAATTTAGTCCATTGCCTGAGAATTGACTGTATTAAAAGAAGGGGTTAGCCCAGAGCAGAAGTGGAGGGTGGTTGGAAAATAAAAGGTGTCCACGAGTCTCTTGCACTGTCTAGGGAAGGAGGCACGCTGACCTATGAACACAAATATGCCAATCTCTCATATCACTACACTATGGAGGTGCAAATCCATATGATTGCATCAATTAAGTTTTTATTTATGTTCATTTGTTCTGTCAAGTTTATCAAGCGACATTCTGGTGATAATTTATGGCTTCCTGTGTGGGTTTGTCTATGAGTATAATTGTGCTCATCATAAGAGAATAAAGTGGCATTCTGGATTATTATTATTATTCAGCAGTTACCATGAATGAATTTATTTAGCATGAGTCCCAAGGAAATCCTCAGCTCTGGGTGTCCAGCAGGAGTCAGGTTTGGCACATTCAGAAGGACAGAGCAGAGGACAGGACTGGAACGAGGGGACCACAGGTACTCCTGCCTCGCTCCCAGCTGTTGTCTGTAGGTGACAACTTTCCAGCTCACCTTCTGTGACAGCAACTTGGGCCAGATACAGAGCTCCCACTGCCAGTGCTGTTTAACTTCGGGTTTTCCTAGTAAGGAAGGTCTCCTACTGCATTATTCTCCCCCAGAAAAGTGGGCTAAGGTACATTTTTGGTTGATTTGGAATGTGTGCTACATCAATTATTTAAACTATTTTCAACAACCATTTTCATACTATATTGATGGATTCAGTTCGCTGGTCATCTTGAGCAATGAACAAAACAGTTTGTTGGGGGATGTATGATTTTAAAGATGGAGTACGAAATTGTGGAAGCAAGCCAAGTGTCCCTGACAGATGAATGGCTAAGCAAGGAGGGAGGGAAGAATGGGAAATTGTTGATGAACGGATACAGAGTTTCAGTTTTGCAAGATGAAAAGAGCTATGGGGAAGGAGGTGGTGATGGTAGCGCACAGTATGAAAGTACTTCATGCCTCTGAACTGTACACTTAAACACGGTTAACATGGTACATTTTATGCTAAGTGTATTTTACCACAATAAGAAAATAAGATGGATTTCGGTTCCTGTCCCAAAGTGCTTACTGCCTCCCTGAGAGCCCAAGCAGGAGGGTAGGAACAGTGTTATGGGAATGCAGACTAAAGAGAGGTTAATATGAGGAGACCCCGGCCCATTTTACGAAGAAACGACACAAGAGGCAGGCCATTATGTAATTCCCTCAAATGCTTGAAATCCGTTGAGCAGAAGCTTCCCATTCCAGCTTGAATAACCTAAGGCTTAGGAGACCCTGACCGCGATGGAACCCTTCCCTGTTCTCGGTTTGGCTCTCGCTCCAAGGGTTAGACCCGAGAAGCCCTCGCTGCCCAGCAGATGGCGCTGGAGCCCGCCGGGCACCTCCAGGAGCACAGGGGGCGCTCCCGCCCGCCTCTCGTCCCCCGCCTCGGTGACCCTTCCTTCCGCTTGCCGAGCCCGCCTCTCCACGCCTGCGCGTAGCTGCGCGCACGCTGGCCCGTTGCGGAGAATGGCGGCGTCTTCTAGTGGCGAGAAGGAGAAGGAGCGGCCGGGCGGCGGCTCGGGAGCTGTAGGCGGTAACAGCACGCGTGAGAGGCTGCTGTCTGCGCTGGAAGATCTGGAGGTCTTGTCGAGGTGAGGCCGTCGGCCTGAGGGCCTGGCTGGGGCTGGGCAGGGAGGACTGACTCGGGACCACCGGCCTGTCTTGGGCTTGGTGGGGAGGGCCGCGCTCGGGGCTGTGGCGCACGCTCCCAAGGACAGTGCACGAGGGTCGGGACGTGGGCCCGCAACCCTCAGGGGCTCGGACGGCATATTCCCCCCTTAGAGGACATTTTAATACTGACAGTGACTCTGGAACCCCTGACTGTCACAATCGTAGCGAACCTTAGAGGTCGCTGGGTGTGAGTCCCTTCGTCCACCGACACTCGACAGACATGTCAGGAACTCCCCTGGGTGCTGCGCGCTGGGAGAGGTGTTGCGGGGGAGGCTGGATGTCGACGAGAAGGAGCCCAGTGTCAAGGGGGAGAGACTTACATGTCAACAGTGACTGTGGCGCGGAGCTTGTTTTGATAGGTAGTTAGGGCAGGCTTCCTGGAGAAAGGACTGTATGGGGCGAATGAGTCCCGCAGACCTATTAGGCGGCATGTGCCTGGAACAGCATGTGCAAAGGCCTGGAACAGGAGCACGCACGACTTGGTGCTGGAATTACCAGTTTGGGGTGGCGGGAGTGCAGTGTGTGTGGCAGAGGTAGGAGATGAAATTGGATGTCCTCCTCCTTATTCTGCCATTTTTCATGGTAATCTGTCAGATTGAAGCGTTCCTTAGCTCCAATGCATTCACTTGGATGTTAAAATTGTTCTGGTTCTTCCTCCTAAAATGTTCCCATCCCCACTGTTATAATTAATTCTTAATGCAGCTTCCCAACAGTTTCACTTGCCTTAATGCTTCTGCATTTTATCCTTCTATATTACCTGAGAGCAGAGCTATCTTTTTAAAAAAGCTTCTGGTATTACTTTTCTGCTTTAGAATATTTGGTAGCTTCCCATTGCCCAGTGAAGTAAAGTTCAAACTCTTTAGCTTATCGTGCAGTAAAGCCATTCTCCACCCCTGTTAATCCATCTTGTTGTCCTTACTTACTGCCGCATCCCTCTGCCCTCCCATACCCTTTATTCCAGCCTCGGTGAATGCTCCCCATTCTCAAGCTGGCTAGCTTCCTCATCTTCAGTACCGTTTTTACTCCACCTCCAACTTGATGAATCATTCATTTACCCTCCAGAATCCAGTTCAAGTGTCACCTTTTCTGTAGTCAACATTCTTTGACGTTTTTGAATAAGTCTTATATATAGGCATACCTTGTTTTATTCCACTTTATTGCACTTTGCAGATTTTTTTTTTTTACAGATTGAAGCTTTGTGGCAACCCTGTGTCAAGCAAGTCTGTTGGTGCCATTTTTCCAACAGCATTATTTTTAAATTAATACTGTTTTATTTTATTTTTTAAACTTTCTTTTTTTAAATTTATTTTATTATTATTTTTTTAATTTTTATTTTATATTGGAGTAAAGTTGGTTTACAATGTTGTCTTAGTTTCAGGTGTACAGCAAAGTGATGCAGTTATACATATACATCTGTAACCAAGTCCAGGCTCCTACTGCTAACCACATGACAGGCTAATAAATCAAGAGATGAGGTGTTGGGGCAGGGAATAGAGACTTTATTCAGAAAGCCAGCAAACCGGGAGGATGCTGGACTCATGCCCCGAAGAACCATCTTGCCTGAGTTAGAATTCAGGCTTCTTTTATACTAAAAGGGGAGGGGCTAAAGTCAAAAATTTAGGTCAGCCTCCTGCGGGGATGTGTTCATTTCTTCCTCTCTGCAGTCTTTCACAGGTGGGCCTGGTCAAGATGTTTCGCATGAGCTCAGCAAAGGTGTGTTAGCTTAATGCTCATTACCCGGAGGCAGGACTCCCAGAGATGGGCCATCATGTATAATTTAAGCTTATAGGCAACGTCTCTTTAGTAATTAACTTGTAATAGAATAAAAAGGTTCTTCCCTATTACAGATTTTTCTTTTTCAGATTCTTTTCCCATATAGGTTATTACATACAGAGCTCCCTGTGCTATACAGTAGGTCTTTGTTGATGATCTATTATATATAGTGGTGTGTATATGTTGATCCCAACATCCTAATTTATCCCTCCCCCCCACCTGTCCCCTTTGGTAACCCTAAGTTTGTTTTCTAAATCTGTGAGTCTGTTTCTGTTTTGTAAATAAGTTCATTTATATCGTTCTTTTAGATTCCACGTATAAGTGATATCATGATATTTGTCTTTCTCTGTCTGACTGACTTCACTTAGTATGAGAATCTCTAGGTCCATCCATGTTGCCGCAAATGGCATTATTTCATTCTTTTTTATGGCTGAGTAATATTTTATTGTATATATGTATCACATCTTCTTTATCCGTTCGTCTTTTAATGGACATTTAGGTTGCTTCCATGTCTTGGCTATTGTAAATAGTACTGCGATGAACATTGAGGTGCATGTATCTTTTTGAATTACGGTTTCCTCTGGATATGTGCCCAGGAGTGGGATTGTTGGATCATATGATAGGTCTATTTTTAGTTTTTTAAGAAACCTCCATACTTTTCTCCATAGTGGCTGTACCAATTTACATTCCCACCAGCAGTGTAGGAGGGTTCCCTTTTCTCCACACCCTCTCCAGCATTTATTGTTTGTAGACTTTTTGATGATGGCATTCTAACTGGTGTGAGGTGATACCTCATTGTAGTTTTGATTTGCATTTCTCTAATAATCAGCGATGTTGAGCATTTTTTCATATGACTGTTGGCCATCTGTATATGTTCTTTGCAGAAATGTCTATTTAGGTTTTCTGCCCATTTTTGGATTGGGTTGTTTTTTTGATATTGAGCTGCATGAGCTGTTTGTATATTTTGGAGATTAATCCCTTGTTGGTCGCATTGTTTGCAAATATTTTCTCCCATTCTGTGGGTTCTTTTCGTTTTGTTTAAGGTTTCCCTTGCTGTGCAAAAGCTTTCAAGTTTGATTAGGTCCCATTTGTTTATTTTTGTTTTTATTTTCATTACTATAGGAGGTGGATCAAAAAAGATCTTGCTGCTATTTATGTTAGAAAGTCTTCTGCCTATGTTTTCCTCTAAGAGTTTTATAGTATCTGGTCTTACATTTAGGTCTTTAATCCATTTTGAGGTTATTTTTGTGTGTGGTGTTAGAGAGTGTTCCAATTTCATTCATTTACATGTGGCTGTCCAGCTTTTCCAGCACCACTTATTGAAGAGACTGTCTTTTCTCCATTGTATATTCTTGCCTACTTTGTTGTAATTAACTGACCATAGGTGCATGGGGTTATTTCTGGGCTTTCTATCCTGTTCCACTGATCTGTAAATGTGTCTTTGTGCCAGTACCATACTGTTTTGATTACTGTAGCTTTATAGTATAGTCTGAAGTCAGGGAGTCTGATTCCTCTGGCTCTTTTTCTTCCGCAACATTGCTTTGGCTGTTTGGGGTCTTTTGTGTTTCCATACAAATTTTAAGATTTTTTTCTTCTAAAGATCTGCAAAAAATGCCATTGGCAATTTGATAGGGATTGCATTGAATCTGTAGATTGCCTTGAGTAGTATAGTAATTTTGACAGTATTGATTCTTCCAATCCAAGAACATGGTGTATCTTTCCACCTGTGTCATCTTCCCATTTCTTTCATCAGCGTCTTATAGTTTTCAGAGTACAGGTCTTTTGTCTCCTTAGGTAGGTTTATTCCTAGGTATTTTATTCTTTTTGATGCGATGCTAAATGAGATTGTTGCCTTAATTTCTCTTTCTGATCTTTTGTTGTTAGTGTATAGAAATGCAAGAGATTTCTGTTTATTAATTTTTGTACCCTGTAGCTTTACCGAAATCATTGGTGAGCTCTAATAGTTTTCTGGTAGTGTCTTTAGGATTTTCTTTGAATAGTATGTCATCTGCAGTGACAGTTTTACTTATTTTATTTCTTTTTCTTCTCTGATTGTCATGGTTAGGGCTTCCAAAACTATGTTGAATTAAAGTGGTGAGAGTGGACATACTTGTCTTGTTCCGGATCTTAGAGGAAATGCTTTCAGCTTTTCACCTTTGAGTATGATGTTAGCTGTGGGTTTGTCATATGTCTTTATTATGTTGAGGTAGGTTCCCTCTATGCCCACTTTCTGGAGAATTTTTATCATAAATTGGTGTTGAATTTTGTCAAAGGCTTTTTCTGCATCTATTGAGATGATCATATGGTTTTAGTTCTTCAGTTAATGTGTATCACACTGATTTGTGGATATTGAAAAATCCTTGCATCCCTGGGATAAATCCCACCTGATCATGGTGTATGATCCTTTTAATGTATCCTGGATTTGGTTTGCTAGTATTTTGTTGAGGATTTTTGCATCTATGTTCATTAGTGATACTGACCTATAATTTTCTTTTTTTGTGGTATTTTTGTCTGGTTTTGGTATCAGGGTGACGGTGGCTTCATTAAATGAGTTTGGGAGTTTTACTTCCTCTGCAGTTTGTTTTGTTTTTTTGGTTTTGCGGTACGCGGGCCTCTCACTGCTGTGGCCTCTCCCGTTGCAGAGCACAGGCTCCGGATGCGCAGGCTCAGCGGCCACGGCTCACGGGCCCAGCCGCTCTGCGGCATGTGGGATCCTCCCAGTCCGGGGCACGAACCCACGTCCCCTGCATCGGCAGGCGGACCCTCAACCATTGTGCCACCAGGGAAGCCCTGCAATTTTTTGAAATAGTTTCAGAAGAATAGGTGTTAACTCTTCTCTAAATGTTTGATAAAATTCGCCTGTGTAGCCGTCTGGTCCTGGACTTCTGTTTGTTGGGAGTTTTAAAATCACAGTTTCAATTTCAGTACTTGTGATTGGTCTGTTCATATTTTCTACTTCTTCCTGGTTCAGTCTTGGGAGATTGTACCCTTCTAAGAATTTGTCCATTTCTTGTAGGTTGTTCATTTTATTGGCATATAGTTTAAGAACAGCTAATGGTTAATTGGAAAATACCTCCCTTGCTACTTTTTGAGCCAATTTTTTCCACTTGCTTGAATTCTGGGTCTTGTTCTGTTTGAAATATTCCCTTGAGCTCTTTCTTCTTTTGGGAGAATTCTCACCAGAAGCCCAAGTCTAATACTTGATTGACTTCTAGAATTTTTGCTAAGGAATCTTGATGACACTGATGAGTGTGAAATCAGTTGAGTTAAAATGATCCTTATTATTTGTTCATTTTGACTAACCACATGGTATGGATGGTGGTAATTAATTTTTCTGTAAATATGTTGACTTTGTGAAGAAGTAACACCCCCTTTGGGAAGCAATGGATGCTGCCTTTTGTTCTGAGTAGGTCTTAGTCTGAGAATTTCAAATCTTTGCCTTAGTATAACCAAAGAACTGTTACATCTCACCCTTCTACTCTGGAGTCCAGTAAATTCGTTTCTTTTCTCAGCTTTACTTGCTGTAACATAATTTGTCTGTTTTGCTGAGTAACCCTAGTATATATTTCATGTCCACCAAGTTCAGGAACTGTGTTTCTGAGCCTACCCATTCAGTATAATGGTCTTTGAGAACATCTCCTGACATTGGACAGCCCAGTAGTCAATATTGAGATCTTGCCTCTAGATTGGCTCCTGGGCTGTCTATCTATGGTGTGTTTACCTGATGCTGTCGGTACTATAGGAGTGCATATACTTGGTATTCATGTACTCTTTGCTTGAGATAGCATAGCTAAGTAATTTATCAGTTATGTTAAATTTGAGACTAAATTGAAATTCTCTTGTATCTAGATTTGACCAATTTATCCCTCTCTATATTTGATTCTTGATTGTCAAGTATAGCATTTTCGTTTGATGAAGTGTATTTATCCACTGAAATTCTGAATCATTTAAATTTTCCTCAGGAACCTCGGTGTTTCTGAAACTTTCTCCTTCAGCTTTCCCGTTGTACATGATCACCTGAAGTGCTGAGTTCTCTTTTGCTTCCTCTAAAAGAAGCTGTAGTTCTTCTGCTTCCCATGCTCCAGGAATGCCAAAAAGACTTGGATTTCTCGTTAATTTGTAGTCCTCACTGAATCTGTTGACAGATTGGTTAAAGCCTTCTTTCTTGAGGCGCTCTGCTGCCTGTGGTAATAGCCATTGTCTTAGAAGTTCGTTTTTCTTTTTCTCTGGTTTTCTCATGCCGTATCTGCCACATTGTTTTATTTGTTCATCTCTAAAGAAAGACTGGGTGACAGTAAGCAAGTGAGAATTTCTCTCTTTTATAATCCTGGAAATGGTTGTTGGTGGTGATGGAAGAGATGTCACTTTGGTTTGCCACCTAAGACTCATTGGAACTCCTCCACAGAATGAGGCTGCTCCAGTGTGATTGGCTTTCCAAAAAGTCCCATTATGTGGCCAGTCACACATAGATACTTATACTGATTCTGTGATATGTGAAGTTTGTCATCCTATGAATGAACTTATTCTCTTTGCATTTTTTTATGAAAAATGAAAAATACCTCATTATTGTAACCTCTTGACTTTAGAAAGTAGTGGTTGTGAAATTTGGCATATATTTTTTTACTCTTACCTGATTATATAGCCTTCTAGTATATTATTGGGGTGGCCAAAAAGTTCCTTAGGTTTTTAAGTAAAAATGAAAGACACATTTTTCATTTTCACCAAGAACTTCATTGAACAACGTATTCACCCTTTTGTTCCACTACCTTCTGCCATTTTTCAGGCAACTTCATAATTCCATCTTCCCAAAACTTTTTATCTTTTTGAGCAAAGAACTGTTCCAGGTGCCTTTTACAGTCTTCCAGGGAATTGAAATTCTTTTCATTAAGAGAATTTTGTAAAGACCGAAATAAATGGAAATCTGAAGGTGCAATGTCTGGTGAATACCGCAGAGGAATCATAACTTCCCAGCCAAACTGTAACAGTTTCTGCCTGGTCATCAAAGAAACATGCGGTCTCGTGGTATCCTGATGGAAGATTATGCGTTTTCTGTTGACTAATTCTGGACGCTTTTCGTGCTTTCAGTTGGTCTAATTGGGAGCAGTACTTGTTGGAATTAATCGTTTGGTTTTCTGGAAGGAGCTCATAATAGAGGACTCCCTTCCAATCCCACCATATATACAACATCACCTTCTCTGGATGAAGACCGGCCTTTGGTGTGCTTGGTGGTGATTCATTTCACTTGCCTCATGATCTCTTCCGTTCCACATTATTGTACAGTATCCACTTTTCATCACCTGTCACAATTTGTTTTAAAAACGGAACATATTCGTGACGTTTCAGTAGAGAATCACATGCGGAAATATGGTTAAGAAGGTTTTTTTTGCTTAACTTATGTGGAACCCAAACATCAAAGCAATTCACATAACCAAGCTGGTGCAAATGATTTTCAGCGCTAGGTTTCGATATTGTGTGTCAGCTATCTCCCGCGTGGTCTAACGTTGATTGTTCTCAATTAATGTCTCGGTTTGATTGCCGTCAACTTCAACTGGTCTGCCTGACTGTGGAGCATCATCCAGCGAGAAATCTCCAGCACAGAACTTCACAAACCACTTTTGACATGTTTGATCAGTCACAGCGCCTTCTCTGTACACTGCACAAATCTTTTTTTGCATTTCAGTTGTGTTTTTACCTTTCTTGAAATAATCAAGCATAATGTGCTGAAAATGTTGCTTTTTTTCTTCCATCTTCAGTATTAAAATGGCTACACAAAAATTCACCAGGTTTGGTAAGTGCTTTTTTAAATGCATGCTGACATGACAGCTGTCACAGTACAGTCTAACAAAGTTGTTTTGAATGAAGTTAAAGACCACTAAGCGCTGCTAGAGCCATCTACGGAAAAAACCGAACGAACCTTTTGGCCAATCCAATACTTTGTAAGATGTGATAGAATCAGGTAGTCTTTGGAGGAATTAAAAAAAATAGAAACCTATAGGTAGATTGTAGTCTAAAAAGTTTTTCTTAACCTGTTTGTAACTCAGAACTCATTGTGGAACAGAAACCACATTGATAGGAGTCTTGAGGTTTCCCCACCAGCCTATTAATTGTTTACCTGGGGCTTCCCTGGTGGCGCGGTGGTTAAGAATCCGCCTGCCAATGCAGGGCATGGGTTCAAGCCCTGGTCCGGGAAGATCCTGCATGCCGCGGAGCAACTAAGCCCGTGCGCCACAACTACTGAAGCCCGTGCGCCTAGAGTCTGAGCTCCGCAACAAGAGAAGCCACCGCAATGAGAAGCCCGCGCACTGCCAACTAGAGAAAGCCCGCGCACAGCAATGAAGACCCAGTGCAGCCAAAAATAAATTTAAAAAATAAATTAATTTAAAAGAAAATTGTTTACCTGAAGTGTAGTATCACAAATAATATAGGACCTAACCCTGTATAAGTTATATTTGTGTGGAAATGTGGGAGGATTCTAATTTGGCATGCCAGGAGTACAGCTGCTTCCTTTGTAGCGCTACGGGCCTCCCACTCCCATAATGAGAGAGAGGACAGGGGGTCCTTCAGCCTCTCTTCACCCTTGGAGTGGACAGAGGTTTCCACTTTGTCCTAGACAGTTAGTGAAGAGCACTGAATCTTACAGACCTCTCCCTCCCTCCCTTAAAGTAAGCCCTTGTAAGGTTTTCTGTTGATTTATACTCCCAGATTGGCAAGAAAGGGTCATTCTGCATCTCCCACCATACCCCCAACCCCTTACCACCATCCCTTCCCCACAGAAACCAGCTTTTATTTAGGCCAGGGGTTCTCAACTCTCTTCATCTCATTAATGGGGTGCAGAAAAGGGCTAATATAACATGCTATTTTCATAAAATGTCTGTTTAATCCATTAGCAAGTCCTGTCAGCTCTGCTTCCAAAATATATCCTAAATCTGTCCATGTTTCCCCATTTCCATTACTAAATCCTAGTGGCTAGGACGTAGTCAAAGCCAGTGTCATCTTTTGCCTGGGACACTACAAAAACCACCTAACTTGATTCCCTTTCTAGCTCTCTTACAGTCTGTTCTCCAGATAGTTCAGCAGTTGTTTAAAAATGTAAATCAGGTCATGTCCTTTGCCTGTTTAAAATAATCCAGTAGCTTCTCTTTGCACTTAAGAGTGAAATACTAATCCTGTACCCTGACCTACAAGGCCCTACACAATCCAGCCCGCCCCCTCCCTCTCTCTTTCACTCCCTCCCTCCCTCCATTGTCCTTATTTTGTATCCTGCTCCCTGGTGCCTGCTGTGCTCTGGCCACATTTCCTCAAACCCGTCTTTGAGCCAGTGAGCTAGCTGGGTCTTTTACCAAGCATTCTTTCCTCCCACATCTCCTGGCTGGCTTCTCTTGTTTAATTCATGTTTTACTTCAAAGATATTCCCATAGAGAAACCTTCCCTGACCACCCAGTTTAAGTAGCCAAAACTACCTCACTGACCCTCTCTGGTTTAACACTGCTTTATTTTCTTCCTAACCCCTGTCACTCTGGTTTTACTTACATATTTTTTGTCTTCTCTATTAGAACTTAATTGCCATTGTTCACTTTACTAACCCAAGCATCTAGAAAGTGCCTGGCACATAATAGGCACTCAAGAAACATTTGAATGAGTGAATGAAGACTTTTTATTCCCTTATCTACTTTTTTCATTAATTAGGTAATTAATTCATACATAATGGTGTATGGGAGGGAGGTTGAGTCCAATTTGCACCATCCACTAAAATAGCCTGAGGCTAGTGAGTGGAAGGTGGAACTATGAAGGTAAAAATAGCATGGCAGCCAGTGAGAAGGTACAAACCCTGGGCTGACTAGTAGTGGCAGGTAGTTAATTGTGAAGCTGTCCTCTCCTGGATAATTTCTGAATTAAGTCCCATCTATCAACAGTTTTGAAACTAATATATAGAATATTACCTGCTACACATTTTTCCCCAATCATTCTGCTGTTTTTCATGTAGAAAATTAGCATATTTAACAAATGAGCATTCTAGAAATGTATGATTTATTATGTGTAAGTATCCCTCTTAGCTGATACCTGTTTGGTTAATTTAAAAATTTGCAGGTGAGAAGTTTTGTGTCACAACTACTCAGTTCTGCCATTGTAGTGGCAAAGCAGCCTCAGGCAATATGTAAATGAAGGGGAGTGGCTATCATCAAAGAAAAGTTATTTACAAAAACCACAGATGGGCTGCATTTGGCCTGTAGACCCCTTATGTAGGAGTTTTTCTTGCATAAACCACGCATAATGCATTGTCTGCATTTTCTACTTTGGTTTCTTTAAAGTGAAATGAGCACTTGGACACTCATCAAGCAGACTTAGGGCAGGCTCTTGCTGAGTTTTTATGACTTTACTTCTCCTGGTTCCATAGTTATTCTTTACAAACCTCTGTTAAGTGTTTCCAAGCTTAGGTTTTTATAGAAACAGTTTTTCCTATTCACAGTCATACTTCATTTGTATTTATATACTCAATTTATACAATTATAGTAATAGTAAAGTTTGAATAAATGGGCCTGGTAATGAACACAGCTGAGTCTTGGTGAGAATGTACTGTGCCAGTGAGAGCTGAAGTCCACAGTCAAAGTGGCCTGTGGGGCAATAGCTCTGAGTACTCAGCTTGCTGTGGGTACTGTGAATCCAGCAAGTCAGTCAGGTGGAGATCAGGTAGAGCCTCTATTGTATTTACTTTGCAAACTTTTTGTTTTATAGAGAACTTATAGAAATGCTGGCGATTTCTAGAAACCAAAAGTTGTTACAGTCTGGAGAGGAAAACCAGGTAAGTGGTTTCTTTTTGAATTAAACACAAAAAAACCTCCCATCATTTCTACAATTTCCTATTTATATTTACTTTGTGTGAGAACAGGAAGATCAGATTCTATTAAATTATTAATTGCAGTTTTTAAATTGAGTTTTTTTCATCATTTAGGTAAGGTATAATTGACATGTAATACTGTTTTTTTTTTTTTTTTTTTTTTTGCGGTACGCGGGCCTCTCACTGTTGTGGCCTCTCCCGTTGCGGAGCAATAGGCTCCGGATGCGCAGGCTCAGCGGCCATGGCTCACAGGCACAGCTGCTCCGCGGTATGTGGGATCTTCCTGGACCGGGGCACGAACCCGTGTCCCCTGCATCGGCAGGTGGACTCTCAACCACTGTGCCACCAGGGAAGCCCGACATGTAATATTGTATTAGTTTAAGATGTATATCATAACAATTTGATATAAGTACATAATGCAAAATGATTACCACAGTAAGTTTAGTTAACATCCATCACCTCACATGGTTAAGTTTGTTTGTTTGTTTGTTTTTTTGCCATACCACGCGGCATGTGGGATCTTAGTTCCCCAAGCAGGGATGGAACCCACGCCTCCTGCAGTGGAAGTGTGGAGTTTTAACCGCTGGACCACCAGGGAAGTGCCCAGTTTTCTTTTCTTTATTTTTTTTTTCCTTAAACAAATTTTATTCATTTATCTATCTATCTATTTATTTATTTATTTTGGGCTGCATTGGGTTTTTGTTGCTGCACATGGTCTTTCTCTAGTTGTAGTGAGCAGGGGTTACTCTTTGTTGCGGTGCGCAGCCTTTTCTTGTTGTGGAGCACATGGGCTTCAGTAGTTGTGGCGCACGGGCTTAGTTGCTCTGCAGCATATGGGATCTTCCCAGAGCAGGGCTCGAACCTGTGTCCCCTGCATTGGCAGGCGGATTCTTAACCACTGTACCACCAGGGAAGTCCTTTCTCTTCTTATGATAAAAACTTCTAAGAAAATTGCAGGGAAAGTGGCACCTTTTCATGTACCTGTTGACCATTTGTATGTCTTTGGAAAAATGTTCAGTTCCTCTGCACATTTTTTTTTTTTTTTTTTTTTTTGCGGGCCTCCCACTGTTGTGGCCTCTCCCGTTGTGGAGCACAGGCTCTGGACGCGCAGGCTCAGCGGCCATGGCTCACGGGCCCAGCCACTCCGCGGCATGTGGGATCTTCCCAGACCGGGGCACGAACCCGTGTCCCCTGCATCGGCAGGCAGACTCTCAACCATTGCGCCACCAGGGAAGCTCCTGCACATTTTTTAAGAACTTTTAGAAGTTGCTGAGATTTATTCTCTTAGCTATTTTCAAATTTACAGTACTGTATTCTTAATTATAGTCACCATGGTGTACGTTATATTTCCAGAACTTATTTATCTTATAGCCTGGAGTTTGTACCTTTTGACCACCTTTACCCATTTTGCCGCCTTCCCCCTGGCAGCCACCAATCTGAGCTCTTTTTCTATGTGTTTGGCTCTTTTTACATTCCACATATAACTGAGATCATACGGTGTTTGTCTTTTTCTGTCTGACTTATTTCCTTTAATGCAATGTTCTTAAGGTCCATCCATGTTATCCCAGATGCCAAGATTTCCTTCTTTTTTTGTGGCTGAATGATATTCCTTTGTGTGTGTGTGCATGTGTATAGATTTACATCACGTTTTCTTTATCCATTCATCCATTCATGGACACTTAGATTACTTCCTTGTCTTGGCTATTGTGAATAATGCTACAGTGAACATACGAGTGCAGCTATCTTTTCGAAAATAGTGATCTCATTTCCTTTGGATAAATACTCAGAAGTAGAATTGCTGGATCATATGGTAGTTCTAATTTTAATTTTTTAAGTAACCTCCACACTTAATGGAATGTTTTCCACAGTAGTTGCACCAATTCAGATTCTAAGGGTTCCCTTTGTCTCCACATTCTCACCAACATTTGTTATCTTTTGTCTTTCTGATTATAGCTGTTCTAGCTGGTGCAGGGTCATATCCAGTTGTGTTGATTTGCACTTCCCTGGTGATTAGTGAAGTTGAATACCTTCTCATGTATTTTTGGCCGCTTGTATATGTTTGGAGAAATGTCTGTTCAGTTCCTGGTGTCAACTAATAAAATCATCTCAAATTTTACCTTCCCTGAGAAATGAATAAACCTGCTCATTTTGGCATATTGCTAGTTCTGAAAGGTTTGTTTTATTTTGTGTGAAAGAATAGCATATAATTAGAAAAAGCAGAAAACCTTGATATTAATCTCTTCTAAAATAATCATAGGTAGGCTAATTTTAACAATGATTAGTAAACAGTACTTTGAAGGTGTTAAGACTTTATGGACTAGCCAATTCACACGTGGATTCTTTGTTTCACTGGAATGTAGTTCTTCAGTATTCTGTTGTCTGCTTTAATCACCTATTATCTGACAGGTCCTGGAGTTGTTAATTCATAGAGATGGGGAATTTCAAGAACTAATGAAATTGGCACTTAATCAGGGAAAAATCCATCATGAAATGCAAGTTTTAGAAAAAGAAGTAGAAAAAAGAGACAGTGATATTCAGCAACTACAAAAACAGCTAAAGGAAGCGGAACAGATACTGGTAAGTTGATAGAGGCTGTTTCTTAATGTAAAAAAGGATACTATTTACTCTATTTCTGAAAAATAAATCTATTACAATTTTGAAGTGGTAGAAAACTTGAATTTCCAAGTCTAAAAGTGACCCCTTGTCACTTTGGTTAGATGAAAGACCATGTCATTCCCTTTTTTTTTAATGTTTATTTATTTTATTCGTTTATTTTATTTATTTATTTGGCTGCGTCTTGTCTTAGTTGCGGCACGCAGGATCTTTTCGTTGTGGCACGCGGGCTTCTCTCTAGTTGTGGCATGTGGGCTCGAGAGTGAGTGGGCTCTGTAGTTGCAGCACGAGGGCTCTCTCATTGAGGCGCACGAGCTCAGTAGTTGCGGCACGTGGGCTTAGTTGCCCCGCGGCAACTGAGATGTGGGATCTCAGTTCCCTGACCAAGAAGAAGGCGGATTCTTTACCACTGGACCACCGGGAAGTCCCTCCCTTTTTAATTATTGTTTTCCGATAGTCTGCATTACTTTTGAGCCATATTTTCATTATTTGAAGATTTCACAAGTTTGAATTAATAGAAATGGGAAGTCTTACTTTTATCCTGTCCTAAGTTTTCATTTGTTAATAGTCTAAATCTCTACTTCAGTTTTAGAAATAATTTTTGAAATCAGTAAAAGTATATACCAATTTTATATATTGATTAAAATTTACATTTATTTAGTCTTCCATCCTAAACTAGATGGGATTTATATGTAAATATATATAGATATAGATATATGTTAAGGACTCTAGTTTTTCCTTTCTTGTTCTTGGCTACTATTTCAAAGAGACAATTTATTTGTTATTATTTGCTCAGTTATTTCACTAAATACTAACTAATGTCATTGTTATGTGGTGGTATTGCAGGAAGACTTGAGTTTGATTCTCATATGGACCAGACATTGCTGGCTCCTCTCTAGATTAGATTTCCAAAAGACAGTGAACACAAGGACTATAAAAAGACTAAATTTTATGATTTAGATAGTGGCAACTAACAGTTATTAAGTACTAGTGCACCAGGCCCTGTACTTTGCACTTCATGTGTATTATCTCAATCTTCATCACAGTTATATGAGGTCAGTACCGTTATTCTATTTTTACAGACAAAACCATAATTTTAAATGAATACCTACCTTGCCCAAGAGGTAAAAGTTGAGAGATGGAACATAAACCTAGATCTCTCTGACTCCATACTCTTAAATGCTGTGTTACGGTGGAGGATGCATATACTAGGTTAGCCTCATTTTACCCTTTAGTTTGCCTTTGCCCAGGGGAGGGTGGGTGGAAGAGTTCATTATAATAGTCATTAAGCATGGAGGTAATGGTAATGTATAAATGAATGAGACTATCAATCCAAGAATTTATCTTGTAAACTAGAAAAAAAATTTTTTTGGTATTTTATCCTTGAACTAGATATAAGAATAGGATGCTTTGGGAGTAGTACGTGGTCTGTTTTCTGCCTGTTTATGATAGATGACATAAAGAAAAAATGGTAGTGAACAATCCAATTTACATTTTGTTTCTAGCAACTAATGTGTATGGAGATTGACTCATAAATGTTTCTTTTTCATTGACTGTAACTGATACAAATGATACCCAAGTGGTGGTTCAGAATATTACAAATAAATTGTGGGGATTTCCAAATTTTACATATTGTTTCTATGGGATAAATGATTTTGTGAATTTAGCCAAAAACTGGGCTTGGTATAGTTTTGAATAATCCATATTTCTTTTTTTAATGTTGTTTAAATTAGGCAACAGCTGTTTACCAAGCAAAAGAAAAACTCAAGTCAATAGAAAAAGCAAGAAAAGGTTAGTACTGTGGGAACACTGAATGACTTTCTGAAAAATCCAAATTTTGGTTTCAAGAAACTGATGAGAGGATTATTGGTAATCATTTGCTGCTGTTGAAAAGTTTCCAATAAATTTTCTTGTAAAGTGTCTGCTATATAGCACTATGCTGGGCATTGCTAGGGAGGTGTCACATCCTTTTCCAGGTTATAAAAAGCAATAATAGAAGTTACGGCTATTACCCAAACGTGCAATAAAGACAGTGGGTTTTTTAAATTGTTGGGAGAGGAGAACATGGGCTTGGAAGCAAATGGGATTTGAGGTGGATCTTGAACGACTGTGAAGTCAGAACTAGATAAGGCTTTGGGATGTGTGCACATGTAGTGGTGCTTCGAGAGGCTCAGCATGGCTTCTCGTCCTGTCCTGCTTCTCTCTTTCAAAGGCTTCCATTTTGGATCTTTTAGATTGCATACTAAAAGTCAGAATTATAATGAAGACTTTGGTTACTTTTAATGATTTGTAGGTATGATTTACATCTAACTCGCCTCTTGTCCTATTTTAGATTAACTGCTGTTAAATGTTTGATGTGTGTTCTTCCAGATTTTTCTTAGATCTGTAATACATACGTAACAAGAACAATACAAATACATATATTCTAAAATAAAAACCAGGTTGTGCTATACATATTATTTACTAGTGTACTTTTTTAACCTAATGTATATATTTTAAGTATGAAGTGTATCTGTGATGTATGCACTGACAAACTTGTATGTTTACTAGACTGAAATGTTAACACTATCCTCTTGACTCTCTCAGGTGCTATCTCCTCTGAAGAAATAATTAAGTATGCACATAGGATTAGTGCAAGTAATGCTGTGTGTGCCCCACTGACCTGGGTCCCAGGTAAAAGTAATTCTCTTTTTACTAGATACATGTGGTTTTGAAAATTCTTAGGTGACTGTACACAAAAATAGGAAGAAAAGATTTAAATATGGAATGTATTTATCCTTAGAAACATGTTTCATATTTTCACATCTTTAGTGTCTTATAAGTGATAATATAGGCCATGGGGTTTTATCAGTTTGGTTTTCTACAAAGCTGTTGCCACTGGAAACTGTGTTTCTTTCCTTTTTTTAAAAAAAATAAGTAATTAATAAATTTTAAAAGTATAATATGTGATGATTCTAAAGCTATAGATTTATATACCTGTAAAACCCAGGCTGGCCAGAAGCTAACTTTTTTGAGCCATTAGGATTTCCACAAGGGTTCCAGCCTGAGAAAGAGACAGTCCCGACTCTTAGGGGATAAAGATGAAGCACTGGACACCCAGCAGCAGACACACAGGACTGCAGAGAGCTGGAGTAATTAGAAATAGCAGAGAAATAAACTGCCACATATATATATATATTTTTTAACTTTTATTTATTTATTTGGTTGCATCAGGTCTTAGTTGCGACACGTGGGCTCCCTAGTCACTGCAGGCGGTCTCCTTAGTTGCGGCATGCCAACTCTTAGTTGCTGTGTGGCATGTGGGATCTAGTTCCCCGACCAGGGATTGAACCCCGGCCCCCTGCATTGGGAGCGCAGAGTCTTATCTACTGCGCCATCAGGGAAGTCCCTTGCTACATATACTGACAGCAGAGACGTCAGGTAGAGCAGCAGCCTTTTGGGAGGAATGGGAGGTAGTTATCTCAGCTCTAGTCAGTCCTGACGGTGGTATTTTGCCATACCTGAAACACTAAGGGTAGCTACGGTTTTGGAGGATAAATAATCTGGAGTTGGTGAGAAAATATTACCAAAAAATTGGTCCAAATCTGGCCAAGTTTTCATCAACCCAGAACTAAAAAGTGTGCTTTCATGATTGGAAATGAATGTTACTGGCTCCTGATACTCCACTGGAATGTTACAGGAATTAGCTTTCCTTCCAACCTCCCCGCAGCATGCGGCGTGTGGGACCTTAGTTCCTGGACCAGGGATGGAACCCGCGCCCCCTGCAGTGGAAGCGCGGAGTCTTAACCACTGGACCGCCAGGGAAATCCCCAGGAATTAGTCTTTAAATTACGTGATCAAAGAGGTTGGTTAGGAAAAGGTTTTAATTTAGAAGACTCAAGATTATACTTTTCTTTGTCATTTGGAATGTTTGCTTAAATGAGAGACTTCTTTTCATATAGAGAATAGTGTATTATTGTGAAGATCTAGAGAAGAAATAAAAATACATGTATTTAAAATTTTAATATATTATGTCTTAATAACAATTGATAAGATGACCTTCATATTCCAAAATTGAAAATGTGGCTTGAGTTCTTCAAAGTGAACCAAGGAAAATCAATATTTCAGAGAAGGTATCAAAGCTTATTTTCATATGTGACTGAATTAAAAGCAGTCTTATTTTTTAGGGGACCCACGGAGACCATACCCAACTGATTTGGAGATGAGAAGTGGATTATTGGGCCAGATGAACAACCCTTCCACTAATGGAGTGAACGGTCATCTACCAGGGGACGCACTTGCAGCAGGCAGATTGCCAGGTAACGTTAATCAGAATAATGCTTTCAAACAAAGGTTTTTTTCAGAAATGATGAGGAAGACAGAGATCTGAACAAGTTTGAGGGTCTGGACCCAACTCATTTTAGTTGCTAGGTTCTCTACCAGTTTATCCTCTCTGCTTCCTCTAGTTTAAAGACTGTTCTAGATGGAGGCTATGAAATTAGAATAAACTGATTTTATGTGCCATTTTCCTCAGGAATTAGGCCTCATTAACTAAGCTCCAAACATAGCTTTTTAAAATGAAGTATATTTTATAAACAGGATAAGATGTATGTATGTTCAGTTTAAAGAATACCAAGTGAGCACACTTGTGAAAAAACCCCAGATTAACAAAGTGACTAATAAAGCTTTTTATGGGCGTTTTAATACCTAAATAGAGTATCACTTTTTGTGAGACTCAGCTCATTCTGAACTTCAGCCTTCGTCAGATTTTGCATATAGGTTTGTACTGTTCTTATGTTTATTTTATGTTCCCCTTTTACCTTTTGTAGGTGACTTGTTTTGTTTTGATCTGGTAGAACATATTAAAAGTTTTTTAAAAGGCATAAAAAAGGGGAAAATTGCTCTTTTTTGAGCAGTTTTAATATTTTACGTATTTCATGTTTTTTCGTGTATTTTTTACATCGCTAAAAACATACTGTAGATAATGCTTTTTTATGCTTAACATTTCATTGTAAGGCTGTCCCTGTGTTATTAAAAATAATTTTATAAACATCGCTGTTGTTAACTATCTAAAGTACAAACTGGGAAGTCACTGTGCATTAGTTTCCCTTGGTATCTCCTCATTTTTCTCATTGTGGTTTTACTGTGTCATAATATGCCAGTCAGGTCCAGGCAGGAGGCAGAAACCACACCAGCAAATATGAAGGAAAATGTAAAGAGCTACTGAGTAGTAACCAGGTACTAACTACTAGACAGTAAAGAGAAGTATATTTTCTAAATGCAGTAATAACAGATGCAGGGGGCAGCTACTGCATGTAGGATGAGGCAGATAGCCAAGGAAGGGAACGACTGAGAAGAGGCTCCCCCCCCACCCCCACTCCCCATCCCAAGGCTGATATTCAGCCCGGAGTGGAAAAGGTGTAGCTCTGGCCTGTTGGATGGCAGAGAAGTTAGATGAGGTGTCACAGGCCAGAGCCGGCAAGTAGGAAATTATCCACTAGGGTCCAAGGGAGACTTGCTGGGAAGTCATCCAACTGGGATGCCACTGATGTCCTACACACCCACCAGACACCACAGGAGGGAAACGCAGGATCCCAGAAGGGAAGCCTGTTCCTCCTGTAGAGTCCTTGCAGTGCCCTCTACTGACAGAGCTTAACATTGTGGCTGCTGGCAAAGGAGAAGTGTTTTCAGGGTCCAGGGAGAAGAGTGGAATTGAAGCTTAAGAGGCAGTTTAAACTGGAATACACAGTATAGTTTACATTAGCTACTTATAATATATAGAGAGAGAATATATAGAAAGTACTATATATGACTTATTATATATGTGCATAAAATATGTATAGACATGAGACATTCGATTTGAAATTATGAACATCTTGAATAGTGACTATAGGAAAGTATGATTTAAAAAAAATAAACCAGAGTCTAAACATCACGATACTAAAACATCAGATTTTTCCATGATAAATTTGATTATTGGCCAAATGTATATTTTGATTTCTAGCCTTTTAAGAAATTTTACTTCAGATTATTTGCATGAAGGAAAGTATAACTAAGAAGTAAATTAATTTTTAGTAAAGATGTTCTCATATGTGCTTCTTTCTTTTCTCCAGATGTCCTTGCCCCACAGTATCCATGGCAGTCAAATGACATAGCAATGAATATGTTACCACCAAATCACAGTAATGACTTTTTGTTGGAACCTCCAGGACATAACAAAGAAAATGAAGATGATGTAGAGGTTATGTCAACAGACTCCTCAAGCAGTAGTAGTGACTCTGATTAAAAAAGCGTAAGACAAAAACATACAGAATTGAATACTATAGAATTCTGTTTCTTAAATAATTGCAAACCTGTAAAAATAGCCAGGTGATAATCGGCTATAGTGGAATTGTGCTGCCTATTAAAAATCACAGTGGACTTCCTTTTTAAAGCCAAAAAGCATGGTTTCAGTTCTAAACCACTAGGTGAATATTTAGAGAAAATCAAAATTTACTGTTGAAAAAAAAGATTATTCAGTTCATTGTTGTCTTGTTCTATTTCAGTTGTGTTGGACTTGTGCATAAGAGTTCTGGAAATAAGATTTTAGGGAAATGACCCATGTACATATCACTAATAGGCCTCCTGGAATTATTTAGAAAAGCATAAACAAAGGCAGCAGATCACTGAATGTGCATAACTCAGAATAACAGAAACCCTCATTTGAAAGTAAAGGCCGTTAGCTTCTGTCTCAGGAACAGGAGAAATTGTCTCAATTTGTACTATTTGTAATTATTGTATATTTTGTAAGTAAACTCACTTTTGTTTGTACTTTCTGTGCTTTTTTTTCTTTAAATTTCAGCATAGGTAGGATATTTCTGTAAATCCAGTTGCATTTTGTACATACTTTAGAATTTGGAGGATGAATGAACATGAGGTAATGTATACATCTGAACTAGTAATACCAACTTTGGTAGGTTTCTTAAAGGCACACACTGCCATTCTTAGAAGAAATAAAATGAAGTAGTTTTTTAAACTAATTGAAAACTTACCATAATGTCATAACAAGCATAACAAATTGTATGAAAGGTTGTAGAATGGAAAACACTCTGGCCTTCACCTTCCCTCTTATGGCAGTTCCCAGAAGGAATCACTTTTAACTTCTGGTGGTTAACATCCATGTTTAAATAATATGCTTATACAGCTATATTTTGACTTATCAGTTTTAGACAGTATTGCACTCTTTACTCTTTTTCCTGATCTTTTGTGGAAAATTTAGCAAATATGGTTCAGCATAAAGGAGACACAATGAAATTAGCATTCTACCCAGAGATTATATCAATTAACATTTTGGTGTAGACTTTTATCTTAAAAAAAAATACACATTATATACATTTTGTTTGAAAAAAATAAGAATATTGTAAAAAGAAAAAGCATACCCCATATGAAGGATGTCTCAGACTTGTGCAAAGCACAATGGCCATGTTGGTTACATTTTAACTGTCTTGAAAGTGGTATTTCTCAAAGTCTGGCCACAAACCAAGCGTATCCAAATTACTGTGGTGGCCGTTAGAAGGCAGATTCAAGAACCTGCTTCTTACCTGCTGAATGGGAATCTGTGTGAGGCCTTCACATCCAAATCTAAGTACTGGGACCTTAAAGCCTTTAAGATCCTTGTCAGTCACTTGCCATTCACAATTCAAGAATCTTAGCACCTCTTCCCTCCAGGGGTTTTTACTTATAAACCAACAGAGACTAAGAACATAAAAAAAATAAACCCAAATGGAAAAATAGGACTAATTAATATATAGATTCCTTATGAGTTGATGGTTCAGTGGATTAGAAAACAAGTGGAAATTTCACATGTACCTCAAAGAAATCACGCTGCTGTATACATGCTCACTTGGCGTTTATCTGTACAGCTCTACAACCCCTCATCCAAAACCCTCGGGTCTAAATGTATCTCAGAACTTGGATTTTTAAAAATATTCTAGAAAGTTAATAGGACTTATATATCATATGTTATATAATACCTCCAGCAAGATCTCAAGAGCCATCTTATAAATTAAGCACATTAAACTTTCATTTTAAGGCACATTTCACATACACGTTATTTAGCATTTTCCCCCAAAACACAGGAACTTGTCCTCATTATTCCTCACTGTTGGTAAACGGACGTTTGGATTTCAGCTTCCCCCACCTGGTTTCGGACTTTGTGCAGGTCTTTAACCTCCAAGGCAACTCTGTTTCTATTTCAGACTCTAGCTCCTCTCTCCCTACACCTATAGAAACAGTTCTCCTTTATGTCCCTCCAAATACCTGGAACAACATTTGCATTCCCTTCTCTGAGTATGCTCAGCACTACTTGTCTTGTTCCAGCCCAGGACAAGGACTAGTTAAGAACTACTAGAAGGTCAATTTTTCACTCAACCAGCACACACTGGGCATTTAGTACTCCCAGTCACCACTGGCTGCTGTGTGTATAATACACACAGTCTCCAGCCTGAAGTTTACTTTCCCCGGGGAGGCAAGCAATCAACAGAACACAGCAAGGCATGTGCTGCAGTTCACAGGCACTGAACCAAGCTCAAGACTGCAAATAATCAACGGTGGTGCTCAGCCACAGTAAATACCCCGAGAATCACACCTGATCCCTGAAATGTGGACATGTTTCCTCTTCATTCATACAAACAGTGCTTATGCAAACTATGCACTACAAACGAGCACCTATTTTCAGCCATTTTTAAGAAGGCTGATTTGGGAGCATTTTATCTGCAGAATCTATTATTTCACAAATGCTTTGGGAGTGAATTCAACCCATTAGAAATTAAACCAAGTTATACAAGAAGGCAAAAGTAGATGACTTTAGAAGAACACAAGTGTCACATATCACTTAAGCCTACAGCCTCACTAATTCAAAAGCCACCACTGAAGTTAAACTGCAGCAGAAATAGTGTAAGGCGTGGTATGTGAAAGTCAGCCTGGTTGAGTCTAGAAAGCTTCACAGAGGAAGGGACCCTTGAAGTGCAGTATGAAAAATTGGTAAGGTTTTGTTGAGGCAGACTGAGGGTGGGAGTGACACTCAGTTCACAAGGAGCTGCAGACACACTGGCGAAGTACACTTGAGGAAGCACAAAGAAACACACCTGGAATGTAGTAGAGTGAAAAAGTAATGTGGATATGGTGGGAAAGTTACTATAGAGAAATTATGAAAGACCTTGCATGTCAAGGATTTTTCATACAAGCAATGGGGAACTTCTCAAGAAGTTTGGGAAGACAAGAGACACGACCAAATTTATGATTCTGAGAAGTCATTCTAGGAGTACTGTCAAAGATGAGTCAGAGGGTTAAGATGGTAAATTTTATGTTGTGTATTTTACCTCAATCAATCAGTCTGAGGGTACAGCTGCAGGAACAGGAGAGAAGATGATGAAGGACCTGGACCAGGGGAGAGGCAACCAGGACAATGTGATAAGAATGGATCCAAGAGGCATGAAAGAAACAGAATGGACAGAGACTGCTTTATGTGGGGAAAAGGAAACTAATCTGAGCAACTAAGCAGATGGTAGAGGCATTCCCTTCGAGGAATACAAGAGGAAATTCAGTTCGTAATGTATCAAGTGAGAAGGACAGAGAAAATCTCACCTAGAGATGACTGGTGTGTGATTGGTGTGTGATCTGGAGTTTAGGAAAAAGGTTTGAGCTGAAGATAATGTTGTTTGCGGAGCCATCAAACAATAGGTGGAAAGTGAATCTGTAAAGAAAAACAGAAGAATAGAGGACAGAATACCAAGGCAAATTGAATCTGGTGATAAGCTTGGCTTGCTTGCTACTTAGTTCTGTTTGCCCATAAATTGTTCTTGTAAATAAAATGAGGAGTGATATAACTTAGTGCATATAAAGCTATTAAGTGACATTATGCAGAAAGCCAAATACTTAAACATTTTAAACATAAAAATGGGAAATCTAGAATGGGAATTTGGCATTAAGGAAGTGTGATAGATTCAATTTACAGTGTAAATATTATTAAGCATCTACCACAATATTTGGCACATAGTAGATGCAAATTAAATGTTTATGGGGGGCCTTAACTTACGTGTTCAATTTCTTGAGGTACATAAAATGGAAAGCTTAGTACACACCTTTCAGTCAATGCCTACTGTTATTTTTAATTTGCATTTTTCACAAGCACTACTCAAGTGCAACGCTGATTTCTAAGTACAACATAAATAATTTAAAAATAAAAGAGGCAGCATCAATATATGATTGAGTTTATGTTGGAAGACTTTGTTTCCTCCCTTACAGATGACTCCCTGAGCTCTCCTTCTCCACGATCCCTAAATGATCCTTGATGCCCCCGAGAAGAGAATATTTCATCTGAAGGAATATTTGCCTTATCTGGAAAGCTGGCAGTCCAGATAATGAAGAACTGCCTCTTCCAGGTGGATCTCAGGGAGGCCGAATTCACATGATGCTCCGCTGGGCAGACCTCTGCTCGGATGTTGTGAGGGTCAGTGTAGGAGCACTTGCCTATCTTGGGATAGAGGACACCTCGGGGCTTGATTTAGCAAATACATGAAGAGCTATTTCAGACTTGCCAGTATCCTGGCAGAGTGAGGTATAGACATTTCATGAGAATACTGTGAGTAGTAGTAGTTTTTTCAATTAAAGGCAATTCTCAAAACATTTAAGAATTAACTGCTTACTTAAAGAGCTCTAAATCCTGCTCTGGTCATTCACTCTTTTAGAGAGAAATTTACAGAGTGATTATTGGATGCCACTGAGCATGCTGGGTGCCGAGTAAGTGCAATCCCCCTCTAACATGAAACTTAGCTTTTTACTTTTTACTATAAATAAGGGCCCAGGTTGGTTTTTTTCTTTTCATTGAAATAGACCTTCATGTCTAATTTGGTGAATTTAAAACAAACAAATGGAAAACCTCACAAGCTCCTAATGAGTTTGTCTACTAAAAATTGAAAAGTAGCAGATACAGAAAAAACTCCTCAGGTTTGTGATAAGTTTCTGAAACTATAAAACACCTGCTTGGATAAGTACTGGCATAAAGACATATATCAATGAATTCCCAATCAACTATATTTGGGATAAAGCCATGGAGGAGTTTCACCTACAAGGCTGCCTGGGTTCTTCTTATCAAGCCTCCCATGTCTATCATTTAGGGAGGAGCCAGGGACAAACAAGGATTATGTCAGTTGAGGAAGGGAGTAAAACTAATGAGCAAGCAACAGAAGGATATGGAGTAATCAAACAGGAGTAGGAAAAACTGAAATTCATAAGTTCAAGGAATATACACTAATTTCACTTGGGCTCCTCTCACACTCTTAAAGTCTGTTAAAATAGAAAGTGAGATTTGTAAATGGTAAACTATACAATGTGCGTATATAACTTTGAAAACGTAAGCAATTAAGAAAACAACTTCAGGGACTTCCCTGGTGGTCCAGTGGTTAAGAATCCGCCTTCCAATTAGGGGGCGCAGGTTCGATCCCTGGTTGGGGAACTAAGATCCCGCATGCCACAGTGAAGATCCCGTGTGCCGCTACTAAGACCTGATGCAGCCAAATAAATAAATATTAAAAAAAAAAAGAAAATAACTTTAAAAATGATCTTCATTCACTGAAGAAAGATTCTTTTGTAACACATATTACAACAGTATTTGAGTCTGTTGAAAGGGCAAAATTCAAATGTAACCAGCTTTAGGAGAAGCAAGGGATTTTACAGAAATGGGCTCATAAAGAAAAGGATGTGAGTTCATGGCCTAATCCAGCAGTTCTCAAACTTTTTGGTTTTGGATCCTGTTACACTCTTAAAAATTACTAAGGACCTAAAGACTCAACACAAAAACTATTAGATAAATGAATTCAGCAAGGTAGCAGGATACAAGATTAATATACATAAATCTGTTGCATTTCTTTACACTAACAATGAAATATCAGAAAGTGAAAAAACAATCCCTTTTAAAATCATGTAAAAAAACCCACCTAGGAATAACCCTGACTAAGGAGGTGAGAGACTTATATGCTGATAACTATAAAACACTGATAAATGAAACTGAAGATGATTCCAAAAAAAAATGGAAAGATACCCCATGCTCTTGGATTGGAAGAATCTTATTAAAGTGGCCATACTACCCAAAGCAATCTACAGATTTAATGCAATCTGTATCAAATTACTCAAGCATTTTTCACAGAACCAGAACAAATAATCCTAAAATTTATATGGAACCACAAAAGACCCAGAATTGCCAAAGCAATCCTGAGGGAAAAGAACAAGCTGGAGGCATAACCTTCCCAGACTTCAGACAATACTAGAGTATCAAAACAGCGTGGTACTGGCACAGACACAGACATATGGATCAATGGAGCAGAACAGAGAGTGCAGAAATGAGCCCGCACACCTATGGTCAGTTATTCTTCCACAAAGGAGGCAAGAATATACAACGGAGAAAAGAGTCTCCCTTCAGCAAGTGGTGTTGGAAAGTTGGAAAGCAGCATGTAAATCAATGAAGTTAGAACACTCCCTCTCACCATACACAAAAATAAACTCAAAAAGGCTTAAAGACTTAAATAAGACACGACACCATAAAACTCCTAGAAGAGGACATAGGCAAAACTCTCTGACATAAACTGTACCAATGTTTTCTTAGATTGGCTTCCCAAGGCAAAAGAAATAAAAGCAAAAATAAGCAAATGGGACCTAATCAAACTTATAAGCTTTTGCACAGCAAAGGAAACCATAAACAAAAGGACAACCTACAGACTGGGAGAAAATATTTGCAAATGATGCAACCAATGTTGGGCTTGATTTCCGAAATGCACAAACAGCTCATATAGCTCAATATCAAAAAAACAACCCAATCAAAAAATGGGCAGAAGACCTAAACACACATTTCTCCAAAGAAAACATACAGATGGCCAAGAGGCACAGGACAAGATGCTCAACATCACTAATTATTAGAGAAATGCAAATCAAAACTACAATGAGGTATCACCTCACACCAGTCAGAATGGCCATCATCAAAAAGTCTACAAATAATAAATGCTGAGGAGGGTGTGGAGAAAAGGGAACCCTCTGATACTGTTGGTGGGAATGTACATTGGTGCAGCCACTATGGAGAATATGGAGGTTCCTTAAAAAACTAAAAATAGAGCTGCCATATGATCCAGCTATCCCACTTCTGGGCAGATATCCAGAAAAGATGACAATGAATTAAAAAAGATACACACACCCCCAATGTTCACAGCAGCACTATTTACAATAGCCAAGACATGGAAGCAACCTAAGTGTCCATCGACAGATGAATGGATAAAGAAGATGTGGCACATATATACAATGGAATATTACTCAACCATAAAAAGGAATGAAATAATGCCATTTGCAGCAACATGGACGGACCTAGAGATTATCATACCAAGTGAAGTAAGTCATATGATATCACTAATATGAAGAATCTAAAAAAATGATACAAATGAACTTATTTACAAAACAGCAACAGAGACTCACAGATATAGAAAAAAAACTTATGATTACCAAAGGGGAAAGAGGGAGGGAAAGGACAAATTAGGAGTTTAGGATTAACAAATACACTAATATTAGATATAAAATAAACAACAAGGACCTACTGTATAGCACAGGGAACTATATTCAGTATCTTGTAATAACCTATAACAGAAAAGAATCTGAAAAGGAATGTGTGTGTGTGTGTGTGTGTATTAATATATATCTGAATCACTTTGCTGTATACCTGAAACACAACACTGTAAACAACTATACTTCATTTTAAAAAAAAATTACTAAGGACCCCAAAGAGTTCTTGTTTTTGTAGGATTTTATCTAGTGATAGGACCATATCAGGAATTAAAACCAAGAAATTTTAAGAATTCTTTTATTAATTTATTTACAAATAACAAAAACCCATAACTCAAAACCATTATATGTTAACATAATTTTTATAAAAAATATAGCTATTTTTCTTAAAAAAAAAAGCAAAAGAACCAGTGAGAAGAGTGGCACTGTTTTACATTTTTGTCAGTTTCTTTCACATCTAGCTTAATAAAAGAGAGCTACACTCTCATGTCTGCTTTGCATTCAGTCTGCTACAGTATCACACAACATGCAAACTCCTCTGTACACTCAGGAAAGAATGAGAATGAAAAAAGCAAATGAAGTCTTCATATGACAAAAACAGCTTTAACCCTGAGGGCCCTTGAAAGGGTCTTGAGGACTTCCCCGGGCCACACTTTGAGATCCACTGCCCTAGTCTAATCGCATTTTACACATAAGGAAGCTGAATCTCAGAGAGATCAACTGAGATCCCAAATGACAGGGCCTGTTAATGACGGGATACAGATCCTGGATGGTTTGTCTCACTTCCCTTGCTTTAGGTTCTCAACTGGAAATCTGGGAAATACACCCTAAAGACCTGTCGTGTTTGCTCTAGTTGCAGGGACTGTCACAATATATTACCAAAAATTTTTTTGACTTAAATAAAACAAAAGAGGAAAATCAACAAATGTGATAAATTCTGCAACTGTGTTAGCACCTGAATTAGGTTCTCTATTAGAACTGAAACACTAAGACAAATTCTGCACTCTCCTCCACGCACACTGGTAATGACAAACAGCACAGTCAAACCACAGAATAATACGGAAAGCAGAATTACCACAACGTCACCATTTATCACGTTTTCTGAGTCTGAAATATAATTCATGACACAATCCCCGAAAATATTTCACGAGTACAGGCTGAAAGGGTATTGGGTATATTAAGAGACTCCAAATAAATAACTGGCAATTGTGTGGGACTTTTCAGCTAAAATGGAGCTGTTCTGAAATGAAGATATTTTTCATTCTTTTACAGGACCTTATTTTGCCTTTTATGTATGGGTTGGCCAAAAAGTTCCTTTGGTTTTTTGGGTAAAAATAAAAGACACATTTTTCATTTTCACCAAGAACTTCATTGAACAACGTATTCACCCTTTTGTTCCACTACCTTCTGCCATTTTTCAGGCAACTTCATAATTCCATCTTCCCAAAACTTTTTATCTTTTTGAGCAAAGAACTGTTCCAGGTGCCTTTTACAGTCTTCCAGGGAATTGAAATTTCTTCCATTAAGAGAATTTTGTAAAGACCGAAATAAATGGAAATCCGAAGGTGCAATGTCTGGTGAATAAGGTGGAGGAATCAGAACTTCCCAGCCAAGCTGTGACAGTTTTTGCCTGGTCATCAAAGAAACATGCGGTCTTGTGGTATCCTGATGGAAGATTATATGTTTTCTGTTGACTAATTCTGGACGCTTTTCGTCGAGTGCTGCTTTCAGTTGATCTAACTGGGAGCAGTACTTGTTGGAATTAATCGTTTGGTTTTCCGGAAGGAGCTCATAATAGAGGACTCCCTTCCAATCCCACCATATACACAACATCACTTTCTTTGGATGAAGACCGGCCTTTGGTGTGGTTGGTGGCGGTTCACTTCGCTTGCTCCACGATCTCTTCCGTTCCACATTATTGTACAGTATCCATTTTTCATTGCCCATCACAATTTGTTTTAAAAATGGAACGTTTTCATTACGTTTCAGTAGAGAATCGCATGCGGAAATACGGTCAAGAAGGTTTTTCTCGCTTAACTTATGTGGAACCCAAACGTCAAAGCGATTCATATAACCAAGCTGGTGCAAATGATTTTCAACACTTGATTTGGATATTTTGAGTATATCGGCTATCTCCCGAGTGGTATAACGTCGATTGCTCTCAATTAATGTCTCGATTTGATCGCTATCAACTTCAACTGGTCTACCTGACCGTGGAGCATCGTCCAGTGAGAAATCTCCAGCACGAAACTTCGCAAACCACTTTTGACACGTTCGCTCAGTCACAGCACCTTCTCCATACACTGCGCAAATCTTTTTTTGCGTTTCAGTTGCATTTTTACCTTTCTTGAAATAATCAAGCATAATATGCCGAAAATGTTGCTTTTTTTCTTCCATCTTCTATATTAAAATGGCTATGCAAAAATTCACCAATTTTGTTAAGTGTTTTTTTAAATACACGCTGATATGACAGCTGTCACAATACAATCCAACAAAATTGTTTCGAAAGAAGTTAAACACAACTAAGCACTACTAGAGCCATCTTACGGGAAAACCAGATGAACTTTTTTTTTTTGGCTAACCCATTAAAAAAAAAAATCAGGGAGTCTCCTTGTTCACCTCTAGGTGATTTCCTTTGTATCCTACCAGATGATCCAAATCTTCTCTAAATGGATCGTAGCCTTGTTCCTTTAAACAACGTAGTGGCCAGAAAAGCTGGTCTAGGGGAGGAAATTCTTCCCAAGGAACCCACTCCCAACCTAGAAAAGAAAGGTATCAAAGCAATTTCTTTAGATGAAAGGAAACAAAGGATATTTATTTTGGCAAGTTAACCTATACTAAGAAAAATTAATCAAATTTAAAAATGATGGGCTTCCCTGGTGGCGCAGTGGTTGAGAGTCGGCCTGCCGATGCAGGGGACACGGGTTCGTGCCCCGGTCCAGAGAAGATCCCACATGCCGCGGAGCGGCTGGGCCCGTGAGCCATGGCCGCTGAGCCAGCGTGTCCGGAGCCTGTGCTTCGCAACGGGAGAGGCCACAACAGTGAGAGGCCCGCGTACCGAAAAAAAAAAAAAAAAAAAAAAAGATTTGCTACTAATGAAGTGCAATAGTGATGCTATGCATTAGCTTGGCTATACAAACATAATTTGCATTTAGAATGAAGATCTTAAGAAGGGAATGATGATCATTTAAAACATGCTGTTATTTGAATATGACGCCAAGTTTACAAAGGCCACATTGTGGTCAAACCCAGATTTAATGCCCCTGCAGAGAGAGAGAGAGAGAGAGAGAGAGAGAGAGAGAGAGAGAGAGAGAGAGAGAGAGAGAGAGAGAAAGAAGGAGGGGGAGGGAGACACTCACAATGTGCTGCAAGATGCTCAATTAACTGAGTCGCAAGAGAGCTGAAGTAAAGTTTATCCTAGGGGCCCCCTAGAAAACGAAGCATCTGGATAATCCTTCTAAGTATAAACAGATGGCTAGAGGAAACTGAAGCAGGCAATCCAGATCCAGGACCTGATGAACATGGGGCAGAGGCTGCATGCTTATATTATAAAAAACGAAGACCCCCGAGTGCCTGCACCTTGGCCAGGTTATCAGCTCCCCCAGTGAACCTGGTACAATCCTGCCTCCCACTTCCTAAGGCATGAATAATTTCTGTTGTACCCTAGGCCAGCTGAAGGCCTTTGCATACTTTCTGTGTGTTTCTTTGTGTGACATCGTGATATAAGAAATAGGTATTTGGTCTTTATCCCTGTTTCCTGGCAGGGTTCCTAAAATCTTTGTAATTTCCTGAGTGATAGGGATCAGAGGAGCATCTTTTGTTTCCATAATAAGCTCCTTTCAACCAATGCTGAGTTTATGCTAATGAGATGGCTGGTGGCTGAGGACCCCTGGAGAGTTTCAGGATGGGGGCTGGTGACCAGGAAGACCCAGGCGTGATCACAGGGTTGGAACTTTCAGCCCACCTCTCACCCCACACTCCACCTTAGGGATGGAGAGAGGGGCTGGAGACTGAGTTAACAGCCAATGGACATTGATTTAACCAATCACAGTAATAATAATCCCATCACATAGGAACCTCCATAAAAACTCTACACAGCTGGGTTCAGAGAGCTTCTGAGTTGAACACATCGAGGTGCTGGGAGGGTGGCACATCCAGAGAGGGCATGAAAGTCCCGTGCCCCCTCCCCAGACCTGGCCCTACCTCTTTCATTTGGCTGTTCCTGAGCTGTACCCTTTAAAACAAACTGGTAATGTAAGGAGAGTGTTTTCCTTAATTCTGTGGGACATTCTAGCAAATTACCGAAGAGGGGGTTGTGGGAGCCTCGATTTATAGCCAGGCCGTCAAAAGTACAGGAGGCCTGGACGTGAGATTGGCATTGGAAATGGGGGCAGTCTCATGGGACTGAGCTCTTTAACTTTTCGGATCCAAGTAGACAGTGTAAGAATTGAACTGAATTATAGGACACTCAACTGATGTCTGGAGAGTTGGAGAATTATTTAGTGTGAGGGTAAAAGTCCACACATTTGGTATCAGAAGTGTTGTGAGTAAAAACAGTTCAGACTTTGCTAGCTCATTTTAAAGGATTCCAAGTAGTTACCTATTTTACAAAAAATCTTATATGACTCAACGGGCCTTCGGGTAGAACATGCCCTTCTGTTCATTCAATCAAGTCAGTCTGTAAAACACTTCAGACATGACTTATTCATTCTAGCAATGTCACTTCCTTCTGCACAGAAGCCCTCCCTGACCACCCCACCTGACACAACACCCATGCATCACTATCTTTACACAGCTTTATTTTTATTCTTACTCCTATCATTACTATCATAAAATATCTGCTAATTTGTTGCCTTTCCCCCCAGATAAAATGTAAAGTCCAGGAGGGCAGGGACTTTGTTTTAAACACCACTTTTCCTTTAGTGCTTAGAACAATGTCTGGCACACAGTACTCAGCAAGTATTTGTGAATGAAAAGATTTTCGCTGTTAGAGGAGAAATTAAACGTTTAGAGGGGTGATCCTACATGAGACCACTTGGATAAGGTTTCTTATGGCAAATAATATACTGAATAAGTTTGATATTTTACTCTTTAGTTCCTTTTATCATGCAGTTTTACGAAATCTGAAGAGAGATGATACATGCAAGGCCCTAAGAACAATGCTTAGTACACAGTAAATAACAGAATATCAGTTATTGTCATTAAAGCTTTCAGAGCACTCAATTCAACGCAGAAGGTAACAGCTAAGTGTTTTGTCAGGTTAAGCATTCTCTATAAAAGGAAGTTTTACCTCTCTTGCACAGGTGAGAAAACTGAGGAAGTCACGTTAAATGTTTTGCTTAAAAATCAGTGTGAAACAAAATTAAACACTAACAATAAAACTAACGCTTACTGAGTACTTACTGTGTTCACTAGGCCAGGCCCGTTGTATGTATTAACTCATTTTATTCTTACAACAACGCATCTGAAGTAGGTACTATTGTCACAAGTGAGAAAAGAGGCCCAGAGACCTAAATAACTTGTCCAAGGTTACAAACCTCTAAGTAGAAAAACCAGGATGCGAACCAAGTAGTCTGGCTCTAGGCCCAGTTCTCTTTCCTGTTCTGTCCTTATGTATCCAGGATTTAAGTATATTTACATTCTAACTGAAGTATAATTATATTCTAATCTAATTTTCTTCCTATGGCAATATAACGTAATCTTCCTTCAGACCATGTGCTCTCATAGAAAATGCATTATTTATAGTTCTCTTACTTTCATTTTTCTCAGGCTCTACATTCTTTGGTTCTGAGTCATGAGTCACATCCACCTCTCCTTTCATTAAAATAGTGACATAATGGTAATTCTCTTCCTCAATGAAAGAATTCACAACCGAGGCAAAGCGAACATTTTTCAGGTGAAGAGCTGCTTCTTCCCAGGTTTCCCTTTGAGCACATTCTTCCCAGCTTTCACTGAAAAACAGAAACACACCACCGTATTCAATTCTATTTATGCATTTTTTTTTGCCATGAAATTCCTGGCTAGAAATTCCTAGTGTAAAGCAAAAAGAGCTGTAATTGGTTCACACTTTACAACAATAAATCAACAACCCTCCTTTGACACTCTGTTTATCCTATATCAAGTATCTGAAGACCAAAAGGACTTCATATTGAACAAAAAAATGAACTTTTAGCCAATTCAGCACTACTTCATGTGCCTGGAAGCAGCATGCAACCAGGAGGTGGTTTAATATATCAGTTAAGAGCACAGCTTTGGAGTCAACTAGACCTGGGTTTGAGTTCAAAGTCCATTATTTTCCACCTTAGACAAGTAAGAAGATAATACTACTTTCTCATGGGGTTGTGTTAGTTGTACCAAGAAGTGGACACTGTCTTTTCTGAAGGCTCAGAAGGCTCAAAACTGAGGGCAATAGGCAACAGGCATTCACGAAATATTAAAATACACTGATGTGATTAGTTCACCTTCAACGTATGATCCATAACTAGATATTGACAAAAACGCTGATATTCCAAGTTACAAAAACCTGTATATAAATTAAAACATTTCACTGCAGTTTTCATACATGAGACAAGACTAAAAATATATAATATCTCCCTTTAGAAATTGTTCCAAATGAAATTTTATACAATCAGATAAAATATGAGTATTGAATGAAAACAAATATTATTAAAAGAAATCATTAGTGATTCAGTTTTTCTAAAAGTCATTTCATATGCACTTTAGATTAAATTTCCAAATATTTATGAAGCACTTTAGTGTGATATTCAGCAAAAAAGAATATTGTTTCTCTATCTTTTCTACCTTGAATATTTTTGTATCTCTAATTATCTAAACTACCGTCACTACCCAGTTTACATAAGAAGACAGATCTTTGGGAGGGAGGAGAGTTGTGCGTTTTCAGCCTGAAGGAACGTTCCTCTTCCTCCTGATGAGGGGCCAGCTCTGCCTTGAAACCAAGTGAGAGGCCCTCCAAGAGAATTAGTCACAAAGACTGGGTGAGACTCTCAAGAAGGAGGTACTGGTATGTTACTCCCCAGTTAAAGACTGAGCTGTGGAACCTCATAGGTCTACCCCAGTGCATCAGAGTAGAGGTGTAGGAGGGAAAGAGCTCTTGTGTTAATCTGAAATGTGTCCCGTGGTGTTTAGGGATGCACGTGAATACACAAGGTGATGCTCATTCCCACTTTAGGAATTTGGAAGGCAGGAGAGTGGCTAAAGCAGCCCACGATGGCTGAGCAGAGAAAATGGGCAGCAGTGAAAGCGTCCTTCCCAACATGTGTTTTCTTTGGGCCAAGCAGATGCTACAAGAGACTGCTGGGGGGCCCGTCACAAAGAAAATGTAGCGTGGTGTGCTAACAGCAGGAGCTGGTGGCCAGCGTCACAAAAAGTCAGTCACCTATGTCAGGGAACTGTGCAGTGTAGAAATCCTTATAGGACTTCCAACCAACCAATAAACACACCCTAAGAAAGAGAGCACGCAGACTTCCCTGGTGGCGCAGTGGTTAAGAATCCTCCTGCCAATGCAGGGGACACGGGTTGGATCCCTGGTCCGGGAAGATCCCACATGCCTCAGAGCAACTAAGCCCGTGAGCCACAACTACTGAACCTGTGCTCTAGAGCCCGCAAGCCACAACTACTGAAGCCCGCGCACCACAACGAAGAGTAGCCCTGCTTGCCGCAACTAGAGAAAACCCGTGCGCAGCAACAAAGACCCAACGCAGCCAAAAATAAATAAATTTTAAAAAAGAAAGAAAGAGAGCACGCCCGTGAATACTGCACCCAGAGGGCACATAACATAGATCACAGCAGCACCACTCAGGTAAAAGTTTTGCTCCCTCTCCTCCTTCCTCAACACACCAGAAAAAGAAACCAGAAACAGTGAGAAGAGGAGGAGGTAGAGAAAGCAAAACAATGGCCCACACCTCCTTTCCCCACTACAAAGGAAAGCTAAATGCCTGGAAGAGGATCATAATAACCAAAATACGATTTACTTTTATAATCAAGTGAAAGTGAGACAGGCTGGGACTGGGACCCTTTACTGCACTGCTTGCACCTGGACTAACATCTCCTCTCCCTGAACAACAGAATACAAAGAAACTCTAAGAGACGACGAAAACTAACTGCACCCATGTACAGTTAGGGCAAACTGTGAACAAAGATACAAAAAGGCCAAAACCCAACTGCCACTTTTGAGGCACCAGGAGCAAAACCAGGGTACCACACACGACACAGGCACCCGGCACCACCAAGGGGGTGGAGAGATCACCTAAGCCACCCCTCCAGCCCAAAGCACCTATCCACTCCCACCCTCACCCCGTTTAAGGGACCAGCTCACCTGCCTCAGAGAGCGAGCAAGGGCACCTGTTACCTCTCATGCTGTAGCATGAGTCCCAATAAAGTCTTGCCTGAATTCTTTTGTCTGATGTCTTATCAATTTCTATTGATTAAAGAGTTCAAGAACCCAGGTTGGTAACAAGAGCAAAACAATTGAATTTGCAGAAAACATCATGGAGAAGCAGAGAAGGGAAAGACAAATCATATTTGAAGACAATGAAAAGAGAAAATAAAGCTACTTCCTTCCTGTTTGTTTCCCATCGATTTAGCCCACTCAGTTTACCAGTTATACAAAGATAAGTGAAAGCACACATGTGAAGAGCTTAGCATAACACCTAGCACTTAGTAAAAAGGTCATTAAAGTTCAATTTTGGCCATTATCATTCAGTATGAGTCAAGACTCCAATACTGTCTTGTGTTACTGTTAGGACAACTATCTCGAACCACTACTCTAGAAATTACACATTCTAAATAGTGCTTAGTTTGTGATCTAACGTTGGCTAATGCTCCCCCGCCCCCCAAACTGACAAAGTACAATATGGTGTGCTTGTCTGGGCAATTTGATTCTTAATCTAGGCATTTTATTATTTATTAAGTGATAGCTTATCTTACTTATCTAAAAACGAGAAACTTATTGATGCTTTTAAAAATTCTGAAGACCATTTAAACAATTCCCTGTGCTAGAAGATAAGAATTCCATATTCTATAAAGATCTGAGTCTGATTAAAAGGCACTAGGATCAAGCCTCTACTTCTAACAACCACTTTATAAGAAATACGTGAATTAGAAGAATATAGTCATAATGTGAGAAATTCAAATGACCCATATTCAACATGGCATAGGAAAAAGGGGAGGGCGGGTACTGCTAGATTAAGAGACTTAAAAATGTATCAATCACATGCAACATGTGCCCTTCCTTTAATCTGAATTGGTACAAAAGAGTAAAAAGACATTTTCAAGACAACTGCAGAAAACAGTACAGACTGGGTAACAGATGCTATAAAATATTTTAAGGTTTGAAAATGGTATTGTGGTTACTTCTTTTTAAAAGCCTATTACAGATAGATACTGAATTACTTAGGGGTGGTGTAATAAGATGCCCGCTTTCCTTTAAAATAGTTTAGAAAACAAGGGGTGTGTGTGTCTGTTTGCCGGGAGGGAGGAGCAGTAAAGACGAAACAAGAACAAGCTGAGTAACGGGTACATGAGGATTCACTGACTATTCTATCTTTATGTATGTTTGAAACTTTCTATACAAAAGGAAAAACAAGCTCTGTGTCTTAAACGCTTTATTCTCACTTTGAGATAGATCATCTACCAGAGCGCTTGCACCTGGACAAAGATAGAGGTTAAAAAAATAACTGCACGCATGCGCAGTTGGGGCAATTATAAACAAGCTATAAAAAGGCCACAAACCAACTGCCATTTCGGAGCTGCTGAGAGCAAAGCAGGGCACCACGCATGATTCCCACACACACCAAGGGGGTTAGGCGGGCCACCTAAGCTGCGCCTCCTGCACAGCCCACAGATCCATCCCTATTCTCACCCCATTTAAGGAACCAGCCCACCACCACGTCCCCTCCAGGGGAGCCGAGCAAGGGGCACCTGTGTCTCGTTCTCGCTCCCTCTTGCTACAGCACGAGCCCCCAATAAAGCTTCGCCTAAATTCCTCATCTGGCATCTTATCAATTTCTATTGATTAAAGAGTCCAAGAGTCTGGGTGAATCCACCTTCTAGCACAATCTCAGCCTTTTTACACCCTTGTGTAGAACTAACTTTCTTTGTCGGTCTGACACATCATCAAACCACAACATGCCAAAGCAGAGAGGGACCTTAAGGAGTACAGCATCTAACTTCCCCATTTTAAAAAGAGAAACTGAGGCCCAGAGTTTCAGTCGCCGATTCGCTTGGTTAGAGCGCAACTAAACTTACTGGAGCAGGAAACACGGAATATATCCATGTGCGTTTAAATCACCAGCAAACCGTGCAAAAGCCTTAACTGACAGAACTACATTGACCGCGGCCCATAAACACGAACTTCCGGTCTCTCAAGTGCGAGCAGTAAGAAAAACACAACTCACCAGCCAACTCCCAGCCGCGTCACGTCTCGCGAGGAGATGATGGCGCAGGCGCAGCTCACACGGGAACGAGGAAATCTCTCCTTCAGCCATACCCAGCGCAGTGCCCCCTCCCGGCCCGAGAGGAGAAAAGAGGAACTCGCGAGAAACGACGCAGCGCCGGCGCGCACGCACGGACGCACGCAGGGAGCGAGGTCGTCCTTCCCGTGCACTTCCCGCTTTCCCCGTCCGCCAGGCGGCTGCTTACCCGAACTCCAAGTGGCCCCCAGGAAGTTGGAATTTGCCGGCTCCAAATGACCCTTTCCTCCTCCCCAGGAGGACGCAGCGAGGATGCCTGCAGCTGGTCACCACTACTCCTACCCCGACTCCTGGGCGCCGCCCCCGCGCCTCCGCACTGGCCGTCATAGCGGGAGAGGGTGTCGCGGGCCGAGGCCGGAAGTGACGTTTGCTTTGCCCCGCCCCCGGGGTCGCCGCCAATCTCCCTGAGCAGGTGAGGGACCGTAAATCACTGTGGGATCCCCCGGGCTTCCGCCGCTTTTCCTTTGTGCTTGGTGTCTCCCGCATCTACGGGTCCAAACTTGTGAAGGTTGTTTCATCCCGAGAGGCTCTGTGGCCAGAGTTTGGCTTTAACTAATGCTGTTTACTGTTGCGCTTTCACCATTCATTATTTATCTACTCTTAGATTCCTCCATGCACTTAACCAGCCATCTACTTTTATAAACCTTTGTGTCTTTGCACATCTTTTTTTTTTTTTTTTTTTAAATAAATGAGCTTCACCACAGTAAACTCATTCCACTATAGCTCAAATCAGTGTGGTACTGGAGCAAGGACAAATAGTATAGAAATATCCTGGTATGAATAACTGAGTATTAACAAATCATGGGAAGAAAAGCACTAGTCAGTTATGCTGGGACGAATTAGTTACCTATTTAGGAGGAAAACTAGACGCTGTTCCAGTTGTTTGCATGCCATGCACCAACAAAAAAATCCCAACTGAATCAGAGTTGTAATGAAAACAAACAAAACAAATGACTGGTTTCTGGTTCGAGACTTTTAAAAAAAATTAATGTAAATTAAGTTTTACTTCTAAAATAATGTGCGCATAATTTTTAAAAGGCAAATGGTACAAAAACTATAAGAAGAACAACCTTACTTTCTAGTCATGCTTCCATTCACTTTTGTTTTGGTACGCGGGCCTCTCACAGTTGGGGCTTCTCCTGTTGCGGAGCACAGGCTCCGGACGCGCAGGCTCAGCGGCCATGGCTCACGGGCCCAGCCGCTCCGCGGCATGTGGGATCTTCCCGGACCGGGGCACGAACCCGTGTCCCCTGCATCGGCAGGCGGACTCTCAACCACTGCGCCACCAGGGAAGCCCTGATTAAACATTTTTATAGCATTTCTCTTTCCACCCAGAAACTCAACAGTCTTCAATGTGGTGTGCACCACAAAAATACTCCATGATGTTTTCCCAAATAAAAATTGGCAACATATGAAAAGGATAATACATCACGACTGAATGGGGTTATTCCCAGAAATACAAGTCTGGCTTGAAATTTGAAAACTCAATCTATGTAATTCACCATACTAAAAGAGGGAGAAAGGAAACACATATTATCATTTTAATAGATGTAGAAAATAATTTGATAAAATTCAGTACTCATTCAAGATTTAAAAAAAAGCAAACTAGAAATAAAAGGGAATTTTAACAACCTTAGGTAAGGTATCTACAAAGACCTACAGCTAACATCATATTTAATGATTGTTAGGGCTGAATCATGTCCCCCCAAAATTCACATTTTGAAATCCTAACCCTCAATACCTCAGAATATAACTGTATTTGTAGACAGAATCTTTAAAGAGGTAATTAAGTTAAAATGAGGTCATTATGATTAATCCTAATCCAATATGACTGGTGTCCTTAAAGAACAGGAGATTAAGACACAGACACAGATACAGACAGAAGACCATGTGAAAACAGGAAGAAGACAGCCATCTGCAAGACAATGAGTGAGGCCTCAGAAAAAGCCAACCCCACTGACACCTTGATCTTAGAATTCTAGACTCTAGAGTTTGAGAAAATACATTTCTGTTGTTTAGGCCACCTAGTCTGTGGTACTCTGTTATGGCGGCCCCAGCAAACTAATACAACAGTGAATGACTAAGATTTGAGAGAAGCAAGGATAGCCACTCTCAGCACTTTTAGTCATCATATTGCTGGAGGTTCTAGTTAAAACTAGAAAATCAAGAAAAATCGCTAAAGGATAGTTAAACTGGAAAAGAAGTAGCTGACCTTATTCACAGACAATCCTAAGGAATCCACAAAAAAAAGCTACCAGAATAAGTGAGTTTAGCAAGTTCATAGGATTCAAGGTCAATATACAAAATCAATTATATTTCTATACACTAGCAATGAATAATCAGAAAATTCTAAAATTACCATGAAAAATGGAAAATATAAAATACAAGGGGCTTCGTGGTGGTCCAGTGGTTAAGACTCTGCACTTCCAATGCAGGGGGCATGGGTTCGATCCCTGGTCAGGCAACTAAGATCCCACATGCTGTATGGTGTGGCCAAGAAGTAAATAAAATAAATGGACATGCTACTAAACAACATGTACTAGACAACAATGTGGTGTGCTCCAAGGACAAAGAACAAGATAAACTCAAAGGGCCAATATTGCCAGAACAAAGAGTTACAGGACTCCTATCACTGTCAGAATGTGACCATTGCAATGTTCCAGAGCCCTGCCAGGCAGCACGCCCTGTCCCTTTCCCATCCCATATAAGGAAAGATATTTGCCCTGTTCTTCTCACGCTCCCCACACTGAAAGTATACATACTCTGCCCAGTCAGCAGATGACTTACAGGTTCCCTGGCTATAAAAACAGACCAGAAACCCATGCTCATGGTCAACTTTCCCTGGCTACCAGGAATTCGGCCCACTGTTCTTGCAGCAACTCTTTTGAATAAACTATATCTTCCTTACATTCTGCCTTGTGTCTGGAAATTCTTTTCCAACTGTGCTCGGACCACGATGAACAATAAATGTTAAAAAAAATTTTTTAAGTAAAATACTAAAAGGTAAATTTAGCAAAAGAGGTTCAAGACCTGTACACTGAAAACTATTAAACCTTACTGAGGGAAATTAAAGAAGATTTAAAGAAATGGGGAGAAATACTGTGATCATGAATCAGAAGCCTCCGTATTGTTAAGCTATCAATTTTCTTCAAATTGATTTGCGTAAACTCAATGAAATCCTAACCATAATGCCAGAAGGCCTTTTTTTTCCAGTAGAAACTGACAGACTGATTCTAAAATTTGTATGGAAATACGAAGGGCTAGAAAAATCAAAACAATTAAAAATTTTTGGAGGATTCATACCACCTGATTTCAGACTTAGGATAAAGCCACACTAATCAGGAGAGCATAGTACGGGTAAAAGCATAGACCCATAAATCAATGGAAAAGAAGAGAGAAACCACAAATAGACATATGGATTTTTGGTTAATTGATTTTTGAAAAATTTTCAAAGGAAATTCAAGAGAAAAGATAGTCTTTTTTTAAACAAATGGCGCTAGAACAATGTGACATACAAATGTTAAAAAAAAAAAAAGAGCCTTGATCTATACCTGGCACCATGTATAACAATTAAAATGGATTGTAGACCTACATAAAAACAGCTGAAAGTATAAATTTTCTAGAAGAAAATATAAGAGAAAAGCTTTGTGATTTGGGGTTAGGCATAAACTTCTCAGATATGACACCAAAGGCATAATCCATAAAAGAAAAATTGTTAAGTTGGGCTTCCTCAAAATTTAAAATTTACTCTCTCTGAGAGACATTGCTATGGACTGAATTGTATCTCCCCACAGACTTACACATTGAAGGCCTACCCCCCAATATATCTGATTATGGAGCCTTTAGGAGGTAATTAGATTTAGATGAGATCATGAAGGTGGGATCCTCATGATGGGATTAGTGACTTGATAAGAAGAGACCAGAGGGCTTGATCTCTCTCTCCCCACCATGTGTGGAAACAGCCAGAAGGTGGCAGTCTGCAAGCCAGTAAGAGAGCTCTCACCAGGTGCTGAATCTGCTGGCATCTTGATCTTGGACATCTCAGCCTCCAGAGCTGTGAGAAATAACTGTCTGTTGTTTAAACCACCCAGTCTACAACATTTTATTATAGCTGCTGAGCTGCTAAGACAAAATAAGAAAATGAAAAGACAAACTACAGGCATGGGAGAAAATATTTGCAAAGCATATTTCTGCTAAAGGACTTGGATCTAGAATATGTAAGGAATCCTCAAAACCCAGCAATAAAGCAAACAAGTTAATAAGTAAATAGGGGAAAGAATTGAAAATATATTTCACCAAAAAGAAATATGGGTGGCAAATAAGCACGTGAAAAGACTCGAGTCATTAAAAACTTAAACTACACTGAGGTACCGGTACACATCCATTACAATGAATAAGATTAAAAAAAACCAACAACAACAGAAAAACTGGTATTACTCAGTACTACTGTGGATACAGACTAGTTAGAACTCTCATACATTGTTGGTAAGAATGCAAAATGGCACAAACACTTTGGCAAACAACTTACTATTTCATATAATGTTAAGCATATGCTTATCAAACAACTCAGCAGTTCCATTCTTAGATATTTACCCAAGAGAAATGAAAACTTATCTTCATTCAAACACCTGTATGCAAATGTTACAGAGGCTTTATTTATAATCATCAAAAACTGGAAATAACTCAAATGTTCTTCAACTGGTGAATGGATAAATCTACTATAGTACGTTCATACAATGGAAAATGACAGCAATGTAAGGAGTGAACTTCTGATACACTTAACAACATGGATGAATCTCAATTGCATTATGCTAAGTGAAAGAAATCAGATATAAAAAGCTACCAGCTGTTTGGATCCATTTGTATGACATTCTGAAGGAGGTAAAACTATGGACACAGAAAACAGGTCACTATCTGCCTGGGGCTGAGGGTATAAGGAGGTTGACCACAAAAGGACACGAGGGATTTTTTTGGGTGAAGCAACTGTTCTATGTCCCGATTGTGGTGGTGGTAACATGGCTATGTGTTTGTTAAAACTCAGAACTGTACATTAAATGGGTGAATTTTACTATATGTAATTAAATCTCAACAAATCTGAGTTAAAAAAAAAAAAGAATAATGCACTGTGGACTTGAGAAAGGAAAAGTCAAGATGCCATTCAGCAGTGGTGAGATTCAAGATATCGCAGAGCTAAACTGCTCTTTTAACAATACCGGAAGTTGTCATCCTTGTGGGTGGAGTTGTGTAGATGATGATGTCTCCCAGAAAGCTAGCCTTAGGCTGGAGCTGAGGGGGGAGACAGGTTCCTCCTCTCACTGGGCCTTAGAGGATTCAAGGAGCCTGAGCTGTGGGGAGGTGGGGAGTGATGTTCACGGTCACAGGCATCTCCTCTGTTAAGGAGAGTAGGCTACTCCTAAAACATAGTAGGAAGTCTGGGGCTAAAAGGAGTGGGTAGGTAAGGACATTGACATTCAGAAGTCACATTTAGTAGACAGTTTAAAGTTTTCCTTTACTACATTGTAATTCCATTTTGCTATCCTGAAACCTTCCATAAAGTCTAGTTATATGTTACAGCCTGGTCCTAACTTGCTTTGAAGGATTGGGATGGGCCTGGGTTTACCCTCCCATGAAGAAGTGAAAAAAGAAAGGCATAGGGCCAGAGAGCTTTGAGGTCAAGGAGAATGTCTTTGATCTCACTGCCCCGTGTACTCAGAACAGTGATTAACACATGAGTGCCCTATAAATGAATACTTGAACGAAAGCTTCTCTCATTATCATTTAAGCAAACTAGAAAACAACTTCTCTCAAAATCTTTATGCTGATTTATGTGAAATACAATGGTTATGAAAGGAAAAAGGCACCGAGCTGATGATGTTTAGGACTCCTCCAAGAGAAACATAAATCAACCCACATAGATGTTACTTATTCTAATTAGAGAATCCACACACCAAAGTTCCTTTCTGCGGGACCCCCAACCAGTTGAACAGGGTATACCAGTAGTTATTGCAACATTAGAATCTGACAGAGCTTTTTATCACCACATCTCCTCCTAGTTTATCCAGATTGCCAGCTGAAGGGTAGGTCACTCAGGCCCAGGGGTCCCTCCCCTGCCCAATTCCGGGACTTTACCAGGAGAGCACCCTTCTCCTCCTGCCCATCCACATGGAAATATTGCACACTCAGCCTGGAGGGTTCCCAAACTGATTATTTTGTCAAGCTTCAGTACATCATTTTTTTTTTTTCCCCACACTGCGCAGCATGTGGGATCTTAATTCCCTGATGAGAGATCAAACCCACGCCCCCTGCATTGGAAGCACAGTCTTAACCACTGGACTTCCAGGGAAGTCCCAGTTCATCCTTATTTTAATGAAAACCTGTTTAACTTATTTTCCATACCTCTTCTATTTATTTATTATAATTGAATCAGCTTTTTACCAGAAGGTTATCTGATCTTACTTCACAATTTATACTTAGGCTGAGAATATTCCTAGCAATGAATTATGAAGTAGACCTTCCTTTATTTTCTGAAAAAAAAAATCTAATACAGTTAGGGCATAAGATGGAATGATACAGTTAAAGCAGTGCTTTTTCCTCTTTCCTTCACCCGTAACTCCTACTCAGGAGCTTGATTTGGAAGAGAGAGCCCACTGTAGCTGGATCAAGTCCTTCATCCCACCCTGCCCTAGACAGCCCTGTGCTGATTGGATGTCCTTAGTTCTTATCCCACACCCTTATGTAGTATGGTATGGTATGTATTGCAGAAGAATCACAAATATAACTCATACTGCAGCTCAGACGTGCAAAAATAATGACTTTCTTTCCCTCCCTCCCTCCCTCTTTCTCTTTTCCTTCTTCCCTCCCTCCCTCCCTTTCCCCCTCTCTCTCTTCCATTTTTCTCCCCAAACCTTGCTACTAGTTAGGGTATGAGTCTGTGCAGAGTTCATTAAATGTTCAATTTAATTCAAAACAGTTCAGTCTAATAAATTTAATCAGTCTCTTTAAATCGCGTTCAGGCTGTCTTAGTGTTTTTTTTTTTTTTGGCTGCACTCCACAGCATGTGTGGGATCTTAGTTCCCTGACCAGGGATCGAACCTAGGCCCCCTGAAGTGGAAACACAGATCCCTAACCACTGGACTGCTAGGGAAGGCCCCAGGCCGTCTTAGCTTAAACAACTGACCTCTCAGTCAGCTTTCTCTTCTTTATTTCCATGGAAGATGTCCAGATGTATGAGGTTGATGTGTGTGGTTTGTGCCATATTGTAACATTTTTGGAAGACAGTTTTCTTGAATCCATGTGGACTCAACGTGGTGCCCAGGGATCAGGCAGGCAAGAAATCTCAAGTGTCCGCACAGAGGAACCAAGGGTGACTAAACCCCCTTCTCCTTATCTACAATTACTAAGTATGCTTTGGTTCAAGGGACTCTTCAAGGCAATCTTCTCTCAAAGCCTCAAAGGGGAAGTGTGACAAGACTGGAGCAGGACAAAAGAATCTTCCTCCACCTTCACTCACTCCTTTCCTCTCTATTTACAACTATCCTCAAGGGACAGAAAGAGAAGGTTGCTACCTTCCATTCTTTACAATTTATGGACTAGCCCTAGTCTTTCAGATTCTTAAGGAAGAGGTAAAGGTCTGATTTACAATATGATGTAAAGCATGGTGACATACTTCATGATTCTATTTTGAATGTTGGAAACTGAATATTCCATTGGTCTATCTCTTTGCATTCCTTCTGTAACACACACTAATTTTGTCCCCACAAAATGAATGTATCAGGTGGATATTACCTAGTGATAGATTAAAGATAGTATTAGCTAAATTCTTTGCTCTTCCTTCCATTGGGATGTGGAGTTTAATTTCCCTTCCTTTTTAGCTGGGCTAGCCTTAGCGACTTTCTTGACCAATAGAATGTAATAGAAATGATGTTCTGTGATTTCCCACGTGAGGGCGTAAGGATCCTTGAATTTTTTTTTTCCCCAGGCTCTTAGACTGCTCACTGTAGAGAATGCTGGGTACCATGTGAAAAGTCTGATTACCCTGCAACAAAAAGAGGCCACTTAGAGAGAGGGAGAGAGATGCTTGGCCATCCCTAGCTTTCCCAGTCATCCCAACACAGGCAACCAAATATGTGAGTGAAGAAGCTATCTCTGACATTTTAGCCCAAGCAGACATGACGTAGAGAACTGAAGAACCCAGCTGACAATGAGAACTGTGGGACTGACTACATATTTTGAGGGACCCAGTGCTAAATGAAACTGTGGAGCCCTTTTTCAAAAATTGTTCTGAAGTTCAAGATGGTGACAACCTAAGAATTAAACCAGGCATGATTTAATGAGTACGGGACCCTTTTATTTTTGAGTCAGCATAGGTCACACACCTGTGAAGCCAGACCTTCTCCACATATATAAGCCATATAATGGCTTCTTCTGTTTGAAGCCATTCTAGCAAATCTCTAGCCTTTTGAGCCATCCTAGTTATTATAAATCAAGAAAAATTCCCTGCTGTGCCCTGTGCAAATTCCTTACCCACAAAACCATGTACATAGTAAAATGGCTGTGGTTTTATGCCACTAAGATTTAAGGTGGTTTTTTACATAGCATTACAGTAGATACACTTCCATTACAGAATGATATCTGTCTGTCCCAAATGTTAACCTTTATGTGTATTTAACTAACAAAATACAAAATATTATAAAACCAGTTTGTAGCAATCATTAAAATGTTAGGCTGTGTTACAACACTGGATGACCCTTGAAAGCGTTATGCTGAGTGCAAGAAGCTAGACACAAAAAGCCACTTGTTGTATGACCCCATTTATATGGAATATCCATAAAAGAGAGATTCATAGACACAGAAGATAGGCTACTGGTTACCTAGGGTTGGCGAAGGTTGAAGGGAAATGGGTAGTTATTGCTAATGGGTAGTGACTGCTTTTGTGGGCCATGAAAGTGTTCTGAAATTGTTGCACAGCACAACTCTGAATATACTAAAAACTATTGAATTGTACTGTTTAAATGGATAAAATGTATAATACGTGAATTATATATCAATAAAGCTGTTATAAAAATGTTTGGCTGGGCTTCCCTGGTGGCGCAGTGGTTGAGAGTCCGCCTGACGATGCAGGGGACACGGGTTCGTGCCCCGGTCCAGAGAAGATCCCACATGCCGCGGAGCGGCTGAGCCTGTGAGCCATGGCCGCTGGGCCTGCGCGTCCGGAGCCTGTGCTCTGCAACGGGAGAGGCCACAACAGTGAGAGGCCCACGTACCGCAAAAAAGAAAAAAAATGTTTGGCTGGTGGGAATTCCCTGGTGGTCCAGTGGTTAGGACTCTGCACTTTCACTGCCGAGGGCCCGGGTTCAGTCCCTGGTTGGGGAACTAAGATCCCACAAGCCACACGGCATGGCCAAAAAAAAAAAAAACAAACCTCTACTACTTTGTATTCAGACCACATGCTCTTCCAGCTTCTTTGAGTGTCACTCAAGAATCAGCTCTGTTGCATATACCCTGCTTCTGCCACTTGTACTCAATGTAGTACTGGAAGACCAAGCCAGAGCATTTAGGCAAGAAAGAAGAAACATGGCATTCCAAATAGAAGGAAGAACTAAAATTATCTCTGTTCACAGATGACAGGATCTTATATGTAGAAAACCCTAAATATTCTATAAAAAAATGATTAGAACCAATAAATGAATTCAGAAAAGTTGTGGATACAAAATCAACGTGCAAAAATCACTTGTATATGAATACATTAAAAATGAACAATTTGAAAAGGAAATTAAGAAAATTACATTTACAATAGCATCAAAAATACTTAGCAATAAAACTTACAAAATGTTGTTGAAGGAAATTAAAGAAGACACAAATAAATGGAAAGAAATCCCGTGTTCATAGGTTGGAAGACTTAATGTGGTTAAAATGTCAATATTATCCAAAGAAATCTATAGATCCAACACAATCCTTATCAAAATGCCAACGTTGTTTTTTTGCAGAAATAGCAAAATCTATCCTAAAATTCGTAAGGAATCTTAAAGGATCACAAATAGCCAAAACAACTTGTAAAAGAAGAACAAAAGTTGGAGATCTTACATTTTCTGATTGCAAAACATATAAAACTATAGTTATCAAAACACTATTGTACTGGCATAAAGACAGACATATAGACCAATGGAATAGAATAGAGAACCAAGAAATAAACCCTTGTGTGGTTAGCCACATTGTCCAGCCGTTAGCTTCTTCAGGGTCTCCCCCCTTCAGTGTTTGGCTGAGGTCACATTCTTCTCATGGTATTCCTCAGCCAGTGACTGAGGTCACAGTTAGAGTCAGAGGTACAAGGCATTTTTACCTCATGTAGAATTTATCTAACAGGCCATTTTTGCTCCAGAGTGCCCTATTGGGTTAGCAGTCTTGTGGTCAGGTTATTGCTTGATGGTTCTCCTGCCCAATATTTCTCCCTCACTTTTTCTTAAGAAGCATCACTCTCCAATAAAGCTTTTGCACTCCTAACTCAATCTCTATATTTGCTTCCAGGGGAACCTAACAAGCACAACCTCCTTAGAGGGGCCTTCCCTGCTCGCTGGCAACTCTACATAAACTACAGCCCTTGCCCTAACCCCGTCTCTTTCTCCCATCCTACAAATTTCTGCTGTTGATACCTAATTATGTTGGTGTTCTTTATATCTCTTATCACAATTAAAAATAATAAATTCTTTGTGTATTATTTGTTGTTGCTTTCCCTCTAGCCGTGATACTATAAGCTCTTAATGACAGAGGCTATTTACTCCTTGTTCAATACAGTGAAGGTAAACATAGTCAAGTGCCTGACATAAGCTAGGCTGGTCACTCATCAATATTTGTTACAAGCATGTTGCATGAATGAATGGCATGCATGACTTTTCAAGGTCCCTCTTCCACCCTAGAGAAGAAGTATAGCTTAGTAGAAAGAACAGGGGCTTTGGAGACAGACAGACTTGTACCCAAACTCCTTTCCTGTTCTCTCTTCCTGCGTTTTAGTTAGCTTTTGCTTCATAACAAACCACCCCCAAACTTGGTGACTTGAAACAACTATTTATTTAGCTAATGATTCTTAGGCTCGCTGGATGGCCATCTCAGCTGGTCTCTACTGGGCTGTCTCATGCAGCTGTTGTCAGGTGGTGGTTTGTCTAGTGGCTAGATGATTTAGGATGGCCTCAATCACTTGTCTGGTCATTAGATTAGCAGGCTGTTAGTTGGGACAAGAGGAGCAATGAACCACATGTCGCTCATCTGGAAAGGTAGCCTGGACTTGTTCTCATGGCACGTGATTCAAGAGCAGCAAAAGGACAAGCCCCAGTGTGCAAGCACTCTTCAAGCTTGTCACGTGTATTAATGTCTCATTGGCCAAAGCCAGCCACATGGCCAGCCAAGCTGATTTAAGAGTGGAGAAATAGTCTCCATTCCTTAATGGGAAGATCTGCCAAGTGACATTGCAAGGTGTTGATGCAGGGAGAAGATTGTGGCCATTTTTACAATCTACCAGAGAGACCTTGGAAGAGTTAGCCAACTCCAGTTTTCTCTTAAATAAAATGAGAAAAATGAGTACCTATAATTCCTGAAAGTGTTACTGAAAGGCTTAAATGGGACACAGTAAGTAGAGGATCTAGTGTAGTATATGCCGCACAGCAGGCACTCTATGTAGCTCTGCACTGAGCTCCTAAGAATACAAATGATGTTTTTCATCTTCTCTGCATTTTTCCAGTTCTCACCATCATAGTAATTGCTCAGTAAGGGAATACATTTTGTGAGAGATTGTATTATTATTCCCAGATATCCACTGATCCCTTCCTTGTAAAATGATTGTACACTTCTGCCTACTGCCATGTAGTGCATCCCTTGGAAGGAGTATAAGTCACTGCCTTATCACTAGGCTTAGCCATGTCTCTTTAACAACAACAACAACAACACAACAAAACCCCACAAAAACCAAAAACAAACAAAAGGGAGATTACAATATGCCAGTTCTTAGCAGAAATGTTAAGAGCCATTGTTGTTTCCCACTAACTCACGTAATATTTTCCTCTGCCACGAGAATGTCAGCTCCAGATAAAGACCATTCCTTCAGCCTGGGTCTTAAAATGAGAAGAAAAATGGAGCAGAGCCACAGCTGACCTGCAGCCCCTCACGTGTAACATGAATGAGAAATAAACTTGTTGTAAGCCATTGAGATTTTGAGGGCTGTTCGTTACTGCAGCATGATCTAGCTAAATCAAATACATATTTCTAGTTCTTAGTTGTGTTGGAATAATGGATGTATCCTTATAGGTACTTCAAGTAAGGAAAAATTCTGTTTTAATTTAAAAATTTCTCATCTAGTTTCAAACTAGTATCACTCTGAGACTATTTATAATAATAGCTATTTAGTTATTTTCCCTTGGGTAGCTTGTCATGCAGATTTCCTAAAATGTGTGTCTTTCTCCCATTAAAAGTAGCAAGGTTTCTTGTGGCCTTGAATCTTCCTTCTTGTACGCTGTAGATCAATATCAATATTAACTCAGCTGGTGTTTTGCATGTTGTTTGCTTTCCTAACAACTTTCATTTTATTAAATTTACTGTGTATTGATTCTTCACAATTACTGCACCACTGCTGAAATTACTAGAAATAATTCCTTTTGAAGCCTTATAATCCCTTTAGTTTGCAACTAATTTTGCCCTAAAAAAAGATATTCTGGGCTTGTGAGAAACTTAGAAGAGGCATAATATATTTCTACAGTTTTTTCTAAGAAAATCGAAGTCAGATGTATACAATATAGAATACGCAGACATGAAGAAATGTACAAAGAGGAAAAACAAGTCTACCAGCCAGAGATAACTACTGTTAACATTTACGCTGTGTCTCTCTCCAGTCCCTCTCCTAAGATACTACTGGAAAATTAATAAGCATCTTATGTATCTACTGGTCCTTCTAACTTCATATAAAACATAGGATAAAATCAATATGGGCTTGAATTTCCATCTTTGAATTTAGATGAGTACTAGTTACACCCTCTTCTAATAGAGACAACTCTCTCTCTTTTTCTCTCTCCCCCATTTTAGTTACTGCTCAACCTCTACTGTAGTACTTGAGAACTCATCTGGGGAGGAGGCATCCTGGGGTACAGTCCATTTCTGGAACAATGACTTTAGAAATCAGGGGACAAAGGCACTTTGCAAAGCTTCTCTTGAGGGCATTGACTTGCAATCTCCTTTGTGCTCTATATCCACACCTTATTTCTAACTTTGGAGGTTTAAAGTATTGCTGTTTTGCTCACCCATTTCCCTTCCAAACTACAACTCTAGTAATAGGAAGTTCATTCCTACTTTTAACTAATGTTATTTCAGGAACTTGCTCTCTGCTAGAGATAGTGCTGGGCCCTGGGGCGACAATGGTTAACAAGCCGCAGCTTGTCCATCCAGCTTTCAATCTAGAGATAAAACCTTAGAGTTTTCTCTTAAATGACTGAATGACTAGTTATTCTACTGCACCCTTGGCTAATCCATAATCAGCCTTTCTCTGCCATTCCTTCCATCTCCTTGCCTTCACTGAAATCTGACTCTTCCTTAGGTCGGCACTTTCTCAGCCAAGGTCACAGCCAGTCTGGAGGGTGCATTCGGCAAATCTGAAAGACATGCCTTTGGGCTGATACAGTCCACTGGGGCACAGCTTAGGGAATGATTCTTCTAATGTGTCCCTTTCACTAGATTGAATGTTGACTGTTGATGCCCTTATACCCACTGTCCTCAGGAACCAGCATTAGGTTTTGTGTCTGCCTTCTTTCCACTGCTTCTTCCAGACCATTACTCCCTCACTCTCCTGCAAAAAAATCTCCTTTCCTATGGGTCATGTGTTGTCCCATCTGTCTTCAGGTCCCTGTCATATGCCCACCTTGGGGTTACACTCTATCATTCAATGAAGACGTTTATGCTTAACTCAGCCTTCTCTACCAAGTGTACCATCACCCTGCACGGATGACCCTCCAAGATGCTGAATTCCTCATTTCCAATGGCCTTTCTCCACTTCTGCCACCCACTCCCACAGCCATACCCCGAATTTTGTAACCATTTGAAACTGTCCAGAATAACGAATTTAAGCATTGATAAATGTGTAATGGACCTGTAATTGTGTCCTTCCCTCCTCACCAGCCTAGTCAGGCTCCAACACTGGGGAGACGAAACCTGGGAGTGGGCAGGGTGTGGGCTGAGGTCTGGGGCTTATGCTAATGGTTGGCGGCGGAGCAAAAGTGATGCTAAAAAACCACCACTCTTTTATCACTTTATTGATGGGTCGTGGCTCTCACTGCCTTGCTTTCATGCTGCTTCCTCTAATATATTTTCATCATGTCTTAATATCTGATATTGTTGAAGAGGTTCTATGTTTGGAGGATGTGTTCAGGGATAGCCCCCCCATCCTGCCGTCTTCCAGCTGTGCTCTTGTCCGTCCTTCCAGCCTACTGTTCAATCACCCTCACTATAGTTGTTCTTCCATCTCCTTGGCAACTCCAGTCCACTGACACCCCTCCCCTTTTTCCAATTAATCAGGCTTCTCCTCTTGGATTCTGTGGTCCTTTATTCTTACCAATTATCCTAAACTCCCTTGACCCACTGGCACTTCCTCATCTCAATTTGGCAAATCCCCAACCCTGAATGAAACCAACTGTATGCTTTCTCTGTGGTTTCTGGGGAAAATTACACGATAGGCAGACTGTTGTTAGTATATAGTCACCATCACCTATCTCAGATGGGTTCTTCTTAACACACCCCAACCATTCTGCTGCATTTCTCAGTTGACTTGCTTTCCTGCAGTCCATGATGAAAGCTTCAAACCCTCTCCAGACTCTTTCAGATGTCTGACTTTCTCCTCTTCTGCCTTATTTCCAGTAGACAACTTTGACTCCTCTCCCTCAGAGAAAATCCAAGCTTTTGGACAGGACCTCATTAAATTTTCTGGTACAAAACCTGCCACCCCCCTACTTCTGTATCCACTCTCTCAATGTTCCCTCTTGTGGCTTTAGAAGACGCCAGTCCCTCCCCGAGGGGTGTAAGATCCTCCTTATGCTCTCCAGAAGCGTGCTCTGTTATTTAATCCTTTTCTCTCCTGTATATTATTTAACCTCTTTCACTCACCTGAATTGTTCCCATCCAGTCTAAATATACTCAGATCTATTCCATCTAAAACCAAACAAACAAATACAAACAAAATAAAAGAGATAAATAGTCTAGATCATGGTCATTTTTAAAAAATATTTATTTATTTATTTTTGGCTGCGTTGGGTCTTCGTTGCCATGTGTGGGCTTTTCTCTAGTTGTGGCGAGCGGTGTCTACTCTTCGTTGCGGTGCGCGGGCTTCTCATTGCGGTGGCTTCTCTTGTTCCAGATCACGGGCTCTAGGCGCGTGGGCTTTAGTAGTTGTGGCTCACGGGCTCTAGAGTGCTGGCTCAGTAGTTGTGACGCATGGGCTTAGTTGCTCGCAGCATGTGGGATCTTCCCGGGCCAGGGCTCAAACCCGTGTCCCCAGCATTGGCGGGCAGATTCTTAACCACTGCGCCACCAGGGAAGTCCCAATCATGGTCCTTTTTAACTGCTCTCATTAAACTGTGCTCTTTATTTCAAAGCACACATTTTAAATTTCTTTATTTTTTATTTTTTGGCTGCGCGGTGCAGCATGCGGGATCTTACTTCCCTGACCAGGGATCAAACCCGTGACCCCTGCACTGGAAGCATGGAGTCTTAACCATTGGACCGCCAGGGAAGTCCTAAAACATACATTTTAGTTTCAGTTATTTATTCGTTACTATGGGTATTTAGCTCATGCCTCCTCCTCCACATGAGAGGTAACGCTGTGCTGATTTTTTGCTTGCCATTGTTTCCCCAGGTGCCCAGATCTACAGCTTCTAGAACAGACATTCAATCAATAGATATTTTGTGTTGAACTCCTTCATCCATTCAACATGTAATTTTTGACCAGCTGCCAGGCACTGAATTAAGCACCAAAGATAAAAGTATAGACCTTGCCTCAGAGACCTCAAGTGCAGTGAGAAAAAAAGATCAAACACTTCAGTGATTTCGATATAATGCTATATGTGCTATGAAAAGACATATACAGTACAGGGGCTTCAGCCTCAGCCTGGGTGGGAGTGGGGAGTGAGAAAGGGCAGGTAGAGGCAGTTGGGAAAGTGTTCCAAGAAGCGTTGCCCATTGTAGAGTCCTAAAAGCCAACTAGGAGGCAGTTGCCCAGTGAGAGATGAGTAAGACAAGGAGCAGCATGTACACCGGCCCAGTGCCACGACCTTTAATTGCAATATACTTTTTTTTTTTTTTTTTGCGATACGTGGGCCTCTCACTGTTGTGGCCTCTCCCGTTGCGGAGCACAGGCTCCGGACACGCAGGCTTAGCGGCCGTGGCTCACGGGCCCAGCCGCTCCGCGGCATGTGGGATCTTCCCGGACCGGGGCACGAACCCGTGTCCCCTGCATCGGCAGGCAGACTCTCAACCACTGCGCCACAAGGGAAGCCCTTTTTTTGTTTATTTTAAATTGATCTTGCCCTTGAAGGGCTTGGTTTTTTGTTGTTATTGTTTTGTGTTTTTGATTTTTGGTTTTTTGGCCACGGGGCTTGATGGATCTTAGTTCCCCGACCAGGGACTGAACCCGCACCCTCGGCAGTGAAAGTGGCGTGGAGTCCTAACCACTGGACCGCCAGGGAATTCCCAAGTCTAGTTGATCTTTAACTGGTAACATTAGAATAGCTTCTCTCCAGGCCACACAGTTAAATCTTCAGCTTGCCATCTTTCAACATTTATTAAAACCTCAAATGAGAGATAAATGATGTTCTAGGTCAAGAGATTAAAAGACCTACATCAGTTCACCTCCTAATCCAGACTCCAAAATACATCCCTGCACTGGCCTGGGTATTTGGATTATCGTTGTATTATTCTCCCCACCTCCCCAACCTCTGTTTATTTTTGTTCTGTTTTTTTATTTTTTGTTTGTTTGTTTTAATATTTATTTATTATTTGGCTGCACTGGATCTTAGTTGCAGCAGGAGGGCTCCTTAGTTGCGGCATGCATGTGGGATCTAGTTCCCTGACCAGGGATCGAACCTGGGCCCCCTGCACTGGGAGTGTGGAGTCCTATCTGCTGTGCCACCAGGGAAGTCCCTACTTTTGTTCTGTTTTGATTTTGTTTTTTAAGTTGAATTGACCTTTGAATTGAGGACTATAAGAAACAGCTCTGGGGCTTCCCTGGTGGCGCAGTGGTTGGGAGTCCGCCTGCCAATGCAGGGGACACGGGTTCGTGCCCCGGTCCGGGAAGATCCCACATGCGGCGGAGTGGCTGGGCCCGTGAGCCATGGCCGCTGGGCCTGTGCGTCCGGAGCCTGTGCAGAGGCCACAGCAGTGAGAGGCCCGCGTACCGCAAAAAAAAAAAAAAAAAAAAGCAATAACCAAAAACCCTCCACCAAATTCATAGAAAAAGAAATCAGATCTGTGATTATCAGAGGTGAGGACTAGGGTGGAATAGGGGTAGGGGGAATTGGAGGAAAGTAGTTGAACAAACTTCCAGTTAAAGATAAATAAATACTAAGGATGTAATATACAATATGATGACTATAGTTAACACTGCTGTATGATGTATAGGAAAGACATTAAGAGAGTAGATCTTAAGAGTTCTCATCACAAGGAGAATTTTTTTTTTATTGTATCTATATGAGATGATGATGTTAGCTAGACCTATTGTGGTATCATTTCACAATATATATAAATCAAACCATCATGCTGTACACTTAAACTTATACAGTTCCTTCTAGGCAGAAGGAACGACAATTGTCAAAAGCTCAAGGCAGAAACATGCCTGATGTATTCCAAGAAGAGCACAGAGGCCAGTGTGCTTGGGGTGGAAAAAACAAGAGAGAGTAACAGGAGATACAGTCTTATTGGTTATCAGGTCTAGACCCATGGCTTTGCAGGACATTTTGAAGAACTTTGGCTTTTACCCTAAGATTCAGAGAAGTGGCACGATCTAACTTATGTTTTAAAGGACCATTTTGGCTGCTGGGAGCAAGGGTGTAGCTGGGATGCCAGTTAGGAAGCTGTTGCAATAATGCAAGTGAGAGTTAATAGTGGCTTGGACAGCAGTGTTATTAATGGAAGGATTGAGAAGTGGTTGGGTTCTAGATATATTTCGAAGGTGGAGGCAACAGAATTTGCTGATGGTTTGGATATGCAAGAAAGTGTGGGATGTGAGCAACTGGAAAAGTATACTTGATATTAAGTTTCAAGAGGAGCAGGCTTGGGAAGGAAACTCAGGAGTTAAGTTTTGGACACGGTAAGTGTGAAATGTCTGTTGTACACAGAAGTGGAGATGCTGAATGGGTGCTGAATAGGTGCTGAATATATGAGTTTAGACTCTGGGGCAAGAAAGAGCTGGCTTGGAGAGGGAGATGTGGGCATCATGATCATATTGATTATATTTAAAACTAAGAGGCTGAATGAGATCACCAAGGGCATGAGTGCATTTGGAAAAAGGGAATGGTACAAAACCTGAGTTTTGGTCAGAGAGATGTGGAGAAACCAACAAAGGAAACTAAGGAGATGCCAGAGAAATGGGAGGGAAACCAGTGGAACGTAGTATTCCAGAGACCTAGGGTACAGAGTGTTTCAAAGAGATTGATCAAATACTGCTGATAACCTGGTAAAGAGTACTGAGAAGTGACCCTTTGATTTAGCGATGTGGAGGTCAGAGGTGATCGTGATAAATGCAGTTTCAATGAAATGTAGAGGTGTGGGGAGGATCACCTTTGTGGGTACTAAAATCATGAAGAATTATCATTGGATGAGAGTGGGGAGGGGAACAGTGAACCAGGAACTAAAATCTTGAAGAAATAAGAGTGCATTAATCAGGGTAAAACACGGCTGTTATAACGGTGAAGGGGCTTAAACAATAAAAAAGTTTGTTTTTCTCATTTAATAGTCCCGATGTGAAACGTCTAGGCTGGTGGGGTACCTCTGATGTCTGGGGGGTCATCTAGGGATACAGATTGCTTACAAGCAGGTGTTCTGTCAGGTTCTAGAGCATCGTCATGGTCAAAGAGAAGAGCATTGAGTGGTCTGCTGAGATGTCTTCTGTTTACCATTTACCATCTTCATGGAGGCAATTTCTGCGATGTATCAATATTTTATTCCCTTTGGAGAAAATCTCCCAAACTTCAAGCCCACTCATGGGCCAGTTTCTGCAGTTCCCGATCCTGTCTCATATATGAAGATTCCTGTTAAATTCAGCACGAGGCGTGGATTGGGGATGTGGATCAACAGAGGACAGGCTACAGACATATTAAGGAGGAAAAAGAGAAGCAGATCTTTGTTCCAGGGTAGAGCAGAGAGGAAATGTGGTATTGTGGGAAAAACTCTGCACTTGGAGTCAGAAAGTCTAGATCTGAATGCTAACTCCATCGCTTACTAGCTAAGATGACAAGTTGTCATTTCTGTTAACTCAAAGGATGCTTCCCTATGTGTGTGAAAAACAATACCAGCTTCACCTAACACCTCAAGAGGGCCTTGTGAAGGTCAAATGAGGTAAGGCATGAGAAATTATGTTGTAAGTTCCTACATAAACACAAATTCTTATTTTGTCATTATCATTTATGGCTTGACTAGTTTATTTCCTTCTGCAGCCGTTAAGTCTAACAGATCCATGAGGCCAAAACTATTTTCATAATAATACAAAGATTTGTTTGGTTTGTTTTTACCTTGTGCTGATATCTGCAGTGTTGATCAAAAGCTATGGTGGTTAAAACTTTTAGAACTTAGTAAGAATCAAGGTTTTGGCACAAAACCATAATGATAGTCATTAGTCTTTTAATTCTTCACCATGACACACATGTTATTATTAAAAAAAGAAAGCACAAGCCTTGAGAACATCCTTGATGAAGCAGTAAAAACTATTAATTTCATTAAAACTCAACCCACGAGTACATGTCTTTTTAATATTCTGTGGGATGAAATGGGATGTGTTCATGAAGTGCTTTTTGCTGCAGCGGGAGAATGATGGTTGTCTTGAGGAAAAGCAATTGTGGGAATGGGGCTGTGAGCTGAACTAGCAGCTTTTTTTTGTGGCTCATCAGTTTTACTTCAAGGAAGGAGTGTTAGACAAACAGCGATTTTCAGATTTGGGTATTTAGTACATATTGTCTCAAAAATGAATGAAGTGAACCTGTCACTTCAAGGTAAACAACTGATACTCTTCGTTGTTAAAATCCTACAATTCAAGCTTTCAAATTAGAATTTTGGAAAACTTCTTATCTGCCACCCTGAGCTGGACAGCTTCCCAATATTTAAAGGCTTTTCTGATGAAATAAGTGGTGATATGAACAAATGTCATTGTAAAAATATTTCATAATGAATACGTCAATATTTGCAAATGCTACATAGCTCAGTGAACAAATACTTTTTCAAATGATCAATACATACTGGTACAAAGTCATGCATGGGTAAAGATTCTTTCAACATTTACAATAGATCAGTGGATTTCAAAATGACAGGCTGAAAAGTTTGTTGATATAGTTTCAGATTGTACGTTGCAGCACATCTTTAAGAAACTACCACTTGTTGAGTTTCAGTACAGTGTCAAAGACAAGTATCCATAATTATCTGAAAAGGCTAGTAAAATACTCCCCTCTTACCCAACTACATATCTGTACATATTTTCTTCATACACTTCAACCAAAACACATATTGCAGCAGACGGAATGCAGAAACAGATATGAGAATCTTGCTGTTTCATGTCTTCTATTAAGCCAGCCATTAAAGAGATTTGCAAAAAATGTAAATGCCACTCTTCTCACTAATGTTTTCTGTTTTGGAAACAGTTATTTTTCACAAAAAAGTACACTATTTATGTTAACATGCAATAGGTCATTATAGTTATTTTTAAAGTAAATCTAAATTTTCTCAGTTAAATCAAAATTAAGATGGTAAACATTGATAGATATAACCACATCAACAAAGACTCTTTGGGATCCTCACCAACTTTAAGGGTGTAAAAGCATTCTGAGACCAAAAAGTTTGAGAATTGCTGGTTTAGTCTGCTTTGCATAGCTAGCCTAGATTCTTACAATGATTATAAACTTACCTCCTTTGGAAATCTTGATCCTTATCAGGACCGGAGCCAAGGAGTTACGACTCACACCAGCTGGCATTGTTACTATTCATAGAAAATGGAGTAGACATTGGAGGCTTTCCCTTCACTTCTGTATCCTTCACTTAGGGTGCAATGGGCCGAAGAGTACAACAGCCCTTGACCATGGCCAGTAGCCAAAGGGAAGCCATTCTTCATGTTAATGAGATGGATTTCACCTTTTAAAACCAGCTGGAACTGTCTTATGGAGCGATTTTAGATAAGCTTTCCTAAACAAAGAAATTATTTCAAGGCTTATTTAGAATAGGATGTAGGTACAATTTTGATACCCCACACTCCAGTGAGGATTAAGTAAGCCTCTTTTGTCCGTTTTTCAATGGGGTTGTTTGTCTTCTTTTTCCTTTTAGTGCACTAATTATACAAATGTGTTAGAGTGCTACAGGTCAATCTACAATAATTAAAATTAAATTTAAGGTCTGAAGGAATTTATTTTCAAATGCCTGCTCACATCAACTGATGAGTATTATTTCATTTATCAAAGTTAGATACAACCTCAGAAAGGTAACGCAGAAGATGCAACAATTAATTCAGGTATATACTAGCTTCTATAGATTTGATAGAATATCATAGAAATGATACTTCTGTTTCACTTGATGCATAAATTCTATGAACAATTCCTGACCAATAGATAGGATGGCTGCAAACCATTTCTTAACAATTTTTCCCAATGCTTGGATCACACTTTGAAACACTTTGGTTATAATGCACTTACCCAAGGCCTTGCAATGCCATGATGAAATGTTCTACTATTTATCAGAGTAAGCTTTATAAAATTCTTGCTCAGATAATAAAAAGACAAGAAATTAAAATGACAAGTTTCCTTTACCAGTTAATTTCAAGATAAAATTCTTAAACTAAAAATTGATATTTACATTCAAATCAACAATCTGAAAATTATCCATGTGCCTGGCTAACCTGCTGTCTAATTTTAGATTAATTTCATTAATTAGGTCATTGACTTATTCAGTGAACATTTATTGAGTGTCCAAAATATGTAATTGACTCATAAACATCCTATGGTAATGAAAAAGACAAAACCCTCCTGCTTATGTTCTATATTCTAAGCATAATCATGTAATTCCTAAGTGGTTTATTTATTTGGAAACTTAGGACCTACAAATAAGAGTAATGATAACAGGGATTTCCCTGGTGGTCCAGTGGTTAAGACTCCGAGCTCCCACTGCAGGGGGCATGGGTTCGATCCCTGGTGAGGGAATTAAGATCCCGCATACTGCATGGTGTGGCCAAAAATAATAATAATAATAATAATGACAACAATAATAAGTAATATATTTTGAGAGCTATGTGCCAAGCACTGTTGTAAATGTTAAATATTTATGAATTTATTTGGCCCTCATGACAATCCACTGAAGTAGGTACTCAGCAGTCATCCTCAGCTTGTCAATGAAGACACTGAGGCACAGAGAAGTTAATGTCCAGCATCACATGGATTTCTTTTTTAACATCTTAATTGGCATCACATGGATTTTAATGGTAGAGCTGAAATTGTAGCCCAGGTTGTCTGGCTTTGTAGTCCATGCTCTTCACTACGACATTGCTCTGCTTGGATGGGCACTAAATGAATGAATAAATGAATGAATGAGTATCTAGTTTAGCCCCGGTACATAGCCAAGAATTGCATACCTAAACCTGGCCAGCAATCTTGCAAATGCATACCTCAACTAATAAGGGCCTCAGGCCTGTTGTAGCGACTAGCATCATGGCCAGAGGATGGACAGTATGCTCTACTTTCAGTTGGCACTGTCATGTTTGCACAGGAAAGAGAACTCATTTTCTATATTCAATACCTATCTCCACCTAGGTGTGCCGTTCTCCTTGGACAATGTCTCTCAGGAGTGGGGCATTGTTTTCTCTGACAGATTACAGGGCAGGCTGGTCAGGAAAAAGAATGATCATTTGTAACATGTAATACTTTGGTGTAGCTTTTCCGAATTTGTTAAAGAAACAAAGGAGAGCTAGCAGGGGTTTGGAAAGCCTTGGATTTGAGGAAACAACTTTAGTTTGTCCTGTGTTGGTTGTTGGGGGAATAAGGGATAATTTATGATGGTTTACAGAATGGGAGCACTTTAGTACCCAGAAGGGAACCCAGAGGATACCTAGCCCATTCTCTCATGTTACACATAAGAATCTGAAGCATGAGGTGGTTACTTGACTGCCCCAAGTTTACATTGCTAGGTAATGGGAAAAATCTGTTACCATTGCCAGATCCTCCCCTCCCCTGCATCTTAAAAAATTACTTTTTGCTCTTTGGAGTCCTAGGACAACTTAACAGAAGACAAAGATCACTATGGCAGATACTCCCTTGGAAGATTTTATTTTCCTACACTCAAAGAACCACATGAGAAACAGCCATTCTAGTGAGCTAAGCTGGTTTCAAACTTGTACTTTTTTTTTTTTTTTTTTGCAGTACGCGGGCCTCTCACTGTTGTGGCCTCTCCCGTTGCGGAGCACAGGCTCTGGACGCACAGGCTCAGCGGCCATGGCTCACCGGCCCAGCCGCTCCGTGGCATGTGGGATCTTCCCGGACTGGGGCACGAACCCGCGTCCCCTGCATCGGCAGGTGGACTCTCAACCACTGGGCCACCAGGGAAGCCCTCAAAAGTGTACATTTTTGACAGACATTCAGCTCACAAGGAAATTCTTCTCCCAAAACATCACTGCACACTGTTCTAGTTTCAGCCTCTTCCTATCATCACACCCTCATTGTATCAGGGTGGGGGATGGAGGAAAGACAAATACTGTTCTTGCTGTGACTTCTGCCATTTACCCTGTATGTATGTGTGTGTGTGTGTGTGTGTGTGTGTGTGTGTGTGTGTGTGTGTGTGTTGGGCAGGGGCTGGAGAGGAGGGAGACTGGATTCCCTTTTTATCTTCTTGGGCATTTTTTGTATTGTATGCTCTTTCCCACTAACTCACATTTCTGGTTTTACTAGTCATCTTGCTCCTTGGGTTTCTCTATTAGGTGAAACCTCAAGTTAACTTGCCCTTAATACTGCCTAGGGGAAGGGCAAAGAGCACTGAAGACAATGGGAGTAGAGTTATTTATAACAGGCGGCTCTACTTAATAACTAAACACAGAAAAACATAGCATTGTTTAATCTTGTAGTACCCTGGTACCACTCTTCTCCTATTTGGGGGGAGAAAATAAAATATAATCCATTTTTCAATAGAGACCATCCTACCAGAAATAGATCTGGATTCCAGAACTATTAACTTTGTATTTTTTTCATGTTCCTTCACAATTTGGGCTAACATTTGTTGAGCACTTACTCCAGCCACTATTTCAAGTACTTTTACCCAATTTAACTCATTTCATTTACATGATGACTTTAGGGCTGGTATTGATGTACACTTATTTTTTTTCACTATTGTGTGTGTGTGTGTGTGTGTGTATTTTTGGCTACAAGGCATGTGGGATCTTAGTTCCCAGACCAGGGATTGAAACTGCGCCCCCTGCATTGGAAATGTGGAGTCTTAACCACTGGACCGCCAGAGTAGTCCCTGTACATCTATTTTAAAGGTAGAGAAACTGAGGCATGAAAAGTTGAAGAAACTTTCCCAAAGTCATAAAGTGGTAAAGCCAGGATTTGTGTCCAGGCAGTCTAGCTCTATATTCCACACTATTATCCACATGCTAGATGCATGCATAATTGTGTCCTTTTCATTGTATCACATGTGTGTGATTAGTGCACTCACAAAAGGTGCATGTTCTGATGACAAATTGAAATTATCATGGAGTAATCACAGTTCAGGTAGACAGAAATAGAGTCGGGCGGCCATTGAGAATCTGGTCTCAGATACATCTCTGCATCACGGAAAACCTGAACTTTCTTTGAACTGTACCAGACCTAAGGACACCACCAGCTGTATTCAGAATAACGCCTGCCAGCTGCAAACTTATGGTCTCGAGGTCTTCCCTTGTAACTATGCCACTATTTTGGACCCCAACCAATTGTTACTTACCAAGCACCCTTACTTCTTGCCATCTCCAATTATAACTGTTGATACACAATTCATGTAACTATCATTTATAGATTAAACTAAGATTTTGAGATGAGGAGATCATTCCGGATTATGGTTGGCCCTAAATGTACATGTATCCTTATAAGAGAAAAGCAGAAGGAGATTTGACACAGATAGAAGAGAAGGAGGCAGAGGTTGAAGTAACGTGGCTACAGGCTAAGAAGTGCCAGTATCCACCAGAAGCTGGAAAAGTCAAGGAACAGATTTTCCCCTAAATCTTCCAGACGGAGCATGTCCCTGCTGACACCTTCAATTTGGCCCAATGATAAGGATTATGGACTTCTGGTTTCAGAACTGAGGATTAATGTCTGTTGTTTTAAAGCCACCAAGTTTGTGGCAATGTGTTACAGCAGCTATTGGAAGTGAATACACCCACGTTTACAAATGTAGAACCTGAAACTCAGGGAGAGTAAAAAACTTGTTTAAGACCATACTGCTAGCAGGTGGCCAAACTGGAATTCAAATCCAGGTCTATTGACTTTAAATCCAATGCTCATCCGCGGATGCCTCCTCCCTTACTGAGCTCCTTCCCTCAGTGAGACAGAGAGGATCATAGAAAGAGCAAGACAGAAGTGGTTGTCACCTTTGGGTGCTTATCAGAGACATTAGGGGAACTTTTACAAAATACCACTCTAGGACCCACCCTGGACAACTGAATTAGACTCTTTGGTGGTGGGGCCCAAGTAAAGGTATTTTTAAAAGCTCTCCACGTGATGCTAGGGGCAGCCAAGGTTGAGAACCAGCGGTGCAGTGATTCCAAGTTGATTCCATATATTCATGTTTATGAAAATATTTGTATATTTTTCTACATTTGAATTTGAATTCTATTATTAACTGTTATTGCATCAGTGCCAGAAACTTACCCTTTGTTAAATTAGGATCTCTCTCTCTCCCTCCTCTTTAGATCCAGGAGATACGTGCAGGACAGACCAGCAGGGAACATCTAGTCCTTGGCATATACTTAACTAAGCTGGCATACACTGATACACCCTCTTCTTGTATGCTCTGGGTCATTTCTCCTTATAGGTCTATCCTTTCTTGTTCTGGCCTGCTGGCTCTCCATGCTTGTCGACATAACTCTCAAGGGTTCAGAAAGCCCTTGTAGACTTTCGCAAATCCTGAGAATATTATTCAGCTCCATCTGCAGGGGTGCACCAGCCTGCCAGAGGTTTCCACCCCTGTGCCATCCCTGTACTCAAGGGATTTTGAATCTCCCTCCAGTGCTCCTTGTTTTAGATTCCAGAATCTCTTTGGGGGTGGAATTGCCTTTTGTCCTGGAGACAGTGGCATTGGCAAGTACGCAGCAAGGGGACCTTCCTCAAGGAACCACCAGACAGTGTCTTGCTTCCCTTCTACTCTCCTGCCCATTGTCTCGAGGGGCAAGGTAATTCCAATTCTATTTCTGAGGCATAAACCTTCCTTGAGTCCTACTGGACTTTGACTTAAAGTTCAGTCTCTTGCAATTCAAGGCTCTTAAACTTGCAATTCAAAACCTGTCCTCTGCTGGTCTGCACTATCATTTTTTTCTTTAGGTGATGAATACTTTTATCTAAATGGTGTGAAAGGTAAAGGATTAAAGAAGAAGATTTGAATCTCAGTTGTTATCTCAAATTCTCATCCTGCCACCCAGAATTGGGTTCAAATATTGTGCTGCAACAGCCAAGTAAAAGCTGTGACACTGGGCAAGTTACTTACTGTTTCTGAGCCTCAGTTTTCCTTTATGTAAAATGCAGGATTTGTTGTGAGGATTAATATGCAAATGTATGTTTCTCTCTCTGTTGCCACTGCCATTCAAGGGTGGGCTAGATGAGGTTTCTCCTTCTACCATTTCTGAGGCTTCAAGAGAACTAAGAGAAATCTTGTGTAAACATCCAGCTGTCCCATGTTGTGTTACTGATCTTCCTTCACCCCCAAACTTTAGTTCAAGAGACTGTATATATCTGGTTAGTTTCTTTCTCTTGCAGAGGTTGGATGTGTAAAATGGAGTAAGATGAAAACCAGAGAATTCTGAAAATGTCTCACGGCAAAATAAAGGATGGGGAAAAAAAGAAAAAAGAAAGAAAATGGATGTAAGAATCTGGCACTAGAAACTAAGTGTTCAGTAGATGGCTGTTATTCATCTTAGCCCTCAGAAGTTTGGGGTAAGCAGATATGTTGCAAGTTGTTTCTACAGCACTTTGTAATTGTATTAATTCTATAGTTAACAATAGGACAGTTTAGCTAAGGCTTTGCTCTGGGCATTGAAATGTAGAGGGTGTAAACCTTTAATGTTTTTAAAAAACTGTGAAAATTTTAATTTAAAAATTAAAATTAAATTTCCCTCAGGAAATTTCTTTTGCCTTTCTTCCTGCATACCATCCTACCATTAATCACCTAGTAAAAGGAAGAGACAGACAAAGTGGGAGACTAAAGGTTAAGGATAGGAATGCCATTGTACCCGAAGAACAATTCTTCCTCTCCCCTCTTCCTCAAGGATTCTCCCTCCTACCTCTCCCAACTTAAAAAAAAAAAGCAAACCAAGACCTCAGCGTCTATTTTCCTTAATCACACTCTGCTATCCTTTACTGCTCATTACTAGTTTCTAAGATCCTTGTAGATAAGGACTGCACAAGTTTTTGCTGTGCAAAAAGTAGTTTCTTGATAAAATGATTTTATTTTTTAAGGCTCGTTGTGTAGTGGTGAAGCACTTAGCAGGTATGACGCCCATCATCATTTTGCCTACCTATCTAGAGGTACAGAGCTCTGAGCACAGCCAAGAAATGCTGTGGGACGAGTTTGCTGCCACCTCCTTGCCTACACTTCCAAAGGAGCTGGGGCCCATGGGACCTGCATGTGCTCTCTCTCACTCCTCCTATTCCCTACTTCTGCTGTTGCTGTTCTCGTTTTTGAGCTAGTATTGCAGAGGGCACGGCAGTGGAGATGTTTTCTTTAATGAATCACCTATGACCGACGTGAAGCTTGTGAAGCCAAGTTAACCCAGTCAGGATCCTAGCCGGGCTATAGCATTACATCTTATTTTAGTATGCTGACTTATTCTGGGTTTACCCACGTGCCCTTTAAATAGCTGGCCTTGGACTCAGATGGTTGGTGGTACTTGGTAGCTCAACTACTGTGTCTACTGTCAATTAAAAAGAGCTGGCTTGAAAATAAGTATAAGCTCTATTCGTATCTGATGGGATAGCTGTTCCTAACAGAAACCGGTAGGTCTCAATGCTGGGTTTTGGGACATTATCCAGATTTTATTTGATTGGTTAGATTGGGCAGTAGAAAGGTGGAGCAAGAGACATATGAACTGCTAATGTTTGTTTCCCCTCTTCCTGTTTCAAAATGCACAAAATATCAATTAGCGATGAAAGGAGCCTTGAGGTCAGTCCCTGCATGAGTGTCAATGAAACAATAAAGTCTTTGAGAAAGTCCTACCTTTAAGAACCTAAGAGATTTGGGTGGGGGGGGGGAAGGGGGGATGCAAAAAGCTCCTTTCCATTCCCTAATTCAATAGGCTGCTTGTTTTAGATTCACTTTTTCATTGCACAGTGCTGTTCTGTGGATCGGGTCACTGTGCATCAGAGGTAGGTGCCAGAGCCTGGCTAATGTCTGTCAGCAATGCCCACTTACTCTTAGGTTAAGATCTTGCCCACAGAAATCGCTTTGACACATTTTAAAGCTCACTGTTCAGAGCAGAATAGGCACCCAGTCATTTGTCCAGTGGTCAACTCTTTGGTGGGGCACATGTCATCTCAGGGTTTTCCATGCACAATGTGTGCATGTGATTCACCTGCAGAACTCTAAGAAATACAGATGCCCTGACTCCACTCCTTAGATGGGTTCTGGTGAAAGTATTTTTTAAAAAAGCTTCCCAGGTGATTCTGATACATCTTCTGGGTTGGTAACGTGGATAGCGAATGTTGTCCCCCATTCCACTTACTCAAGGATCAAGCCATCATCAGCCACCGGAGCCCCGGACACACACACCTCCTCTCCTGGGTGTGCCCCGAGGGGAATTCAGGATGGAGAAAAACAGGAAGCATTCTGTGCTCTGGATACTGGTCCTAGTTAGTTAAGATGCATTTCTGAGGAATAATTTCAACGAACCCAGATCCTTGCATCTTCCCATACCTAGAAAGGCACTAAAATCATTAACTTGAGATGTCTGCTCTTTGTGATTAGCAGTGATCCTTTTACGTTCGACTACATGTTTTTTTTTTCCCCACCAAAAAACTCCTGTACAACCTGGCTCCTCCCTTACATTTTTGGAGCAGTTCCTCAGAGCTGAGAGGTGTCTCCCGGCAACAGTTCTCAGTAACCAGTGGCTGAGCATCTTCTCTTAGAGGACAGAACCGCTCTGTTTTACTCACTGCTGTATCCCAAAGCTCAACTGCAGTGTTTGGCACAAAACCGACATGCAGTTCTTATTTTCTGAATCTTAAAGAGATGAGGCACCTGAGGCTCAGAGAACTTAAGATCACACAGGTGGTGGCGCTAGTCGTCTCCCTATTACATTTCGCTAGGAAAACTTCAGGTTGCTGAGCGATGGCCGAAGGTCGTTTATTGAGGCTGCGGTGAACAGTTACAAAGGTCAAAGTTTGCTCTACGCCCGCCAAGCCCAGCTTCTCAGGAGCAATTCCTGCTTTGCCTGCCTGGGGCGAGCCGCCGCAGCAGTTAACCCTAGACTCCGCCCCATGGGCGGGGCCAGGGGCGGTCCGCGTGTCGGGAGCCGCTGCGTCGGCAGCCGCCTAGAGCTTCTGCGTCTGCGCGCGGCGCCCAGGAGCCTGGGTCGGACTCAGAAATGGCGGCCTCCATGTTCTACAGCCGGCTCTTGGCTGCCGCCACCCTTAGGAGCCACCGGTCCCGGACGGCGCTGCAGGCCGCTGCCCAGGTATTGCGGCCCAGCCCGCCCTCGCTTTGAGGGTCGGCAGGAGAAAGGGCGAGGTGGGGGACTGGCTCCTGTGGGCGAGGTGTGAGGGGGTCCGGGGCCCGGTTCGGGGTCACTCCGCAGTCGGTGACATTGGGTATCAGGGGGTGCCCCGCCGAGCCGGCGGGCGGCTTGCCCGGGAGTGCTGCCCGCCAGGACTGCGAGCGGGCTCTTGTTTGCGCTTTTCTGTTTCAGGCTTAAGTTTGCGAGGAGCTCCAGCATTCTGGCGAGGGCTGCTCACCCAGTTATTGAGGGGGCGGCGGGGAGCCAGGGTGGGCTCCGTGTGGAGAGGTGGCGGCCGGACGCTTTCTCCTGCTGCTCCGGCGTCCGGCGCGGTGGACCGAGGTTTCTGCGGCCCCTCTTTGGGGAGGGGGAAAATGCCCTTCAGATGTACTTTTGTGTCTCTTGGAAGCTGTCACACGTAGGAGTGGCTTCACAGAACCAGCCGTGCTTGCTGACTGGCCTTTTCTGGGACGAGGCCGGGAAGTTTCCCATCTCCGCCAAGTAGTGGTGTACTGTTCTGCTTAATAGCGGTAATGACATGATGTTTACCAGCTTACCAACTGGGGAAATAAGATAGTCTTTTGGATCACTTCATTTTTGCATGGAATATAGTATAATAGACGCAGGGTGTGTGCGTGTGTGTGTGTATAATAGACGCAGGATATGTGTGTGTGTGTTTATGATAGACGCAGGGTGTGTGTGTGTGTAAGTGTGTAAGTAACGGAGCAAGGGCTTGTGTGCCCGTGGCACAGAAAGCGAAACTGTCAGGGGTTGTTTGCAGCAAAGTAAGCGTTTATTTGCAGCGCGCCAAGCAAGGGAGTGTGAGACAAGACACAAATCCACTACAACTTGGTCTTTGAGTTAGGAGTTGTTTTTAAAGGGGAAGAACAAAGAAGCTGGGATTAATCATTGGCTTGTGTAACTTCTGTGACATTTCTTAATTCTAGTTTCAGAGGGTCAGGTTGTCTCCTGTTTATGGTTCTCTGGCCAAATGGTCCATGGCTTGGGGGCCTATTAGCTCATCTTGCCCTGGAGAAACAACCTGAGTTTGTACTTTAATGATGGTATGTGCAATAGCAGTTTTAGTGCATTAATGGTGTTATCAACACAGCAATTTTAGTCATTTGACTCTGGTTGATCAGTGTTCAGTTAGCACAGGATTGAAGTTGGAGGGGACAAGAAAGGGAATAAGCTTTTGGGTAGAGAGATTAATCATAAGTTCAGTAAGGGAACTTGGTTGTAGGAGGGCTCAGTTGGAGCATTTATTGTAGGCCAGGGACTGTGCCAAGCATTTTACATGTAATCTCTCAGTAGGCTTTTCAGCAACACTGTAAGTCAGTCATTAATTTCCACATCATTGATGGAGAAACCTTGGCTAAGAGAACGAGTAATTTGGTCTAGGTCACCAAGCAGGTGAGGTCATAGCTGAGGCTTAATTCCAGAAGTGTCTGGCTCTAAAACCTGTGTGCTTGAATCTGCTCTACGGTTTTTCCTAGAGCATAAGAATTAATTCTTTCCAACATTGACACTGATAAACTTGTGGAAGGGCATGATTAGCTTCCTAAGTCAATTCCAGAATTTTAGGTTGTGTTCTGAAGTAACCTCAGACATGTCGTAAATGAATTGATTTAGACTTTTTTTTTTCTTTTTAAAGCTATTCATACTTTCAACCTAGTGAATTCTGTGAGTTTGCTTCTTAATAGGAGAAGTGATACTTTTTTGGCCTTGAACTTCCCTCTTATGGGTCTTAAAGGGGGCTGTCTAGTTTTTAGAAAATGAGACTTTGGTGAACAAATATGTTTCCATTCTTAACATTGTTTTTATACTTTTGGAAATTTACCTTTAAAAGTCTTTATCTCTCCATATAGAGATGCCTATTATATTGTCTTAAACACCTTCTCTTCCACCCTCACATTAAGTAATATAGCTTTAGAGTTTGGAATCACCTTAGTCTAACCCCTTGCTTTTTTTTAAATTTAATTTTTGTCTTATATTGGAGTATAGTTAATTTACAGTGTTGTGTTAGATTCAGGTGTACAGCTAAGTGATTCATTTATACATATATCCATTATTTTTCAAACTCTCTTCCCATACAAGTTATTACAGAATATTGAGTAGAGTTCCCTGTGCTATACAGTAGGTCCTTATTGATTATCTATTTTATATATAGTAGTGTGTATATGTCAATCCCTATCTCCTAATTTATCGCTCCACCTCCCCCACCCCCACCCCCAACGTTTCACCTTTGGTAACCATAAGTTTGTTTTCTGTGTCTGTGAGTCTGTTTCTGTTTTGTAAATAAGTTCATTTGTATCAATTTTTTTGTTTTTTAGATTCCGCATGTAAGTGATATGATATGGTATTTGTCTCTCTCTGTCTGACAGACTTCACTTAGTATGATAATCTTTAGGTCCATCCATGTTGCTGCAAATGGCATTATTTCATTCTTTTTTTATGGCTGAGTAGTATTTCATTGTATATGTGTACCACATCTTCTTTATCCATTCGTCTTTCGATGGACATTTAGGTTGCTTCCACGTCTTGGCTATTGTAAATGGTGCTGCAGTGAAAATTGGGTCTAACCTCTTGCTTTTGTACATGGGGACATAGAGGTGCAGGGCCTAAGGAATCTTGTTCAAGGTCACCCACTGAGTTTAGCAAATTCTCTTAAACATTTTGTTTAGTTCTCTGACCCTTTTCCAGTTTCTCTGTATCTTTTGTCCAGTGTATATTTGGTAAAAATAGTTCAGGTTAAATAATTTAAGGTATCTTCTTGTTTGTTGTGAATCATACTCCCCAGTAACTACATTTTTCCACTTTTGACTAAGTATTATTTAAACTAGGTATGTGATTGGATAGGTGGTGGGGTAGGAATTTGGCCAGGAATTTGTGGCCTTTTGGCAGTAGGAGTCTTCTAAGTGATAATATCAGGAAAGAAAAATACTTAAATGTGGGAATCTTTGTGATTATGCAGTGATTTGTATTACCAACATAATTCACAGCTGATGATATTTCAAGTTACAACTTCTAGTGGTGCAAGGAAAGGATTATCAAAATATTTCAGATATTTAAAAAAAACTTTAAAGTGGTATAAAAAGCTATCAGCAATACCTTATGAGTACTACTAATTCTTTGTAAATAAAGATATTTGAAAATACATATAGATATTTGAAAGAAACCATAAAAATAAACTTAAGAGTTTTTTCTTTTCTTTTTTTTTTTTTTTTTTTGCTGTACGCGGGCCTCTCACTGTCGTGGCCTCTCCCGTTGCGGAGCACAAGCTCCGGACGTGCAGGCTCAGCGGCCATGGCTCACGGGCCCAGCCGCTCTGCGGCATGTGGGATCTTCCCGGACCGGGGCACGAACCCATGTCCCCTGCATCGGCAGGCGGACTCTCAACCACTGTACCACCTGGGAAGCCCTATACTTAGAGTTTTGCATCATGGATTTATCCTCAGCCTTTTTTGGAAAAATTTCAAACTGATAGGTATGTTCCAGCCAGTACATTGAACACCCGTATTGCCTTCACCTACATTTAACTTTATGCCACATTTGCTTTATCTTTAAAAAAATTATATGATATGTATGTATGTATAAATTATATTCATTTATTTTTGCTGAACCGTTTGAAAGTAAGTTGCAGGTATCATGGCACTTCTTCACCCTTAGATGTTTCAGTGTATGTCTCTTAAGAATAAGGACATTCTCCTAAATAACCACAATATAGTTATCATACTTAGGAAATTTAAAATTGCTGAAATACTTATATCTAGTGTGTAAGTCAGATTCACATTTCCCCAGTTGTCCCCAAAGTGTCCTCTATAAATGTTAGATTTTTTTTTTTTTTTTTAACTAGGATCAGGCCTCTATGGTATTTTTTTCTGGTCTGTCCAGCTAATTTGGTGCCACTTAGTGACTGTGATTGCTCTTATATGTGTTGCAGCTGTTTGTTTATACATCTGTGAACTCTGTGGTTGGCCTCATTCTTTATGTGTTCCTGGTAGTGTCTGGTATATAGGCATTCAAAAATGTTTCAGTGTATGACTATTTTCGTCAAGCTTATGCTAGGTACTCCCCCTTTCCCCCTTATTTTTATTATTTTGAGGTATAGTTTATGTACAGCAAAGTGCATAATTTATGTACAACTTCAGTGGATAGCTAGATTAATTTTTACGTAGGTGTCCATGTACATAATGGTGTAGCCACCATTCAGATCAAGATATACATACAGTGTTTTTAGCTCTCAGAAGGCACTCTCTTTACCAATACTCACCAACAGAAGGTAACCACTTATTCTGACTTCCATCACTGTATGTTAATTCTGACTGGGTCCGAACTATATAAAAAGAAATCATATAAGTATGTATTCTTGTGTCTGTCTTCTTTCCCTTAAAATTATATTTGTGAGATTAATCCATTGTTTTGTGAGCAGTAGGTTTTTTCTTTTTTGCTCTGTAGTATTCTATTATATTAATATACTACAATTTACCCATTCTTCTATTGATGGGCAATTGAGTCATTTCCATTTTTTTGTCTATATGAATAAGCCTGCTATGAGCATTCTTATATATGCCTTTTGATAGATTAAGCACTCATTTCTGTTGAGTATATACCCAGGAATGAGATTTCACAAGGTAGATGTATACTGAAGTTTGGGAAGTTGTTGGTTTTTAATATTAAAGTGAAACTAAATCAGGGAATTGAGCTACCCAAGAGAAATGTTATCCAGGATTTTAGCTTACCAGATGAATCAGAAATAGCTTGCTATTCTATGTGATTGATTTGTTAGACTAGTGGTTCTCAAACTGTAGCGTGCTTAAGAATCAGCTGAATAACTGTTTACAAGTGCAGATTTCTTGTGGCCCAGTCCAGAGGCTCTGATTTTATAGATGAAAGGGGGACCCTGGAATCTGCATTTTTAGAGGCATTCCCAGGTAATTTTGATGCAGACTTTCCTCTTTAAGAATCAGACTGTTTTGGGCTTCCCTGGTGGCACAGTGGTTGAGAGTCCGCCTGCCGATGCAGGGGATATGGGTTCGTGCCTCGGTCCTGGAAGATCCCACATGCCGTGGAGCGGCTGGGCCTGTGAGCCATGGCCGCTGAGCCTGCACGTCTGGAGCCTGTGCTCCGCAACGTGAGAGGCCCGCGTACTGCAAAAAAAAAAAAAAAAAAAAAATCAGACTGTTTTGTATAAGATTTCTTTGAATTCAGTTTTTATGATACTGTTTCGTATGTACAACGTTTCAGTATTCTGTATTCTGTGTGGAGATAATGGGAATGTATGGGTGGATAACACTTAAATGTGTGATTCCAGTGCAGTTTTCCAAGGCTTTCATAGCACTTAATTTGTTCTACATATTGCCATATAAAGTTGATAGGATTGAGGAGTTTGAAAAAAGGGAGGGAGGTGTTTCTGTGTGTTGTTAATGATGGGCTAAGACTAGGCTCTGACTTAGTGGAGCTTTGCGACCATAGATGCTAGAGATCTTCCTGATTGCATCCTTCCTTCAATAGTTCTCATTGTTGTGGCCTTGCCACCGGTGGCTGACAGCTCTCATAGTCATTTGTCTTTCATCAGTGACTTATTCAGCTGGTAGAGGGACACCTTATTTGTTTCCTACTTATTTCTTTTTGAAAAAATAATTCTTACTCAGCTCTACTGAGGGATATTTTAGTGGAGAAAACTCCTCCAGCTGTATGAAATAGCACATCTTATTTTTTTATTTTCTATCTCCTTACTCTTATTACTACTGTTTGATGTATTTTGTTTATTGTCTCTGCCTCCTCCTCCCCCCGACACACAAATACACACTAGATTGTAAGCTTTAGGTGCAAGGGTTTTGTTGGGTTCACCTCACTATTTCCAGTGTCTAGGTGCTCAGTAAGTTTTTGAATGAATGAATGTTCTACGTAGATTGAAAAAGGGAAGTTTGTAGGGCATTTCTTTCTTGGAAGCTTTCGCAGTCCAGTTGTGAAGGACATACACCTGAACTGGGTTTGTAAAGGAGACACCAGTTAAAGGAATCATTTAGAAGGAATGCATTAAAGATGATGTTGCAGATTGGTTCTCTGAGCTGTAATTTGCAGACTATTAGATGGAGAGTTTCATGGAGGAAGTTTACTGGAAAGTGATCTCTGGATCAACAACTGTGGGAGAGTGAAGGAAGGAGGACTGAATAGAGGGAGTCATAGAACTGTGGTGCAGTGCATTGGGGACCTCTGCTCTTCCTATGGAAGGTCTGCAGCTAGGATGGTCCTGAATTGTCCCAAATTGGGGTGAGGTGCCAGGTCTTTACATCCTTCCCTTAACCCTCATTGGCCAGTCATTGGCTGCAGGTTGACAGTGGGAAAGGAGGTATGACTTAAGGCAGGGAGGCTCCAGTGAGGGGACTCAGCTGAGACCTGTCAGCTGCCAACACTCCCAGCAGCTGGGCTATGAATGCTTTGGTCCCAAGGGAGGATCTGGGCAGCACACCACAATGTGCACTACAGATGAAGTAGGGGTTTGAGCTTCGAATGCATGAAAGCTTAATGCTACCAAATCATTCAGTTACCTCTAGTGTCAGGCAATTTGTTAGGTGCCGGAGGAAGGGTGGAGAGAAGAAAGATGGGAAGGATTTTTGATTTGGTGGAAATAGGAGATGGGTTTTAGATCTGCGAAATTCGGCATTGAGGTAGAAATGCTCTGTAGATCATTAGAGATACGGTAGTAAAGCTCAAATAAAAGATAAGGACTAGAGGTGATGAGGAAATAGTTAAAACTACAAGGGTAACATTTGATATTAGCTAGTAGATTAGCTCTTAGTTTTGTGTTGTAATTTACTCTGAATATTATATTTTGATGTCTTAATATAACAATTTTGTTATAGTTTTGAAGAACGGAGTACTCTAAAGTATTTTGAGAAGGTGTTTTTAACGAGAATTACTGCTAAATCACTCTCTGTATAAATATGTCCCCAATTTCTCTAGGTTCTGGGAAGTTCTGGATTATTTAACAACCATGGACTCCAAATACAGCAGCAACAGCAAAGGAATCTCTCACTACATGAATACATGAGTATGGAATTGTTGCAAGAAGCTGGCGTCTCCATTCCCAAAGGACACGTGGCTAAGTCACCAGATGAGGCTTATGCAATTGCCAAAAAATTAGGTACTAAATTAAGAAAAACTTATACTATCTCGACATGGGATCTTTGATAAGATATGAACTTTACTTTTGGTTTAATAACAACTTTTGGCTTTTATTTTATATTTAAAAAATAAGTTTTATTAACGTAAAAGAGAAGGTGGAACTTATGATTTTTGGCATCCTAAAATTATTATGAGATTATTCTGCGCCCCGTAGTGCTGATAACTTAAGAATCAAAGCTTCAGGAAGCTGAAGTCCTGTTTTTTTTTTACGTCTTTATTGGAGTATAATTGCTTTACAATGGTGTGTTAGTTTCTGCTTTATAATAAAGTGAATCAGTTACACATATACATATGTTCCCATATCTCTTCCCTCTTGTGTCTCCCTCCCTCCCACCCTCCCTATCCCACCCCTCCAGGCAGTCACAAAGCACCGAGCTGATCTCCGCTATGCGGCTGCTTCCCACTAGCTATCTACCTTACGTTTGGTAGTGTATATATGTCCATGCCTCTCTCTCGCTTTGTCACAGCTTACCCTTCCCCCTCCCCATATCCTCAAGTCCATTCTCTAGTAGGTCTGTGTCTTTATTCCTGTCTTACCCCTAGGTTCTTCATGACATTTTTTTTTCTTAAATTCCATATATGTGTGTTAGCATACGGTATTTGTCTTTCTCTTTCTGACTTATGAAGTCCTGTTTTTAGTTACAACTATGGGGAAGAAAATTCTGTCTGTGATGATTCTTCAGGGAAATGGTGACAGAAAATCTTACCTGTTTATGCGATTGTAAAGAGAGGTCCAGTATTTCTCCCGTCTTTTTTTTTGGACATGAAAAATAGAGAGCCAGAAGGGCGAAAAAAGAAGTTGAGCATTAGAATGTAAGCTCTATAAGAGCAGGGTTTGTTTGTCTTATTTTGTTCACTGATATATCCCAACCTCTTAAAGAGGGCCTGACACTTAGGTAATCAATAAATGTTAATATCGTTAAATGAATTAAATAGTTGCCTATGTTTATTAGATTATTTTATTGATAACAGAAACAATAGGTTTTGTTAATTTGAATTTATATTAATCTTTTAATTAAAAAATAAATTTTGAGTTTGGAAAGTATGCTTCACTTTATATTTTTAAGGATTTAATAAGAGAAAATGATAATGAGTAATGTAATAGCTATACACTGCATTTTCTTCGTAGTAGTATTTAAAATCCCACCAATTTTATGTAGATTACCAAAATTAATCTCTTTTGTATGTACATTTGATTAATATGGTTTTAAATGTGCTTTGGTGGAGACTTCTATTAGTTTTTCAAGAAAGATGTGGAACATTTTAAACTGTTTAAAATTGTAAAAGTCTTCATCTCTATTTGTACTTATTTGTTTCTAGAATGGGTTTTTCTTTCAAAAGTGAGAGCATGTAGAAGATCAGAAAGTTGTCATATATTATATGATATGTTTTTGAATGAGGTAGCCTTGATTTCCTTGACTTGGAAGCATGTTTTTTTTTAAACATCTTTATTGGAGTATAATTGCTTTACAATGTTGTGTTAGTTTCTGCTGTATAACAAAGTGAATCAGCTATATGTATACATATATCCCCATATCCCCTCCCTCTTGCGTCTCCCTCCCACCCTCCCTATCCCACCACTCTAGCTGGTCACAAAGCACTGAGCTGTTCTCCCTGTGTGATGCAGCTGCTTCCCACTAGCTATCTGTTTTACATTTGGTAGAGTAAATATGTCAAGGAAGCATGATTTTTAATTTGCAGTTTTGTTTATTGTTAATCAGAGAAACAATTTTTTTTTTTTAAGGACTGATGGTTTTATTTATTTAGTACAGAATCCCAGGAGTGAAACTGCTGGCTTGAAGGGCATATACATACTTACTTACTTTATTTATTTAACATCTTTATTGGAGTATAATTGCTTTACAATGGTATGTTAGTTTCTGCTTTATAACAAAGTGAATCAGCTATACATATACATATATCCCCATATCTCCTCCCTCTTGTGTCTCCCTCCCATTCTCCCTATCCCACCCATGTAGGTGGTCACAAAGCACCGAGCTGATCCCCCTGTGCTAAATGGCCACTTCCCACTACCTGTCTATTTTACATTTGGTAGTGTATATATGTCCATGCCACTATCTCACTTCGTCCCAGCTTACCCTTCCCCCTCCCTGTGTCCTCAAGTCCATTCTCTATGTCTGTATCTTTATTCCTGTCCTGCCCCTAGGTTCTTCAGAACCATTTTTTTTTTTTAAGATTCCATATATATGTGTTAGCATATGGGATTTGTTTTTCTCTTTCTGACGTAATTCACTCGGTATGACAGTCTCTAGGTCTATCCACCTCACTACAAATAACTCAGTTTCGTTTCTTTTTATGGCTGAATAATATTCCATTGTATATATGTGCTACATCTTCTTTATCCATTCATCTGTCGATGGACACTTAGGTTGCTTCCATGTCCTGGCTGTTTAAGTAGTACTGCAATGAACATTGTGGTACATGACTCTTTTTGAATTATGGTTTTCTCAGGGTATATGCCCAGTAGTGGGATTGCTGGGTCATATGGTAGTTCTGTTTTTACTTTTCTAAGGAACCTCCATACTGTTCTCCATAGTGGCTGTATCAATTTACATTCCCATCAACAGTGCAAGAGGGTTCCATTTTCTCCACACCCTCGCCAGCATTTATTGTTTGTAGATTTTTTGATGATGACCATTCTGACCGGTGTGAGTCGATACCTCGTTGTAGTTTTGATTTGCATTTCTCTAGTGATTAGTGATGTTGAGCATCCTTTCATATGTTTGTTGGCAATCTGTATATCTTCTTTGGAGAAATGTCTATTTAGGTCTTCTGCCCATTTTTGGATTGGGTTGTTTGTTTTTTTGATATTGAACTGCATGAGCTTCTTGTAAATTTTGGAGATTAATCCTTTGTCAGTTGATTCATTTGCAAATATTTTCTCCCACTTTGAGGGTTGTCTTTTCATCTTGTTTATGTTTTCCTTTGCTGTGTAAAAGCTTTTAAGTTTCATTAGGTCTCATTTGTTTATTTTTGTTTTTATTTCCATTCCTCTAGGAGGTGGGTCAAAACGATCTTGCTGTGATTTACGTCATAGAGTGTTCTGCCTATGTTTTCCTCAAAGAGTTTTATAATATCTGGCCTTACATTTAGATCTTTAACCCATTTTGAGTTTATTTTTTTGTATGGTGTTAGGGAGTTCTAATTTCATTCTTTTATTCGTAGCTGTCCAGTTTTCCCAGCACCACTTATTGAAGAGGCTGTCTTTTCTCCATTGTATATTCTTGCCTCCTTTATCAAAGATAAGGTGACCTGTGTGTGTGTGTGTGTGTGTGTGTGTGTGTGTGTGTGTTTATCTCTGGGCTTTCTATCCTATTCCATTGATCTATATTTCTGTTTTTGTGCCAGTACCATACTGTCTTGATTACTGTAGCTTTGTAGTATAGTCTGAAGTTTGGGAGCCTGATTCCTCCAGCTCTGTTTTTCTTTCTCAAGATTGCTTTGGCTATTTGGGGTCTTTTGTGTTTCCATACAAATTGTGAAAATTTTTGTTCTAGTTCTGTGAAAAATGCCATTGGTGGTTTGATAGGGATTGCATTGAATCTGTAGATTGCTTGGGTAGTATAGTCATTTTCACAATGTTGATTCTTCCAGTCCAAGAACATGGTATATCTCTCCATCTATTTGTATCATCTTTACTTTCTCTCATCAGTGTCTTATAGTTTTCTGCATACAGGTCTTTTGTCTCCTTAGGTAGGTTTATTCCTAGGTATTTTATTCTTTTTGTTGCAGTGGTAAATGGGAGTGTTCCTTAATTTCACTTTCACATTATTCATCATTAGTGTATAGGAATGCAAGAGATTTCTGGGCATTAATTTTGTATCCTGCTACTTTACCAAATTCATTGATTAGCTCTAGTAGTTTTCTGGTAGCATCTTTAGGGTTCTCTATGTATAGTACCATGTCATCTGCACACAGTGACAGCTTTACTTCTCCTTTTCCGATTTGGATTCCTTTTATTTGTTTTTCTTCTGACTGCTGTGGAAACTTCCAAAGCTATGTTGAACAACAGTGGTGGGAGTGGACAACCTTGTCTTGTTCCTGATCTTAGAGGAAATGGTTTCCGTTTTTCACCATTGAGAATGATGTTGGCTGTGGGTTTGTCATATATGGCCTTTACTGTGTTGAGGTAAGTTCCCTCTATGCCTACTTTCTGGAGGGTTTTTTCATAAATGGGTGTTGAATTTTGTCGAAAGCTTAGGAAAACAATTCTTTTTATTCAGATTACAAGCAAGCTTCTTTTTATTCAGCAAAAGCCTTATGTAAATTCATAGTACTTTTGCTGAAATTTTTGTTAATTAATGGTGTCTTGTTGTTTGAACTTGTCCATGGTAAAAGATGTACCTCATTTTAACCTTTAAAATTCTATGTATGTTAGAGACTCTTAAGGGTCAAGACTTTAAGAAAACTCATAATTGTATTTCTGTAGTATTTCTTGCAAAGGCACTTTATTAACTACCTTCTTGAGATTCAGTCTTATATATATGACCTAAATGTTAATTTCTAAAGAAGACCCAGCTAAATAAGAAGGAAAATTTGGAAATGTAATTGAGAAAGTATAAGGTTTTCTTATCCTACCCTTCTATCCTTAAGGATGAATTTCAGACCCTTGACTTTGTTCTTTTATTTTGTTAGTTTAATCTCTTGAGTGATGCATATTTTGTTTACCAGTTCTTTCCTTCTTAATAATGCTGAAGGCATAAACTGTTTTTCATACCACTGATTAAAGGGCCTGATTTAATGAAGTCAGTGAAAGCTAGTATTTCTTTTTTTATTTCCAAATTATTATAATTAGTTTTCCATGTTTTCTCATTTAGTCAAATTTCACTGTTTTGTCAGAAAGAAATAATTTGTGTACAAACTTTTTCATAAAATGAGTAGGATTTATTCAGATGCCAGTTTCTTGATTTCTTTACTCATTGTAAAAATCTGTAATGATTTTTAGCTGTAGAAAAAGGAATAGTTAATATATATAGGATATACTGTAACTGTGAGTATTTCTGGCAAGTTCTCTGGAACCAGGACTTACAAGTAGTAAGGAGCAGGTAGGCAGCTCTGATTTTCAGCTCCTTGGAACAGAATGTATCTTGTTTATCTAGAAAGTGTGTCTTTGTCAAAGAAGGCTGCAAATGATGATTGTAGTATGGGAGTGGGATTAGTGACTAATAAGGACCTTTAAATCTAGAGGAGCAGAAATACTACTTTTTAAAAGATGTATTTCCTAGCTACTTTGAGGTTGTTGAGACAGTTGTTTTTTTTTTGTGGTGAGTCATTAATATCAGAAGATATTGATTACGGGATATAATTGCACAGGGTGTGGTATGAGGTGCCCTAGAAATACACCTGGTTTTTTCCATCTAGCTAGCAATTCCCAGTGCTGACTTTGGCTAATTTTTGCTTCTCAGTTACTGCAAAATTCATAAAATGTTAATTCCCATTTATTTAAAAAGTCTTATCTCATCAAGCAATATACTAGGGCATAAATGCATTACAGGTGTGACAAACTTGCTTGTCGTTGTGGGTGGCAAGAGAAGCTGAGTTAACATGGAGACTGGGGCCACTGAGCCCTATAGCTGGTAATTCCTCCCAAAATAGCTCTGACCTCTTTCCCCAGGATTCCCTACAAATTCTGTCATTTTCTGTGTGTGTCATAATGTGACAAAAGTTGGAAAACACTGTCCTGGAGGCAAGTTTTACCTGCTGTGAATAACTGAAGTTAGGGATGGAAGAATGGTTAGAAAGAAATCTAATTCCAATATTTTAAAAGACTATATGAGTCCACAAATGAAGGTTGATGAGCTGGAAGATCATGGAGAAGTTTCTGGAATGGATTATCAAAGGGATGGTTGTTAAGCACAGAGAAATGAAGTAGTTATAATTTGGGGTCAGTTCTAAGAGCAGATTCCTACCTCCTTCTTGTAGTTACAAGAAAATATGATGTCAGTAAGGCATTTGGCAGAGTTCTTATGATTTCCCTATTGACTGTGGAAATATAGTTTGGATTCTAGTATAGTTAACATAGAATTTCTCTCTGGGTGAATAAACATGCAGAGGGTGTCAATTAATGAATGTCAGCCCAGAGGGAGATTTCTAATGGCATACAGTAGGACTTTGCCTTCTTTTTCCTTTTTCCAGTGTTTTATTAGATGACTGTAAATGAGGAGTACTTACAACATTTGTGAATGACTAAAGCTAGGAGGGATGGGGAATATATTTTAAAGACAATCTTGGGATCCATAAACGATCTTGTCTGGCTAGAGCAAAGGGTGAAATCTAGCAAGACTGATTTGCTCATCGTTGTATCTACAACTCCAGTGCAGTGTCTGGTATGTAGATGTAACTGTTGACTGAATTAATGGAATTGAATAAAATCTTTGTTTTAGTCAGTTGTCCTCAGATTTATCTTTAATTCTTCTCCCTGTCTTGATAGTTGATGAGATTGTATGTCATTACTTTTTTTTGTTTTTCTTTTGTTGTGAAGGTCTTTTTTATTTTATTTTTAAAAAATTTATTTATTAATTTATTTAGGCTGTGTCAGGTCTTAGTTGAAGCACATGGACTTCTTAGTTATGGCATGTGAACTCTTAGTTGCGGCATGCATGCGGGATCTGGTTCCCTGGCCAGGGTGGACCACCAGGGAGGTCCCCGTGAAGGGCTTTTTTAGAAGGAATTTTTGAAGAATCATCTGTGCCCTTACGGAGTTTATTTTCTTAAAAAAAGAAAATTGACGCTTTAGGGAAGAGCCTTCTTCTTATAAAATGTTTTTGAAAAAATAGAGCTTCATTACTCTTACTTAATAGCTCAGTATGTTAAGTTCCTAGCTTAATTAATAGGAATGTTTGAATTTAGCCCAGCAGAGCACCAGTTTAACTGTTGTCCATTTTTACATTACATTTACACTGTTTGGATTATAGGTATCCTTTTTGGAGATAAATGAATATTGCTGAAGTACTAGAAAACTGACTTGACAGGTAACCAGAAACAGGTAGAATGACTAGTGGCTGCTCCTTTTAGTTCGGGCATGAACTCTCTAATTTGCCATAGTCCCTGAGACTACTTGTTGTCTTCTCAGTAAGAAAATTATTGTTACTTTTAAGGAAATTTCTAAACTTTCTCTAATCTTCATCTAATATTAGTTGTGGCACTTGGGAATGGTGGGGACTATGGCAAATTGAAATGATGTCTTGTGTAAACAAGGCACTTGTGGTCAGTTCCAGTTGCAGGGCCCAGGATTTCCAGTTCTGTGTTTCTCAAGAGCAGTGGAAGATCTAGATTCATAAGAATTCTCTTGATTTCTAAATGTTCTTTTATTTATCATTCAGAAAATATTATGTGCTAGGAACCCTCCCAGGACCTTGCAAACATCAATGAACATAACAAAGATTCTGCCCTCCTGGAGTCTATATTTTAGTGGGGGAGCAAAACAAAAATGATAAACATGGGAAGATTTATGTTATGATTTGAAGGTGATGACTTCTATGGAAAAAAATGAGCGGGCTAAGGGGGATTGGTCATGGGTGGGCAGTTGGTAGTGTTAAGTAGGGTGATCAGGGTAAGTCTCATGGACAATTTAGACTTAAAGAAAAACTGGAAGGGAATGAGGACCTTTCCCAAACAGATACCTGGATGAAGAGTATTCAGGGAGAGAGGGAGCATCAGTGCCAAGTCCTAAAGGAAGGGAGGGACATGCCCAGGAACAGGAAGATTAGAGTTGCTGGTGTGGGGTGAACAATGAAGAGGTCATGATACAAAGGGCAAGGGTGCTGGGGGATTACACAGGGCCTTGAGGCCATTGTAGGGACTGTGGCTTTAACTCTGAGTGAAGTGGGCATTCAGTGCAAGGTTTTAAGTAGAGGAGTTATATGCGAACTTTGGCTGCTGCTTTGAGAATATTCTTTTGGGGACAAGGGTAATCTAGGTGAGATGTAATGGTGGCTGGGACCAGGGCCTAAAATGGAGGTGATGAAGAGTGGTCAAGATTCTAGATACATTTTGAAGGTGGAACCACTATGATTTCATGACTGAATGGATGTGGAGTATGAGAAAGAGGGTTTTTTTTTAAAAGAAACTGCCTGGACTGATTCATAGGGCTGTCTTCTGACTTAAGTGTACATTTCCAGTGTGGACACATTTATATCATTAATTTTCTAAACGTTTTGTAGTAATTGTTTAAGTGTTAACTTTTGGTCATTTCTTATTTGTTTGATCACAAACTATTTGTTACCTCCTTGATCAGCTCTCGTTCAGCTTGGTATATGTGCATTAGAGAGTGGCCTTTCCCCAGTAGTAGAATTCCCATCTTTAGCCTATTCAGATACACATTTATGGAGTGGTGGTTATATCCCAGGAACTGCTTTGTGCTAGGGATACAACGAATAAGACAATGTCCTTAACCCTGACCTCAAAGGTTAATTGTTTTTCATAATGTAATATTGGTGTTACACTGCTAGTATGGGCAAAATACCATGAGAAGCGACATGAGGAGGCTTTGAAATTCTGCCTGTCTCGGGAGACAGAATGCCCCTCTAAGATGTATTGCTCTGGGTCATGAAGAGTAGTACCTAGGCTTAAACAGCTAGTTTGGTAATTTTCTTCAGCATGTTAGAAAGGGGAAGAAAAGAGAGAGACCAGTTTACCTGTTAAAGAAGAAAAATTCAGAGTATTTCTTAAAAAATGTTTTAAAGACTTAGAAGTGTAACATTCTAGAATCTTTTGATAAACATACCTTAACTCCTGATAGTCCTCTCACAACAGTACAGCTCACGAATGTATATTAAGAGGACTTTCTGTTAGTGGGACAATGTGAATTGGTATCAATAGTGGCACTTTCCCTGAAAGTCATGGTACATTTCTACTCAAAGCAGCATTTATAACTCAAATTGTCATAGTGTAGTAAGTTTACATATCAATAGAGGGAAGAAATTGTTAGGAAGACATTTGACCCTCAATTTTGTACTTTTAGTACCTTGCAAAGTACTAGATATTTAAAGTATCAGGGAAAGGTAAAATTATTTTCAGTATGCTTTAAGAAATGGCTTAATATGAGTGGCTCATTTTTTTAAGTTTGTGGGTCTTTAGGTGGTGAATGTTTTAGTGTTCTAATCTAGAAAATATATATACATGGAATGCCTCCTTTTTTGACATTGTGGGTAAATGAGACTTTACTACATTTAATAACACTGCTTAATATGTATTTTTAATAACAAAATATTGTGTGTTGCATGCTGCTCCATGCTTTGTATCTAATAGAAGTGTTTTTCTTCTAGGTTCAAAAGATGTTGTGATAAAGGCACAAGTTTTAGCTGGTGGTAGAGGAAAAGGAACATTTGAAAGTGGCCTCAAAGGGGGAGTGAAGATAGTTTTCTCGTAAGTTATGTTTTACACATACAGACACCATTATTAAAGAAAACAATGTATATTTGTAAAAGATGCCCCTTATTACTGAATTGATAAAAATACTGAGATTTAAATATTAGATGAGGTAAGATTTTGGCTGTCATGTGCTTTTATTTTTCTCAGTTGGAGGAGAAAAGAGTTTGAGTTCTTTTTCTTATTTTAGTCCAGAAGAAGCAAAAGCTGTTTCCTCACAGATGATTGGGAAAAAGTTGTTTACCAAGCAAACAGGAGAAAAGGGCAGAATATGCAATCAAGTATTGGTTTGTGAGCGAAGATATCCCAGGAGAGAATACTACTTTGCTATTACAATGGAAAGGTCATTTCAAGTGAGTAATTGTAGACATGATACATTTAGGATGATCTTATTACATTCAAGTTCAAAAGTTGATTATTATTTCTATTTGTATGGGAAGGGTTAAAAAGGTATGGTCCATAATCTATTTGTATATGTCATGGGAACAATATTTTTATGTCATTTTTAAAAACCAACATGATCAATGCCATCAGACTTAATACTATAATATTGTGGTAATAAAAACTGTAGGCAAAACCATGCTGAAATAAAATCCACAGAATTTCCAAATTGTTAATTTGCTAAGAGCAGCTTAAATCATTTCTGATTCACCTTTAGATTCCATAGACTGAGAAAATAATTTCTAGCACAGTAAGATATTCTAACCAAAGAGAAAGTCTCTGGAACCACTAAGAGAATGTGTATCCCTGGCCTCATCTTTTTCTTTTTCAACCTCTTCGTATTTTTGATAGTTTGCGATTTGTTTCACAAGAGGATTTGATACTTGGTAAGTTCAAGGATGGCATTCAATAGGAAACAGTATGCTTCTAAGGAGCATAACCTTATTCTGCTCTGCTCTCTTTATGGAACTTAGAATGCTAGCAGTGAACTTAAGGCATCACATGAAGAGAAAATTCCTTCATAGACCTAGGGCTTGGAAAGGGCATTGACAGTGATTTTATGGTGTAATTATCTGGCTTTTTGAGTGCATTGGTTAACTTTTATGAGCTGAATCTGTGTAGTAACTAGCTTGTCTTTTGAAGCAGGCTGGGTACATATTTGGTAGCCCTAGTCAGGATTTGATGTAGAACATCACTAATTACGTAATTAGTAATGTAACAAAAATTTTAAGGGGTCATGAAAATGTTTTCTTATATAAAACAGCTTTTTTAAAAATAGCTATTTTCCATATTGTGATTTTTTTTTACAGTTCATTAAGTTTTCTTGTAATGTTTGAGTGATATTATAAAATATGTTTTGTAACTTTGAATTTTTATAAGAAAGTATTTTTAAGGTATAACACTAGATGGTAGTAAAAACCCACTCAGAATATAAGATTAAAGAACATTGTTTTGTTTGTAAGTGATGTCTTTACCTCTGTAGGTTTCTTTATGTGATAGAATTTAGTTTTGTAAGTTACTTTAGAAATCCCATGACAATAACCTTATATATTACAAATATTTGCAAAAATTATGTTTTTACAAATTCATTTATTTTCACTACATTTTCTTTTCCTTTTCATTGATGTTATATATCAACATCTATCATTTTGTTAGTTATTAATGTTTTTACTTTCTGTTATAGCCAGGAACAAGGTGTATGTGCCTGGACAGTTTGAGATATGAGTCCTGTAATATTGCACAGAGTAGCTCATCTTGATTAGAATAAATGTAGCAAACTGAATATGTGTTATTAAAGATATGAATGTAACACAGTGAATATATTGTATTAAAGATATGTTAAAGCATTAGGAAAAATGATCATATTTGAATTCATTTTAAGAACTTGAATTTTTGGAGAACTCTGAGTCTTATTAAGGAAAAATGTTTTTATTTCATTTGCACAAGTAATATATAGTTGTAATAATTCATGCTAAAAATTCAGTAGTACTAGTTGAACTATCTGGCCAAAGACATTATAATGTGCTTTGATGCTATCATATTAGGCCAATGTGGAGTTGGTTGGTGTTACTTTTGGGGTAAAAAGAACTATTTTGGGATTCCCTCTGGACAGGTTCCTATTAAACGACAAAAAATAAGTCGGCTATTTAAAAAGAAAAGCCCATTTTGATTGAATTAAAGTCATATGCTTAGGATTTAACTGATCTTTTTTTATTTTAATATGTGGGCTTAAAAAAAAACCTATTTATTTATTTATTTTTGGCTGCGTTGGGTCTTGATTGCTGTGTGCAGGCTTTCTCTAGTTGCAGTGAGCGGGGGCTACTCTTTGTTGCCGTGTGTGGGCTTCTCATTGCGGTGGCTTCTCTTGTTGAAGAGCACGTATGGTACGCGGGCTCAGTAGTTGTGGCGCACGGGCTTAGTTGCTCTGTGGCATGTGGGATCTTCCCGGACCAGGGCTCGAACCCGTGTCCCCTGAATTGGCAGGCAGATTCTTAACAACTGCGCCACCAGGGAAGTCGAGGACTTAACTGATCTTTAAAAATTGCTTTTGTTGCTTATCTGTTTTCAGAAGATGAATCATAAACTCTACTGGTATTCTTTGTATGTATTGCATTAGGAAGCCTGGGCAGATATGTACCATGGGGTTGACATGCCAAAAAAAAAAATCAATTTAAATTCCTATTCTGTGTTTTGGTACTTTTTAAAAATCAGATTTCTTAACATTTTCCCAGTGCCTGCTGGGAACTTCTGGACTGAGACAAATCTGATTTAACAAATCACATTTGCTGCTTTATTTTCCTAGTAAAACATTGCAATCTACTGTAAATGAATGGTACGTTTAACTGTGTCAGTCTTTTACTTTGCTTGGATTAAATATAAAATGTGCCGTGAGAATTCCAAATTTTATTTTCCATACTTTTCTTAAAAAGAGATACTTATTTTAAGTGGCCTCTTTGTCATATGATTTTAAATTCAAATCCATTTTAAGGCAAAACCTTTTGTAAGACCAACAAGAAAAGAGGAATTTAGGTTAAGAAGGTGAAAATAGCATTATTAATTTATTTGAAATTACAGTTCTTTGCTAGAACTTAAATTGTTCTGAAAGCTTATTACTAAGATTTAAAAGTTAAAACCAAATCATTTAAACAGAAGCACCAGTTCATTCAGCAGTCATGATCATATGCAAAACTACAGTCATTGTTTTAACTGATCTCTATTTTATTTACCTATGTAAGCTTTCTTCTGACTAATTGGCTATAAATTTTGGGGTTTCTTTCTAGTTGGTCAGGGAATTAGTACAAAGAGAATTTGTTCACTTTCTTTTATATATTTATTATTTCATATGTATTTTTTTTTAGACTTTTCTCTAACTTATAGCGAACTCTTGGAGATCTAATCATTACTTTAGTGAGAAACGTTTTTCCCCCAGTAGTACTGCCTTTTATGTGGCTCTTCACTTCTCTTATCAGTAGATATGAAAAGAAAAGGACAGTAAAACTAGAATAAAATGTTCAAATACTTTAAAAGTTTGTTGATTCTACCTTTTCAGTTGAATAAAATTGTATTTGGGGGTTATCTGTAGATTCATTTACTTATATTTTACTTCAGTAGCATGACAGTAGATTCATTTATCTATATTTTACTTTAATAGCATGATAGTAGTTGATAGATTCTTCTTAAATCTGAGTTTTTTCCTCTCTCTTTAGATCTCTTTAAAAGCTTATAATTTTGAATTGCCTTTCTAGGGGAAAATGAAGAATACCTTTTCATTTGAAGTTTATAGAGAAAGTAAAAATTAGACTTTAATTTCAAACATTTCCCTTGACTTAAGCTTGCCATTGTTCTCTTCTTTAGTCTCAGAAACGCACAATGAATTCTTCTATTAAATATTTTTTGTGTTTGTTGCCGTGAGCTCTGACACCAAGTAACCAGAATTGAGCCAGACTTCACAGGTTAAGGGCACAGTCCTCCACATGACTGCCCTCACTTCAGACATCAGCCTCAAGTTTGGGGGTCCCCAGGTCACCCTCACTTCTGACGAGCTGGCAACAAGTTTGGGAATTCCTAGTACCCCTCAGGTTTCATAATTTGCTAGAATGACTCACAGAACTTAGGAAAATACTACACTTGTGATTACAGTTTTACTATTGCCAAAGGATACAAATCAGAACCAGCAAAATGGACAGATGATGCATAGGGCAAGGTCTGGGAGAGTCCCAAGCATAAAGTTTCCATTTGCTTCAGGGATGTGTCACCCTCCTGACATATTGATATGTGACAATACACAGAATATTGGCAAACACAAATGCCCACTGAGTTTCTAGTCGAGTTGTTTTTATTTTTTAAATTGTGGTCAAAACATAGAATATGAAATTTACTATCTTTAACAGCTTTTATGTGTACAGTACAATAATGTGAACTTTGTGCATATTGTTGTACAACAGATCAAGGACATTTTCCATCTTGTGAAACTGAAACTCTGTATCCATTGAAAAACACCTTCCCCTTTATCCCTTCCTTCAACTCCTGGCAACCACCATTCTTTCTGTTTGTAAGATTTTGATTATTTTAGATACCTCATATCAGTGGAATCATGCAGTATTTGTCTTTTTGTGATTGGTTTATTTTGCTTATCATAATGTCCTCAAGGTTCATCTATGTTGTAGCATATGTCAAGATTTCTTTACTTTTAAAGGCTGAATAATATTCCACTGTATGTATGTACATTATTTTCTTTATCTTTCATCTGTTGGTGGACATCCAGGTTTCTTCTGCCTCTTGGCTATTATGAATAATGTTGCAGTTAACATGGGCATGGAAGTATCTATTTGAGGTTCTGTTTTCAGTTTTTTTGATATATACCCAGAAGTAGGATTGCTGGATTGTATATTGAAGTTTTTGAGGAACCTCCATACTGTTCTCTACAGTGAGTCCACTATTTTACATTTCTACCAACAGGGTACAAGAGTTCCATTTTCTCCACTTTCTCACAAACACTGTTATTATTATTGACAGAAATTATCCTGATGGGTATGAGGTTATATTGTGGTTTTGATATGCATTTCCCCAATGATTAATAATATTGAGTACCCTTTCACATGCTTGTTGGCCATTTGTATGTTGTTATGGATTGAATGTTTATGTCTCCCCCAGAATTCATATATTGAAGCCCTAACTGCCAATGTCATGGAACTGTGTAACCGGAAGAGTTTTGAGGTGCATGCTAGAAAAAGCTGAGATTGCCATGAAAGGACTTTTAAAGTTGATTCTGGTGAGGACTCAGAAAGAAAAAAGTAGAGATACAGAGAAAGCGTCCATCTTCTTAGAGATTATATAAATAATCATGAACAGAATGTTGGTAGAAGTATGGATGGTAGAGACCATTCTGGTGAGGGCTCAGAAATGAAGAACATGTCTTCAGATGATGCAAAAAAGATGATCCTTGTTGTAAAGTGGCAAAGAATTTGACTGAATTGTATTCATGTTCCAGTGTTTTGTGGAAGGTAGAACTTGGGAGTGATGATATTAAATATTTAGCTGAGGAGATTTTTTAACAGATTTATTAATTTTTAAATTTTTGGCTGCTTTCGGTCTTCGTTGCTGTGCATGGGCTTTCTCTAGTTGCGGCGAGTGGGGGCTACTCTTCATTGCGGTGCACAGGCTTCTCATTGCGGTGGCTCCTCTTGTTGCAGAGCACTGGCTCTAGGGGCGCAGGCTTCAGTAGTTCTGGTGTGCAGGCTCAGTAGTTGTGGCTCGCGGGGTCTGGAGTGTGGGCTTAGTTGTGCCGCGGCACGTGGGATCTTCCCGGACCAGGGCTCGAACCCATATCCCCTACATTGGCAGGTGGATTCTTAACCACTGTGCCACAAGGGAAGTCCCAGCTGAGGAGATTTCTAAGCAAAGTATTGAAGGGGTGGCTTCATTTCTCCTTACTGCTTATAGTAAAACTTGAGAAGAGAGAAATGAATTGAAGAAGGAATTATTAAGCAAAAAGGAATCAGAATTTAAACGTTTGGAAAATTCTCACCCTGCCTATATTGCAAAAAACTAGAAAGCTATTTGGAAGATAATTATGAAGGGTGTGGCTGAAGAACCATTTGATAAGGAGATTAGTATGGGTGTGAACCATGAATTGTGAGAAATAAATGTCTGTTGTTTAAGCCACCCAGTCTGGTATTTTGTTATAGCATCCTAAGCTAAGATGTGTATTTCCTTTGGAGAAATGTCTATTCAAGTCTTTTGCCGATTTTTAAATTGGGTTGTTTCATTTTCTGGTTGAGTTGTAGTTCTTTATATATTCTGAATATTAATCTCACACATACAGTTTGCATATATTTTCTCCCACTCTCTAGGTTGCCTTTTTGTTGATTGTTTCTTCTGCTGTGTAGAAGTTTTTAAGTTTGATATAGTCCCATTTGTATAGTTTGCTTTTGTTGCCTGTGATTTTCTCTTATTCAAGAAATTATTGCCAAATCCCATGTCATGAATCTTTTCCCCTGTGTTTTCTAGGAGTTTTACAGTTTTAGGTCTTACATTTAAGTCTTTCATCCATTTTGAGATAATTTTTGTATATGTATAAGGTAAGGGTCTAACTTCATTATTATGCATGTGGTATCTAGTTTCCCTAATACCATTTGTTGAAGAGCCTGTCCTTTCCCCATTGTGTAGCCTTGGTACCTTTGGAAGACCATTTGACCATATATATGAGGATTTATTTCTGGGTTCTCTATTCTATTCCATTGAGGTCTGTCTTTATTGTCAGAACCATACTGTTTTGATTACTATAGCTTTGTAATATGTTTTGAAATCAGGAAGTAAGAGGCCTCCAGCTTTGTTTTTCTTTCTCAAGATATTTTGGTTATTCAGGGTCCTATGAGATTCCATGTGAATTTTAGGATTTTTTCCCCCTATTTTTGCAAAAAAATGGACAGTGGAAAAAAGATTGTATTGGGGAAAAAATACCATTAGGATTTTAATAGGGATTGCATGGAATCTGTAGATTGCTTTGCGTAGTATTGAACATTCTAATAATATTAAGTCTTCCAATCCATGAACACAGGATGTTTACTTATTTGTGTCTTCTTCAGTTTCATTCAGCGTTGTTTTGTAGTTTTTAGTGTACAAGTCTTTTGTCTCCTTGGTTAAGTTTATTCCTAACTATTTTATTCTTTTTGACTCTATTATATCAATAAATTGGATCATTGTCTTAATTTCCTTTTTAGATTGTTCATTGTCAGTGTATAGGGATGCAAGGCATATTTGTGTGTTGATTTTGTGCTGTAACTTTGCTGAACTCATTTATTCTTAGCCAGTTTTTGGGGGGATTCTTGAGAGTTTTGTATATGCATGATATATCATCTGTGAACAGAGGTAATTTTATTTCTTCCTTTCCTATTTGGGTGCTTTCTGTTTCTTTCTCTTGTCTGGTTGCTCTAGCTAGGACTTCGAATACTATATTGGATAAAATGGTGAGAATGGGCATCCTTGCCTTTTTCCTAATCTTAGAAGGCAAGCTTTTAGTTGTTCACCATTGAATATGATGTTGGTTGTAGGCTTTTCATCTGTGGCCTTTATTATGTTGATGTAGTCCTTCTCTTCCTAGTTTGTTGAGTGTTTTTATGAAAGGGTGTTGAATTTTTTCAAATGCTTTTTCTGCAGCAATTGAGATGGTCATGTGGTTTTTTTGACCTTGATTCTATTAATGTGGTGTGGTACACTGATTGATTTTCCTATGTTGAACCATCCTTGCATTCCAGGAATAAACCCCCTTTGATCATGATATATAATCCTTTTAATGTGTTATTGAATTTGGTAGGCTAGTATTTTGTTAAGAGTTTTTGCATCAATATTCATCAGGGGTATTGGTCAGTAGTTTTCCTGTAGTATCTTTGTCTGATGTTGTAACAGGGTAATGCTAGCCTCATGGAATGAGTTTGGCAGTGTTCCCTCCTCTTCAGTTTTCTTTTTTTTTTTGGAATAGTTTGAGAAAGATTGGTGGAATTCTTCAGTGAAGCCATCTCGTCCTGGGCTTTTCTTTGTCGGGAGGTTTTTGATTACTCATTCAATCTCCTTGTTATAGCTCTGTTCAGATTTTTTATTTCTCCATGGCTCAGTCTTGCTAGATTGTATGTTTCTAGGGATTTATTTCTTCTAGATTACCCAATTTGTTGGTGTTTGATTGTTCATAGTAGTCTCTTATGGTCCTTTTCACTTCTGTGGCATCAGTTGTAATGTCTCCTCTTTCACTACTGATTTTTGTTATTTGAATCTTTTCTATTTTTCTTAGTCTAGCTAATGGTTAGTCAATTTTGTTGATCTTTTTAACAAACCAACTCTTAGTTTTGCTAATTTTTTTCTGTTTTTTAAAAAATTTTCTATTTCATATGTTTCTGCTTTAATCTTTATTATTTCCTTCCTTTTGCTAACATTGGGTTCAGTTTGTTCTTCTTTTTCTACTTCCTTGAGTTGTTAAAAAGAAAGCCATGAGTTGGGTGCTTTCCTCCAACTTTGGTGAGCTGTGTTGGCTTCTGTCTATAGTATTACAAGTTCTCTGGTGCTGTCACAAGCTGCTGAGCTTTATTTTGTTCTCAGTGCCTCTCCCCCACAAGACATTCAGAGTTTGCAGGTTCCCTGTTAGCCCTCCAAGTCAGGTGAGACAGAAACCAGTTCCTTGGACAGACCCCTGAAAAGCAGAAATGCTAGATGCACATTTCACTCTTCTCTTTCCCTCCCAAGGGGGAAGCCCCACATTGGGCTATTTCTCGGATATTGAGCTGTGTTGGCTTGGGGGAGGGGCTCACTTAGATGAAATAAAATGACTTTTCTTGCCCATTTCCTTGCAGTTGAACTTGCTTGGAGTACTGCAACTTCTTAACTGTTTTCTGGTTTTCTCTAATAGGCATTTGGGGTCATATATTGTTGTTGTTAAGTTGGTGTTTCTGTGGGAGAGCAAAATCTGGGGCTTTCTTTTCTACCATCTTGCTGACCCTGATGTCCAGAGTATTTTTGGGTAGTGGCAGTGGGGGTGTGCAGGGGTTATGAAGTAGGAATGATTGACTGAATCATTGCCCACTAAGTTAAACTTAATCTCCAGGCCTCCTTCCCTCTTGGAAGTGTGGGCTGATATCATGTGGCTCAAAGCTCCAACCTTCTAATCACATCATTAGTCTTTCTGACCTGGTCAGTGCCCACCTGAGTCATCTCCTTTGTATTATCTAGGGGTCCATTGTGAGTCACCTCATTAACATAAACTCTCAGATGTAGGGGAGGGTTTAGAAGTTGCCTCCCATGCACTGGGGACAAAGGCCAGCCAAATTCTTTATTACACATGTATATTGAAATCTAGTCAGGCAGTATAAAATTTAAAAGGTACAAAGATGTACAGGGAAATACAAATCTTCCACCCATCCTTGTTCCTCAACCACCCAGTTTTTCTCCTGGAGGGCTGATACTTAAATCTTTTTTTGCCTAAGTAACAGTTAACTCTCTTTAAAAAATAATAAATTCCACCACCACCACCACCACCACCACCACCCTGCCTCCCCCACCCTGGTCCCTTTGGCTATTGCCATATTTTGAGGATTTGAAGGACTGTATTGTTCTCCAAACAGTAATGAATATAATATTATTCCTTTACATTATACCTTGAAATGAATTTGTTACTGAAACACTTAGGTACTGGGATAGAAAAGTGAAATTAGTCTTTTGAGGTTTTTTTTTTTCTGGATTAAGAATAATATATTCACTGTAGAAATTTTTTTTAAAATAGTGACACATAAAATAAAAGTCTTATGATTTAATGTTTTATTTCTTATCTTTTTTCTGCTTGTGTGAATAGTGGGAGGGTGCATATTTAAGCACACTTTATGTTAAAAAAAACACAGTTGAGAATAGAATCGAAGGTTTTGTATCATTTTTTCCTAGATTACACTGCTGAGATCATTTTCCTTTCCAGATGCATTAAATAATCTTTAGTAGCATGGTTTTACCATTTCCTTGTTTTTGCATGTTAAGATTATTTCTGGTTTTGTGCATAAATTAGCAAATCTATTAGATAATTTTACTTTGGTTTTTCTTGATTGATTTTAGAAGACTTAAAAGTTAACTTAATTGTTTGGTATTTATCATCTTACCTTCTTATATTGCTCATGATAATAGCCAGAGCTATTCTTTCAAGGTAGGTAGCTTTCTTTTTTACTGACTTCTAGTAGGGCTAGCGCTTATAAAGTCAGGACCTTTTGTTCGTTAGGCTTTCCCTATTAAATATCAGTAAACTGTTATATGATTTTTTTAATGTTCTTTAAACAATACTTTAATGTCCCTTCAGTTCTTGTGAAAAATGTATAGGTTATATTTCACATATGTATATGATTATATTAAGTTGTTTGGTATACATTTGTATCTGTTTTTAATCTTTTTCCCTCACAGGTGAGCCATTGTCTTCCTCTTCCTTTTCACTTCTTTTCCATTATTTCAATTGAAAACTTAGGGGGGGCATTGTGCAGGTGATGCAAGGATAAATTCTCAAGGGAATTTAAAAATAGTGGGGAGTGATAGATGTATAAGTCTATAGTGTACACAAATAGATTTTAAGATTTTATTGACGGTTCCAAAATAAAATCTAGATATTTTGGCTGTTTCCCCTCCTGCTAGGGTCCTGTATTGATAGGAAGTTCTCAAGGTGGTGTCAACATTGAAGATGTTGCTGCTGAGACTCCTGAGGCCATAGTTAAAGAACCTATTGATATTGTAGAAGGCATCAAAAAGGAACAAGCTGTTCGGGTATGTTGTACTCCGAAACATTTCTAGCTTTTGATTGGATAATTACAACCCTTAAAGAGAATTAACTGTGTAAGTGAAGTGATTGACAAAACTTCTTAAAAAATTTTTTTGAGTGTCAAGGCATGTTAACATGTAGTTTGAAATTGCAACTTTTTAGAAGTATCTAAAGCGTTTTTCTTCATATCCTTCATAAATATTTTACTATGTATCTTTAAAAGATAAGGATTCTTTTAAAATAGCCACTATACCATTCTATCCCTAGTAAAACTAACAATAACTTCTTAATATCATCACTTACCCAGTCATTCAAATTCCCTAATTGTCTCAATTTTTTTTTTTCTTTTACAGTTTGAGTTGGGATCCACATAAGTTCTTTCATTGTGGTTGGTTAATAGGTCTCATAGGTCTTCTTCTAGTTTATAGGTTTCCTTTCCCTCACTTTCTTCATCCATTTTCTTTCATTTTGTTGAAGAACCTGGGTTAATTATACTTTATTGTTTTTCACAGTCTGGATTTCACATCCCCATGGTGGCATTTAACATGTCCTATCCCCCCTTTATTTCCTGTAAGTTGTATGGAATGGTAGGGACACTGTCTCATATATCCCTACGATAGATAAGTGATTTTATTTTTGGGGGGTTTTATGGACGCTTTTAAGAATCTGTTTAAAGCTGTGGACTTTCTCTCAGTGTATGTACACACTCGGTAAATTTTGCCTACAGTTTCACTAGTTTTCTGTACCATCCTTCTTGTGTGCCTCTTCCTCCCATTCGATTCCCACCCCACCCAAAAAAAGCCCCCCAAAAGAAAAACTTAACCATGAAGTTTAGTATTATGGCCTGTGAGAGTTGCTTGTTAATGTTTGTAATACTGCTAATTAAATTGTTTAGCTTATATATAAAAAATGAGTGACCCATCTTAAAAAGAAGTTTGAATATTAAAGTTTGAATGAAATTAACATCTCTTAATAGGAAACTGTCAAAAGAAGCTTATGGTATCGAAGTACAGTAGAGCAGGAACTTTGACTGATACAAAGATTTCCCTGCTAAAGCATGAAGAAAGTCATTTAGGCAAGTGAATGGTATAAATGTTTAAAGGGGACAGAGATTTGATTCATTAGGTAGTTATGTGAGAGTGATGACTAGAGACTTAAATTTAAATGAGAAAGAAAACACTTGGTTTACAAGAATACTTGAAGGAATAATCTACTAAGATTGTACCGTTTTGAGTGATGGGTGAACAGAAATAGTTCCCAGCACAGTGCTAGACAAACTAATTTCATACTGGGCTGATCAGAATTCTTTTGTAATTCTCAGGTGTTTACATTTAAAACAGTAGATTGTAACCTAGTGAAAATCTTTCTAAATGAAATGGTACTTTATTTCTCATCATTCTTTTTTTTCAAATGTTTTAACCCAAAATTACATTTCTTAGTTTGATCATCCACTTTATTTTCATTTGATTATTTGCATTTGTCTTCTTGCAAGAATCACATTCACTTTCAAAGAATTTAATATTTTCTGTTATTGAAAGTCAGATATATTGTAGCCTTAGATAGCAATTGGAAGAGAGGAAAAAACTACTCCATAGGTTTCCTGATCAGCTGCAACAGTTAGGATAAAAAAAGAGACATGTGGCTTCTATACCAGTGGTTCAGAATTGCTTATACAACTTTAAAATATTATGGAGTTTTGGTCCACTATAGAACTTGTGAACCACAACTTCTGGGTTGAGACCTTGGTGTATGCATTTTTAAAAAAGCTCTTCAGGGCTTCCCTGAAGAGCACAGTGGATAAGAATCTGCCTGCCAATGCAGGGGATACAGTTTCGATCCCTGGCCCGGGAAGATCCCACATGCCGCAGAAAAACTAAGCCCACGCGCCTAGAGCCCGTGCTCCGCAACAAGAGAAGCCACCGCAATGAGAAGCCCGTGCACTGCAACGAAGAGTAGCCCCTGCTCGCCACAACTAGAGAAAGCCCATGTGCAGCAACGGAGACCCAACACAGCCAAAAATAAATAAATAAATAAATAAAAATTGAAAGGAAAAAAAAAGCTCTTCATGTATATTTAGGGAGGAATCTCTGCTCAAGACTGTAAACTTTTCTACTAGGTTAGAAGCTTAAGTACCTGTATATCTTTTGAATCTAGCATATATTAGGTGTTCAGTAGATTTTTGAATGAATGGGATAACACTTGTTTGACTGGATGTGTCTTCATTGCTTGGTAGACACTCTTCATAAATTACCTAAAAGGTAAAATAGGGTGAGTTAATATTTTGGCCATTGGACCATTTGGATTATCAGTCTGCCTTTTATATGTAGTTTTAATAAAATATAAGTCTCTATTTTCAGTTTAGGTTGGCCATAAGGCTTAGTGGTAGTATGGAGGCTATGGAATAACACAGGAACAGGAATTGAGGCGAATGACAAGTTATTTGACCTCTCTGAATCTCTTTCTTTTTTTTTTTTTTTTTTTGCGGTACGCGGGCCTCTCACTGTTGTGGTCCCTCCCATTGTGGAGCAAAGGCTCCGGACGCGCAGGCTCAGCGACCATGGCTCACGGGCCCAGGCGCTCTGCTGCATGTGGGATCTTCCCAGACCGGGGCACGAACCCGTGTCCCCTGCATCGGCAGGCAGACTCTCAGCCACTGCGCCACCAGGGAAGCCCTGAATCTCTTTCTTTGTAAAATGGGCATACTACCTGCTTTGTGAGGATTTTGAATAAAAACTTTTGTTTAACCATTTAGTGATAGTAGATGCTATTTTAGTGATTAATGTTTGACCGTAAATGAGTCGTTTATTATTTAAATGATAAACTACAAGGTTTTTTATTTGTAATAATTTAATGTTGATTGGATGTATACAGCATTCCTATAATAAAGAGACAAATTAATTTCAGCTTGCACAGAAGATGGGATTTCCAGCCAATATTGTGGATTCTGCAGCAGAAAACATGATCAAGCTTTACAACCTTTTTCTGAAATATGATGCAACCATGGTAGAAATAAATCCAATGGTAGAGGATTCAGACGGAGCTGGTAAAGTATCTTTTATCAAATATTGATTGTCTGTTTATCCACTTATCATATTCTTCACCGAGGAAGTTGAACTCATAAGGAAGTGAACTCATTTCTATGTAGAAGCTTATTTTATAATGAAAAGAGTGAATGTGAACAAATATTAAAGAGACCCTTTAAAACAAACACCTTAAATATATATTTATGTACACACAGAGGGGTTAAAGCTGCACTGTATGGCAGCTACCAGTCACATGTGGCAGTTAAAATTAATTGAAATAATATAAGATTAAAATATTTCTCAGTTGCACTAGTTACATTTCAAGTGCTCTGTAGCCCCATGTATTGGACAGCTCTGTATTGGACAGCACACATAAAGAACAATTTCATCATTGCAGAAATTTCTGTTGGGCAGTGATGGATTAGAGTATCCACTACAGTAGTGAATAAATAGTTGTAGTTTTGGGGAATTAGCCATTTTAGTCTCCCCAGGTTTCAAACTTTAGAGACACCATGATTGTTATTGTACAAAGTGTGTATTCTGATGCTGGAGTCATTTAATATTAGGGAAGTAAGATTAGCTTGTCACTTTGACAGCTTTTCTTTTACGTATGTTTAAAAGGTAAATCAGGTTTTGAATTATCATGCCTTCCATGTATAGTTTTTCTAAAAATATAAGTTGCTTTATTGTAGCCTAAATTTTTCTTGATATTTTACATTAATTGCTTCTGTTGCTGTAATTTGTTTGATTTTGTTTCAAGTCTCTTTGGACATTTCTAATCTTCTTAAGCATTTGTAGATCTCTTTCACTTTTATACTTCTAATTAGTTATATTCATTATTATAGAAGTCAATTTTTAGCTGGTCATTTATATGGTTGTATAAAGAAAAATGAGTAAATTTTCTTGTGATTGTAGAGGTAGTTTATAAAACTAAAAATAATTAAATTTTTTTAAAGAGTGAGGGCTGATGCACATTTTAAAAATGAAATGTCCAGTGAAGGAGAATTATCTGTATGAAACCGATATTTTTTTTTAAGGGAGGCAGTTCTTACCTATTTATTCTTTTAGATTGGCATTACTTAATCCTTTGTGGGTCAAGGACAAATTTTAAGAAATGCAGTGAAAATTGCATGAAAGCGAGTAACCCTCACCAAGGAGTCTGCACCAGTGTTCCCATGTGTGCATGTGCATATGCCCTGTTTTTCATGCAGTTTAGGGGTTCTCAAACTCCTTGAAGCCTTTGGTCCTGCATTTGGTACTTGGATGTCAAAATTACTAACTCCTATTGCTAGGCAACCTTTAGAATCCTTTTGTCAGGTTTCAAAACCGATCATTCTGGAATTTTTTTTTTTTTTTTTTTTGCTGTACGTGGGCTTCTCACTGTTGTGGCCTCTCCCGTTACGGAGCACAGGCTCCGGACGCACAGGCTCAGTGGCCATGGCTCACGGGCCCAGCCGCTCCGCAGCATGTGGGATCTTCCCGGACCGGGGCATGAACCCGTGTCCCCTGCATCAGCAGGTGGACTCTCAACCACTGCGCCACCAGGGAAGCCCCATACTGGAATTTTATTGGAATTGTATTCATCCTATAAATTGTTGGGGAAAAATTAACATCTTCCTAGTAATCAGTTTTTCCAACTAGAAATACCTATTTTTCCATTTATGTAAGTCTTGATTTATACTTTTTTAAGTAAGACTTATTTTCTTTGGGTAGTATTATATTTCTTTTTAGATTTATTTGTAGAAGTATATTTTTGTTGCTATTTTGATTGGGATCTTTTCTGCCATTGTATTTTCTTACTGTTTATTGCGGTATACAGAGACTGTTGATTTTGTTCTTCATTTGAAGATTTTAATTCTATTGTTGTATTTGTTTTCTAAGTATTCTAAGTATACTTTGGTTTCCTATAGTAAAGTTTATTTAAAAAAATATGTTCCCTCTATTTAACGAAAACATAGCAAATACTATATGCTAGGCACTATTGTAAGAACTTTTCAGATATGGACCCCTATAGCTCATTAAATGTTTATAGCAGTTCTGTGAGGTAGATACTATTACTATCCTTATTTTATAGGTTAGGAAACTGAGTTACCAAGAGGTTAAGTGACTTGCCCAGGGACACATGGCTAGTGGTAGAACTGGGCGGTGAATCTAAACAGTCAACTGCAGAATTTGTGCTCTTACATATGACACAGTTGTATGACAGGGATATTTTGGGTAGAGAGTAGTATATCAGCATTATTGGAGTAGGAAGAGATTAGCAATAAGGTATATCTTTTAGGTTAGGAAGCTGTAGCAGTAGTCCAAGCAGGAGGTAACAAAGGCAGTGGGAATGGAAAGGAGAAGGCTTTATTTTACAGATGAGTTCAAGCTCAGGCTCTGTTAGCAGATCTACATTTCTCACAGTACTTCCTTTATATATTTTGAATGGAGGCTTTAGACCAATGCAGACTATGTAGTTATAAACGTATGCAGATTGATATGTTTTATTTATAAGGTTCATATTGAGTTTCAAAAGTAATATTTTTAAAAATAGAAAATATAGATATTTGTCTCCTTTTGGTACCAAGTTACCATATGACAAGATAGAATATACATTTGGGAAAATTATCATAGTATTCCTTAAAATAGTAGTTTAAGGATATTTTGAATGACTAAATTTGGAGTTATTTCCTTTGTGCACAGTTTTTTTGGAACATATATGCTGCATAGAATGAAGTATACCTCTTAATTTGTACCGGTTTACTTGTTTGAATAATTGTAAGAAGAAAGCTTATAGACTCTAGACTTATTTTCCTAGTAATGCTCTGAAAACATAGGGTAATATAATATACATATATATATATATATTTGAATACAATTGCTTAAATAGCTTATCATACCATTGCCATCATTGGGGTTTCTGAGAGAGCTTCCAGTGATTACTGATCTTCCCTGACAGAGTTCTAACTAAAATGGATCCGACAACTAAATTACACCATTAGACAGACTTAATAAATCTATTCAAATATGAGGCTTTAACAGGGCAGGCCTTTCACGGATAGACTATGCCTTGGGAATAGCAGTTGGAAATGGTTGCTCGCTGTGGGAAGCTTACTCCCAAGAGGAAGAAGGATTGAGCAGAATTATGCATGCCTAGTTTTATAATATCTAGATTAACTAGACAGATAATTTGTGTCCTTTCCTCTGGGAAGAATTAAGTAGAGACAGTGAGAGACATATCTTATACTAAGCGAATGTGAAAGGAAGCATCAGGAGTGGGGAAGATTTGATCCCGCCGCCTCCCCCCCAAACATTCCTTAGTATTTTCTTTACCCACTGAGCTCAACCATCAAGCCTGTGATCTATCAGGGTGGATGTGGAGCTCTTGAGGGAGGAGAGGTTAGCCGTCTGTTTGGGTAATCTTGTTCTGACTTTGAGGCTGCCTTTCCAATCCCAGCCATTGTTCCTTTGGCTATTATATGGGAGCATCTATAGGTAGTTTGGATTTTTACCCCCAGAAATTTCTAAAATGGGTCAAAATAGTACACCAGTATCAGCTTTAAGAAAGTGTTATGCTCAATTCTGAAAATTTATTCTTTTCTGTTTCTGACACCACATTATGTTCAGTCAGGTTGTCTATCGGAATTTCAAAAGTTCATCAGTGAGATTAGATTATGGCATTAAAATACTCTGAAATACTCTAATAGTAGATTACATAAAGACACAGCTGGATTTAAAGTCCAAATGTGATAAAAGTCCAGAGGACCTAGAGAACTGAAGTCCCAAGTCACATTCTCTTATCTGAGTTAGAAGTTCAAAGAAATTAATGTTCTTTCTAATTTTGTAAATATTTTGATTGAATGAGAGGGTATGAATTCTAGATAGTTTTAAAATTCTTTTAGCCATGGCAGTTTGGACTGTCTGTCACAGGAATGGGTAGAGTTTCTTTGTGATCTCAGAAGTTATATTATTTGAATTTCAGATCTCTTATGTGCCTGAATTCTAAAAGTGTACAAAAGGTTAATAATACATATAAGTTTATCACAGCTTTGACCCTCAATTACCAAATTTGGAGAAACCCCTCCCCCCAAACTCAAGCCATTCCCACTGCCAGGGACAGTGATCTCAGGCACAATAATATTCTCAGAACCATGTACTTCGTTTTATCAAGGGTCATGGCAGAAACTCAGTGAAAGCTGAATGAAAGAGAATGGACTGATATTAGTCTCCCCAGGATGCCAGTTGTCTTGATTATCTTACCTATGGACCTGAAATCAGTTGAGAGAAATCTCCAAGTAAGGAATTAATTTTAGCCTGGTGCATTTGTGACTTCTAGGGGGGAAGAAACCCAAAATGTACATTTCTTAAAAGTTTTTCCTCTTTTGAACACTATGAATTGAGTATGGGCTCTGTTTACTGATATTACACATACCCTTGCTGTTAGCAGAATTGTCAGTGGCTGGTTCTACTGACTGTTGCAGAGCTCAGGTCTAGGAAATATGCTTCCTAGGTATTTCACCCCAAGTATGTTTTTATTGGAGAATCACCATCACCTGAGTGAACCTGTCTTTATCTTCTTGAGTCTATATACTTTAGAGGCCTACTAAGGATTAATGCCTTTACTATGTGTTCCTCATTGTTTTTTGAATGGCATGTTAATTTTATTAATTTAATAGATATACGGTTGACTCTTGAACAACACTAATTTGAACCATGAGGGTCCACTTATAAGCAGATTTTTTTTTCAATAAGTATGTACTACAGTAGTACTACATAATCTGTGGTTGGTTGAATCTTTGGATGCAAAACTGCAGGTATGAAGGGCCAACTGTAAAGTTATATGCAGATTTTTTTGCTAACATATCTTGAGCACTTTTTGCATTTACTAAAGCATTCTTCTAAAACACTTATTTTAACATTTGTAAAATTTGTCATATATAGATATGCCACAATTTATAACTATAAATTTATAAATGATTATCAAAATACAAGGGATCTGAAGGATCACAATCCCAGAAACATACATATTGTCATTCACCAGTGATTTCAGATATTGTACTTTTTAGTTCCAAATTTTCAATATGGTTCCTTTCATAGTTTTATTTTCTGCTGAGATTACTTATGTGGTGCTTTATTATGACCATATTTTCCCTTAAATCATTAAACATGTTTAAAATAGCTATTTCACAGTCCTCTGATACTTTAAAATTTGAGTCATCTTGAGTTTGGTTTCTTTTGACTGCTTTGTCTCTTTATTTTTGGTTACATTTTCCTGTTTCTTCACAGATCTAGTAATTTCTAGTTGTATACTAGACATTTTGGGAGACTGAATTCTGTCAGCTTCCTCTGAAAGAATGTTGGTTTTTGTTGTTAATAGTTAATTTGGCTGACTCTAAACTTTGTCTCTTGTTTTGTGCAACAGCTGAAACTGCTCAGTTCTTTTAGCCTCTATCTGTTCAGGAATAAGGAGAAAGTTGTAGTTACATTGGAGCAAGGAAGGGATAGAATACATATTGAAAGCTAAAGTCAGAGAATTAACCTTCATAAGGGCCATTTTGGTAGACTGCTGGAGGTAAAAGCCTGATTAGAGTGGATTTAAGAGAGAATGGCAGGAGAAAAACTTGTACTGGTATAGGGCGTTTTTTAAGCAGGGCTTGGCAGATGTAGTCTCAGTTACTGCTACTTCTCTACTTGTTCTTCTCCTTCTTCCTTTACCCTTTCTTTCTTCTTTCTTCTTCATAACATGTTAAAAATATAAAACCCTTTGTAGGCTCACAGGCCATAAAAAAACCAGCACAGGCTGAATCTGGCCCATAGGCCATAGTTTGCTGACCCCAGGTTTAAAGAGACAACTCTTTCCGTGAGTTATGTTGTATAGAAAGAGGAGAGTAAGGGGGTGGGGGGAGGTAGGGAGTAAAGAGTTTTTTCTTTCTTTTTATTGAGGTGGGGGAAGGAACAGCATTTTTACAAGTTAGTTTGATTTAGCCAATAGAAAAGTGGGATGGGGTGGAATTTACAGTACAAGAAAGACAGAATTAGTGGAACAATCCCTTTGAGTTGAGACCCTGGGCCCAAGCAAAGGAGTTAGCTAGGAGCATGGACAGTTAATTCTTGGTAATTAAAAAGAAAATTAAATGGTTTTGAGGGGTTTTTTTCCCCTTCTTTATCTGTTGCTTAGGATAGGTGTAGAACCAGTAACTTTGATGGGGCAGTTTTAATTTTCACATATTCTTTTTCAAGAAACAGTTTGAATTAATTGTGAAGATAAATTGAAATACTTTCAGTAAGTAACAAAATGTGTTTTTCTTCTGAGGTCAAAAATATTTGATTACTGTATAGTTTATTGTGTCTATCTTGAAATTAACATCACTTTATTTTTTTCCTTCAAAGTGCTATGTATGGATGCAAAGATCAATTTTGATTCTAATTCAGCTTATCGCCAGAAGAAAATCTTTGACCTACAGGACTGGACCCAGGAAGATGAAAGGGACAAAGATGCAGCTAAGGCAGATCTCAACTACATTGGCCTAGATGGAAATATAGGCTGTCTAGGTACCACCTGTTTTTATGTTAAGAGTTGGATTGGCTAAGCTTAATTTATTTTCTTTGTTTGTTGCTTATACAAATCATTTTCCCTTCTTGATAGTAAATGGTGCTGGTTTAGCAATGGCCACGATGGATATAATAAAGCTTCATGGAGGGACTCCAGCCAACTTTCTTGATGTTGGTGGTGGTGCCACAGTCCATCAAGTAACAGAAGCATTTAAACTTATCACTTCAGATAAAAAGGTAGGGGCAGAACTTATGTTTTAGAATTTGAATGGAGAGAAGTAACTTGATTAATTAGTAAATGTGGTCGTTATAGTAGTTGAGCGTTAAAGTTCAAAAGTCCTCAATAGTTTGGAAAAGTTTGCTGAAATCAATAAAATAAAAGTTAGCAAGAAAGAAAGATAAACTTTCTCATTGTGATTTAGAAAACAAGGTGAAGAAATACTGGATGGTATTAGATAATACTATAAACGGTAGTGATTTGGCATGAGAACCCATTACTATAGAAAAAATTTTGGAGCTGTTAGTTAATAAAAAAGCCAGAAATCTGGAAAGTCTGTAAAGCTAAAAAGAAAATAAAAATCATCTTTAATTCTATCCAGACATAGCTTTTGTTACTATTGATTTGATTTATTTTCTTTAAGACTTGTTAATGCTTATATATTTCACACATACACTCATACACATTGCATATGTATCATTCTAGAAACAGCTTTATTAAGATATAATTCATGGGGCTTCCCTGGTGGCGCAGTGGTTAAGAATCTGCCTGCCAATGCAGGGGACACGGGTTCAAGCCCTTATCCGGGAAGATCCCACATGCTGCGGAGCAACCAAGCCCGTGTGCCACAACTACTGAGCCTGCACTCTAGAGCCCGCACGCCACAACTACTGAGCCCGTGTGCCACAACTACTGAAGCCTGTGCACCTAGAGCCCATGCTCTGCAACAAGAGAAGCCACCGCAAGGAGAAGGCTGTGCACCACAAGGAAGAGTAGCCCCCGCTCACCGCAACTAGAGAAAGCCCACACGCAGCAACGAAGACCCAGTGCAGCCAAAAATAAATGAATAAAATAAATAAAAATAAACCAAAAAAACCCCAAAAAACCTGGCTTCCAAAAAAAAAAAAGATATAATTCACATGCCATATATTTCACCCATTCATATATATATCTTTCAATACACACATTTTGAGTCTTTTTTTGCTAACATCTCTTGAGCACTTTTTGTGTAAAGTATTATTCTAAAACACTCATTGTAATGTTTGCATAATCTGTCATATATAGATATGCCATAATTTATAGTTACGAATTTATAAATGATTATCAGAATACAAGAGATGTGAAGCATTGTGATCCAAGAAACAGACATATTATCATTCATCAGGTATTTTTTTAAGGAATATATCTACTGTGTGACCAATGTGGGTTTTTGTTTGTTTTTTTTTTTTTTGCGGTACGCGGGCCTCTCACCGCTGTGGCCCCTCCCGCCGCGGAGCACAGGCTCCAGACGCGCAGGCCCAGCGGCCATGGCCCACAGGCCCAGCCACTCCACGGCATGTGGGATCCTCCCGGACCGGGACACGAACCTGTGTCCCCTGCATCGGCAGGCGGACTCCCAACCACTGCGCCTCCAGGGAAGCCCCAATGTGGGTTTTTTTAAGGCTTATGGAAATAAGATAATGGCCTTCATGTAACTAGTCTTACTGAATTTAGACTGAGAATTTGTCATTGGTAGGGATCAAGATACCTTGAACTGTGTTGAGAATTGAATGAGTTGGGCAAGGGGAAGGAAATGTGCAGAGGCATGGGGTCCAGAGAGGGCCACTGTGTTCATGGATTTGTAAGATGCTTATGCATAAAGATATAGCATTATTGGGATGAATGATAAGGAGCAATGTTGGCAAATTGAGACCCAGGTTGTGAAGATCCCTGTATCTATAGCTAAGGAGTCTTGAATTTAATACTTCTACCCCAGCACATTTACAAATACATATATCAACTCCTTACCTTTTTGTTTTTTTATTTTTAAAAAAGAAGTTAATTCTGCTAGTAAAGGGTGAAATGGGGAATAGGGAGACACTGGCAGGAGATATCAATTTGGTTATTATACCTGCTTGTTGGGAAGGATGAAGAGGTCCATAACAAAGGCAGTGTCAGTAAGAATAAAGCAATGAAACCTACACTGCTGAGATAGAATCCTTAAGTTCATTTTTTTCCTTTTTGGGCGTGGCATGGGGAGGGATTGGTTAGGAGTTCTGGCTGCAGAGAATCATTGGTTGGTGATATCTTTTGTGCTGTCAGAAGCAAAGTAAAGAAATTTGGTATTTTTGAATGAATGTGTTAAGTTTGCCCTGTGGTGATTATACCTGGTAGATAGTTGTAAAGATATTCTTCCTATAATGGTCAGATGTGTATTTGAGAGTCCTCAGTATATTGAGAAAAGCTGAAGTGTTAGGCGTTGGTGATATGACTCATGCAAGTGATTTGAGGAAACCAAGAATGGAACCTGGCTCCTCCCACCCAGTGCTGAAGGATTGAATAAGGAAGGAAGACCCTATAAAAGAGAGAGAGAACAAACTGACAGTGATGGTTGCAGATCAGGAGAGAGTGGTGACATCGAAGGCCAGGGTGAAGAGTTCTGGGAAGTAAGGGAATGGGCAGTAGTGTTAGATGCTGAAAGAGAGGAGAGGGGGACAGAGGCCAGGCTGCAGTGGGTTGAGTTGTGATTGGGAATTGAGGGTGTGGAGCCATACAGGAGAGTTACTCTTTCGGTGGTGGGGTCTGAGGAGGCACAGAAGGATGTAGTGCTCGCAGTTGAGTGGAGGTCGGCTTGAGAAGAGCTGTGCAGTGTATGCGTGTTTGTGTAGAAGACCAAGAAGATGGGTTGTTTCTAGCTGGAGAAGAGATTTGAAGATAAAGAAGAGAGTGAATATAGCTAAAGGAGTGGAGACCTGGAGGAGACACAGTACAGTAATTAGTGATGAGGTTAGTTTTGGAGAGGAGGTTACTCCTTAAGGTATTACTGGAAAAGGAAGATCATATGCTAGAAGTTAGAGAGTTTGAAGTGGGATAGGAGGCTCATGAAGAAGGTTGAAAGGTATGAGTCAAACTATTGCTGATGAATCATTATTATACTGCTCTTCAGGTTATGCTCGTGTTTCACAGGTTTGGTGTTTGGTTTTGTTTTTTCCCACTCTTTTACTTTTCTTGAAGTTGGAATGGATAAACTAATAGGCTGGAAGCATGCATTATTTGAATGGGGACACAGGTAGACTGGGTATGAGAGAGGAGTGGCTATGAGGAAGCTGAGTGTGCCCACGACAGTGTCATTGGTTTGCTCAGCTGTGGCTTCTAGGCTCTATAGTGAAGCATGCCAGATTGGAGGAGAGCTGATAGACTGGTTGATTAGGAAGGGGTTGAGGGACTAGAGACTTTAAAAGATTGGATTTGATAGAGTTAGAGATGAAAGGCGTTAAGTGAAAGGAGAGGAGGTTGAGCAAGAGTGGGATTTAGACATTTGATATTGTAGAGACATTCATTCTGTTCAGGTCAAGGATTTGTCCTTGGTAGTAATCAGTTGATATGGACTGGAGGTAAAAGTGACATGGTAGAGCTCCAGTCACTTTGAGGCTCAAGTGCTAGATGATGCCTGTGGTGCGTACTGTAGCTATCCCACATGCGGCGGGAGGGGGTGAGATGGGACGGTGCCAGAGTCCACTGTGAATTCTGTTCCATTATGAATTCTAGACCTTTATTTCTTTAAGTATAGAAATAATAGTGGTAAAGATAAGGAATGCTTAGTATAACTCAGTGTGTCTCAACTTTTTTCCTGTCATGGCATTCACAGAAAGTAACATTTCAGTGGGGCATGGGAGGTACATGGAGAAGGTTGCTTGTTGTCAGAGGCCACTGGCTCAAGGTGCCAGCCGTCCCAGAACCTTCCTAATTGCTCTAAGGCAGCGGTCCCCAATCTTTTTGGCACCAGGGACCGGTTTCGTGGAAGACAGTTCTTCCACGGACGGGGTGGGGGTGGGGGATGGTTCAGGCGGTAACGCGAGCGATGGGGAGCAGTGGGAAGCGATGGGGAGCGGTGGGGAGCGATGGGGAGCGGTGGGGAGCGGTGGGGAGCAATGGGGAGCAATGGGGAGCGGCAGATGAAGCTTCGCTCCCTCACCTGCCGCTCACCTCTTGCTGTGCGGCCCAGTTCCTAAGAGGCCATGGACCGCTACCGGTCTGTGGCCCAGGGCTTGGGGACCCCTGCTCTAAGGGGTGAGGGGAACAATATCTTGGTGTGTCTATAACCCATTTCTATCTCACTGGTTGCGAAGTTCTAGTGTAGCTGAATAAACTAAGCCTCTTTTTAAAAAACAAATAAGGTTTTTTTCTAAAGGATAGAAGAACAGCGATTCAGACTATCGGTGTGATGATGAAAGAATGCCAACCCAAATAGGCCCTGGGGTTTGGATGTGATGTGTAGCCAGGAGTGTCCATCCATACAGATGTTGAGTAATTTTGAGGGCCTGTTTGTGTGAAGAGTTGGTAGAGTTGATGGGGAAAAATGAAGAGATGATAGTTAATGAGGACTAAATTGGAGATCTTACATATGATGTTGTCTTACAACATGGTCTGGGTTAGTAATGTTGGTAATGACTATGCTTAATAGGAAACAAGAAAATGGAATCAGGAGGTCTTGTTAATATGTGACAGGAGAGAAGAGACTGTGAGCCAGGTGTTGAAATTACCCAAGGAGGGGAAATAAGTTTTGCTAGGTGGTGGACTGCACACACTTCAGTGATGAGAGCTGCATGCAGAGAGTATGGCTGTTTGGTCTGAAAATGTTTCCATGAAGTTAACTTTTATCATAAGGCACAGATACTAGTGTTTTCTTGGGAAGGAAGGAAAAACAGTCATTCCTTTAAAATTTTAATCTAAAACATTTTATTGGCAGGTACTGTCTATTCTGGTCAACATCTTCGGAGGAATCATGCGGTGTGATGTTATTGCACAGGGTATAGTCATGGCAGTAAAGGATTTGGAAATTAAAATACCTATTGTGGTACGGTTACAAGGTAAGTGTAAAAGGATCTTGCAGTTGTTCTGTGAACTCTAATTGCTTAAAAGTTCATAATTCCAAGGGGTTTGGTTCATTTAGTTTTAAATTTAGTTTTAAATAGCTGTATATTTTTTAACATCTTTATTGGAGTATAACTGCTTTACAATGGTGTGTTAGTTTCTGCTCTATCACGAAGTGAATCATCTATACGAATACATATATCCCCATATCCCCTCCTTCTTGCATCTCCCTCCCACCCTCCCTATCCCACCTCTCTAGGTGGTCACAAAGCACCGAGCTGATCTCCCTGTGCTATGTGGCTGCTTCCCACTAGCTATCTTTTATACATTTGGTAATGTATATATGTCCATGCCACCCTCTCACTTTGTCCCAATAGCTGTATTTTTAAAATGAGAGTATAGTAGGGAATTTTTAAAACGTGGGTTAAAAAATTCTAACATTGGAGCAAAATTGTTCATAGTTTTGCTTGCTATAGGTTGATACATTATTTATTTGTTGTACGTATCTTGAATTTTGACTTGTCTGAATTACCATTAATGTGGTACGGCAAAGTATTTCACAAGGTAACTCCAGGTTTTTATAGTATTTGGTTTAGAAGCATTTGTATTAAATGACCAAAGTTAGTTGAAATTTCATATTTGTAAATGTATATTGTGACAAACATTTTAAATGATTTTGTGTAGGTATTTAAAATGTCTATATTTGCATAAATCATTTCCAGGTACACGAGTTGATGATGCTAAGGCACTGATAGCGGACAGTGGACTTAAAATTCTTGCTTGTGATGACTTGGATGAAGCTGCTAAAATGGTAAACAGGTTATGTTGATCTGAGGATAAATTTGCAGTGTATGAAAGATTTATAAACATTTAGATTCTAAAATGAACCAGCTAATATTGCTAATAATGAGTGTTTCAGCTAAACACTGGGAGTATTGAACCCCATATACCTATCACCCATCTTAAACAATTACCAGTTCATGCTCAGTCATGTCTCATCTTATTCTTACCTACTTCCTTCCTTGCCCATGATTATTTTGAAGCAAATCCCAGATATTATATTATTTCATGCTTATCATCATGTATCTGTAAAAGATAAAGGTATTGATGATATAAAGGGATTATTATTACTTGTTTCAGATGGGATAGTGGTATTATGTTTATGTTTTATAAAAAAAGAATTGAGTCAGTGTTGAAATTTCCCTGATTCTCTTAAATATTTTTTGCCTAGGTTCTTTGTTAGAATTAGGATCAAAAGTCTATGCTTGCAGTTGGTTAATATATCACTAAATTTCTTTTTATAGATTCTCCCTTGCCTCTTTTTTTATTCTTAACTTTATTTGTTGAAAAAACCAGGCTGATGGTCTTGTAGTGTTTCCTGTAGTCTGGATTTTAATTATTGTATTCATGGGGTGTCATTTAACATGTTCCTCTGCTCCTGTATTTCCTGTAAACTGGTAGTTCAATCAATAGGTTTGATCATATATGTATTTGATTTTGAGGAGTGGGGAGCAAGAATATTTTATGGTTAATTTTGTGTAATTCCATAAGGAGGTATATAAATGTCAGATAACTTCTCTTTTTGTAATACTAGCAGTCATTGACATTCATAACTTAGATCCAATATTTTATTTATGCAAAGTGGTGATTTTCTAACTCTGTGATTATTTATTATATGGCATACTTATAAAAAGCAAAACTTTCTTGTATCAACTATTTGTTGGCATGAAGTACATTTTTCATAGAAAAAGCAGGGTACTTACTTAATTCTTTGGTTTTATTGATCAGTTTTCAAAATAATGGGTTTGTTCCATTATGGCCTACTAAAGTGACCCAGGCTTTTTTGTTTCTTAGTTTTTGTTTTTAGGTGTGTGTGTTGCATGCACGCATGTATGCACATGCTATTTTGAACTCATGGATTTAAATATATTTGATGTGGTTCAGTCCATTTTAGTTATTTTTATTGATGCGTAGATTATCTCATCTTTGGTCAGTGGGAACCTCTTCAGGTTGACTCCTGAGTCCTTCCTACATGCCCTGTGATATGCTTTCTGATATGATGAGATTTTTCAGGCTCATCTTTACATTTCTTGCTGCAGACCTGGAATCAGCCAGATGGTGTTTAGACAGCACAATTTAAGCTTTAAGGGTGCTTACAACTATTGGGTTGTTCATTGTTTCTAGATATTTTTAAGTGGCAAATCTAGGAAAATATGTATTTTTTAAAGAGATAAATACATGAGTACATAACTTCCAATATTTCCAATGCAAATCCAAGGTACAGTTTTTTTTCTTATCTGATATCTGTTTCTCTTTTTTCCCATTCTGTAGTAACATAAATATTCCTTTGCTTTGTCCCTCAATACAGACATGACAGTTTTAGAATAATAATACCAACAATATGACTGCTGAAAGTAGTTCAAGACTTGTATGTGCAGTTCTTTTTGTCCTTTGAAGTATTTCCCATAATTTGCTGGATTTTAAAATTCATATGAAACGGTTCTCTGTTTTATCCCACCTTTGATGCACGGTTAGCTTCATTGATTTATTTTAAAGGAATTGCTTAAAAATTTTTTTGTTATAATATTTCCAAAGTCAAACTGTAAAACAAGGTATACTTAGAGAATCTAGCCTTTATACCTACTCTTGTTTGTTCCTTCCCCATAGGTAACCAGTTTTTTGGTTTTCTTAGGATTTTTTTGTTCGTCTTTTCACTTTTTAAAAAACAAGCAAATAATGTATGTGTGTATATATAGATGTATGTATACATATATCTCTCCGCTTTCCCACATTATATGATGGTAACATGTATTTTACCTCATTTCTTTTACTTAACACTATATCTTGGGGCACACTCCCTAGTAGATACAGAGATGTTTTTAAATGAGAACTTCTGATTCTTTCCCACCTATGTGTATAGACATTTCACAGAATACTCTTTGGGGCTATATGGTTTAATCAGTAACTAGGCTTTTGAGATTTGCTTTGTTAATGTGATATCTTTTCATAAGAATAATAAAGGTCTTATTTCCTTCTTTAGGACATAATTTGGGAAAAAACTTAGCTAGTAAATAAAATTCAACTGCAGTTTAGAGACAGAGGAATTTACACTCAGTCTCGAGTTTAAATTAAGATTTTGAGCAAGGGAATGAGAAAGTGTTTCAGAAAGCCTGTTTTGACTTTGAGATGTGGAGTCAATTGTTGAAGGGAAGAGTGAAGGACAGTAGGAGTCTGGCTAGTGTAATAAATAGATGTGAGGTGAAGGTAATGGATAGGTTAGAACTTTTCTCTGAAAATATGCTTGTTTGCAATGAGAGCCTGAATTAAGAAAAGCTTTGTGGACATGGAGAGAAAGGAGAAGAATCAATAGGAGCTTGATCAATTAGACCATGAAAAATAAAGTGAACAGTTGATTTTCGTTGTGTCTGTAGTCCTTCTCTACTGAGTAGGAGGTTATGGAAGTCATGACAATATTAATAATATGAATATTAGCAACTGCTACCATTTATAATTTATTGTGCATGCAATGCTAAGCCTTTTTTTTTCTTCACGTATTATCTTATTTAATACAAGTTTGGTGAAATAATCTCCATTTTTATAGATGAGGAAACAGAGGCTAGATAAATTAACTTACTCAGGATCATGTATCGTAAGCATCAGAGTGGGATCTGAACTCAAGGTGTCTAACTTTAAAACCTTCTCTTAACTACCCTGCTGGGGAGGAGAGAAGCTAAATCTGTTGTTTGGTTTTAGATATGTTTAATTTGTATATGTTGTATGGTACCAGCTGGATATTCCCAGACAGATTATAGAGAGAGCATTGGAATTCAGCTTGATAATTGTTAACTTACTGACAGAAAGTAAAATACTAACTCCTAAACCCAAGCTCCTATCCCAACATTGTAAGTTAAGATTATTTACATTTCTTAAAAGATTTATTTATTTATTTATGGCCGCACTGCGAGGCTTGCGGGATTTTAGCTCCCCGACTAGAGATTAAACTGGGGCCCGGCAGTGAAAGCGCCGAGTCCTAACCACTGGACCACTAGGGAATCGCTTTTATTTAGATGTGCTTTACGTTCTGTAGTATCCAGCTAAGACAGTCACTGTTTCTATCTTTAAAGATAAAGGCAGAAGATCTAAATAGACATTTCTCCAAAGAAGACATACAGATGGCCAACAGGCACATGAAAAAATGCTCAACATCACTAATTATTAGAGAAATGCAAATAAAAACTACAGTGAGTTATCACCTCACACTGGACAGAATGGCCAGTCTGTATTTTAGTCTACAAATAACAAATGCTGGAGAGGGTGTGGAGAGAAGGGAACCCTCCTACACTGTTGGTGGGAATGTAAATTGGTGCAGCCACTATGGAGAACAGTATGGAGGTTCCTCAAAAAACTAAAAACAGAACTACCATATGATCCAGCAATCCCACTCCTGGGCAGATATCCGGAGAAAACCATAATTGGAAAAGATACATGCACCCCTATGGTCATAGCAGCGTTATTTACAATAGCCAAGACATGGAAGCAGCCTAAATGTCCATCAACAGATGAGTGGATAAAGAAGATGTAGTGTATATATGCAATTGAATACTACTCAGCCATAAAAAAGAATGAAATAATGCCATTTGCAACAACATGGATGGACCTAGAGATCATCATTCTAAGTGAAGTAAGTCAGAAAGAGAAAGACAAATACCATATGATATCACTTATATGTGGAATCTAAAATATGACACAAATGAACTTATTTACAAAACAGAAACAGACTCACAGACATAGAAAACAAACTTAGGGTTACCAAAGGGGAAAGGGAGTTGGGGAGGGATAAATTAGGAGTTGGGGATTAACAGATATAAACTACTATATATAAAAAAATAACCAACAAGGACCTACTGTATAGCACAGGGAACTCTATTCAATATCTATAAGGGATACAGAATCACTTTGCTGTACACCTGAAACTAGCACAACTTGTAAATCAACTATAATTTTAAAAAAAGGAAAAAAATATAGATAAAATTTAGGCAATGATGAAGAGATATATACATATATCAGATATGTATCTATTTAATACCTTCTGATATTATGTATATGAATTAAATCCAGTGTGGGTTATGGTGTGGGTTGTGAACAGTGTTAGATTTGACTATCCTTCAAGAGTGGCAAATGCTTATAAGACTGTGAAGTGATTTATAACAATGTCAGAATAGCCCAGATATTTTAAATGAAAAAGACTGAACATGCAATTAATTTTACATTGACCAATCGTTCTGATTCTGTGTTTTTATGAAAATAGAGACAAAGCTTGTTTTTTTCCTTTCAGGTTGTAAAGCTCTCTGAGATAGTGACCTTAGCCAAGCAAGCCCAGGTGGATGTGAAATTTCAGTTGCCAATCTGATTTGAGAACCCAGTGGTTGGCTGAAGATGTTAAATGTGTTATAATTGTTAAAAATACTGAGTTCTGTATTATTATTGTTCCTTTTCTCTTTAGTGTGTGAAGATTGTAATTACCGTCTAGGCACAAAAACTTTTAAAAACATTTGGTCTGCATTTAATTCTGTACAGAATGGGCTGTTTGTATAAAGAATGTGTAATGCAGTTATCTAGTTTGTTTTGTTGCAGCTTTCTTTCTCAGTTTTGCAGAATGTCACTTGCAATATGCCAGTTTATTGTTGGGTACAGCATTCTTCATTGATAAGTCTTATGAATGAAATAAATATGAAGACAAAGCTTTATTCTTTAGTGTCAGAAATGTATTATATCTAATAACTTGTTTCATTAGTAGAGCAGTGTATTAAAACAATGTTTATATAAGAAGTGTCTATCTTCAACACCAAATACCTAACTAAATATATCAGTCACTATTTATAAACAGACCTTTCAAACACTCCCCAGAATATTCTTTTAAGTATTTCAGGAAAGTAACTTGTGAATTATTTGAGCATTGTTTTAATCATTACAGAACATTGATATCTGCAAGTCCTCATGATCTTGTGGTATTGAGAAGAACCTGTAGGTTTGTATCATGTAAGGATATATTTACTAAGGACCTTGGCAGACAAAATTAACAATGTCAATTTAAATTAATAAAAAATCTCCCAATGTGATTTGCATTAATGTTTTTTTTTTCTTTCTTAAGTAAACACAGTGAAGGTGATGTGTTTATCATTGCACTAAACACCTCTCAGGAACTGATTTGTAGATCATGTACTGGGGCATGATATTACATATTATAAAGCGATCTACAGATATTTCAGTTGAATTCTACTGTTTATGTGTGTGCCATCTGGTACCTTCTCGAAAAAGTCCACATTGTCTTTTGTGTCCCAATTTGTGTATGTATATGTGTGTGTGTGTGTATGTATATATGTACATGTCCATCTTTTCTTCATTGCATAGAACAGTTGATATTTAACTATTAACAATGTTCAGACCATGTGATAATAACAGTGTAAGTACCATGGAAGGAAATACCAGCCAAGCAGTAGACTATGTATGTAAACATACTGGTGAATTTGAGAACTTACACCTATTTCTTAAAACGTGATCTCTCTCTCTCTCCCTCTCTCCCTCTCTCTCTCTCTCTCTCTCTCTCTCTCTCTCACACACACACACACACACACACACACACACACACCACACACACACACACACACACACACAATGAGAGGCCGCATAGCATAATTGATTATGAGCGCAGAATTTGAAAGTGAATCTGGTTTGAATCTTGGCTCCACTACTTACTAGCTATATAAGTTGGGCAAGTTTCTAAATTTCACTGTACCTCAGTTTCCTCAAGCTCCTTTCTCATCTTCACTAGAATTATTTAGAGGGGAGAGGGAGACAGAGGCAAAGAGAGAGAGGGAGGGAAATTATATAGAGAACACATGAAATATATATATATTGAAACCAACTATATGTATATCATATGATTATATATTGGTCTGTCTTCCCTGCCTATACATTAAAAGACTAAGAGCCATTAAACCATTTAAAATTGTGATAAAGTTATAATTAAAAGTCCAAGTCTTTACCTTTTAATTAAAAAAAAATCGTTCTAAAGAATGCCAGCCAGTGATTAGCTCAGAAGATATTGGCATTTGTATTGGCTGGGTCTAGTCAGGAATTAAAGAAAATGCTTGGTATTTCAGAGAGGATGTAATGCCAGTGTTCTAGTTATCTATTCTTGCATAATACATTATCCCCAAATATAGTGATTTTCAAACAACAAAATTTTAATCTTATCATTTCTATGTGTCAGAAAAATGGAAGCAGTTCAGCTGGGTGGTAGTTCTGGTGATGCAGTTATTTACAAGTTTGAGTACTACTCCCAAGATGGCACCCACACATGGCTGTTAACCTCAGTTGCTCCCAGTGCCCGCCTATCCTCGGGGCTGATTGAGTGTCCTTGTGATAGGGCAGTTGGCTCCCTCCAGAGCAAGTGATCCAAGGGAACAAGAAGGAATCTACAATTCCTTCTGTGTTCTAATCTCAGATACTTGTGTTCTCCTCTCGTTCTCATTTCTGCCAGACTCTATTAGAAATGAATCACTAAGTCCAGGCCCCAAGAAGAGGGGAATTCAGCTCCATTCTTTTTTTTTTTAATATCGTTATTGGAATATAATTGCTTTACAATGGTGTGTTAGTTTCTGCTTTATAACAGGGTGAATCAGCTATAGATATACATATATCCCCATATGTCTTCCCTCATGGGTCTCCCTCCCGTCCACCCTCCCTATCCCACCCCTCTAGGTGGTCACAAAGCACCAAGCTGATCTCCCTGTGCTATGCGGATGCTTCCTGCTAGCTATCGCTTTTACATTTGGTAGTGTATATATGTCCATGCCACTCTCTCACTTTGTCCCAGCTTACCCGTCCCCCTCCCCGTGTCCTCAAGTCCATTCTCTAGTAGATCTGTGTCTTTTTTCCCATCCTGTCTCTAGGTTCTTCATGACCATTTTTCATTTTTTTTTTAGATTCCATATATATGTGTTAGCATACGGTATTTGTTTTTCTCTTTCTGACTTACTTCACTCTGTATGACAGACTCTAGGTCCATCCACCTCACTACAAATAACTCAATTACGTTTCATTTTATGGCTGTGTAATATTCCATTGTATATACGGGCCACATCTTCTTTATCCAATCATCTGTCGATGGACACGTAGGTTGCTTCCATGTCCTAGCTATTGTAGATAGAGCTGCAGTGAACATTGCGGTACATGACTCTTTCAGAATTATGGTTTTCTCAGGGTATATGCCCAGTATATATTTTTAAGCAACCTCCATACTGTTCTCCATAGTGGCTGTATCAATTTACATTCCCAGCAACAGTGCAAGAGGGTTCCCTTTTCTTTACACCCTCTCCAGCATTTATTATTTGTAGATTTTTTGATGATGGCCATTCTGAATAGTGTGAGGTGATACTGTAGATTTGATTTGCATTTCTCTAATGATAGTGATGTTGAGCATCTTTCATGTGTGTGTTGGCAATCTATATCTTCTTTGGAGAAATGTCTCTTTAGGTCTTCTGCCCATTTTTGGATTGGGTTGTTTGTTTTTTTTGATATTGAGCTGCATGAGCTGCTTGTAACTTTTGGAGATTAATCCTTTGTCAGTTGCTTCATTTGAAAATATTATCTCCCATTCTGAGGGTTGTCTTTTCATCTTGTTTATGTTTTCCTTTGCTGTGCAAAAACTTTTAAGTTTCATTAGGTCCCATTCGTTTATTTTTGTTTTTATTTCCATTGCTGTAGGAAGTGGGTCAAAAAGGATCTTGCTGTGATTTATGTCGTGGACTGTTCTGCCTATGTTTTCCTCTAAGCGTTTTATAGTGTCTGGCCTTACATTTAGATCTTTAATCCATTTTGAGTTTATTTCTGTGTATGTTATTAGGGAGTGTTCTAATTTCATTCTTTTAAATGTAGCTGTCCAGTTTTCCCAGCAACATTTATTAAAGAGGCTGTCTTTTCTCCATTGTATATTCTTGCCTCCTTTATCAGAGATAAGGTGACCATATATGCATGGGTTTATCTCTGAGCTTTCTATCCTGTTCCATTGATCAATATTTCTTTTTCTGTGCCAGTACCATACTGTCTTGATTACTGTAGCTTTGTAGTATAGGCTGAAGTCAGGGAGCCTGATTCCTCCAGCTCCGTTTTTCTTTCTCAAGATTGCTTTGGCTATTCGGGGTCTTCTGTGTTTCCATACAAATTGTAAAATTTTTTGTTTTAGTTCTGTGAAAAATGCCATTGGTAATTTGATAGAGATTGCATTGAATCTGTAGATTGGGTAGTATAGTCATTTTCACAATGTTGATTCTTCTAATCCAAGAACATGGTGTATCTCTCCATCTATTTGTGTCACCTTTAATTTCTTTCATCAGTGTCTTATAGTTCTCTGCATACAGGTCTTTTGTCTCCTTAGGTAGGTTTATTCCTAATTATTTTATTCTTTTTCTTGCAGTGGTAAATGGAAGGGTTTCCTTAATTTCTCTTTCACATTATTCATCATTAGTGTATAGGAATGCAAGAGATTTTCTGTGCATTAATGTTGTATTCTGCTACTTTACCAAATTCATTGTTTAGCTCTAGTAGTTTTCTGGTAGCATCTTTAGGATTCTCTATGTATAGTATCATGTCATCTGCAAACAGTGACAGCTTTACTTCTTCTTTTCCGATTTGGATTCCTTTTATTTCTTTTTATTCTCTGACTGCTGTGGCTAAAACTTCCAAAACAGTGTTTAATAATAGTGGTGAGAGTGGGCAACCTTGTCTTGTTCCTGATCTTAGAGGAAATGGTTTCAGTTTTTCACCATTGAGGATGATGTTGGCTGTGGGTTTGTTGTATATGGCCTTTATTATGTTGAGATAAGTTCCCTCTATGCCTACTTTCTGGAGGGTTTTTATCATAAATGGGTGTTGAATTTTGTTGAAAGCTTTTTCTGCATCTATTGAGATCATATGGTTTTTATTCTTCAGTTTGTTAGTATGGTGTATCACATTGATTGTTTTGCGTATATTGAAGAATCCTTGCATTTCTGGGATAAACCCCACTTGATCATGGTGTATGATCCTTTTAATGTGCTGTTGGATTCTGTTTGCTAGTATTTTGTTGAGGATTTTTGCATCTATGTTCATCAGTGATATTGGCCTGTCGTTTTCTTTCTTTGTGACATCTTAGTCTGGTTTTGGCATCAGGGTGACGGTGGCCTCGTAGAATGAGTTTGGGAGTGTTCTTCCCTCTGCTATATTTTGGAAGAGTTTGAGAAGGATGGGTGTTAGCTCTTCTCTAAACGTTTGATAGAATTCACCTGTGAATCCATCTGGTCCTGGGCTTTTGTTTGTTGGAAGTTTTTAAATCACAGTTTCAATTTCAGTGCTTGTGATTGGTCTGTTTATATTTTGTTTCTTCCTGGTTCAGTTTTGGAAGGTTGTACTTTTCTAACAATGTCTCCATTTCTTCCAGGTTGTCCATTTTATTGGCATATAGTTGCTTGTAGTAATCTCTCATGATCCTTTGTATTCCTGCAGTGTCAGTTGTTACTTCTCCTTTTTCATTTCTAGTTCTATTGATTTGAGTCTTCTCCCTTTTTTTCTTGATGAGTCTGGCTAATGGTTTATCAATTTAGTTTATCTTCTCAACGAACCAGCTTTTAGTTTTATTGATCTTTGCAATTGTTTCCTTCATTTCTTTTTCATTTATTTCTGATCTGATCTTTATGATTTCTTTCCTTCTGCTAACTTTGGGGTTTTTTTGTTCTTCTTTCTCTAATTGCTTTAGGTGTAAGGTTAGATTGTTTATTTGAGATGTTTCTTGTTTCTTAAGGTAGGATTGTATTTCTATAAACTTCCCTCTTAGAACTGCTCTTGCTGCATCCCATAGGTTTTTGGTCATCGTGTTTTCATTGTTATTTGTTTCTAGGTATTTTTTGATTTCCTCTTTGATTTCTTCAGTGATCTCTTGGTTATTAAGTAGTGTATTGTTTAGCTTCCATGTGTTTGTAGTTTTTACAGATGTTTTCCTGTAATTGAAGTCTAGTCTCATAGCGCTGTGGTCGGAAAAGATACTTGATACGATTTCAGTTTTCTAAAATGTATCAAGGCTTGATTTGTGACCCAAGATATGATCTATCCTGGAGAATGTTCCATGAGCACTTGAGAAGAAAGTGTATTCTGCTGGTTTTGGATGGAATGTCCTATAAATATCAATTAAGTCAATCTTGTTTAATGTATCATTTAAAGCTTGTGTTTCCTTATTTATTTTCATTTTGCATGATCTGTCCATTGGTGAAAGTGGGGTGTTAAAGTCCCCTACTATGATTGTGTTACTGTCGATTTCCCCTTTTATGGCTGTTAGCATTTGCCTTATGTATTGAGGTGCTCTTATGTTGGGTGCATAAATATTTACAATTGTTATATCTTCCTCTTAGATTGATCCCTTGATCATTATGTAGTGTCCTTCTTTGTCTCTTGTAATAGTCTTCTTTGTTTTAAAGTCTGTTTTGTCTGATATGAGAATTGCTACTCCAGCTTTCTTTTGATTTCCATTTGCATGGAATATCTTCTTCTATCTCCTCACTTTCAGTCTGTATGTGTCCCTATGTCTCAAGTGGGTCTCTTGTAGACAGCATATGTACGGGTCATTTTTTTGTATCCATTCAGCCAGTCTGTGTCTTTTGGTTGGAGTATTTAATACATTTATATTTAAGGTAATTATCGATATGGATGTTCCTGTTACCATTTTCTTAATTGTTTTGGGTTTGTTATTGTAGGTGTTTCCCTTCTCTTGTGTTTCCTGCTAGAGGAGTTCCTTTAGCATTTGTTGTGAAGTTGGTTTGGTGGTGCTGAATTCTCTTAGCTTTTGCTTGTCTGTAAAGTTTTTAATTTCTCCATTGAATCTGAATGAGATCATTGCTGGGTAATCTTTTTTTTTTTTTTTTTTTTTTTTGCGGTACGCGGGCCTCTCACTGTTGTGGTCTTTCCCGTTGTGGAGCACAGGCTCCAGACACACAGGCTCAGCGGCCATGTCTCACGGGCCCAGCCGCTCCGTGACATGTGGGATCTTCCCGGACCGGGGCACGAACCCGTGTCCCCTGCATCGGCAGGCGGACTCTCAACCACTGCGCCACCAGGGAAGCCCAGGTAGAGTAATCTTGGTTGTAGGTTTTTCCGTTTCATCACTTTAAATATGTCCTGCCACTCACTTCTGGCTTGCAGAGTTTCTGCTGAAAAATCAGCTGTTTACCTTATGGGGATTCCCTTGTATGTTATTTGTTGTTTTTTTCCTTGATGCTTGTAATATTTTTTCTCTGTATTTAATTTTTGATAGTTTGATTAATATGTGTCTTGGCGTGTTTCTCCTTGGATTTATCCCATATGGGACTCGACGCTTCCTGGAGGTGATTGACTATTTCCTTTCCCATATTAGGGAAGTTTTCAACTATAATCTCTTCAAGTATTTTCTCAGTCCGTCTTTGCCTCTTCTTCATCTAGGACCCCTATAATTCAAATGTTGGTGCGTTTAATGTTGTCCCAGTGGTCTCTGAGACTGTCAAGTCTTTTCATTGTTGTTTCTTTATTCTGCTCTGTGGTAGATATTTCCACTACTTTAACTTCCAGGTCACTTCTCCATTCCTCTGCCTCAGTTATTCTGCTATTGATTTCTCCTAGAGAATTTTTCATTTCATTTATTGTGTTGTTTATCATTGTTTTTTCTTTAGTTCTTCTAAGTCCTTGTTAAACATTTCTTGTATTTTCTCTGTTCTGTTTCCAAGATTTTTGATCATCTTTACTATCATTCTGAATTCTTTTTCAGGTAGACTGCCTATTTCCTCTTCATATGTTTGATCTTGTGGGTGTTTACCTTGCTCCTTCATCTGTTGTGTGTTTCTCTGTCTTCTCATTTTGCTTAACTTACTGTGTTTGGGGTCTGCTTTGCACAGGCTGCAGGTTCGTAGTTCCTGTTGTATTTGGTGTCTTCCCCCAGTGGCTAAGATTGGTTCAGTGGGTTGTGTAGGCTTCCTGGTGGAGGGGACTAGTGCCTTTGTTCTGGCGGGTGAAGCTGGATCTTGTCTTTCTGGTGGGCAGGACCGCGTCTGGTGGTGTGTTTTGGGGTGTCTATGACCTTACTATGATTTTAGGCAGCCTCTCTGCCAATGGGTGGGGTTGTGTTCCTGTCTTGCTAGTTGTTTGGCCTAGGGCATCCAGCACTGTAGCTTGGTGCTTGTTGAGTGGAGCTGGGTCTTGGCGTTGAGATGGAGATCTCTGGGAGAGTTTCGCTGTTTGATATTACGTGGAGCTGCGAGCTCTCTGGTGGACCAATGTCCTGAACTCAGCTCTCCCACCTCAGAGGCACAGGCCTGATGCCTGGCGGGAGCACCAAGACCTTGTCATCCACACGGCTCAGAATAAAAGGGAGAAAAAATAAAATAAAATAATAATTATTATTAAGAATAAAAAAATTTTTTAAGTAATAAAAAAAAGAAGAGAGCAACCACACCTAAAAACAAATCCACCAATGATAACAAGCACTAAAAAGTATACTAAAAGAAAAAAAATAGAACCCTAGGAAAATGGTAAAAGCAAAGCTATACAGACAGATCACACACAGAAGCATACACATACACGCAAAAAGAGAAAAAGGAAAAAATATATATATATCGTTGCTCCTAAAGTCCACCTCCTCAATTTGGGATGACTCATTGTCTATTCATGTATTCCACAGATGCAGGGTACATCCAGTTGATTGTGGAGCTTTAATCCGCTGCTTCTGAGGCTGCTGGGAGGGATTTCCCTTTCTCTGTTCGCACAGCTCCTGGGGTTCAGCTTTGGATTTGGCCCCGCCTCTGCGTGTAGGTCGCCGGAGGGCATCTGTTCTTCGCTCAGACAGGACGGGGTTAAAGGAGCAGCTGATTCGGGGGCTCTGGCTCACTTAGGCCTGGGGGGAGGGAGGGGTACGGATGCGGGGCGAGCCCGAGGCGGCAGAGGCGGCGTGACGTTGCACCAGCCTGGGGCGCGCTGTGTGTTCTCCCGGGGAAGTTGTCCCTGGATCACGGGATCCTGTCAGTGGCGGGTGCACAGGCTCCCGGGAGGGGAGGTGTGGACAGTGACCTGTGCTTGTACACAGGCTTCTTGGTGGTTGCAGCAGCAGCCTTAGCATCCCATGCCCGTCTCTGGGGTCCGCGCTGATAGCCGCGGCTCGCGCCCGTCTCTGGAGCTCCTTTAAGCGGCGCTCTTAATCCCCTCTCCTCACGCACCAGGAAACAAAGAGGGAAGAAAAAGTCTCTTGCCTCTTCGGCAGCTCGACCTTTTCCCGGACTCCCTCCCGGCTAGCCGTGGCGCACTAGCCCCCTTCAGGCTGTGTTCACGTCGCCAACCCCAGTCCTCTCGCCGCTCTCCGACCGAAGCCCGAGCCTCAGCTCCTAGCCCCGCCCGCCCCGGCAGGTGAGCAGACAAGCCTCTCGGGCTGGTGAGTGCTGGTCGGCACCGATCCTCTGTGCGGGAATCTCGCCGCTTTGCCCTCCGCACCCCTGTTGCTACGCTCTCCTCCGCGGCTCCGAAGCTTCCCCCTCCGCCACCCGCAGTCTCCGCCCGCGAAGGGGCTTCCTAGTGTGTGGGAACCTTTCCTCCTTCACAGCTCCCTCCCACTGGTGCAGGTCCCGTCCCTATTCTTTCGTCTCTATTTATTCTTTTTTCTTTTGCCCTACCCAGGTATGTGGGGAGTTTCTTGCCTTTTGGGAGGTCTGAGGTCTTCTGCCAGCGTTCAGTAGGTGTTCTGTAGGGGTTGTTCCACATGTAGATGTATTTCTGATCTATTTATGGGGAGGAAGGTGATCTCCACGTCTTATTCTTCTGCCATCTTGAAGCTCCTCCCAGCTCCATTCTTGAAGGGGGAAGTATCAGGGCGTTTATTGACATATTTTAGAACCACCACAACTCCTGCTGGCTGCTGAAAGCAAACAGTGCATGATGAGTTCACTCAGAGATTAGTAGCTGCTAGGACTGAGGTAGTAATGAGAATCTAGGAGCTTGGAAGAGTTCTGATGCTCAGACCACTGAGAGGGAGAGGGCCGTGGCTGCTGATGTTCAAACCCTGCTTTAACTGGTGGACCCGGAGCGATTGATAGTATCAGTTACTGCTGAGAAGTCAGGTAACGGGACAAAAACTGTCTAGTGGAATTGAAACAGGCTACAACTAATCTTGGTAAGAATGATTCTAATGTAATGGTGGGGAAGGAAGTCTGTTCTGTGGAGAAGGGAGAGTTGAAACAACTGGCTGGTGGCTACTTATACACCCTTCTACCTCATCCCCCCAAGCACGCATAGAGACACACCTCAGCCATATCGTGGGTTTGGTTCTAGAAGACTGCAATAAAGCAAATATCCAATAAAGGGAGTCACAAACGTTTTGGTTTCCCAGTGCATATAGAAGTTATGCTCATCCTATACTGTCGTCTATTAAGTGTGCAATGGCATTGTATCTAAAAAAACAGCATACATACCTTCGTTAACATGTCTTTATTGCTAAAAAATGCAAACCATCTTCTGAGCCTTCAGTGAGTCATATTAGTGACATCAGAGATCACTGATCACAACAGATCACCATAACAAATCAAATAAAAATGAAGAAGTTTGAAATATTGCAAGAATTCCAAAATGTGACACAGAGACACTAAGTAAGCAAATGCTGTTGGAAAAATGGCACCGGTAGGCAAGGATGCCACAAACTTTCAACTTGTAAAAAACAGCATCTGTGAAGCACAATAAAGTCAAGTGTAGTAAAACGCAGTGTGCCTGTATACCCATGAATATTCTTTATGCCGTCTTGATGCTTCCTTCCCTACAGCTCTACCTGCTTCATGGGGAGAAACCTACTTCAACACCTAAATTCTCTAAGTTACAATTGAGTAGATCCATATAAACGTCTCCAGTTTCTACATAGAATATAACCAACTTTGACTATTACATCAACTTTATAGCTACAGAACCTAGGACAGTAAGCCCAATAGATACTGGTGCTTTGTAGCAGATGGGATTAAAAAACCGACACATGTTAACGGAGAAAACAAGCAAAAACCAAAAAAGAGAAACGACACTCACAACCCCAGCAGGACATTGAAGCTATTTACATTTTAGTGAGTTGTTTCTGCCTGGCAAAGAATTCTCTTTAGAGAAGTTAAAAGATCACGGGTGTAAATGTTAGCAGGCTGTGGGTCAGGTGTGCAGGGCTGTAATTAGAATCATGCTCTTTGGTCATGTTGAAATGTAAAGGGTGAGAAAAACCTGTGGAAAAATCAATTTTCAGATTTATGTAATTTATCGTGTGGTGATAACCTGAAATGAGATTTAGAGGTTTGCAATCTAAAATGAAAGATAAGAGGTTGGTAAATCAATTTTTGTTTAAAGTTTGATTTAAAATGAAGCGGTGAAGGGATAAAATAATAATGATGTGAAAGTTGGTGTCTAAGCGACAGCCTGGTGAGGAGAAAACTGAGCAATGAAGGCCTGTCTGTGATGATGCAGAAGAGACTGGAGATAGAGCTGACTGTCCTTGAGCGCCAGGATTTGACCTACTGTCTGAATGTTCTCGGATCGAGGCTTTGGCAGTCTTTGTTCTTTTCAAAAAGCCGGCTTTGTCAGCATCTTTTTCTGCTCTGAAGAAATTGAAGGGCTTTGTTATTCATAACTTTGCCTCATAAGGAGGTAAGATCGTGGACAACGTTTTGTTTCTTCACACATAACCAGCTTCTTTCCATTTCTCGTTTCTTTCAATTGTGTGTGTACTTTGCTGTTTTCCTGTGTATTGCCTCCCCTTCAGCTTTAGTCAGGGGGAGCCAGCGCCACTTGTCTTCCTTCCCTTGACAATCCCACTGATGGTGCAGTCAGCAGCGAACTCTACTCAGTAAGCAGCCATCCTGGAAAAATGAGACTGGAAGGGCCTACCTTGCCAGGGTCAGGTCGGTCAGATTCCTGTGGGAGTTGGATGTGTCCTCCACGGTCACTTCCACTGTTTGTCATTCCATCATTATTGTTCATTCCTTTCATTTAGCCTTTAGGTTCCCCACCGGAAGAACAAGTATGTGAGGACTCCTGGACTTCACCTTGCCCTGTCTGTGGTTGGCAGAATAACGCCCCCTTCACAGATGTCCACACCCTGTGGTTCCTATCCCTGCACCCTGTGCCTGTGTTACATTACGTGGCAAAGGACTTTGTAGGTGTGATTAAGGCTGTGGCCCTTAAAATAGGAAGGTTATCCTGGATTATCCCTGTAGGCCAATTTTTAGTCTGTTTGGGCTTCTATAACAAAATACCATAGACTGGGTGGTTTATAAACAACAGAAATGTGTCTCTCACAGCTCTGGAGGCTGGGAAGTCTAAGATCAAGATATTGGTAGATTCATTGTCTGGCGAGAGCCCGCTTCCTGGTTCATAGATGACGCCTTCTCACTGTGTCCTCACGTGGTAGAAAGGGTGAGGAAGCTCTCTGGGGTCCCTTTTATAAGAGCACTAATTCCGTTCATGGGGGCTCCCCACTCATAATCTGAGCACCTCCCAAAGGCCCCACTTCCTAATACTATCGCACTGGGCGTTAAGTTTCAACATGAATTTTGGGGGACACAGATAGTCTGTAGCAAGGCCCAGTCTAAATCACACGAGCCCTTACAAGCAGAATACAGTCGCCAGCGGGAAGCAAGAGCGATGCGGCTGAAGGGGAAGTTGAGAGATTCCAAGCATGAGAATTCAGTGCATCATTGCTGCTTCTGACAAGCAGGATCCACGTGCAAGGACCAGAGAGAGGCCTTTAGCTGAAGATGGCCCTCAGCTGACAGCCAGCAAGGGAAGGGCGACCTCAGTCCCACAGCTGAAAGGAATTGGATTTTGCTAACAGTTGGAATACATTCAGTAGTGGATTCTTCCCAGAGCCTCCTGATGAAAGTGTAGCTGGCTGACACCTTGATTTTGGTTTTGTGAGACTGAGCAGAGAAACCAGACAAGCCCACCAGGACTTCTGACCCACAGAAGCGGGAGATAATAAATTTGTGTTGTTTTAAGATGCTAAAATTGGTGGTAACTTGTTACGACAGCAATGGGAAACTTAATATGCTCACATCTCCATACTGCTGGAAATTAGTTTCACCCCTGAAACTGAGGTGAAGGGGCTTTCTTTAAAAGTTAGCAATTTAAACATTTCTCATCTGTCATGGACTGATTCTTTTATAACACACAATAAAAACTACTCCTAAAGAAATAAAAATTTAAAAAGCATACAAATGATAAACCCAGATTCTTTTATTTAGTTTGGATTCAACAGCATAAAATTGCTCTTTCAAATTGCTATGAGAGTTTCTAATTACTCTTAACTATCTTCTTATGTCTTCGAGATTTGCGAACTGTCCGTGGATCAGCATCAGTTCACACATATCACATTTGGAGTAGGACCAAGGAAGACTCTGTCACACCGATCTGTGAGGATGTAAACACACGAATTGGAAGTAGGATGTAAACGAACATCTAGGGTTGAGAGGCTCACCGTTGAATAGTCTCTAGTGAACATTATGGTACTTGCAGCTTTGTAAATCTCTGAAGCAATTACCATTCATCAAAAAAGCCACGTGACTTCTGTGTGCTCTAGAGTCTACTTGACTCTGATATAGAAATCGATCAGTTTAGTGAATTAGAGGGAGATGCAGTGAAAGCCAGGGGTGGCCTGAGTTTCATGTCTGGTTTGTATTATGCTAACTGAATACTAACATTATCAATGTCTTTGGTAGGAGTTATCTGACCACCAGTTGAGATCTTGCATGTTCAGGCAACATGTTCCAGGGTAATGGGATGGACATTTCATAAGAAGGAAACTAGAGACAAACCTTGAATAGTGTGTGATTATTCCTCTGATGAGTTCCAAATACAGAAAGCATATTTTTATTCTGGTTTTGATATATGTGTTTGATGAAACTAGCATCGTCTTACAAAAAGAGACCTTTGTTTTAGTGAGAATGATATACACTCATTGTAAAAACAAAACCCCCCAACAATACAGAAAGTGCAAGACAAGTAAAAATCAACTGCAATGCCAGATCCCAGAGATAACTTGTTAACAGTTTGGTAAACATACTTCTGGTCTTCTCTACATATGAACATATGTGCACAGACATACGAATATACTTTTACACAAATGGGATCAAATTATATATAATGTTTTACAATTTGCTTTTCTTCAGTAAACACTTAGGTAACTTTCCATGGTGTCCGATATAGGTCTGCATCTTTTTCAATGGCCACACACACACAAGAGAATGCATGTACTATCATCTTACACAACCCAGTCTTGCATTATTGACATTTAGTTTCTACATTTTTAGCATTATAAATAACAGAGGTGAATGCCCTGGTGCCTATGTTTATCACGTGGTTAATTTCTCCTTCAGGTAAAAACCTGTAGGTGGAATAGCTGTGTCGAATCATAACTGTATGTAATATTTTCATGGCAGTTGCTGAGCTGCTTTGCAGAAAATCTGTACTGGTTACTCTCCCATTTGCAGTGCATAATGGTTTTTCCAAACCTTTGGCAACAGCGCGTCACTAATTCCAAATGGGCAAAAACCATGTTCTTCCTGTTGAATGTTGACTAGGCTTTCGTCTGTTTACTCGTCCTTTGTGGAGGAGTGTATGTGTATGACTTCCATTCCATGCTCTTTGACTATTTCCCCAATGACTGTTTATTCTTTGATATTTAAGAACTTTTTGCGTATTTGAGATTAACCATTTGTTATACTACATATGTTTTATCATTTGTAGTTTTTTATCGTGCTGAGAGCACCTAACGGGAAATCTACCCTCTCAACCAATTTTTAAGTGCACCTTATTGTTAGCTGTAGGCACAGTGCTGTTCAGCAGATCTCTAGAACTTGTGCATCTTGTATAACTGAAGCTTTATACCCATTGAATAGCAGCTCCTCATTTCCCCCTTCCCCGGCCCCTGGAAAACCACCATTCTACTCTGTTTCTGTGAGTTTGACTATTTTAGATACCTCATATAAGTGGAATCATATAGTATTTTTCTCATATGTAATTTTTTAATATAATCAAAGGTACAGTCTTTGTGGTTTCTGGTTTCTGGTGACATATTTTGAAAGGCTTAATTTATTTTGGCATATGGTCTGAACTTGAGTTATGAATGCATATATTTATTCCCCCTAAATGGCTGGCCAACTTCACAAACACAATTTGCTTACTCTTTCATCCATTTCCCACCAATTTTAGAATACCATCTTTATTATATACCAACTTCCTGTGTGTTCTTGGGTGTACATGAAACTAGCATTTACAGACACCCTCTTTATTTAACTTTTACTTGCGGTTGGAGAATGTTGAAACCATGGCACAAGTTATCACAGGCGAAGGAGTTTCCCCTTCAGTCATTTAGCTATCAAAGTCATCACTGTTTATTTGTGAAAAATTTAACTTTCCTCTTTCTGATGATTCAGATTCTACTAGAGGAAAAACAAGCTGTAATATTTGACACCAGATGTATAAGCCTGTGCGGGCAGATAAGGAAGAAATGGAAATACTGGTTTGAGTGATGATTTACTTTGTGTCTCGTGCACCAAGACTCTTGTGAAGGGGGAAGGCACAGATCTGAATCTTTCTATCTAATCCTTTTCTTACTGTTGGAGGTCCTCCAGAGGACCAGGTAAGGAACCGTATCTGACACCTTAGGCAAACCCAGCATTCCTGACACTTGGTGTCCGGTATGATTCCTTTCTGTGGTGCTTCCGCCTGTGGTTTAGATTCTGCCCTTTGATACCTGTTCTGTACTTGACTGTGGACTGAGACCAGCTGCTTAGCTGAGCATTAATGCCACAACAGGCAAAGGTTACTTTTTGCGATACAGCACTTGGCCTAGTGCCCATCTTACAGAGGTATCATTGTTGATAAGACCGTGTAGTGAGTGGGATTATAAAAATCGACATCCCGGTTTACCTTGTCACTGCAATGCCAAATAACTTCTAGTAGTGCACTCAGCTTGCTTACTTGAGCAGGGCTTGGCAAGACAGTTATTTAGGGGACTTGTGAGTAAAATGCTATTTGAAATAAGTCCATCGTTTTGAAATTTCCTCAGTGAGAAAAAGGCCAGTTGAATTTCAGGCTGGTTCTAAGGTGAGGAAGTTTCATTAAAAAAAAAAAAAAAACAGGGACTTCCCTGGTGGTCCAGTGGGTAAGACTCCAAGCTCCCAATGCAGGGGGACTGGGTTCGATCCCTGGTCGGGGAACTAGGTCCTGCCTGCCGCAACTAAGACCTGGCACAGCCAAAGTAAATAAATAAATATATAAAAAAAATCAAAACCAAAGAAACCATTGTTTCTCACTTCAGTGTAATCAAATATCCAGTATCTTACTGAGAAATGGGCTATCCAGTGCCAAGAATCCTTTGAGGTTAATGGCAGTTAAACATGGGCCAGGAAATCATCATACATTTGGTTTGTTTAAACAATAAATGGTAGACAGACTGTAGGGCAAGGCCTCTTTATAGATTAAGCAGTATTTGCATCAGTTGATCAGCTACACTGTACTCACATAGTTTCTGAGATACGTGTGGCAGGGACACAAACTTCTTTGATGCCCACTTTTGGCTTTTATTTTTGTTTCCTTTGCAGCTGTAAAACTGTGTAATAAGATCTATTCTGCAGTCTCGGCTGACCTAGTCCAGTGGTTCTGGATTTTAGTGTACATAAAAAAATCTTTCAGATGCCTGTTAAGCATGCAGCTTCCTAGTTCCCATGCCTAGAGATTCTAATTCAGTTGACCCGGCAACGTGTATGTTTATTAAACCCCTTAGGTAATTCTAATGTAGGTGGTCCTTTGCAAAACACTGGATTGGGGCAGAGGGTAGGAGAAAATGAGTTGATACTGATTTACGCCCCTACTAAGTACCAGACTCGGTCATGCCAGGATACCCCATTTCAGTGGTTCCCTCCCAAACCTCAAGTACTGTGTCTACCTTCTAGAAATGATATTTTTTTTGTGTTAGAACCCCTACCTAGGGAATTGTTTCTTTGGTTTTAAGCTTCTTATTGTCCTTTAGCCCCAGGAGGAGATGCCATTTTATGCCTTACAACAATGCCATTCTCTGAAGCTATTTATTACTGATTTGCAACCAGGCAAGGATCTTCTGCCAAGATGTACATCAGTTACATCGCTAAGCACACTATTTAGTTCAGCTGATATGTATTTTTGTCTTGGTAGTAAGATTTTTCCAATGAAGGAAGCTTCAGTGTTTTCATTTATGTTCTGACGTAAGTTCTTACCTTGTTGCATAGACTGGTAACAGATTCAGGGACCAGCTTACAGACATTCAAGCTTTCTGAGGGCAAAAATAGAACAGCTTTGAGTGGAGGGTTGGAGAAGAGTCTGAGTGGGAGAGTTCCAGAGAGACAGCACTAGAGCCAGGCTCAGGAGTGCTGGCTTTTATTATAGTTGCCAAACTCATGCCCATAATTTTTTTTTTTTTTTCGGTATGCGGGCCTCTCACTGTTGTGGCCTCTCTCGTTGCGGAGCACAGGCTCCGGACGCACAGGCTCAGCGGCCATGGCTCACGGGCCCAGCCGCTCCGCGGCATGTGGGATCTTCCCGGACCGGGGCACGAACCCGTGTCCCCTGCATCGGCAGGTGGACTCTCAACCACCGCGCCACCAGGGAAGCCCATGCCCATAATTTGACTTGATTTATTTTCTCTGCCCAGCCTGTCCTCCAGCAGAAGTGGCAATGAGAAGAGAAACCCAATTAATTTCCCGGAGAAGAGGACTAATTTAGTTCATCTGTAGCCCCCGGATTGACTGTGAAATCGGCTTGCAGATAGAAGTTGTAGACTAGTAAAACATTTCCCTCAAAGAACTTGAAACAGTCTTGGTTGGGACTCTTATGAGAACTTCTGAACATCAATTAAGAAGAAATATCCTTGATAGTACTATTGCATCTTTGCATGGTCAGGTCACTGTGACCTGAACCTGGCCTTTTGACTTAAATGTCATGTTTTTTCAAACGATATTTCCACACACTTCCTCTATACCTTGCTGGTTTTAAAGTGAAAGTGATGTTAGAATATTCTGTCATTTGATGGTAGAATATTCTGTCATTTATATTCTGACAGTAGTTGCTGGAAGATCTCAATTCAGCAAGATTCCCTTTCTGAATAGGAGGAGAACTCACACAGGGGCTGTTCCTGCTGGGGCTCCCCTATTCCTCACGAGCTTCGTGCTGTTTCAGTTCTTCCTCTTCCCCTCTTCCCTTTTGGTTGCCCACCTGTCCTCTCTATTCTTTAGTTTTCTTTTTGCTCTTTCCTTCTGCTAATGCACAGGCTTTCATCTCCCAGACTGGAAAGGTTGACGACCTCAGAGCTAGAGCATTTTCTGTCATCGGCAGGAGTAGGGGTCAGACTCAACCCTGAATCTGCAATCTCTGGGGTGCAAAGATAAATATACTCCTAAAGTCATCAAATCAAAATGTATTTGGAGTAGATTTTATGCCCTAAGTTAGGAGACAGTGAGAAAAACTCGCCCAAAGGAAAATAAGCTGCTTGGCAAACTATAGCAAAGCTGGAGTGAGCATTAGTTAAGAACACAGATAGCAAATGTATAAGGGGGCGGTGCTTTTATAATCACGTTCCAAAAAAGCTGTTAACGCTGCGTAGGGGTAGGAAGAACACCAGACCTTGTGTGAAGAAACGAGACATGAACTCCTCAGATGTGGCAAAATCAAATGAACATCTCCCTCCTGAATTTGTAAGGATAAGACATCTCTTCTTGTGTCTGGCTAAAAGTAACTCAAGTAGCTCACTGCTGCTGTGTCTTTAATCAGCAAAGAACACAAGTTTGGGCAGTAAATAACTTACGGGGAATATGATTTGTGCTTAAAATTGACTTTAATGTTCCTACAAGCTGTCACCTTAGGTCAACACAGCTCAGTATATTACTTTTACCATTTCTAGACAAGACAGTGCTATAATTAAGCACCCAATAATTAGCTGCTTTTTCTCACATGAAAATCTCAGTCACCCTGAGAGATGGCACTAGAGGTTGATTTTCCACGAGTCAAACCAGCCAGTTCATTATCAGATAAAATCCCTTCCTTATTTTCTACCGTGACACCTACGATTCACCAAAGGAAATTTCTGAGAAGGATTGTTCCTTTTCCTGAGAGGCAGAGCTACTTCCTTCCACCCACCAAATTTCATATTTCCTATTTATTTATACTCTTCTTTCCGCAAAAACTCTTCGGTGGCTTACAACAAAAGACATGGAATTCAGCTGAGTTGAACGAACATTTGTCAATTGCTAGACTCTTTAGTAAGTACTGGGGATACAAATGTGACTAACGTCTCTGTCATTTTAGGGGCTTTAAGGGGAAAATTTACTACATTTGCTAGAATGTAGTTTCCACTGTGATAAGGGTGTGCTCAGGGCGATGAAGGGGAAGAGATGGTGCAGAGAGAGAGGGGGCAGTACTTCACCACCCTGGGGAGATCAGGGAAGGTTTGGGCAGCCAGGTCTTCAAGGAGGAGTGGGATGGGGACAGGTAGGGCAAGGGCATTCCTGGTGAAGGAGCGGCCTGAGCACCTGCGCAGAGGTGAGGCAGGCAGCTCTAGTGCCGGCACCACACGCACGGTGACATTAGTTAGCTTGGGAATAGAAAATCACAGTCCAGGCAAGGAGGTGCAGCACCTATGTGAAGCATGAAGGTAACTGTGTTTCTCAACTGGTCTCTGAGCTTCCTGGCAGCCTGCAAGGCCCAGGGTTCAAAGGACCTTATTAATGGCTTTTTTTTTTTTTTTTTTTTTTGCGGTACGTGGGCCTCTCACTGTTGTGGCCTCTCCCATTGCAGAGCACATGCTCCGGACGCTCAGGCTCAGCGGCCATGGCTCATGGGCCCAGCCGCTCCGTGGCATGTGGGATCTTCCCGGACCGGGGCACGAACCCGTGTCCCCTGTGTTGGAAGGCGGACTCTCAACCACTGTGCCACCAGGGAAGCCCCTCTTTTTTTTTTTTTAATTGAGTATAGTTGATTTAAAATATTATATTAGTTTCAGGTGTACAGCATAGTGATTCAATATTTTTATAGATTTTACTCCACTTAAAGTTACTACAAAATAATGGCTATATTCCCTGTGTTGTACAATATATCCTTGTTACTTATCTATTTTATACACAGTAGTTTGTTCCTCTAATTACTCTACCCCTGTCTTGCCCCTCCTCCCTTCCTTCTCCCCACTGGTAACCACTAGGACTCACAGATATAGAAAACAAACTAGTGCATATGAATGGTTCTTTTCGTGTTTTAAATTAATTAATTTATTTATTTTTGGCTGCGTTGGGTCTTTGTTGCTGTGCGCGGGCTTTCTCTAGTTGCGGCAAGCGGGGGCTACTCTTCATTGCGGTGCACGGGCTTCTCATTGCGGTGGCTTCTCTTGTTGTGGAGCATGGGCTCTAGGCGTGCAGGCTTCAGAAGGTGGAGCACGTGGGCTCAGTAGTTGTGGCTCGCAGGCTCAGTAGTTGTGGCGCATGGGCTTCGTTGCTTCGCGGCATGTGGGATCTTCCCGGACCAGGGCTCGAAGCTGTGTCCCCTGCATTGGCAGGTGGATTCTTAACCACTGCACCACCAGGGAAGTCCCATGAATGGTTCCTGAATGCCAGCACAATTGAAAGTCCCTTCTACTTCACACTTATGAAGGCTAATTTAAATTTGTTTTGTAGCCACTTGATGTGGGATCTGGGATCATTCTCATTGCCCTTGAGTCTCACCTCGCCTTTTAAATGTGCTTCAGATTTACTTGGTCTCATGTGGCATAGATGTATAGTGACCTATGAAAAGCACTAGAGGCCCAACAAACTGTTCAAGCTGACAATAGAAAGGAATCATGTCACGGACGGAAGCTGTTTTTGAATCTGAATCAATATTCGAATGTCCTTCCTTCCACAATGAGAATCATGTATTTCAACAATATCAATATATTCACTCTTTTTCTTAGTCTAATACTGCATCCAAGGTAGTTTCAGAATTGTTTTGCCCATCCCACGGCCATAAGCCAAGCTACTAAAAAGAGTTTGGCTTTGTTTGCACTCCTTTCCCTTACTCCCTATCCTACCTGTCCCAGGTGGGGGGAATATAGTCAAACACTTTGCTGTACTGTGTTCATAAGTTACCCGGATTGGTTCTTTTCATTTTTTACTTTCAGTGTGATTAAACTATTCATCCATACGATTAGGTTCATTTGTTTCAGTTTGCTTTCAATTTTGGGGTTTTTTCCTTCCCATTCTTACTGATTCCACTTTATCTTTTGGGACAAGTAAGAGATCAGTTGATGCTTTCAAAAGTGAAAGCTACACAAAAAGACAAATACAGAAGCACCATTATTTCCCATTGCTCTCCCCCCCCCCCCCCGTAGGTAACCAGTTTCATTGTTTACTGGTTTATTAGTTCTTGGGGTTTTTTTGAATAATAATAAGAAAATCTGTGCATTTCTTTTCTTATTTAAAAAAATTTACACAAATCGTGGCATGCTATATATGCTCTTTTTGCAACTTGCTTAAAATTTTCTTTTTAACTTAATACCTCCTGGAAACTGCTTTACTTCAGTTCATAGGCATCTTCCTCTTTCTTCTTTATGTGGTACTCACTTGGATGTACATACCATAATGTATGCAACCAATTCCCTTGGTCTGGACATTTAGGAAGTTTCCAGTATTTTGCAGGTACAAGTAATGCTGTAATGAATAACCGTGTGCATGTATATGTTGGTGTTATTGGACGTGTATCTTTAGGATACATTCCCACAAATGGGATTACTGGTTTGATGTAGTTTTAAAATTTTTATTTATATTTATTTTTTTTTAAAGATTTTTTTTTCATGTGGGCCATTTTTAAAGTCTTTATCAAATTTGTTGCAATATTGCTTCTGTTTTATGTTTTTTGGTTTTTTTGGCCACGAGGCATATGGGATCTTAGCTCCCCAACTAGAGGTTGAACCCACACCCCCTGCATTGGAAGGTGAAGTCTTAACCACTGGACTGCCAGGGAAGTCCCAATGTAGTTTTTTAGATATTGCCAAATTCCCCTCCATGGGTACTATTCCACTTTTCTTTCCCCTCAACAATGTATGGAAGTGCCTGTTTTCCCCACAATCTTGTCCAGAGAGGGCATTGCAACTTCTTGATTTTTTTTTTTTTTTTGCCAATCTTATAAGTGATAAATGCTATCTCAGTAAAGTTTTAAAGTTTTGCATTTCACTTATTATGAGTGAAGTTAAACATCTTTTCATTTATTGAAAGCCCATTTTAAAATCCTTTTATGAATTGTCTGTTCATGTCTTTTGCCCATTTTACTTATAATTTTCCCTCAATTTAAAAAGTTAAAAAAATAGATTGGGGATATTAGCTTTGGTATATGTCGCAGGTATTTACTACCAGTCTGTCCTTTGTCTTTTGACTTTGCTTAAAGTATTTTTTTTTAACATCTTTATTGGAGTATAATTGCTTTACAATGGTGTGTTAGTTTCTCCTGTATAACAAAGTGAATCAGCTACACATATACATATATCCCTATATCCCCTCCCTCTTGCGTCTCCCTCCCACGCTCCCTATCCCACTCCTCTAGGTGGACACAAAGCACCGAGCTGATCTTCCTGTGCTATGCAGCTGCTTCCCACTAGCTATTTTACATTTGGTAGTGTATATATGTCCATGCCACTCTCTCACTTTGTCGCACCCTACCCTTCCCCCTCCCTGTGTCCTCAAGTCCATTCTCTACGTCTGTATCTTTATTCCTGTCCTGCCCCTAGCTTCTTCAGAACCATTTTTTTTTTTTTTTTTAGATTCCATATATGTGTGTTAGCATATGGTTTTCTCTTTCTGACTTACTTCACTCTGTATGACAGTCTCTAGGTACATCCACCTCACTACAAATAACTCAATTCCATTTCTTTTTACAGTTGAGTTATATTCCATTGTATATATGTGCCACATTTTCTTTATCCATTCATCTGTCCATGGACACTTAGGTTGCTTCCATGTCCTGGCTATCGTAAATAGTTCTGCAATGAATATTGTGGTACATGACTCTTTTTGAATTATGGTTTTCTCAGGGTATATGCCCAGTAGTGGGATTGCTGGGTCGTATGGTAGTTCTATTTTTAGTTTTCTAAGGAACCTCCATACTGTTCTCCATAGTGTATCAATTTACATTCCCACCAACAGTGCAAGAGGTTTCCCTTTTCTCCACACCCTCTCCAGCATTTATTGTTTGTAGGTTTTTGATGATGGCCATTCTGACTGGTGTGAGGTGATACCTCATTGTAGTTCTTTTTTTTTTTTTTTTTTTTTTTTGCGGTATGCAGGCCTCTCACTGTTGTGGCCTCTCCCGTTGTGGAGCACAGGCTCCGGACGTGCAGGCTCAGTGGTCATGGCTCACGGGCCCAGCCACTCTGTGGCATGTGGGATCTTCCCGGACAGGGGCACAAACCCATGTCCCCTGCATCGGCAGGCGGACTCTCAACCACTGTGCCACCAGGGAAGCCCCATTGTAGTTTTGTTTTTTTTTTTTGTTTTTTTTTTTTTAAATGGGGAGTTATTGTTTAATGAGTACAGAGTTTCAGGTTTTTGTTTTTTTTTTTTTGCGGTACGCGGGCCTCTCACTGTTGTGGCCTCTCCCGTTGCGGAGCACAGGCTCCGGATGCGCAGGCTCAGCGGCCACGGCCCACAGACCCAGCCGCTCCGCAGCATGTGGGATCTTCCTGGACTGGGGCATGAACCCGTGTTCCCCGCATCGGCAGGCGGACTCTCAACCACTGCGCCACCAGGGAAGCCCCCCATTGTAGTTTTGATTTGCATTTCTCTAATGTTTAGTGATGTTGAGCATCCTTTCATGTGTTTGTTGGAAGTCTGTATATCTTCTTTGTAGAATTGTCTATTTAGGTCTTCTGCACATTTATGGATTGGGTTTTTTTTTTTTTTTTTTGATATTGAGCTGCATGAGCTGCTTGTATATTTTGGAGATTAATCCTTTGTCAGTTGCTTCATTTGCAAATGTTTTCTCCCATTCTGAGGGCTGTCTTTTCATCTTGTTTATGGTTTCCTTTGCTGTGCAAAAGCTTTTAAGTTTCATTAGGTCCCATTTGTTTATTTTTGGTTTTATTTCCATTTCTCTAGGAGGTGGGCCTTATCTTTAGGTCTTTAATCCATTTTGAGTTTATTTTTGTGTATGGTGTTAGGAAGTGTTCTAATTTCATTCTTTTACATGTAGCTGTCCAGTTTTCCCAGCACCACTTATTGAAGAGGCTGTCTTTTCTCCACTGTATATTCCTGCCTCCATTATCAAAGATAAGGTGACCATATGTGCATGGGTTTATCTCTGGGCTTTCTATCCTGTTCCATTGATCTATATTTCTGTTTTTGTGCCAGTACCATACTGTCTTGATTACTGTAGCTTTGTAGTATAGTTTGCTTACAGTATTTTTGACCATGTGAAAGTTTTTATTTTTTTCTTTATGTAGTCAAATTTATCAATCTTTTCTTTTATTGCCTCTGAATTTTAAGCCATAATTAGAAAACCTTTCTCTACTCCAACATTAAACAGGATTCACTCATGTTTTCTTCTCATATTTGTACAGTTTTACTTTTTGCATTTAGATCTCTGATCCATTTGAAGTTTATTCTTTTCTCTTGTATGAGGAGTGGATCTAATTTTTATTTTTTCAAAAGGCTATCCAGTTGTCCCAACACCATTTATTACAAGTGACTATCTTTGCTTTAGTGATTTAAGATACTACCTTTATCATATACTTGATTTTTATATGTAGTTGAATCTGTTTGCGGGCTTTTCATTCCATTTCTTTCATTTGTTTTCTGTTCATGTACCAGTACTACACTGATTTAATTATAGAAGCTTTGTAGTATGTTTTAATACCTGTTTGGGCTAGTCTTCCCCAGAACTCTTCCTTGTCAGTGTTTTCTTAACCTTTATTTTCCCATGTGAATTTTAGTGTCATCTTTTATGACTTTTATTTCTTGATTCTGTTTATTCCTGAAGGTGTTCTGCGACTCTTTGTTGGAAGCTGTCTATCTCTAGGAATCTCCCTCCCTCTGCCCTATGAAAGTAACTGTAGTCATGAGAACCTGTTACTGATGGCATACATCACAGCTTGCAGGTATGTCAAAGTATTAGAACAATAATTCTTAACCTTGGCTACACATTGAAATCACCTGAAAATCTTTTAAGAATTACTGATGTCAGGGCCTTCCATTAAATTAGAATCTCTGAGGTTGAAGCCTTGGCATTTGCATTTCAAAAAAAGCTTCCCAAGTGATTCTAAGCCTTGAAATCCATGGCTTCAGAGATGTAACTGGGAATATCGTTGTTTAACCCTTAAGGTCCACAAGGGAACAGAAATAGTATGTACTAGGCTATGATACAGGCATACAGCCACAATATTAGTCCCATAGCAGAGTGGAGGTGACTCTGAGCTAGTGGAAAGTGATATAATAGTGATATCTGTGAGGGAAAATTATGGGAAAGAGAAGATGGTGACTGCCTAGGTGGCCCAAGAACTCTCAGAGTGGATATAGAACAAAAACTTCATGCTTAATATCTACATCATGTGGTGTGCTTTATAATTACACTTATTGAAATCAGTCAGGTACAAATGTTTTTCTTAAACTTCACATATTCCCAGGAATGCTAAAAAGTGGTTTGGATTTGTGTGGGGAGAGGGCAAAGGTATTTACCCAAATAATAGCTAGAGGGAATTCACACAAAGTTATACTAACCAGAAGTGACTCGCATGATACAAGAACCTTACCTTTATTTCTGAAGGGTATGGTACATGCCTCATGGTTCTCTTCTGGAACATTTCCAAAGCATACTAGGTTATCATATGTCTTATCTCAGGCTGCTATAACAAAAATACCATAGACTGGGTGGCTTAAACAACAAACATTTATTTCTCACTGTTCTGGAGGCTGGGAAGCCCAAGATCAAGATGCTGGAAGATTCACTGGCTGGTGAGGGCCCGCTTACTGGTTCTTGGTTTTTTCTGTGGGCCCTCCCATGGCAGAAGGAACAAACTCTCTGGGGTCTCTTTTATAAGAGCACAAGTCCCATGCATGTGAGCTCTACCCTCATGACCTCATCACCTCCCAAAGGCCTCACCTCCAAATACCATCACGTTGGGGGTTAGGATTTCAACATATGAATTTTGAGAGGATGTAAACATTGAAATCACAACATCATCGTCGTAAAGACATAATTTCTGACCCTTGCATAAGAATAATCATTCTAATGTTCATGCCACATGCTCCTGTTTTGTCAGTTATCCCTCTTTAAAGAGTAATCCTTGTCCTTCTACTTACAGTTTTAACAACTGCAGTTGAGATATATTCAAAGAGAGATAGAAAAGAAGAATGAGACTGTTTTGAATGAAAAAAAAATTGGACACTGCTTCCCAGGAACATGCTTCTCACTATAAATCTTTTGCAGGATTATGTCAGCCACATTGTCCACAAGTTGATTTAAAAAACCAATCTCTCTAACTGTATTTTTCCCTGAAGCAAATCCTCTGGGGGAGCTGATGATTGAGCTGTTCTTCTCTTTTAAATCAGAGGGTTAGCATCAGAAATGGTATGTTGCTTTTCCTTCCCTTTTATTTTATCCAGTCTTTGGCACAGTATGTCAATTAAAACAAGTATAATTTTATATGACTTTCCCTCTTTTCATGGCTTATTATTTTTCCTCCAGTCTAGGAAATTGCTGTACACATCATTTCTTATTCTTCCTCTTTCTCATAGAAAATGACCAATTTGAAAGACATTTTTAGTTTACTTCTATAAAAGTCATCTAGTGATCTTCCTGCTTGCCAACAAAAGAACCGTCTCCTGTCCAGCATCATCAATCAACTCTTTTACAGTTGATTCCGATGGAGGTCCTTGCTGGCCTATAATATAACACTTCAATAAATATAGCTTTAAAGAAAATGGAGATAATGTGTGAGAATGCAAGTGAAATCTCACATCACAGAGTAAAGCAGTTCATTTTCTGATGTTTTTAAAGCAGTAGCCAACGGTGTGGTGTGGTCTTTTTAAAGAAAGCTCGCACTACCTTGGAAGCCACTGGCCACATCCTATGACCAGAAAGCTCCTCTGTATCTTGTGCTGGGTTATTCAGTTCAGTTCCTCCCAATGTGAAGTTTCAAGAGAGATGCTGAATGTTAAGGGAGCCAGAAAAAAAATATCTTGTTGAGAATATTGCAAAAGTTTAGCTGGGTATAGAAAAGATAGGGCGGACATGATGACCCCTGTCATATCTTTGAAAGGGTAGTTTGTTATGAGAGGTAGTCTTTTTTAAAAAATTGGAGACCAGTTCTCAGGAATATGCTTTTCACTATAAATCTTTTGCAGGATTATGTCATCCACATTGTCCATAAGTTGATTACAAAAACCAGTCTCTCTCACTGAGTCTTTCCTTGGAGCCAGTCATCTGGGTGAGCCAGTGATTGAGCTGTCTCTCTCTATTTTAAATCAGAAGGTTAGCATCAGAAATGGTTCTTTTTGCTTTGGAAGCATAATAAGTACCAAAGGATATAAGTATAAATATGGCAAACAGTAGTAAGGATACCTGTAAATTAGTGAGTAGGTCCCCATCACTTCAACGTATTAAGTGAGAAGCTAGATGGTCATTTGCAGGACTGTTGTAAAGGGGTTTCCTGTGCTGGGTGGGTTTCTATGATTCTCATGTGAACACACTGTGTTTTTCATGATGCTAAAGAGGAAATCCCCACTTTTTCAGTTTGAAATGGTTTAACTTAAAGAAAACTTGAGTCCTTTCCCAACATAAAATGTGGGCTAGAATTTTAGGTTGCAGATACATTCTTCATTTACCTAAGGAAAAATTATTCAGTATAAAATGCTAATTATATGTGGGCAGTTTATAAGTTTTTATAAACAAAATGCTACTCTAAATTTGAATATGATAGACACACATGTACCAGTTTCTGGCAGACTCTGTAGATGGAGCAATTTCTCTGGCCTTCATTCAGCCTCAGAGAATGGGAATTATTACAGATCCTAATGTGAGCAAGAAGTTGGTTGTTGGCTGTGCTGGGAATTCTAAGCCACAATATGTCAAATATGTTAAACTTTAAGAGACTGGCCTTTTCTTTTAACAAGACACTTTCTCAAGGCCCTGACATGCTGTGTTCAAAGTCAATATCTGTTGTCTTTGTTTTCTGAAAATACCATCTTGATATTAATAACATGAAGCCAATGCATTCAAGGTGTTAAATCAGGATGTATGTTTGAGATACTCCAGGATTTCCTAAAGTAAGAAATGGTCTCTTCGTTCTATGAAAATCGAGAAAAAGAAAGAAGTACTTCCCACCTGCCTCTCCTGCCAACCATAGTCTGATAAGCTTTTCGGTCTCTTCAGATCTTTCTTATTTATAGCTTATCACTGACAACTTACTGCTTATCATTCAACAAATCCAAACAGCCTAAGGATGAAATTTACTGCTATCTGCATTGTAGGGAGGGGTTAGCTTGGGTACCTGAAGCACGTTACACTCTCAGCCTCTCACTTTTTTTGCAGCAAGAACTAAGGTAACTCACAGGCATCAATATTTTTTTAATGTGTTTTTAAAATATAAATTTATTTTATTTATTTTTGGCTGCATTGGGTCTTTGTTGCTGCGTGCAGGCTTTCTCTATTTGCGGTGAGCGGGGTCTTCTCTTGTTGGGGAGCATGGGCTCTAGGTGCGCGGGCTTCAATAGTGTGGCACATGGGCTCTGTAGCTGTGACTCGCGGGCTCTAGAGTGCAGGCTCAGCAGTTGTGGCACACGGGCTTAGTTCCTCCGCGGCATGTGGGATCTTCCCGGAGCAGGGCTCGAACCTGTGTCCCCTGTGTTGGCAGGCGGATTCTTAACCAGTGCACCACCAGGGAAGCCCAATATCTTTTTGAAAACAAATTTTTAAGAGCATGAGATGCCCCAGTGAAATGCCATAAATTAGCAGGCTGCGTAGCTAATGATTTCCCATGATCAAAGGATTGGTTAAGTTCGGCCACGTGGTAGATGCCCATCAGATTGTTGTCCACCATCTCTTTTCTACTGGTTTCTTCTTCCCCCATCCATTCACCTGATTGTGGTAGGAGATGCCCTGATTAAATGTGATCCTGACCCCTGCCACATTTTTTGGGTCTAGGGGCATTTGATCCAAGCTGGCCAATCAATCCTTTCCTGGAGATTTTGGCCTTGGGAATAAGAGCTAGAGATGGGCTTCTTATTGGGCATATGAGTTTGAAACATATAACCGCTGGGAGCAGTATGGCTGCGTCCCACCAAGTGTATGAAAGAGCCGAGGAGGCTGGTCTGTAGTAACAGGGAGAAGTAGGGCAGATGTGTAGGGAAAATAGAGGAAGCGATGCAGAGAGAGGCCCCCAGGCTCCCTACAGGGCTCTAGGCCATGATTCCATCCTGGGGCTGTGTCTCTAACAAATTGGGTTCTTTTTACTGTAGCCAAGAGCTCTAACTGTTAACAACACAGGTTTGATTGAAAAGATCCTGGGGCAGTTCACAAAAGGGGAAGAAAAGTGGTGCAAGCAGTGTGGGAAAGGCAGGGAGCCGGCAGCCCTGTGGCCTTGGCCACAGGAGTTCTGGTCCTTGAATGACAGTGTGGCTCTAGTCCCTCTTGCATCCTTGTGTCAGCACTAGTGCTTCATGTGCCCAAGGAAGAGACTCTGACGGGCCCTGCTGGGTCACTGTGAAGCCTGTTCCAGAAGAAAGGAAGGAAAAGTGCTGGCTGACAAAAGCAGAAGCCAATCATATCTGGACCTGATTTGTCCCCTTAGAACATTCTTCATTTTCATGTATTGATTGCTTGGTTGCCTAGGGCAGGAGTGGAGTTTCTGTTTCTGAAGTTTTGCTTAATCTCTTACCAAGAAATGTAAAGACCCAGAGCAGGACTTCCCTGGTGGTGCAGTGGTTAAGAACCCGCCTGCCAGTGCAGGAAACACAGGTTCGAGTCCTGGTTTGGGAAGATCCCATATGCCTCGGAGCAACTAAGCCCGTGCGCCACCACTACTGAGCCTGCACGCTAGAGCCCGCGTGCCACGACTACTGAGCCCATGTGCCACAACTACTGAAGCCCACGCGCCTAGAGCCTGTGCTCCACAACAAGAGAAGCCCGCGCACCGCAACAAAGAGTAGCCCCCACTCGCCGCAACTAGAGAAAGCCCGTGCACAGCAACAAAGACCCAACACAGCTAAAAAAAAAAAAAAGACCCAGAGCAGAGGAACCTGGAAAACCCATTTTTCCCCCTCTTGGTTCGTGTCCTGGCTTTGCCATGCACTGCAGCATGACCTTGAGCGAGACATGTCATTATTCTATAAAATGGAGATAATACCAGCACCTACCTTATAAAGTTGTTGTAAGTATTAAATGAGGTGTTTGTAAAATGCTTTGTCTAGAGCCTGGTGCCTGGAACGGGCTTCACACGGTTACGATTATTCGCCTGCAGATATTTCCTTCAGTTACAGCCTCTGAATCCAGAGCCTGTATCCAGATGCGGGGCCTGAGGGCGCCAACCTGAGCACCTCTACTGGAAATCTCCCCTTATTCCTCATCATTTTAAGACTGAAGTCCTGGGTCTCAAAAGCCTCTGCCTTATTTTTTAAAATAATATAATATTCATACAGAAATATACAAATTATTTGAATTTTCACCTACATATATACCTATGTAATCACTATTAGGACAAATATCCAGGACATTTACAGCATCCTGGAAGGTTCCTTTATGTTCCCTCCCAGTCGATACCCACCCTCTGTCCCTCAGACTTGACCCATGTTCTGACCTCTTTCACTACAGATGTGTGTTTCCCCTTCTTGAACTTCCTATAAATGCAGTCGTACAGTATGCACTCTTGGTGTCTAGCCTCTTTTCACTCCATGTTATATCCATCCATACTGTTGAAGATAAAAGTGGTTTACTCTTTCTTATTGCTGTGTAATAATGTATGAATATGCCGTAGTTTGTTCATTGTATTGGTGGACTGAGTCTGGTTTTTGCCCATTATGAGCACATGTCTTCTGGATGAGACATGCACACATTTTGGTTGGGTGGATACTTAGCAGTAGAATCACTGGGTTATTGTATGTTTTGCCTTAATAAGTTCAAACAGTTTCCCTGAGGCTCTTTTGAACCTTGGACTCTGAGCCTTTGCCTCGTGTCTCAGAACTCTCAACTTCCTCACGATATGTACGAGCCCAGAGGTTGGAGAGAGACTAGGAAGTAACTAGGAGTTAAATGGTGGCTTAACCGGCAGGTCTGTGGGAACTTGCAGGGGTGTCAGGAGCAATCCCAGACTCAAAGGTCAGGCAGGGTAAAGCAGGTGACCTCACACTCTGTGAGAAAACCAAGGCCTGGAGAAGGGATGTATCCCATCCAACCCAGGCAGGGAAAGAGCTCAGATGGACTTAATTCCATTCTTAGTGTGGGAGGGGATGACGGAGCTTAATATGATTCTGGGTGAACATACAGGGAAGTACCTAGTTTCAGCACTAAATCCTGCAAGAGAGGATTCCTACCTGAGATTGGGAGGGCAGGGTCCAGCTGACACAGCTGATCCCCACTTTAGAAGCTCCAACAGACAATTTTTTACTGTCTCCTACTCTGTGGGCTTCTTCTCAATATTTTTTCAAAAATGATGCTATGATTCTGATGGTGACATGGCTGCCAAGCTTGAGAACGGACATTTGTTCGGATACTTTGGTTTTCACAGTTACCAGAATTTCTTGCTGAACAAGATATTTTATCTCTTTTCACTGTACATATTTGTTTTTCCAACTGTTCTCATTTGCCAAACAGGAGCTTTACAAAGTGTCTCAGAATTTGTAATGGCTAACACTTTTAAAAAGGAATTTGGTTTTATAAGTCAAGCTGACACAACACAATTTCTCAGATAAATTAATTCCCCAGCTTTACTGCCTGAATAATTTGTGGCCTAAATTATTTAGCTATTTACATCAATTTCCTTTGGACCATTCCCAGAAAAGTAGGGAGTTCCTAGTTCATTTCTCTTCCTTCAGGGAAAAGCACATGTAACTTTTTCCAGACAAATAGACATCAAGGCAAACTTAACATATTGTTCTGTAACTAGTTCAGAATCAGAACCTTTGAATTTTTTCTTAATACTGTCATTTAAAAATTTCATTTTCAAAAAGGTAAATACCTGAAAGTTTAAAAAACTTTATTATCAGTATTGCTCCAGAGAGCTCCAGTACATATATTATAGTCAGAACGCCTGGGTTCAAATCCCGTATTTGCCCTCTGCTAGCTCCATCTCTTGGCAAGTCTCCAAACATGAGTTTCCTCATCTATGAAAGTCAGAAAGCCTAGAGGTGCTGCCGTGTTCAGGTAACAAACAGGGAGCTTGGTAAGAGCCCGCTACATGGGCTGTGTTCATTAAATGCCTAATTGTTATTTTGATATTCACAAAATATATGTAGTATATTAAATTGAATTGTTTTAGAAAGTTGTGTGATTTATATTATACCACTCAGTTCAGGGTTTATTCAACACTGACAAATACTAGAGACCTACTTACTGCGTGTCAGGAAGTGTTTTAGGCTGGCAGCAGAAACCTACTCTGGTTAATGGAAGTAGAAGGGAAATTTATGAGAATGCATTGGGTCACTTAGGAATCTTCAGAAGGGCCAGACTCAGAGTTCTCCCTGGTGTCAGGATGCAGAGTTCGTCCTGCAGAGACACCGCTGCCCTTGCTGTCCGACCCAGCCCTCGCCATTGGCACTGCAGTTTCCAGCTGGATGCGCTGTTGCAGCTTCTGCTGTAACTGCCTCTGGGACCTGTGTGTAGTGGCTGCCACTGCCACCACATGTCATCTGATGGGATTTATACGGTCTCTGCTTCTCTGCATCGCTAGCTGTGCAGGTGTTTCTGATCAACAGAGCCCAACCACAGACAATGCTGGGAAGATGGGGAGCTGGCATCTTCAGCTTTACAGCAGGAAATGGGTTTTACCTCCTCTATTAGTTTGCTAGGGCTGCCATAACAAAGTATCACAAACTGGGGGGCTTAAACAACGAAAATTTATTGCCTCACAGTTCTAGAGGCCAGAAGTCCGAGATCAAGGTGTCAGCAGGGCCGTGCTCCCTCTGAAGGTGCTATAGGGGAAGGGTGTGTTCCAGGCCCCTCTCCCAGCTTCTGGTACTTCCATGGTTTATGGCAGTGTAACTCCCATCCTCATGTGGTGTCTCCCTATGTGTGTCTGTCCCTTTTTATAAGGACACCGATTACATTGGATCAGGGCCTGATTACTCCAGGATGACCTTATCTTAACTGATTACATCTGCAACGAACTTATTTCCCAATAAGGTCACATACCAAGGCACTAGGGATTAGGACTTCAACATAGGAGTTTTCGAGGGACACAATTCGACCCATAACACCCCGTAAGGTGGGAGATTGCTCCAATACAGGAAGGGCAGCCCCAAAAGAATGAGAAATACCAAGTGTAAATTAGGAAGATAGTATTGCCAATCCATGACAGTTTAATAACTTATTGTTGATGAGAGTCATAATCTTATGTGGGCTAAATATTGTTTTCTATGATTATCAACCAGAGCAAATTGAAGAAACTGAAGCCCTAACACATTCAGAGCTGGAAAGAGCCTTAGGGATTGATCTGACACTTGCTTTCTTCCAGTAAAAAACACAGACGTCCAGACAAGTTAGGTGACTTGTTCGAGGTCACACAGCAAAGATGGAGCTAGACCCTAGAGACTCCCTGTCCAGTACTCTTCCCTCTAGAACACACAGTCTCTGTTATATGTTCGCTAGCAATTGGGTTTCTTTCAGACCAAACCACCAGCTTTGCATGTACACAAATTCCAGACTCTGATTCTCTAAGAGGATTGTCCACAGGGCCTCCCCGTACCCCCATGCTGCTGCCCAGGTTCAGGCAGATGAAGCTTTCCTGCCCAGGGCTGCAGGCCTGTGGTGGTCGGCAGCCTCGGTTTGGCCTGGGGTTGCTGAGTTCCCTGAGGATTTGGCCGAAGGTCCTGGCGTGGGCTGTGGAGTGAGGGTGGATTCTGGGAAGTACAGACCAGGTACTGGAAATGACTGCCAGCTTCTCTTGAGAAAGGAGAGAGGACCCCAGAAGGACAGCAGCTGCCTTTCTCTGCTGGAGAAGGATATAAGGACAGAGAATTTCAAAAGGAACTTTAAGAAAAAAAATCTTTATGCTGTGCTCTCCTGCTAGGAGCAGGCTCCTAGAATTGAGCTTAGATCTTTGTCACTTGAAAAGCAAGAGATGAGAGGTCACCTTCCTGAGATCTTGGTGGAGCCTAGGTTCCCAGTGGGTATTCCAGAAGCCTTTCAGGGGTATGTGTGGGACTTTGATGTTTAAGATAGAATAGTTAGCCTCTGTGTTTTCATTTTAATGTTGTTGAGGGCTGAAAGATTTGTGATAATAGAGTGGCTTCTAAGGATGTTCATCTCTGACAGGACATTAATTATAAGAATAAAGCAAGACCCAGATCTTTCTTTCCTCCTTGCCATTTTCCAGTCCTCTTTGTCTCCGTTTCATCATATTTTTATCCAAAGAAAGAGCTCCGATGTGAAATTTCCTTCTTCTCCACACTTTTCTGGGCATATCTGAGAAAATGACCTAAGGGCTTTCTAAACAATTCTTTCCTATTCAGTGGATTTCCACCTTAGTGAAAGAAGCTGCTCTGATGATAAACGCTGGGAAGTTTTCATAGGTCCTTACCCTTCCTGAATTTTCTTTTCCCTTTGAGATGGGGACTCCCTCACAGGGAGCAGCCGCAGCTTCTCCTTTGTTGGGACAGCCATTCTGAGTCTGTGCATGTCTATACTTTCTTCCTTCTCATACTTATCAGCACCTCTGGGAGAGACTGGGCTAGTTCTGAGGGCCGGGAATCCATCAGTCGTTTCAGCTCAGGTTACATATGAAGGAGGGAGGGGTTTGGGTTTTTTGGCTAGTGTTAGATTTTTTTTTAATTATTATTTTTAAAAATTTTTATTGAAAATTATGGTTGATTTACAATGTTGTGTTGTTTCCAGGTGTACAACAAAGTGATTCAGTTGTACATATATATATATATGTATCTCTTCTTTTTTTTAGATTCTCTTCCATTATAGGCTATTACAGGATACTGAGTATAGTTCCTTGTGCTATACAATAGGTCCTTGTTGGTTATTTATTTATATATAATTGTGTGCTTATTTTAATCCCAAACTGCTAATTACTCCCTCCCCTCCCATTTCCCCTTTGGTAAGCATCAGTTTGTTTTCTGTGTCTGCGATCTATTTCTGTTTTGTAAATAAGTTCATTCACATCATTTTTTTTTAGATTCCACATATAAGTGGTATCATGATATTGTCTTTGTCTGACTTATTTCACTTAGAATGATAATCTCTAGGTCCATCTATGTTGCTGCGTACTGTTAGATTTTTGATTGACCTGTCCTTTCTTCCTCCCCGCTTAATCCCCATAACTTTGCAGGATTAGATGTGTACCGCAGTGCCTCTCATTGTGACTGTCGCTTAGTCAATGTTTGTTGTATTGAGCTGTGTCTTATTAGTCATGGCACAGAGCCCCAGGTGAACTGGCTAAATGTCAGAAGAACCAGAAGCTGTTTTGCTTGAGGAAGTTCTCTCCCTGGACAATTTAAGTTTTTAACAATTGTTCTGTTAATGTATTCGCTTGCTAGGGCTTCCACAGCAAAATACACGGACTGGTGGCTTACAAAAGAGGAATTTACTGACTCACAGTTCTGGAGGCTGGAAGTCCAAGATCAAGGTGTTGGCAGGTTTGATTTCTCCCGAGGCCTCTCCCTGGCTTGCAGATGGCCGCCTTCTTGCTGTGTCCTCATGTGGCCTTTTCTCTGTGCATCCCTGGTGTCTCTTTGTGTGTCCCAATTTCCTTTTGTAAGAACATCTGTCAGACTGGATTAGGGCCCACCAATATGACTCATTTAACCCTTTTTTTTTGGACTCATTTAACCTTAATTACCTCTTTAAAGCTCAATCTCCCAATACAGTCACAATCTGAGGTACTAGGACTTATGAGTTTAACATGTGTTTGGAGGGGATACAAGTCAGCCCATAGCACCGTATATCTCTACACATGTAATGGATACTAGATCAGAGAGTCAGAGACTAGTAGGATTGGAATGGACTTCAAACACCTGGTCCTTCCACCCACTTTACAGATGAGGATCCTGAATTCAAAAAGGGGAACTGGAAACATCTGGATTAAAAAAATCGGGTATCCCAACCTCCTTCCTCCACAACCCCAAACCTCGTTTGGCTCCAGTCTGGGCCGGAGTTACAGGCCCTACCTGCCTCCCTGGGGACGAATGACAATCAGGCAGAAACCTCCTCAGAGTGATACCATGTCCCAAGGACAGGAGGGCAGCGGCGTCCAGCTCCTTTCATCATACGCGGGGCTCCTCTCGGCTCCAGGCGAAGCCTCCCAGCTCTCAGCCATTGCTCACTCCCGATGTGTTCCCCCCAACACCAAGCCACCAGCCCAGCCTCCTTTTAGGGTTCTCCCAGGGGGACATGCAGAGGGCAAGTTAAATTTGTCTTTAGCTACGCAGCCCCAGCCTTGACATTTATGTTCTTCCTTCCTCAGCACCTGTAGCTCTCATGCTGGCACCCTCCTGTCCAGCTCCTCTTTCCCGGGACGCCGCTTCCTGACCCGCTCGATGGCCCTTTCCTGAGAGTCTCTCCGCCTGCTATTCCTTACCCCACCGCAGGTTGGCTGTCCCTGTCTGAAATACCAGAATCTTCTGTGGTGCCCATATCCATTGCTCCCAGAGCCCTCAGCTCACACCTGCTCTGTGGCTCTTCCCATCCTGCAGTGTAATTGTAGGCTCACACGCCGGTCTCCCCTCCTAGACTGTCAGCATCCAAAGCACGGGGCATTCCATTTCCTTTGTACCCTTAGGGTTTAGTACAGTGCCTGGAACAGACTAGGCATTCAATAGGTGCTTCTGGGATGAGTCAAATCCTTAGTTCCCCGGCCACCACTCAGCAAGGTCACAGCTTGACTTGACCTAATGATCCGCTTGCCGTGGGTCTGAATATTGAAGGCGAGGCCCCCAGTGATTGGCACGCAGACCTATGAGGCAGGTGCTCTGGGCCTTCATTTCTTCAGTCATTCATCACTTCGAACATCTTTTTTTTTTTTTTTTTTTTGCGGTACATGGGCCTCTCACTGTTGTGGCCTTTCCTGTTGGGGAGCACAGTCTCCGGATGCGCAGGCTCAGCGGCCACGGCTCACGGGCCCAGCTGCTCCGCGGCATGTGGGATCTTCCCGGACTGGGGCACGAACCCGTGTCCCCTGCATCGGCAGGTGGACCCTCAACCACTGCGCCAGCAGGGAAGCCCCACTTCAAACATCTTTTAAGCACCACCTGTTGTCAGGGATTGGACAGTGAACAAAACATATTCTGTTCTCAGTAAGTTCAACACAGGGCATGGCAGAGCTGGAAAATTTCCCTTTTCCACTTGACACCACATGTGCGGTAGGATAAAGACTTGAAGTTACATTTCTGGGTGAGTACCAGGCTCTTAAAGGTTTGTTGATAACTTATTTTGGTGTGTGTATGTCCAATATCTTGGATGAACACTCTGGTATCATGGTGCAAAGTGTCAGCCAAGGGATAGAGGCTGACTAACCTGTTCCTTTGTGGTTCATTTGATGCTATTGGAAACCCATTTTGGTTGTCTGCACTCTCCTGGCCAGTCACAGCTTCAACATCCTCCATTGTTCTCTACCTTAGAAAAAAAAAGACTGAAAATCTTTTTGTGACAGTCCTGCCACTTTTGCTTGCCTCCTCTAAGTAATATTTAGGCATTAAAAATGTAATTTGCATTGTGATTTGGGGGAGTGATAAATCTTGTGCCAAGGACCATTTTTGGATAAGAGATCACTAGAATTATGAAATTCTCAAGGTGTGTGACAGGAAACGGGCTGGGCTGTGAGGAGAGGAAAGAGGGCAGTGAGTCTGTACTTTGCTCTGGTGGGAACAGCAGCAATGGATGAATTTATTTACATTGATGAATATATTTACACACAGATGTAGTTTTGGGCTTTTGTGTTTTTTTTCTCAATAATTTGCCATTTCTAAGATACAGTAGAATCACTTTTCCAGAGTTTAAAGCACATCCTGTAAATGCATAAAAGTTAATCCCTTGATTTAAAAAAAAATCTACTTTAAATAGGTAATGCATGCCTATGATATGAATGTACAGAAGAATATACAGTGAAAAGTGTGTTGTGGGTATTTGCAATTCTTTCTTATTATTCTGGTAAAAATACATATTTATCATTTTAACCATTCGTAAGTGTACAATTCAATGACATTAAGTACATTTGTAAGGTTGTATAATCATCACCAGTATCAATATTCACAACTTCTCCATCATCCCCCAAACAAACACTCTGTACCCATTAAACAATAATTTCTCCTTCCTCCCTCCAGTCTTTGGTAACTACTATTCTACCTTCTGTCTCCAGGAATTTGACAACTCATAAAAGTGGAATCATATACTATTTGTCTTTTTGTGAGTGGCTTGTTTCACTTCGCCTGCCTTAGCGGTTCACCCACATTCTAACATGTATCAGAATTTCATTTCTTTTTAAGGCTAAGCAATATTCCATGGTACGTATGTACCACATTTTGTTTACCCATTTTTTCATTGATGGATATTTGGGTTGTTTCCACCTTTTGGCTAGTGTGGGTAATGCTGCTATGGACATTGGTATAAATGTCTGTTTGAGTTCCTGCTTTCAATTCTTTTGGCTATATACCTATAAGTGTAATTGCTGGGTTGTGATTCTTTTTAGTTACTTAGATTCTAAGCCACTGTGCTGTGTTGGAGGATTCTTCCATCCTTTTGAGGCAAAGCCTGCTTCTCACGGCAGAAGGTAGAATTGATTAGGGGAATTGTTTCTGACATTTTAGTCCCCTAATTCGGAACTATCTAAGCCTTACAATATCCTTCTAACAAACTCCCTTCCTACTTAAATCAGCCAGGGTTGTTTTTGTTGCTTGCAATGCAAATGCTGACTGACACAGGTTCGCTCAAATTCCCAGCACAGCAGTTCCACTCCTTCAGGCAGCTGTTGTCATCAGTTTCCTGTGCCTCCCTCCAGATTATCCTTTAGTATTTGTAAATGTAAAAGAGAGTATATTATTGCCTTGTTCACGAGCCCACACCTAAGACTGAGGCCTTGAGGATGTAAACTATGGGCTGTTAAGTGTTAACTCAATAATTTCCCATTATCTATGCTTGGGGGCGGGCAGATGCTTTGTCAGCTCTCTGATGAATTAACATGCATGGCAAGGCTGTTCTCAAAGAGCTCAGCAGGAAGGGCAAGAAGGGAAAAACAAGATGGGGAGCTATGAATGACATCAGAGCCTACAGAGAGAGGCAGAGAAGACGGATGTCAAAGAGACTTTGCTTTGTTGCCGGGTTCTGTGGCTCATCTCTCACTAGAGCTTTGTCAGCAGGTTCCATAACTATGGAAATTCTTGATTTTTAATCCCCAGTCCCAGTGGGATAGAGAGCTGAATGGAGCTGGTTTGGGTCCTAGGTATCTATGTTACCTTGGGTTGTATCCTGTGAGTCTCTTTTCAGGCAACTTCTTAGATCTCAAGCTGGGACGCCTACCTTGATGTGTCCCACCTAGTGGCTTTGCACCTGAACTGTTCAGGAAGGAAAGGGAAGGAAAAAGGAAGAGAAAAAGAATGAAGGGATTTGTCTTTTGCAAAGGGCACTCTTGCCATAATGTGGAAGGCAGATTGAAGGGAGCCCAGAGTCCATGGGGAGATCCCGTTAGGCGGCGGCTGCAGTCATCAGGTGAGAGATGGTGGCAGTTTGGACAAGGGTCGAGATGGTGGAGGTAAAGAGCTGTGGGTGGATTCAGAATTCTAGGAGGGGAAGCTATTAGGATTTGGTGATGGATTCTCAGGTGTGTGTCAGAGGAGGCTGTGGTTAAGGAGATGCCTAAGTTTCTTGCTTGTGCCAGTGTTGCTTGGTAGGCCATTCATAGAGACAGGGAACCCAGAAGAAGATCAGGCTCGGTGGGGGAGTGATGACCTGTCCAGGGAGCTCCTGGAGGTAGAATATGACAACGACATAACAACAGAGTAAATGCATTAGAATTCTTCATTCATTCATTCATCCATTCATCAGTTAGTTATTGACAACCTAGTGACTGAACCTTTCTGAAAATGGGCCTAAGTACAGTCTACTCCACGTGACTATGGTGAGGGGTTATGAACTATTTGGGGGTAGTTTTCGTTTCCTCATCTGTGAAAATGAGGCCATCCAAGTAGATACTCTTAAATGTGCCTTCTAATTATTGCACTATGAGAAATGAAAACCATTTCTTCTCTCTGCCTCTGTCCTAACAGCCCATGGACTATAAGCTGGAGGAGGTCAGGGCACGGTCTGTTTTTGTTCACCAGAGTCTTCTATATGTTAACTTCTCCTGGAGTGGGGACTGGAGTGTTTACCTGTCTCCTTTACCTACCAGCCTCCATGGGGAATGGACATTATTCAGCTGAACATTCATTACAAAAAACCCAACATCTTTCTTGTTTTGCTTTCTGACATTAAATAGGAGACCCTTTTCTGTGGGCTATTTCAAGTCCCAGTCTCTTGAATATATTTTTATCTGCAGTCATTTCTGGCAGTAAACTTGTTTCAGATTCAAGAGAGCAAAACATAAACAGCAAGTTTATATTATCCTATCTCTGTCTCTGAATAATCAGGAGAACTAGATCCAATTTAACTATTCTGAGCTCCTTACCAAAATATCCCCTGGGGAAAGCATCTTGGGATACAGTCAAAACAACTCAGGGTAAAACAAAAGACATTCAGGTGCAGAACCCACTGCATGGAACAAAACCCAAACCCCCAAATCTGCCCCAAACCACAACCTCCAAACAAACAAAACCAGGTCCCCACCACCTCCAACACACACACACACACACACACACACACACACACACACACACACACACACACACAGCGTGCTTCCCTCAGTTGTGCTGTGTTTGGGGGACTCTGATGCAGCCCAGTCCCAGCGAGGGGCTGGAACACTTTCCAGGTCGGGTTCTCTTCTGTTTGTCAGAATCTTCTCCCCTCTGCTCTGCTGTCAGTGACTTCTGAGGACTTTCTAGTGGTGGACATAATCGTAAGCAGTTCAGATGCTTTTGTTGGCCCCTCCAATCTTCTACAGTCATCTCTTGCCATCCTTGGCCCTGAGTCACCACAGTTGTCACCTTGGTGACATGAATATCTAGGTCCTTGTTTAACAGTCTCTGGAGGCAAGACTTTCTTCTTTAAGACAATTGGACTTTTCTTCCATGTTTCTGAGCTGGCGTATGGAGAAGAGAGAAGAGGAACTAAGGGGTCTTGCTATAGGTGGAGCCTCGAGGGAACTGGTCGTCTTTTCAGGGGCCCCTCAGCAGTGAAGCAAAGTCTTGGCCAGCTCTCTGTTTGAGGTTCCTAGGGCATCTTTAAAAGTGAAAACAAGCCCAACTTGTATTAGAATTCACATGTTTACATTTAATAAGAAAATACTTTAGCACATGTAAGTAGAGTTGTTTTAGTCGTAAGATAATATTTATTATAAAATTAATAAAACATTAATTAGTAGTTTTTATAATATGGTTCTAATCAGTGGAGAAAAGATGGATGATACAATGAATAGTTGAGATACACTGTTACACCAAAAATAGTTTCACAATGGAGCAAATATTTAAACTTGACCCACTTGGAAAAACTATGGAAGAGTTAAAATGATTATCCTAGTGGGAAAGGCTTCAAAATGTGACACAAAACGCAGAAGCAGAAAAGATATTGTTGATATTTTTAAATATATGAAAGCATAAAATTTCTGCGAGGCAAAATCCTGTATAATCAAAATCTAAAGACAAACAAATGAGAAAAGCCGTTTGTAACTCATATCATAGATTAAGCACTGATGTCCCTAATATATTAAGGGCCCCTATGATTTAATCAAAGAGCAACAAGCCCATAGAAAAGTGGCCAAAGGATATAAACTGAGGTAAGGAAATGGAAATGGCTCAAATATATAAATAAATGCCCAACTTTACTCCTAATAAGAAAATGTAACCTGAATTCTAGGACATCATTTTTCACCTATTAAACTAGAAAATATAAAACTGTTTGATAACATACTCTGTTAGAGAAGCTGTGGGAAATACACACTCTTACAGATGGACGGTGGGAGTACAAACTCCTTGGAGACCAATTTGCTACCATGGATACATATTACAAATGCATGTGCCTTCTGGCCTGCATATGCCACTCCTAGAACTTTATCCTGCAGTTACACTCATGCAAGTATAAAATGACAGATGTAGGCCATCCTTCATTGGCGCACGGTATAGAATATTTAAACCATTTAAATGTCTACCAAGAGGGGATGGATTAAAATAAATATTATAAACGTGTACGATGGTACATTATACAGTCATTAAAAAGTGAAGTATATCTTTATATACTGATACGGAATTAGCTCCAAAACATATTGTTAAGGAACAATAAAAAAAATCATTTCATGATGTATGTAAATCAAATCATGATGCTGCACACCTTAAACTTATACAGTGCTGTATGTCAGTTATGGCTCAATAAAACTGGAAGAAAAAATCAAACAACGTGCAGAACAATTTGTATAGTATGTTTCCACTTTAAGAATATATATTATGCATATAATACCACCTCCCACCCCGAACACACATGTTTGCCTGCAGATGTATAGAATATCCCGTTTACAAACAAACTCTCTTGGGAAAGCAATAGGATTACTGGGAGACAGAGATGGGAAGGAGATCTGTTTTTTACTGCTGCACTAGAACTTTCTAAATTTTTATATCATGAGCATGAATTACAGATTTAATAAATAAGTTAAAATTAAAAAATTGTTCACTCCTAGAAGTACAGTTCTATAATGGGACACAGCTTAGACTTTATTTATTTATTTATTTGAGAGTCTCCAGCTGCTTTATTTTATTTTATTTTTTTTTAACATCTTTATTGGAGTATAATTGCTTTACAACGGTGTGTTAGTTTCTGCTGTATAACAAAGTGAATCAGCTATACATATACATATATCCCCATATCTCCTCCCTCTAGCGATAGGGAGGGTGGGAGGGAGATGCAAGAGGTTAGACTTTTAAATTGACACCTCCCCCTTCCCCGCCACACACACACATGCACACACACACACATACACACACACACACACACATACACACACACAGCTAGCTAGACCCTGGGACAGGTCCTGGAAGTCTTCACAGCCCTTTCTCCTTATTCTGCTGCTCGCTCCTGGGTGATACCTGAGGGTCACTTTATTATTACATTCCATGGTACCATTACATTTAGTAGCTTCCAAGAAGATGCTGCCTTTTTTGACCGAGAGGTACCAGGACCCAGAGAGAGTTTTTCTGGCTTAAAGGGAAGCTTTTCTTTTTCTTAAGAACCTCCTTGTGCAGGTAGATGAAATTGCTTTAGTGGTGGCACGAATAAAAAGAGCTGCACCTTGTGACTCTTTCTTTCTGATATATTTTTTGGAAAAAGGCTGCTGTTACTCATGCATTACAAATGACTTCTTTGACTTTCATCCTCCCTCTCTTCCTCCCTTCCTCTTTCCCTTCCTCCCTTTCTTTCCTACTTTCCTTCCTTTCCTTATTCATTCTCTCTTTGTTCCTTCCTGTGTAAATCCATCTTAGAAGTAGGAAGTGTTGGAAGTTCTATTTGCCTGTGGTTGCAAAATCACAGCCCTCATTTGGTAACACAGGGATTCCCTAAAAAAACATTCTGCAGGTTCAAACTTTAACTGTGCTTTTGTTTGCTCATTCCTTTTTTAAATAATAAAGTTGTGTACATGATCACAAGAAAATCATCACATCAACTGAGAGAACAACTGGATGTCAATAAAATCTAGACTTATGAAGTTCAAATATCGAAGGCTTTCAATATTATATGTGTCCATTGGTTCTGGAGCTTCATCATGACCCAGAAGGCTAAACATAGCCCCATCAGAGTTGGGGCACCACCAACCTAAGGGATGTATGGAAAGAAAGAATGAAGCAATTAAGCAGTATAGTTCCACTCAGGTTTCAACCAGCCAGAACTACCTCAGGGTACCCTTGGCTCTATCACATTTGACCATCCCTGAGCCCTTAAGATTGGAGGTCTCAGGTGGGAACATCTGATTGGCTGAGCCCTTGGGGCCAGTTTCTGAAAGAGCGAACATCCCCGCATCTTTGACTTCCGTAGAGGAAGGTGCAGATCTGTCTGCCTTTGTGTGTTGTCTCCCACCCCAACATTAGAAAGGGTTTTGAGAAGCCCAGAATGACAAACGTCCTACCAGTAGTTTGGATTTTGTGGCTTCTGCCGTTGCGGAGCACAGGCTCCAGACGCGCAGGCTCAGCGGCCATGGCTCACGGGCCCAGCCGCTCCGCGGCACGTGGGATCTTCCCGGACAGGGGCACGAACCCGTGTCCCTTGCATCGGCAGGCGGTCTCTCAACCACTGCGCCACCAGGGAAGCCCTGGATTTTCTCCTTCAAATATCATATCTTGTACGCTAAGCTGGTGAGTTAAAAAAAAACTGTAATGAAGGGTTTTGAACAACTGGAGGACTGGAGTCACTAAAGATTATTCATAGATAGCATAAGATAGATCTCCATTTAGGAGGATTATTCTCACCAAGATTTAAAAGCTTAAAACTTAATCACTCATATTCGAGTTTAATTTTTCTAGCTTCAGACTGCTTGGCTGCTTAAGTAGTGCTTTGAGGGGGCCACACTTCATTAGGCCTTTTGGGTGATGTTATTTCTTCATGCCTGTCGGAAATTTCACACTCTGCTTCGAGATGAAAAGAACCAATTGCAAGGGCTCTTGACCAAAAGCAACATAATTTCAAGTTGTAAAAATCACTTGATCCCTTCACTCTTCATCACTTTGCACCAAATGACAAGGACCTATCAATATTCATTTAGTTCCTTGCTTGTTTAATGCCCATGTTTGTGGAGAAAGTTGGTTAAAATATAATAACCTGTGGCCACTTTGCTTGAGAGGGGTTTTTCAATAACCTTCTGAATAATTCTTCTTTCATGTGACTTCAATGAAGAGATATCTGTAGACTGGTCAATTAAAATACAATGAACATTAGTCAAATTAGTGTGGTCCAAGAATGACAGTAGGTCATGTGTAGAGCAATTTCCTACCAGGAGAAGCTTACCTTAGGTCCCAAATGTTGAGCATGGGCCCATTTTTGTTGTTATTGTTGTTGATCTACAGTGGTTCTCAATCTTGTCTTCAAATCACCTGGAGAGCTTTAAAAATCCCCAATGCCCAGGCTACACCTCAGACTGCTTAAAACAGAATCTTTGGGGGCAAGACCCAAGAGTCAATATTTTTCAAAGCTTTCCAGATGGTCCTAATGTACAGGTGAAATTGAGAACCACTGGTTCATCAAATTGACTGGTAGATGATTGAAGAGCAGACCACAAACTCGTACCCTGTTTCATTCTAGAAACGTTAGCTCCCAAACCTACAGCTTCAACTCTGGGATCCCTCCTGAGTTAGGACTCCATATTTGTTCACAACAAAGGTCGTGATCTAGCGTTCACCTGCAAATCGTCTCTCCCTCCTTTGTTTCTATGTTGGTCAATGGTGTGTACGTCCCAGTGCTGGTCAAGGGAGGTCTGTAATAGCTTTTTGTTGAAATGTAAATTCTGATTCAACAGGTCTGGGGTGGTTCTACCTTCCAGGAACCACACCTGATTAGAAGGGATTGAATGTCACACCTGTCCCAGTTATTTTTATTTTCTATCATAACCTATCATAATATCTTGTTTATTTTCTTCACATACCAGAGTTATTTTGCTTCTTTATTTGTTTATTGTCAGTCCTCCCACTCCACGAAAGCAATCTTATTTCTCTTGTATCTACTGCATGCCTATTATACTGCCTGGCATTTAATCATTTCTACTTAAATATTGAATGAATACGTGAATGAGTGAACATGCTGAAGAGACTGTCATGGGAGCTGGGTCAAGCTGGAAGAGCTCATTTCTAGTAGATTCTTGATGGAGATGCTGAGTTTTTAAGGGCAGCTGAGGTGAAAGGTGAAGAGAAATTAAGGGCATGAATGGATAGGCAACAATTGGATAACTGAGCCTATAGAGAGGAAGAAGTAAGGGTTTAAGTGAAGAGTGGGTAATATCAGGATCTGGGTGGCCCAGTTCCGTGTCTCCCCAAAGGATGGGCCCCCATTGCTTTTACTCACTTTCTTTCTTTTGGACTCATGTTGTCATAAGGCCTTGCTTGAAGATTTGGGAAAGGTTGCCCATCAGTCTAAGTTCCATCCAAACATCCCTTGTGATGCCTTGTGGGGCTGAGAGTACAGGGCCCATGGTTCTTTTGTGCTGGGATGTGGGGCAACAGTGACTATCACAGGTCCTGGCACATAGTAGGTGTCAAAGATGAACCCCAATCTCACAGAGGATGGCAAGGAGCAAACCTACTGCCATTCTCTGGGTGCCAAAAGTAGACAACAAGACTTAAGGGATTGGGTATTCCCTGGTGGCACAGTGGTTGGGAGTCCGCCTGCCGATGCAGGGGACACAGGTTCGTGCCCCAATCCGGGAAAATCCCAGGTGCCGCGGAGCGGCTGGGCCCATGAGCCAAGGCCGCTGAGCCTGCACGTCCGGAGCCTGTGCTCCGCAACGGGAGAGGCCGCAACAGTGAGAGGCCCGCGTACCGCAAAAAAAAAAAAAAAAAAAAGACTTAAGGGATCAGTGCAATATGGTGATTACTCATAGTGGGGAAACAGCAGGAGCATTGCCAGATGGGACCAGTTCCCCGGGGTTCCTTGTGCAAAGTGATGAGGCTGAAGGGTGCTACACACAATCTATACTGCATCTGAGGAGCCTGGGGTCAAAGGCACAGCACTTTTTGAGCAAGCGGTAAACACTGAAGCAAGAAACAAGCTAATTCCCCTCCCTGGGGGAACAAGTAGTTACATGGCAGTCACTCTCGGCTACCCCTCCATCACCTTCAGTGTCAGGAGGTGGAGGGGGCTTGAGGTCTGGCACAGTCTGCAAGAACACACAGGATGCTCAGGACCAGGGCTGGGAAGCGTCTCCCAGCAGGAGGTGTTCATAAGTGTTTATTGAATGAATAAATAAGCATAATTATAGTGTGCTCTGCTTAAAGTGAGAAGTCTTTGTCCCATTTCACTGGGTGGCTTAGAATGGAGAACTTGTTTCTGTTATAGTGTATAAGTTTAACTATGAAGTTTTAACTATAACTTGTTCTCACTCTTTTTTTTATTAAAGTATCTTTTTTTAAAAAAATTTATTTTTATTTTTGGCTGTGTTGGGTCTCCGTTTCTGTGCGAGGGCTTTCTCTAGTTGCGGCAAGCGGGGGCCACTCTTCATCGCGGTGCGCGGGCCTCTCACTATCGCGGCCTCTCTTGTTGCGGAGCACAGGCTCTAGACACGCAGGCTCAGTAGTTGTGGCTCGTGGGCTCTAGAGTGCAGGCTCAGTATTTGTGGCTCACGGGCCTTGTTGCTCCGCGGCATGTGGGATCCTCCCGGACCAGGGCTCGAACCCGTGTCCCCTGCATTGGCAGGCAGATTCTCAACCACTGCGCCACCAGGGAAACCCTGTTCTCACTCTTACTTGGGACCTTGAGGAGTGCTAGAAAGAAATATGGGGTGTGTAGGAGGGTAGGACACTGGCAGATGAAATGCAAATTTTGCTGGGAAAAGAGAGGCGTTTTTGGGGAGCAGGTTGATGAGCCTTAGAACTATCTGCATAACTGCTAGAAATTCCCACACACTGCCATGCTGTGATTGGTTACTTAGCTGCAGCTGCAACTGTAGGACACGCTTCTATCCAAGTTTTAAATAATCATCTGAAGTGTGCAATTCTCCCCGGGATGGTAGATTGAAATTCATGCTGTGTTCTATACTTCAGGATATTTTCCTTTAAAAAAAATCACTTCTCTTTGTACTGGGGAGAGTAAAATAGACTGAAGAGAGTTTGGAAGATAACCAAGATAGTAACAGCCTGAAAGGGGCCGGCTGGGGAGAGCATTTCATCTGCAGGGTTAGGAATTAATAATACCATCTTGTTAAGATGCTAAGCACTGCTCGAACTACTTTCACTGAGAGGTTAAATTGTACATTCTGACTCCACCCTACTTTGGGGTTCCTCTCTCTTATCCATTTCCCAAGTCTAACTTAGATCCTAAGACGCCGTCTCTAACCACTTCCACCCTCTCCTTCTTGGAGGCTCAGAGCCCTTGTTATTTTTATCAGCGTTTTGCAAACTTCAGTGCGAATCAGAATTACCCAGAGAGTTTGCAAAAACACAGGCTTCTGGGCCCTAACCTCAAGCATTCAGGAGATCTGGGGTGGTGCTGGCGATTTTGCATCCTAAGTTCCCAGGCGATGCTACTACTACTGTGCCCAGGACCACAATCTGAGAAACTTTCAATCGAAGTACCTTGTGTTTTGCACTTGCTGGTAAATGTCTCAGGACTGGAGACCTCTTTTCCTGTACTGCTCTTGAAATCTTCATATGTATATGTCTTGTCTGGCGCCTGTATCTTATCTACATGATAAAAGTTAGCTCCAGTCACAATTCCCCACATACTTATTCATCCTCATTTGAGTTATAAATTCTTTGAGAAAAGGAGTCTTTGATCTATGCAAAGACTATGTACTTAGGAAGTACTCAGTAAATATTTGCTACATAAATGGATGGATAGAAGTTTCTTGATTTCAATCAAGATTTTCTCCTACGTCTTCTAGATTCTTATTTTGTTCTGTTATGAATACCTTCAGTTTTCCTCAAATAAGTCCCCAGTAGGATAAAAATATCTTCTATTGGTTGAGTGGTATGGAAAGGACTGAAAAATTAAAATGTCTCACTTCAGGAACTTCCCTGGAGGTCCAGTGGTTAAGAATCCACCTTCCAATGCAGGGGACTTGGGTTTGATCCCTGGTCGGGGAACTAAGATCCCACATGCCGTGGGGCAACTAAGCCTGCGCTGCAACTAGAGAGAAGCCTGCACACCGTATGCCACAACTAAGACCCAATGCAGCCAGAAATAAATAAGTAAATAAATAAATATATTTTTAAAAAAGTCTCACTTCAGTGTAGTTCCAGTTGACTAATAAAAGATACTTTTCCCATCCTAGGTTCTTTAACACTGGTGAGTTAAGTGACAAGGTCATGAGCTTTTCCTTTTTTAAAAAATTTATTTATTTTATTTTTGGCTGCGTTGGGTCTTCATTGATGCGCACAGGCTTTCCATATTTGCGGTGAGCATGGGCTACTCTTCGTTGCGGTGTGCGGGCTTCTCATTGCGGTGGCTTCTCTTGTTGTGGAGCATGGGCTCTAGGTGCATGGGCTTCAGTAGTTGTGGCACATGGGCTCAGTAGTTGCAGCACACGGGCTCTAGAGCACAGGCTCAGTAGTTGTGGTGCACGGGCTTAGTTGCTCCGCGGCATGTGGGATCTTCCCGGACCAGGGCTCGAACCCGTGTCCCCCGCATTGGCAGGTGGACTCTCAACCACCGCACCACCAGGGAAGCCCCATGAGCTTTTCTGGCTGGTGTCTCTGAAGTCTCTTGGGGCCCAGTTCTCACTGGGGTTCCGTTGACCTTTTGGAAATACAATACAGTGGTCTTCTTTGTATAAAAGACACTTTTCCACCTCTGCATTGGCAGTGGCAGCAGGGCTGAGCCTGCATGATACCAGCCATTTTTTTTTTCTTTGTCCTCAATGGGACTTGATTCTTGCAGCAGTTTCCAGTTTGGGAGGAGAGCTTTGGAGGGAGATTATCAGAATTCTTTTTTTCCTCCTGCTGTTACCAAGTATAGGAGTAGAGTTTTGACTGGGCAGGAAGCCAGGAGAGTAGTAGTAAGTCACTGTGTATTTTAAACATACCAGCAGAGCTCAAGGCTTTAAAACAATATCCCAAAGAGTCAAAGCTTTGAGAAATAGAAAAATTACCTCTTCATCCATCCATTTAAAAAACGAATTTCATATCTAGCTTTCTTATTGTTATAGATAAGTTTGTCCTCTATCTTAACACCTAAGAGAGCGTGGGTTCTCATAATCTGTAATTATTAGGGTAATCACTTTTTTCTGCCTACAACAGCTCCTGTGAGAGTGCTAAAAACGCATAGATTTGAGACCACATAGACTAGAGTTCAACTTTTAGCTTTCCCCCTACTTCAGTTCTGCTCTGTTGAGAAGCAGATGCCGGGACAGGATTAGTTGTACAGAGATTTAATGGTGGAGGGAGCGGGGGCGACTGGAGCAGAGCAGAACTTCAGGTCACTTGCATGTCGGACACCTGAGAAAGAGGATGGGAAGGAGGGTTGTGTGGGAAGTTTTGAACTGCAGTGTTAAAGTGGGGAATCTCGAGCCACAGGTGTCTGTTGGAGGAGGCCTGTGTCTCGCAGGAATGAGTCCTCACCTAGTAGCCCCACTGTGTTCAGTTGTTGGCTGGGAGAAGTGGTGAGATGTATGGTCTTGGAGGGAAAGTGGTGGTGGGTCTAGAGGGCAGCAGCTGGGCTGCCCGATGTCCTTGCAGCGGGGGATCTGAGAGGCCCGTTTCCATGGCCACCACAGACTCTAAAAACATATTCTGTTTTTGAAACTGAGTCCCCCTGAAACTGAATTCCTCTCCTGAGTTTATGATTAACCTCTCTATCAAAATGTTCTTCCCTTTTTTGTTCAACATCTGTTCCCCTCAAGATGGAGGAGTATCAAAGAAAAGGGGGGACGATAACCAAGTAGGACCCTATGGGACCTTCCTGGGACAGACCTCCCAATGTCCTGCGCCTGCCTATTGTTTGTAGAAGAGCTTTAGTTTCCCAGGCTTCCTCTGAGTCTCAAAAGGCTGTCTCAAGATTTAAGGATTAGGAAATGTGAAGATGTAGAAAGAAAGAACACTTGTTGGGCTGGGAAACTGGTAACAATTTAGACTATAAACCAGCCACGTAGCAGAGTCACCAAACCGTCAGTTCCCTGAAAGATGTACATAAAGGTCTGACACACATTCTTAAGTTGTTTTTTATGGGAAGTGGGCACTCACCAGATGAGAACTGCTGACCTCAAGCATGTAGACCCCAGACTGGTTGAAACCAGAAGATTGGTGATGCTCAAATCTTCACCTTGTTGCCAACCAATCCGATAATTGTGCACAAGCTGCTCTCACGCCCTGCAGCCTCCTCCCTCACGCCGCCTTTAAAACCTTTGTCTCCTAACTAGCAACTTGGAGATGGTCTTAGGACATTAGTCCATCATCTTCCCAGGTTGCTGGCCTCCTGAATAAAGCAAGACTTCCTTTTCCACCAACGCTTGTCTCTCCAGTATTGGCCTTTTGAGCGGCGAACTGCCGAACTTGGGTTCAGTACCAGCCTCGTCCAGTTACATTTTACTGCCTCATGGGTACAGAATGCTGGGAATACAGTTGGGTGTCCTACCTTCCCCTAACTAAGGATGGCTGTGAATGAGACCTGCCTAGAATTTGGATCTTGGGTAGAATGACCAAGAGGTTAAAAACCACAGAGGTGAATTCATGTCAGCAGCTACCACCTTTGTTCTTTTTCTCCCCCCACCCCCACCTTGGTTCTTGATTGTAATTTCTAAATCTGGTTTCCAAACTTTCCCTTCAATTCTTAAATTACTCCCCATTTTCTGCTTGAGTTAAATATGTCACTTTTATTGCTTGAAACCAAAGTACACTAACTTGTCCATTAACTGTGATTTTGGGCGTTTAATCTTTTTGCTCTACTTTTTAAATGTGGGAGTTGGGGAAGTTGAATAAGAGAATATGTGAAACATTTGGTATATGGGAGGCACCCAACCATTTTTCCCCCTTCAAAATTTATTCAACATTTTAACAATCTATCTCTGAGATTTGAGTTTGAATAAAATTGCATTAGGTTGTCAGTGTTTATTTTTACAAACATCACACCACTGCTATTTATTGAATGTCAACTATGTGTGAACTAAAATTCTACAAAGGATACTTCAGGAGATGGTCCCCAGTCTCAGAAGGAAACAACCACTTTCTCAAAAATCTTAATACCCTATTGTCTAAAATAAAATTCAAAATACTTACTTTTTGTCATTTAAGGCCACTCAGCATCTCACCCTGTCTTTTCTTTCCAGCCTTATTTCAAACCCCTTCCCATCGCATTCCCAAACTTACCCACCCAGATTGAACCCAGACCAGGGCTTCATACCCAGCACAGTATCTGGCACATGGATGGTGCCCAAGGAATGAATGAACCTCTGACATGATCTCACACTGACCTTTTAGGAATCCCTGAATACTCATCACTTAATTTTGGAAGCTGCTTGTTCTAGTTCTCTGTGCTTTCCTTCTCTCTGATACCCTCTGTACTTTTCTTTTCACTTGGGTGAAATGGATCCTGCAGCTTTATTGCAGTTGAGAAGGCATTCAGGTTACAAAGCCAGTGTGGTGGTTTGGGGGATAATTCCGTTTGAAGCCTATTGGAAAGCCGACACCTGGAGGCGTCTGAAAATTCGTCTTGTCACTTCTAATTCTTTTTGACCGATGGGTATTTTTATCATTCTCAAAGACCTTTGGGACAGCCATTTTGTATGGCCCTGGATAGAAACCAGTGCAAATTTATCTGGTCTCACAGATAAGCTCCCTGGTCCCACTGTCCTTTTCTTCCACCTCATCAATTCAGTGGGTCTGGCCTCATCCAGGCCATTGGGCCTCCTTGTACTTGGCAACTTTTACTCTTAAGTCAGCGTCTCATCCTGTACCACCTCCTGCTCTGCTTTTGCTGTATCTCCTAGGCCTTGGAATTCTATCTGTACCTAATGTCAGTCTCCAGTCCGAGCACCCGTATATGCTATTAATGCCGTAATGGCTAGCATGTAAGGCATGGCTCAGAAGAGTCACGGTTACCCATCTGCCTTTAGAGCAAAGTCTTGGCACCTTATATAATGATGTGTCCTATATTCTAGCAAGAAAATTCAGTCATCTGTCACCTACCCATTTTAAATGCTGATAAAAGAAATGAGCGTGTATCTCCTATCACAGGTGTGGGAGTTGTAAGTGAAAAAAGCCAGATGCGTCTGGCTTTGCTTCTTAGGAACCACTAACATCTTCACTCTATATTTGTGTCTCGGTGATGCTCTCTTTTGCTACTAGGCCAAGTCTATTGTTAACACAGCACATGTGGGCCACACCTGGTCATTTGTGTCCTAGGAGGTTTCAGTTTCCAAAAATAGGCAAAACTTGACTTTTCACAGCCACTGTCCCTGTAATTAAAATGGCATATTTCTTAAGTTAGAAAGGGATGAGTTTATGGTAAGGAGAATAAGAGTTTCTTCAAAAGGGCCGAACTTATATTCTTGAACCATTGCCATAAATAATAAGAAGCTTACTATTGCTTGACAAGCAGTTTGAACATTGGATATAACTAGATAGTGAAAATGGGATAAATTACGCTTCAGATTCTTCTCTTTTGGAGATCATGTTGACTTTTATTTTTTTTTTTGGTTGATCCTGGGGAAGTGGAGTAAATGGAAGCATTTTGGCAAAAGTTTCTTTTTTAGAGAAAGTGTAGTTGGGAATAGGTGAGGAGAATCTCTTTTCGTTTTCAACTCTGTTTTCAATCTCAGCTACTATAGTTTTAAACATATACATTTGGCTTCTTGGGCTTGATGCTTGCTTTGTTGTAGATTCTAAGTGGGTTCCTGATTTTGTTGTTGAGACAGTGTGTTTCTCGTCCCTTGGAAACCACAGAGATGGCTGTCGGTATGAAGGTAATGAAGGTAATGAAGGTGTTAGTTCTTGTTAACTTACAGCTCATCTGGGACTAGTTTCGACTGGAGCAGTGCCTTACACCTTCAACAGAAGGAGCAGTGACACATCGCTTCTATGGCTTGCTCAGAGTCATCTGGGAGAAATTTGACATTGATGGAGAGAGGAAGACTCTTTAGGAGAAAGTCTGCTGCCTCTAGTGGGGAAAGAAAAGAATCTCACGATAGGCAAAAATTCCTGCATCATCTTTTTTTTTTTCTAACATCTTTACTGGAGTATAATTGCTTTACAGTGGTGTGTTAGTTTCTGCTTTATAACAAAGTGAATCAGTTATACATATACATATGTTCCCATATCTCTTCCCCCTTTCGTCTCCCTCCCTCCCACACTCCCTATCCCACACCTCTAGGTGGTCACAAAGCACCGAGCTGATCTCCCTGTGCTATGCGGCTGCTTCCCACTAGCTATCTATTTTACATTTGGTAGTGTATATATGTCCATGCCACTCTCTCACTTTGTCACAGCTACCCTTCTTCCTCCCCATATCCTCAAGTCCATGCTCTAGTAGGTCTGTGTCTTTATTCCCGTCTTACCCCTAGGTTCTTCATGACCTTTATTTTTTTCTTAGATTCCATATATATGTGTTAGCATACGGTATTTGTTTTTCTCTTTCTGACTTACTTCACTCTGTATGACAGACTCTAGGTCCATCCACCTCACTACAAGTAACTCAATTTCGTTTCTTTTTATGGCTGAGTAATATTCCATTGTATATATGTGCCACATCTTCTTTATCCATTCATCTGTTGATGGACACTTAGATTGCTTCCATGTCCTGGCTATTTTAAATAGAGCTGCAATGAACATTTTGGTACACCATACACAAAAATAAGCTCAAAATGGATTAAAGACCTAAATGTAAGGCCAGACACCATCAAGCTCTTAGAGGAAAACATAGGCAGAACACTCTATGACATAAATCACAGCAAGATCCTTTTTGACCCACCTCCTAGAGAAATGGAAATAAAAACAAAAATAAACAAATGGGACCTGATGAAACTTAAAAGCTTTTGCACAGCAAAGGAAACCATAAACAAGACCAAAAGACAACCCTCAGAATGGGAGAAAATGTTTGCAAATGAATCAACTCACAAAGGATTAATCTCCAAAATTTACAAGCAGCCCATGCAGCTCGATAACAAAAAACCAAACAATCCAATCCAAAAATGGGCAGAAGACCTAAATAGACATTTCTCCAAAGAAGATATACAGACTGCCAACAAACACATGAAAGAATGCTCAACACCATTAATCATTAGAGAAATGCAAATCAAAACTACAATGAGATATCATCTCACACCGGTCAGAATGGCCATCATCAAAAAATCTAGAAACAATAAATGCTGGAGAGGGTGTGGAGAAAAGGGAACCCTCCTGCACTGTTGGTGGGAATGTAAATTGATACAGCCACTATGGAGAACAGTATGGAGGTTCCTTAAAAAACTACAAATAGAACTACCATACGACCCAGCAATCCCACTACTGGGCATATACCCTGAGAAAACCATAATTCAAAAAGAGTCATGTACCAAAATGTTCATTCCTGCATCATCTTTTGAAGCCATTGAAGTGAAAGGCCTTTTTGCTTGAGTTATTCAGCTAACTGCCTCAATTTTCCACCTGATCTTTCATGTGAGTAAATACCTGGTTTTAATGATGATTGAAGTATCTAAAGTGCAGGGAACCGTGAAGATAAGGTCCTTTTCTTTTGAGTTTATTTACTTAGCAAACATTTGTGGTCTTCTGTGCTTACAGCTTTGCACTAGGAAGTGGTCACAATTCTGTCCTCAAGAAGGAGCAGTTAGGGACTCTGGTATGCGAATATGCCTGTAAGCCTTTCCAGGGCAAAACCAGGTGGTGGTTTTCTTTACATCTGTAGATTCTCTGATATACTTCCATGCACAAGCTGAAGTCTCATCTCCCCCCACGTGAATGTGAATGAGGGCTGTACTGGAGACTTACGTCTCATTAGTAGAATGTGGTGGATGTGATGGCCTAGGATAGGTCATAAAAAGGGTACAGCTGAGAAATGGATTTCAGCTTTGTTGGGATAAAGTTCTGAATCTCTAACCCAAGTTCATTCTCCCTGAAGAGATAAATTTTTTAATCTAATTGAATTTTGTGTGACCCAGTTGAGTCATGCTAGACTATAAAAACTGGTCAGTCCAGATTTTGGAATTGGTGAGAATGACAGTTTAGATGAGGCTTGGCTAAGCTTCTTTAGCTGGCAAGTAATGCAAAGGATACCCACGAGACCAAGGTTACACGCTGGTGTAAGTGGGTGTGGCTTCTCAGGACCTCCTTTGTCCCTCATAGACATATTCTGCCCAAGGTCACAGGCCTCGGCAATCTTCAGTGAGGGAGGAATGTGTCAGGTCAGAGGAGCTCACAGATTCATAATTCTTTACTGCACTACAATGGAATAACTTAGTTCTATAATGTATCTTAGCCTGGGTTCTCCAGAAAACAGACCCAGAACCAAAGGCTTATGTGCTCTTATGTTATCAAGGAGTATATTTTATACCACAGAGTGCAGGTGAGGGACCAGGGGAGAAGGCAGGAACAAGAGAGAGCTGTTTGAGGTATTGAGTGTGATAATTGTTTGATCTCAGTGGAACCGTCTTCCAGGAGGTCATATAAATGACTGCCTCTTGGGACTGTCCACTGGGGGAGCATGGTGAAGAATTTATCCGCTGTCTCCATTTTTTCTGGATCAAATTTTGCTTTATGGGACATTAATTCCCTATGAGTTACATTTATGTGGGTGCCAGTGGGTCCCACAATGTCTCATGTCTCTGAGCCAACCTTGAAGCCCTGGGGGAGGGGAGAATGGGAGACACAGGAGTGAGATAAAGTTCTGATGGATGGTAACTCCATGAAGTTGGCCAGAGTCCATGCAGAGCGGGCCACTGATTGCTAGGTTAAGGGTATTGGTGACAGGTGAGGCCTGAGAGGATCTGAAGGGTTGTAAGAGGTGTTGGAAGACGTGTCAGATACCAATGCTTACAACTTACCAAATTCCCCATTGTGTTCCTTGCTGAGCCATCAGGTCCACTGAGGTTTCAGAGTAGGGGTCAAGCCATAGACTCCCACACTGGTTATTTTAAAAGAGCATTTTGTGAATGACCTGTGTCAGAATCACATGAAGGAAGAGGACACTTGTTAAAAATATAGATTTCTAGATCCCACTCAGATCTACTGATTCAAAAGCTCTGAGGGTGGCAACCAAAATGGGCATATTGAACAAGTAGCTCAAGCAATTCTGAAACATTCTAAACCTGTAGAACCACTAAGAAAACATAGGATATCAGATCCTATTAGAGTTAACTTTACTGAATCTTGCTCTATATGTTCAAAAACAGTATGTATCAGAGTAGACTTTGGAGTAATTTCCATATAAAGTAATTTATCTACCAGGCCCCATTTATGTCAGGAATCTGGACAGGCTATTACCGTTTCAATCCATTGACTATATTTTGTTTAAAAGGCCAAGTACTGAAGCTACTTTAGGTCCTTGAGTACATTTAACAACGTCTACAACCATAGCTCTTATAAAAACACACTTTTTGGGACTTCCCTAGTGGCGCAGTGGTTAAGAATCCATGGGCCAATGCAGGGGACACAGGTTTGAGCCCTGGTCTGGGAAGATCCCACATGCTGCAGAGCAACTAAGCCCATGTGCCACAACTACTGAGCCTGTGCTCTAGAGCCCGCGAGCCACAACTATTGAGCCCATGTGCCACAACTACTGAAGCCCATGCACCACAACGAAGAGTAGCCCCCTCTCGCTGCAACTAGAGAAAGCTCGCGTGCAGCAACAAAGACCCAACGCAGCCAAAAATAAGTAAATAAATAAAATTTATTTAAAAACAACAAAAAAACACACTTTTGTTGTCATTCATTATTTTTATGAATTTTCCTGGAGCCAGGAAGGTGACATCACAGGGCCCGCTCTCTGTGGCCTTTGACCTCTGTTACCTGGTCATTGCCCACAGAGTGGAGGAGAAGCTGTTCATGGAGAAAACGGCTGATGTGAGCTTTTTAGGTTGACACTTAGAGCCCAAAGAGGCCTTAAGTCCCCAGAGTCCTAAATTCATAAGGACATATGGTCAGCTAATCCTTTTTTTTTAAATTTGGAGACTTGTAGTGACTCTCACACTGAACTCCATAGGAAGCAGTGTATTCCTTTAAGCGTTTTGGATATTTACAGGAAAGGTCACCCAGAACTTTCCTCAGTAGCCATACCAGTGTCTGTAAGCTTCAGAATCAGTCATTTAAATGATTCCTTTGATCTACCCTAGATTTCTTTTTCTGGAATTCAAACCCATTGAGAACAAATCCTAGGATGGACTTAATCATAACTAAAATTTTGATTTTAATAGCCATAAATACTAGGTTAATTGTAATAACAACTATAACTGTGATACAAAAATAGTTTAGAGTTAAAAAGCCAATAAAGAAGGGAATGTGTGGGTAAGAAAGCATGTAGGTAGAAATCATGGAAGAAGAATAGCAACACACATGTTTGCTGAAGAACATTGTTCCATGGAGGGAGTTACCCCAGAGCTGGACCTAAGATGGCGGCACCATGGATGCTAAGACATCCTGGAATCAAAGAGTACCAATGGATAGATGGTCCAGACCTTCCAGTAAGACTTGGGTGAGAGAATCTGGTCTTGTCCAACATCAGGATTGCCCAACAAAAGAAATGCTAATCTAGCACAGACTCTCTACTCTTGCTTTTAGTAACAAGAATGCAGAAAACTGGAACGTGTCCAAGGCAGTCCAAAAAAATTCACTGGGTACAGCTAATCAAGCCTAAAGTTTGTTTGGCAACATATAGTAATTATGAATTAGCTGACTTATGTGTGTGTGTACTGATGAAATTTTTGGAAAACTTTTAAAAATAGGAATTTTGCCTCTGTTGTCTATTTGTGTTGGGTTTCCAATTTTTGAGGTCTCACACTATGAGAATTTATAAGTTGTTATATCAGACTTAGTTTATGTGCCTCCTTAGATTCAAGTTGCTTCTCTGTACCCCAGTCCTTAGCTGCCTGCTCAATGGAAAGCCCTTGTCTCCTTCCACCCCTCCTTATGTTCATGCCAGTAACCAGATTCAGGTCTCTGCTCAGCCTGAATAGGGAAGTATGAGTCCTGCTTCAGGAAAACATAGTCCTCACAAAGGAATTGCAGAAGTACCTGGAGGAACTGTGGGAACACGTGTAGGGGGCAGATCTTGAGAATGTTAGTTCTGGGAAGGGAGAATTATAAAATAGGGAGAATTCATTGACAGAGGGGCACCCATAACTCAGGACTCAGTGTTCCAGTCAGACCCCTGGTACTTGTCTTAATAGCTTGCTGGGAGGGCTTCTTGAGGCCTGAATTAGGCACTGGCTTCCAGTAAATGATGTGGAGATGCCATAATTTCCTTGACCTAGAAGGTGGTCTCGCTGAGGTTTTGAGAATGAATGGACTAGTATGACTTGAGAAGCCACCACGTGACTATGTCCCTCATCAAATTTTACATCTCTGCTTATTTAAGTTTAAAGTTGTTTCTGGATTAGTGAATTTGAGACATGGGGCAAAGCAGAGCTTCCCTCAATGGCTGACTCATTTAGTCAACAAATATTCACTGAAAACCTATTATTTGTCCATCAATATGCAAAGATGCATATAACACAAGGATGCTCCCTTGCCTCAGGAATAACTAATCTAGTATGGAAGATGTATACCTGGAGGGAGAAATCATTTTCTATTCTCAAGGTCACACCACTGTAAATCCTTTGGACATATGTGTTGTGGCATACGAATTTCAGTGTAGTGCTTCTATAATTGCTGTTTTTCTGACATGACAAAATAATATGATCTTATGCTAGGTACAGAAAGAAGTGCATACATTTGAATAGGCTTATAAAACATTTCATCTGAAGCCTTCAACTTAAAAAAAAGGATGCAAGAGGGAGAAAACATAGATTCGGATACTTGTTTCTTAAATATATTTGTATAATTTCTTTATCATTTGAGACTGTTATTTGGAGGCTATTGAATTGTTTTTCAAGAATCACTGAAAAAGCACACACCATTTCTGTGATTTTCTAATTTAAATAGATATGGGCTTAGAAGGATATACTTCAGGCAAAAATCTCATTAATTCTTCATACTTTGCATTTTGAAATTAAAAAGGTATATGAACAAGGGGCAGAGGAAGAAAGATAAATTTCTGTCTTATTTCATCTGCCACTCAGACATTATAATTTTCTAAGCAAGGAGAACCACTTAGTTTTTGATAATTTAAGTTCCTCACATAATTAATAGATAGTTTTGCTGGTCCATCAACTTCATCATTTTTTTCTCATTCTTTTGTGACTTGCAGTTCTAAGTAAGCACCACAGTAATAGCTGAATAAGATGATTAATCTGTAAAACATGCACTCATTTATATGACTTTTATTCCAATTAAAATTTTGGAATATTATTAAAAAGATGAATGTCACCAAAACTGTTCTGGAGCAATTCATGAAGACTATTATGGTAGATAGAGGATGATCAGTAAATATTTGAGTGACAATTGCAGAAGAAGCAAATTTATAATGTGAAAAGCAGCCATTTCCTTTACTAAAGAATTCATTCCTTTAAAGTTAAAGGAATATTCTATTACTTTGCTTGAGAGGAATGCTTGCTGATTGATTATACATAATTAGAGAATGCTACATTTGGAGTGCTCATTGCTGGCAATCTGTTTTTTGATGTGCTTTGCTTTTGTTTGGCAAATAGTATTAAGAACATATCACGGGCTTCCCTGGTGGCGCAGTGGTTGAGAGTCCGCCTGACGATGCAGGGGACACAGGTTCGTGCCCTGGTCCGGGAAGATCCCACATGCCGCGGAGCGGCTGGACCCATGAGCCATGGCCGCTGAGCCTGCGCGTCCGGAGCCTGTGCTCCACAACGGGAGAGGCCACAGCAGTGAGAGGCCCGCATACCACACACACACACAAAAGAACATATCACTTTTTCCTATTATAAAAATAATATGTTATACATTCATACAAATGTATATTTTTAAAAAAAGACGTTTATTCATAATTCTACCACCAAAAAAATCACAACTGTTAATGTCTTGGTGTCTATTATTCCAGTCTTTATACATGTAACCATTTTATCAAGTGGACTTACCTCAGTAGGGTGCAATCAGGGAAAGGCATTATTTCCACCGCCTCCCCTGCCCCGCCCCCGGCCCCAATGCCTTCAAATGTTTTCTTCAATTTATTTCTTCCTTCTTTACCTTTGACAATGTCTCTGGCATTCTTCATAGTTTTTCCATTCTCTTTGTTTCACCTTATTGGCTATGGTAGAAGTATTATATGTACAACCGTGGGAATTGGCTACAGATCCAGGTCTTGCTCTGTTTCCTCTGTCTGCACAATTATTGCTTCAGATAATCCAGTTCTATGCCATTCAGTGCATGACATTCCCTCAGTTCCAGGGATTGGTTCAGAGGTTGCATAATCAATACAATACTTAGAAAATTTAGAAAATTTACTGAGAATTCTGGGACACCGGAAATCTCTCTCTCTCTCTCTCTCTCTCTCTGGGATAATGGAGATTATGGATACATAATGCTACCATGACTGTATCGTATTGGGAAGCCGTTCTGTGAAGGAGCTCACGCAGACATAATGATAACGTGGAGAAAAATGTAGAGATATTGAGCTGGAGTCCTAAAGAAATCATGCCTAAGATATGTGCTAACTTTGAAATTTAAGTTATGTGAGCAAGTAAATCTCATTCAATGTTTGAGCCACTCTGAGTTGAGTTTTCTCTTCTTAGCTACTGAAAACATCCTAAATGACTCACTTGCGATTTAAACAGATGGTTATTGGAGATTATGCTCATTTCCTCTTGCTGAACTGTCCTGAGCTCAGTAGAATCATATTCTTTGTGGAATTCCGGAGCTATTTAATGGAAATGAAGACACAATTTCAGAAGATGCTCACAGATATCTGAGGAGTATGAATTATACATTATGTTTCTGCAACAGTCTTTCAAGTGCAAGCCTCAGAGGATATGATGAATTCTCAAGAATATGTCCTATTAGTTTGGCTTAGTTTTGAGGGGCCTCAACTGAGCTGAGGGATAATTAAGCCTTTCAAGGTGATATAAAATCTCTGTAATGTGAAAAGTAAGTAATTAATTCCAGAACTGTTATGAAATTTATATGGCTAAAGTTTGGGCAATATTTGTTTTCACCTATCTTTACGAAAGTATTTTCTTTTCCACGAAGGTGTTCAAATACAAGTTAAATACAAGTTGAGATACAAATTAAGAGCTACTGTCTATGAGATAAATCTGGGGTCAAAATTTAGACATACATATGCTTGTTGGATAGATCTTGGTGTTTTGGAGACCACTTTATTCCTATAAGTGCCCCTAGTTTCATTGACTTGATCGATATTATCATGCACTTTGAATGAATACAGGTGGTAAAACTTTTTGTGTGCGTTGCTCTTGTATTCATGGTTTAATCCTTCCATCACCACTGTGTTTGTTAAAGAATTCATGGAGCTGCAGATTTTTCATTTTCTCATTAGGTGACCCATTGTTAAAAATTCTTTAATGTTCCTATTTAAAAATATTTGTGTGTGTGTATGTAAACAAATAAGTTTCCCTTTTACTTGTATTCACTAGTCCCAGTTAATTTCTTTCTGAATATGTCTAATCCAGGAAATATTATAGATAGCTATCATGTCATCATCCCCTCCCTAAGTGTGGCAATGCCGAGAGGTGTGTCAAGACAGTAAAGTTCACAGCTGTTGGGCTTAACTCTTAGTCTAGGGCTAGTTTCACCTCTCTTTTTATCAGCCAGTGTCTTGTGTTGCCATATATGTGATCTAACAAGGGCCCTAAAGATTCACTTGGATAGAATATCTGTAACTGTGTTTGTCCCAGCAAATCTGGGGTATGTATCTGCCTCGGACATGTTACCTCCATCACACAGTTAAATGACCCTCTCTATGCTGCCTGGGTAAAGAGAAGTTCTGAGTCTTCAGAGAAAACCCGCCATGTTCCAGGATATCTCCTTGGGTTGGGTATAGTGTTTTCAGAAATTCAGTTCTTGTTAGAATCGGTGCTTATCCAAAACAATCTGCCATGTCCATGGTACCAGTTTCCAGATTTACAGTTCGTTTATTTCCTCTAGGATTCTGCCTTTGTATCACGACAACTATTTCTGTTTCCTGCAGACATCTCGGGCAAGGAAATAAAATTCTATGAATCCAAGTACTTCCTAACCTTCACGAGATATAAATGCCTATATACAAAGAGCTAAACTCTGGGTTCAATCCCTCTCACATTTCCTTATCTGTGATTCCTTAGGCAAAAAGGTAGATCAGGAAAAAAACCCTGGTCCAGGAAGATCCCACGTGCCACGGAGCAACTAAGCCCGTGCGCCACAGCTACTGAGCCTGTGCTCTGGAGCCCGCGGGCCACAACTACTGAGCCCGCATGCCACAACTACTGAAGCCCGCGAGCCTAGAGCCCGTGCTCCACAACAAGAGAAGTCACCACGATGAGAAGCCTGCACACCGCAACGGAGAGCAGCCCCCAGCTCAACACAACTAGAGAAAGCCCGCGCGCAGCAACGAAGACCCAACACAGCCAAAAATAAAAATAAATAGATAAATAAATTACTAAACAAAGTTAAAAAAAAAACCCAAAGCTTCATGAAAAATCCCTGATATAGAGAGAATGGATGATTTTACAATGTATTTCTTTTGAGGAAGAGTAAGAACTAGAAGCCCCTGGAGGTGAATATCAGAAAAATCAGTAATGGTTGTAAGTGGTTGACTTTGGGGAGGGATGAGTATGAAATTGCTGCTTTTTACTCTGTACTCTTCTCTAGTCGATTTTAAAAAAGGTCACGTGCACACTCTACTTGGAGCAGTTCCTGACATGTCCCAGGTAGGGTTTTGTGTCCCACCCCCTCTGCCCACTCCTGAGTTTGGCTGCAGTGCGGCAGGCTCTTCTCTGCAAGTTCTTACCTTGCTTCTACTGACAGTGTCTGGCTCCCACCATTGCTTTTTTTTTTTTCTTTTGCTTGTTTTTTTTCTTTTTTCCTTTCTTTTTTTTTTTTTCAAATTTGCTTTATGCCTCAAAAGACTTTTTCAGAATCATGGGAGCCTGCCTGGTTCATGAATAGGAGCAACTAGGAAGTGGAGATGCATACAGACCCCTGGGGATAAGCTTTAACAAGAGGGGAAGAGAATCTGTGGATCCAATTTTGATCTCCTCCTCTTTCGGCTGGTAATTCTGGGAGGAATCTGAACGTTTGCTGCACTTGACAGAGGTCCCCAGCGGCATGCATCTCCAGTGACCTGCTGAGACCATCTTGATAACATACCCTTTAATTGAATTTTCCCTCGTTCTCGCTCCTTCTGCTACCGCCGCCTCCCTCCCCCCACCCATTCCTGCTTCCTGGGATCGCCTCTCAGATAAACTCTCCACACCAGGTTCTCGTCTCAGGCTCTGCTCTCAGTGGAGACCACAATAAGACAGCTGGTGATCTGAAAACTGGTCATCCTCAGCACTCTAAAGTTTCTGGACCCTGCTCTCTGCAGGACAGTTAGACCGCCCATGGGTCAGGGCGCTGCTGTTGTGTGCAGTTAAGCCTGAATGCACACAGCAGAATAGTTCCATTCAGAGCAATCAATAAACTATTACAGAAATGTACCACAGGGAAGACTCATGGCCAGGGGAGGGGACAAGAGAAGCCATGAGGGAGTCTGTAAATGACTTTCTGGCCAGCCAAAGAAAAGTCATAGAAGAAGAAAAAAAGAAGATAAAATGAGAGGAGAAAAGCAGCTGGCATCGCAGAGAGAAACGGAAATGCTATCTCTCCCTTTCCTCCTGTCGAGGAGGCTAAGAGGTGTGAGCGGCAGATTGCAAAATCATCCAGGGAGCCAAGGACACCACCAACTTGCTATAGATGCTGGAACTGTCTCTGGATTTTTGGAAGCCAATGATGAAAGCCTGGAAAGGTGACAGAGACAGTGCTTTCTTCTGCTGTGGATGTGGGATGAAGGCTATTAACGGACTGGAACTTTGGCAGGTCTGAGAATTCTGCAACCCGGGAGCCTGCTGGATTTCCAGTTTCGAGTTCGGCTCTTTCTGGGCTGTGAATGGCCGCTGGCTTCCCTCTGTGCTTGTCATACCTCACCCGCTCCCTCTTCTGTTAGCTACCGTGGGCTGGTTCTTACTATTTGCATCCAAGTTCCAGGCTGTTCCGAAGCCCTTCTCACCAGCCCTGCGTGTAGTCACGATGCCCTGCCCCACCCATGCCCTCTCGCTTGGTCCCATACACGTGGCTTGGAGTTGTTTCCTTCCGCAGATCCCGAGGGCCCCTCTGGACTGAGGGTCCCTCTCCTTTTTGTTTTCCAGCTGATTCCATTTTCGTTTTTCATCCACAGCCTCTTTACGCACCTCTCAGTACCTCTAACAAAACTTCACGTGTGATGTCATCAGTTAAATGGAGCAGCAATGATAATCCCCCAGCTGGTTGATGCCAAAACCACTAAGAGGAGGGAAGCTGTGAGTCACTTCCAGTAATTTCAGTGTCCACCTTAAAGGGGAGGGGAATTGCTATGATATCCCTGAGATCTGCTTGACCCTCAGGTATCCACAGCCAATACGGTTCTCATTCTCCTCCCCATCTGCTTCCTGGCCACGTTGCAGGAGCGAGGTCTTACTGGAAAGCTCCTTTGCTGGGACATGCTACTCCTGGCTCCTCTCTGAGGATCTCATGGACGCGTCTCTAAAAGCAGGATCTCTCAGATCAACTTGCTCTCTTGAGCTAGGTTTCAGTAAGCATCAAAATTTTAAATTCTGCTTTTCCTATTACTGCAAAGGCAAAAACCCTGCTCATATTTCTGAATTGTGTTCTCAAAAACCTAAACCCTGAGACAGCAATGTGTGTTTATGCCTAAAAACAACCACTGATAGGCCCCAAATGGGTTTAGGCCTTTTTTCTATCAATTCTTACATTTTAAAATAAAAGCAATAACTGCTTATTTTTAAAAAATATTAAAGCAGTGCTGGAAAGAAGGAGCATGTTGCAATGGCTAAAGAGTTGCTGGGCCAAACTGCCTGGGTGGAATCTTGGCTCTGACCTTGGGCTGTCTGACTCTCTTGTTTCTTACCTGAAATGGAAATAGTAATAGTACCTACCTCAGAGGTTGTCCTAAGGATTAAACAAGTTAATATTTACAAAGAGCTTAACATAGTGCCTGGTACATTGTAAGGCTCATATAAAAATTTACTAGATGAAATAAAATAGTTTCAAATATTTTTTACATTCTCTATGTTTATATGAGCATATAAACAAGTTATTTTTCTGTTTATATAAGTGGGCTTATAATATATATAACAGACCTGGTTTTTTTTCCCCTTGATGATGTGTCTTGGCCATCTTCATTGTCACTATTTAGAGATATATACTTCATTCTTTTTAATGACTGCATATATTCCATTGTATGGATGTACAGTGATTTATTTAACCAGTCCTCTGAATGGATTTGTGTTGTTTCTGATGTTCCTGTTACAAACAATGCTGTGACACATAGGTGGAGGCCTGTATTTCTGCACACTACAGCAAGTGAATTTGTAGACCTAAAATAAAATTTACTAGGTATGTATTGCCAACTTGTCCTCCAGAAAGGTTTACCAATTTATGCTTGGTCTGGACTCTTTTTGATTAAAATATGATGACTAAACACTGATTCTTGGCGGATGGGAATAGATTTGGATTGCAGAGAAATGCGTCTGTGGTGATATTGGGCAGAACGTATGGCAATACGTGGATTGAAATAAATTTAGGTCTTAACTTTTTTGAATAGGAGCTACTTTAGGTCTGAACCCAGATTTAAAAGTATACAGAACACTACTAGCAGCTATGGCCCTTGCCCCTTAGCTCAGGAAATCTCCCCCAATTCATCAGCGTGCTCATAGCAATGGGCTTGGAAAACACTGCTTTGGTCTGCTGGTGTGTTTCTAGCACCCAGCATAATTAGATACATAGTAGCCCATGTATCAAATATGGAGAGAATAAATCTCTTTCTAACTGTACCCCCAGCTACAAAAGAAGATTGTAAAATGTGCTGAGAGCAAACGGATGCAGGAAGTATTCTATTGAATAGAATACAGGGTGTTGGAGAAGAAAGGCAAGGGGGCTGCAGGCCAAAGAGCTGACCGGCCTCTGACCTCTGGCCCCGGCTGGACACTCACTCCTTTTCATCTAAGGGTCATATCTTCCTCTCCTTTCAAACTTCCTCTGTGCTTTCCTCAGAATTCCAGCCAATTTCCTCTACCATCTTGCAAAGATTAAAGACAGAGCTTGGGATATTCATTACACAGAACCCAAATGATGCAAGCTTCACTGTTGGGCAATTTCTGAATCAGGGAAAAGTTTATTTAATTGGAACGATCAATCATTATTACTCATTTATTTAAGTACTTTTTTATTTTATTTATTTATTTTATTTTATTTATTTGGGTGTGTTGGGTCTTTGTTGCTGCACACGGGCTTTCTCTCGTTGTGGCGAGCAGGGGCTACTCCTCGTTGCGGTGCGCGGGCTTCTCATTGCGGTGGCTTCTCCTGTTGCAGAGCATGGGCTCTAGGCACGCAGGCTTCAGTAGTTGTGGCACGTTGGGCTCCGTAGTTGTGGCTCACGGGCTCTAGAGCGCAGGCTCGGTAGTTGTGGCGCACGGGCTTTGTTGCTCCGCGGCATGTGGGATCTTCCTGGACCAGGGCTTGAACCCATGCCCCCTGTATTGGCAGGCGGATTCTTAACCACTGTGCCACCAGGGAAGTCCCTATTACTCATTTATTTAATCTCTAAAATAGAGTAGATTAAAAATATTGAATGCTGAAAATATACAAAAAAGAAGGCGAATATTGCCATAATCCCTACACTTACACATTATTTACAATTAGAAGTGAAGACCCACGCTGACCACCTTTTTCTCCCTCCCTTCCACGCCAACTGCTATTAATAAGTTTCAGGTGAATCTTGGAATTTTTAATATTTACAATAGAGCATGTTAAAGAGGGAAAAATGTAAGCTCTGTGTGCTTCTCTGCTGAGCAGCTAGAAAGCTCACTGAATGTTTTAGCACCTTCAGGAGATAAAGGAGAGAAAGAGGAGGAAGGGAGAGGGAAGTGGGACGTAGCAGGACAGGGTCAGAAATGTCTGGGGGCTGCGCTGCTTCCTCCTCATGCTGACTGATCAGAGTCAGAGAACTTCTTGCTCATCTAGTCCCTCCTCCCTGTTTACAGAGGTGTTTTTCAGCCCTTAGCTCTTGATGTATCACTAATAAAGATAATGAAGATGATACTATTAACTACAGCCATAATTACTTGGCCATTTATTCCATGCCATGTATCTTTTTTTTTTTTTTTGCGGTACGCGGGCCTCTCACCGTTGCGGCCTCTCCCGTTGCAGAGCACAGGCTCCGGACGCGCAGGCTCAGTGGCCATGGCTCACGGGCCCAGCCGCTCCGCGGCATGTGGGATCTCCCCGGACCGGGGCACGAACCCGTGTCCCCTGCATCGGCAGGCGGACTCTCAACCACGGCGCCACCAGGGAAGACCCCATGCCAAGTATTTAAAATGCATCTCCTTCTTTAATCCTCACAAGAATCCTATTGTTATTTCCATTTCACAGATGAGGAAACTGAGGTCAGGAAAAGTTACACAGCTAATGCAAGTTCAGAATTCCAGCTCACACAGTTGGACTCTAGAGCACAGATCCCTCCTGCTGTGAAATAATCCTGCAGACACACTCATGTTATATTTGATTATTCTGTATAAAAGGATTTCCTAAAGCTATCCTCGGGGAAACAGCATTCCACAACATCTTTAGAAACCCACCCAGACTAAGTCAGGAAAGTTTCCTACATGTGCTTTTCTCCTGACTGTAATTTCTAGAAGATGGGAAGAGTTCTTACCCATATTTAGACTGATCAGCTTTGTAGATTCTGTTGCTTAAAAAGAATGGGCCAGGAAAACTTCCAAAATGGTGCTGAGGAAGAAAGAAGTACCAGACGAAAAGCAGAGCTGTTACTAAGGGAAATTAATAGGTAATTCAGAATCGGCAATATTACTTACCAGTGCCTTAAACATTGGCATCTAGGAAGCTAAATAAAAGGTTTATGCAACCAGGAAGTAATAAAATACAAGCATTGCTGGTAATTCTTGGCATTGATGAACATCAAAGCAGGGGCCGCTTGGGAAAAATACTTAAATTGAACCAACAGATCTAATGGCAGGTCAGGGAGGTGGGGAGGAAGGGTTTGAAATATGAGGCTTGTTGGGCAAACTCAGGGGAAGCAGAGCTCTCTACAGACTGATTGTGGGATAAACGGAGGAAGGAAATGAGCTTGCACGTGGGGCCAGTGGGCTGAGAGGGTGGAAGGAATGATGTTCAGATGGCAGCCTGTCGAGGCAGTAACTCTCTCTAGGGGGTTATGTTCCCTTCCCAGGTGCAGCCTCATTCCCTCTGACACTTGCTGCCTCCTCCCAGCAGTGGATCTGTGGTCCTATTCATGGAGCCACAATGAAAGGCACAGCTGTTCATTGGGCTCATGGCCTTGCAGGCACGTGGCTCAGGAGGAAATAATGCCCAAGAGACTTGGGAAGTCAAACTGATTGAGGGGAACAGGAAATACTATTGGCTGAAAGTGCTGTATCCCAGGCACTGTGCCTGGACCTTCACAGGAGTTACTCTCAACCAACAGAAGATGGGGGTAAAATTGCTTGAGCAGATGTTAAACCTGCCAAGAGGTTGCGAGTCAGATGGACAAAGAGAAGGAAGCACTGAGCTCTCTCTGTCCACTGGGAGAGGGGCCTGGTAGATGGACCTTGGGATGTCTGATGACCTCATTAGTCTCCGTCAAATCCCAGAAGCTCCCTCAGAATCCAGGCTTATAGGAAAGAGTTTAAAAATGTGAGCAGGTAGAGGGAGCATGAGAGGTAAGCTAGCTGTTAGGTATTGATGAAATCGTTTGAGAGTCAGTCCTGCAAGTGGTTAGAACATGGGCTCTGGAGCCCCATGGGGCTCTACTGCTCACCCGCTGTGGGACTTTTGGCAAGTTACTTAACCCCTCTGTGTCTCAACTTGCTCATCTGTAAAATGGGGATCAAAATTGGATTCCTTTATAAGGTCATTGTGAGAATTAAATGAATTAATGTATGTTAGGCATTTGAACAGTGCCTGGAACATAATAAGCCTATGTGTGTTAATTATCATTAGTGATTATTACCAAATGAGACTAAAAAGCCCACCAGTCATTAAAATAGCAAACATTTATTGAGCACTTACTCTGTGTTGAGCCCTTTGCTGATAACTTCACTTGCGTTGTCACCTTTCCTCTCTTTACCACCACTCAGTAGGTGTCAGCACACCCATTTTACAGAGAAAGAAACTGAGACTGAAGGAGTAACTGCATTGCCTGAGGCCACATAGCTTGCAAGGGGCAGAGCCAAGTTGCTGCTTTTAAGAGCTAAGCAGGAAGCCTTGGAGGGAACATAAAGAAGGCAGCCTACGGATGTATGAGGAGCAACATTTAACTTCGTTCATATTTTATTTAGAAGGGGACCAGGCATAAGTGTTGGGTTCCAGTTCTGGGGAGATTTTCAAATCCTGATTCCCAGACGAATTATGTGGAAATCTCTGAAGGTGGTACCCAGGCACCCATACTTTGTAAATCTCCCTAGGTGATGCCAGCCCACCTCACTGCCCCAAAGCTTCTCAACCTAAGAAGCCCTTTTGAATCATCTAGAATTTTTTGAGCAATGCCCAAGGCCCTTTCCTCATACCAGACTGAGTCACTTGGTCTGGGTTGTGGTTCAGGCACCATACTGTGTACAAAATCCCCAGGTGATTTGAATGTGTCACCAGAATGACACTTTAGGCAGCAACCCAGGAGAAAATACGTAGGTTATTTTTATTTTTTTTAAGTGACAATTTTTTTTAACATCTTTATTGGAGTATAATTGCTTTACATTATTGCATTAGTTGCTGCTGTATAACAAAGTGAATCAGCTATACATATACATATATCCCCGTATCCCCACCCTCTTGCGTCTCCCTCCCACCCTCCCTATCCCACCCCTCTAGGTGGTCACAAAGCATCCAGCTGATCTCCCCGTGTGATGCAGCTGTTTCCTACTAGCTATCTGTTTTCCATTTGGTAGTGTATATATGTCAGTGCCACTCCCTCACTTCGTCTCAGCTTACCCTTCCTCCTCCCCATGTCCTTAAGTGAATTCTCTATGTCTGCGTCTTTATTCCTGTTCTGCCCCTAAGTACATCAGAGCCATTTTTAAAAAATTTTTAGATTCCATATATATGTGTTAGCATATGGTATTTGTTTTTCTCTTTCTGACTTACTTCACTCCATATGACAGACTCTAGGTCCGTCCACCTCACGACAAATAACTCAATTTCGTTTCTTTTTATGGCTGAGTAATATTCCACTGTATATATGTGCCACATCTTCTTTATCCATTCATCTGTTGATGGATACTTAAGGTTGCTTCCATGTCCTGCTATTGTAAATAGTGCTGTAATGAACATTGTGGTACATGACTCTTTTTGAATTATGGTTTTCTCAGGGTATATGCCCAGTAGTGGGATTGCTGGGTCGTATGGTAGTTCTATTTTTAGTATTTTAAGGAACCTCCATACTGTTTTCCATAGTGGCTGTATCAATTTACATTCCTACGAACAGTGCAAGAGTGTTCCCTTTTCTCCACACCCTCTCAGCATTTATTGTTTGCAGATTTTTTGATGATGGCCATTCTGACCGGTGTGAGGTGATACCTCATTGTAGTTTTGATTTGCATTTCTCTAATGATTAGTGATGTTGAGCATCCTTTCATGTGTTTGTTGGCAGTCTGTATATCTTCTTTGAAGAATTGTCTGTTTAGGTCGTCTGCCCATTTTTGGACTGGGTTGTTTGTTTTTTTGTTATTGAGCTGCATGAGCTGCTTGTAAATTTTGGAGATTAATCCTTTGTGAGTTGCTTCATTTGCAAATATTTTCTCCCATTCTGAGGGTTGTCTTTTCAACTTGCTTGTAGTTTCCTTTGCTGTGCAAAAGATTTGAAGTTTCATTAAGTCCCATTTGTTTATTTTTGTTTTTATTTCCATTCCTTTAGGAGGTGGGTCAAAACGATCTTGCTGTGATTTATGTCATAGAGTGTTCTGCCTATGTTTTCCTCTAAGAGTTTTGTAGTGTCTGGCCTTACATTTAGGTCTTTAAACCATTTTGAGTTTATTTTTGTATATGGTGTTAGGAAGTGTTCTAATTTCATTCTTTTACATGTAGCTGTCCAGTTGTCCAAGCACTGCTTATTGAACAGGCTGTCTTTTCTCCATTGTATATTCTTGCCTCCTTTATCAAAGATAAGGTGACCACATACGCATGGGTTTATCTCTGGGCTTTCTATCCTGTTCCATTGATCTATATTTCTGTTTTTGTGCCAGTGCCATACTGTCTTGATTACTGTAGCTTTGTAGTATAGTCTGAAGTCCAGGAGCCTGATTCCTCCAGCTCCAGTTTTCTTTCTCAAGATTGGTTTGGCTATTCGGGGTCTTTTCTGTTTCCATACCAACTGTGAAATTTTTTGTTCTAGTTCAGTGAAAAATGCCATTGGTAGTTTGATAGGGATTGCACTGAATCTGTAGATTGCTTTGGGTAATTTAGTCATTTTCACAATGTTGATTCTTCCAATCCAAGAACATGGTATATCTCTCCATCTGTTGGTATCATCTTTAATTTCTTTCATCAGTGTCTTATAGTTTTCTGCATACAGGTCTTTTGTCTCCTTAGGTCGGTTTATTCCTAGGTATTTTATTCTTTTTGTTGCAATGGTAAATGGGAGTGCTTCCTTAATTTCTCTTTCAGATTTTTCTTATTTAGTGTATAGGAATGCAAGAGATTTATGTGCATTAATTTTGTATCCTGCTACTTTACCAAATTCATTGATTAGTTGTAGTAGTTTTCTGTTAGCATCTTTAGGATTCTCTATGTATAGTATCATGTCATCTGCACACAGTGACAGTTTTACTTCTTCTTTAATGAATTGGATTCCTTTTATTTCTTTTTCGTCTCATTGCTGTGGCTAAAACTTCCAAAACTATGTTGAATAATAGTGGTGGGGGTGGGCACCCTTGTCTTGTTCCTGATCTTAGAGGAAATGGTTTCAGTTTTTCACCATTGAGAACAATGTTGGCTGTGGGTTTGTCATATATGGACTTTATTATGTTGAGATGTGTTCCCTCTATGCCTTCTTTCTGGAGAGTTTTTATCATAAATGGGTGTTGAATTTTGTCAAAAGCTTTTTCTGCATCTATTGAGATGATCATATGGCTTTATCCTTCAGTTTGATAATATGGTGTATCACATTGATTGATTTGCATATATTGAAGAATCCTTGCATCCCTGAGATAAACCCCACTTGATCATGGTGTATGATCCTTTTAATGTGCTGTTGGATTCTGTTTGCTAGTATTTTGTTGAGGATTTTTGCATCTATGTTCATCAGTGATCTTGGCCTGTAGTTTTCTTTTTTTGTGACATCTTTGTCTGGTTTTGGTATCAGGGTGATGGTGGCCTCGTAGAATGAGTTTGTGAGTGTTCCTCCCTCTGCTATATTTTGGAAGAGTTTGAGAAGGGTAGGTGTTAGCTCTTCTCTAAACGTTTGATAGAATTTGCCTGTGAATCCATCTGGTCCTCGGCTTTTGTTTGTTGGAAGATTTTAAATCACAGTTTCAGTTTCAGGGCTTGTGATTGGCCTGTTTATATTTTCTATTTCTTCCTGGTTTAGTCTCAGAAGCTTGTGCTTTGCTAAGAAATTGTCCATTTCTTCCAGGTTGTCCATTTTATTGGCATAGAGTTGCTTGTAGTAATCTCTCATGATCCATTGTATTTCTGCAGTGTCAGTTGTTACCTCTCCTTTTTCATTTCAAATTCTGTTGATTTGAGTCTTCTCCCGTTTTTTCCTGATGAGTCTGGCTAATGGTTTATCAATTTTGTTTATCTTCTCAAAGAACCAGCTTTTAGTTTTATTGATGTTTGCTATTGTTTCTTTCATTTCTTTTTCGTTTATTTCTGATCTGATCTTTATGATATCTTTCCTTCTGCTAACTTTGGGGTTTTTTTGTTCTTCTTTCTCTAATTGCTTTAGGTTGTTTATTTGAGTGTTTTCTTATTTCTTGAGTTAGGCTTGTATTGCTATAAACTTCCCTCTTAGAACTGCTTTTGCTGCATCCCGTGGGTTTGGTTCATCGTGTTTTAATTGTCATTTGTTTCTAGGTATTTTTTGATTTCCTCTTTGATTTCTTCAGTGATCTCTTGGTTATTTAGTAGCATATTGTTTAGCCTCCATGTGTTTGTATTTTTTACAGTTTTTTTCTTGTAATTCATATCTAGTCTCATAGTATTGTGGTTGGAAAAGGTACTTGATATGATTTCAATTTTCTTACATTTTTCAAGGCTTGATTTGTGACCCAAGATATAATCTATCCTGGAGAATATTCCATGAACACTTGAGAAGAAAGTGTATTCTGTTGTTTTTGGATGGAATGTCCTATAAATATCAATTAAGTCCATCTTTTTTAGTGTATCATTTAAAGCTTGTGTTTCCTTATTTATTTTCATTTTGGATGATCTGTCCATTGGTGAAAGTGGGCTGTTAAAATCCCCTACTATGATTGTGTTACTGTCGATTTCCCCTTTTATGGCTGTTAGCATTTGCCTTATGTATTGAGGAGCTCCTATGTTGGGCGCATAAATATTTACAATTGTTATATCTTCTTGGATTGATCCCTTGATCATTATGTAGTGTCCTTTTTTTTGTCTCTTGTAATAGTCTTTATTTTAAAGACTATTTTGTCTGATATGAGAATTGCTACTCCAGCTTTCTTTTGATTTCCATTTGCATGGAATATCTTTTTCCATCCCCTCACTTTAAGTCTGTATGTGTCCCTAGGTCTGAAGTGGGTCTCTTGTAGACAGCATATATACATGTCTTGTGTTTGTATCCATTCAGCCAGTCTAGGTCTTTTGGTTGGAGCATTTAATCAATTAACATTTAAGGTAATTATTGATATGTATGTTCCTATTACCATTTTCTTAATTGTTTTGGGTTTGTTATTGTAAGTCTTTTCCTTCCCTTGTGTTTCCTGCCTAGAGAAATTCCTTTAGCATTTGTTGTAAAGCTGGTTTGGTGTTGCTGAATTCTCTCAGCTTTTGCTTGTCTGTAAAGGTTTTAATTTCTCTGTTGAATCTGAATGAGATTCTTGCTGGGTAGAGTAATCTTGGTGGTAGTTTTTTCCCTTTCATCACTTTAAATATGTCCTGCCACTCACTTCTGGCTTGCAGAGTTTCTGCTGAAAGATCAGCTGTTAACCTTATGGGGATTCCCTTGTGTGTTATTTGTTGCTTTTCCCTTGCTGCTTTTAATAGTTTTTCTTTGTATTTAATTTTTGATAGTTTGATTAGTATGTGTCTTGGCATGTTTCTCCTTGGATTTATCCTGTATGGGACTCTCTGTGCTTCCTGGACTTGATTGACTATTTCCTTTCCCATATTAGGGAAGTTTTCAACTATAATCTCTTCAAATATTTTCTCAGTCCTTTTCTTTTTCTCTTCTTCTTCTGAGACCCCTATAATTCGAATGTTGGTACATTTAGTGTTGTCCCAGAGGTCTCTGAGACCATCCTCAATTCTTTTTATTCTTTTTTCTTTATTCTGCTCTGTGGTAGTTATTTCCACTATTTTATCTTCCAGGTCACTTATCCGTTCTTCTGCCTCAGTTATTCTGCTATTGATTCCTTCCAGAGAATTTTAATTTCATTTTTTGTATTGTTCATCATTGTTTGTTTGCTCTTTAGTTCTTTTAGGTCCTTGTTAAACGTTTCTTGTCTTTTCTCCATTCTATTTCCAATATTTTGTATCATCTTTACTATCATTACTCTGAATTCTTTTTCAGGTAGACTGCCTATTTCCTCTTCATTTGTTTGGTCTGGTGAGTTTTTACCTTGCTCCTTCATCTGCTGTGTTTTTCTCTGTCTTCTCATTTTGCTTAACTTACTGTGTTTGGAGTCTCCTTTTTGCAGGCTCCCGTTTGTTTTGATGTCTGTCCCCAGTGGGTAAGGTTGGTTTAGTGGCTTGTGTAGGCTTCCCGGTGGAGGGGACTGGTGCCTGTGTTCTGGTGGATGAAGCTGGATCTTGTATTTCTGGTGGGCAGGACCTTGTCCAGTGGTGTGTTTTGGGGTGTCTGTGAACTTATTATGATTTTAGGCAGCCTCTCTGCTAATGGGTGGGGTTGTGTTCCTGTCTTGCTAGTTATTTGGCATGGGGTGTCTGGCACTGGAGCTTGCTGGTCATTGAGTGGAGCTGGGTCTTATCATTGAGACGGCGATCTCTGGGAGAGCTCTTGCTGATTGATATTACCTAGGGCCGGGAGGTCTCTGATGGTCCAATGTCCTGAACTCAGCTCTCCCACCTCACAGGCTCAGGCCTGACACCCGGCTGGAGCACCAAGACCCTCCCTGTTAGCCATATGGTTGGAGTGCCTTCAGAGTCGGAGAAGCTTGCCTGCAATGGCTGTCCTTCTGCGCTGCCAGTTAGAATCACCTGGTTCTTCCTTGTTTTGCCCCAAGGGCAGTGTTCCACAGAGAAAAACAGTAGCCTTGAAAAGAGTCACAGCTCTGAGATGGCTTTTTTTTTTCCTTTGTGGTTAGTCGGGTTTCAGTTGCTCACAGCGGGCTACGTGCAGAGGCCTTGCACAGGCTCTTCCAACCAGAGTTCCTAGTGCGGAATGGCTGCCGTCAGCACCTCAGCTCAGGCAGGCGTGTTCAGAAGTCTGTGGGTTATTTTTAAGAAAAAAAAAAAAAAAAGAGGTAAAATTCAGGACACATCTATATCATCCATTTACATGTTTCGGGCTTCGATCTTGAGCTCACGTTCTACATCATTCTTATGACACCTCAGTCAATGACAAATACCACACTTTGAGATTTGATAGAAAGAAAAGGTCATAAAATAATTCATATTGACGTATTTGTTAGACATGATCCAGGGGAACTTTTGGGGGCATTGTAAGAGCTACAGGGGCACTTGCAAAATGATAAAGAAACAAGAGAGTACTGAAGAAACAGGATCCCACTCTGGTTCTCTTTGCTTAGGGTCACACACCAAGTAACTTTCACGACACTAAGAACAGCTGTTGTTCCTGTCATGTCATCTTAAATCCAGCCCCTTAAAATCTATCGAACTTATGAAAAGTCTCTGTGGTGAAGGTACAGTCACAGATTCCAGGTGGGTAGTGAGGGTGGGTCAGAGCCCACACTGTAAGGGAGATGAGCAGGCTGGGGACTGGTGGAGGTGATCTTCATCAGTGACTGTGAACCTCATTCTGTCCTCCCATGGCTGGTACAGTTGCCGAAACTCAGCCTCTGTTCACCGGTGCTGAATAGAAATCTGGAGACAGGGTTTTGGGTGAAGTAGAAAAGAGTAGCTTTTATTGTCATGCCAGGCAAAAGGGGCCACAGCGGGCTAATGCCCTCAAGACTGTGCAACCCACCCTGGAGCGGGTAGTGAGGAGTTTTCGAGGAGCAGGTTGTAATCAGCTTGTGGACAATTCTTGGATTGGTTGGTATCAAGGTGAAGTTTCAAGCATCATCAACCTTCTGGTTTCAACCAGTCTAGGGTCTATGTGCTTGTGGTCAGCAGTTTTCATCTGGTGAGGGTCTGCTTCCTGTACAAACAACTTAGGAATGTGTGTCAGACCTTTATCCATATCTTTCAGGGAGCTGGGAGTTCAGTGATTCTGCGATGTGGCAGAATTATAGTCTAAATTGTTACCAGTTCCCCAGCCTAACGGCTATTCTTTGTTTCTACACCTTCACATTTCCCCTGTCATTAACTCTTGAGTCAGCATTTTACTTCAAGAGACAAGGACACAGGGGCTTGTACACCATTTCAGTACCTGGCCTGGCTGTGAGGTAAAACTATAAAGTGGGCAGGGAGTGTTCAATATTCATTCTCCCAGCCCCCTTCACCTGCCCAGAGCTGTCCTGTTCTTCTGAGCCTGCCCTGGAAGGGAGGTGGCAAAGTCCATGGAGGGCAGGTGGTCCTAAGCCCAACATGATGTGACTTGTGTAAACCCCTTACTTTGCATAAGGGGTTTGCCATGTGACTTTGCGTAAACCCCTTACTTTGCTGAGCCTCAGTCTCCCCATCTGTAAAGTGGGCCAATAGCATCTATTTCAAAGATTGTCATTAGGATTAGAGGAAAGGCATTTAAAGTCTCCATAGTAGATGCTTTGTAAGTGTTACCCACTGCAGGCTGGTGTTCAGGGAGAGAGGCTTTTTGGGCCACACAGGTCTACGTGCTAGTGATTGCTGAAACCTGGGCCATCGGAGAGAGAAATGTGTTAGTCTGGGACCTGTGTCCCACCACTGACTTGTGTGACCCTCTGTCAAATGGGCGGATCATTCCTGCTGGTTCTTATGGAAATACAGAAATTCATAAGTATTTCATTTCACATAAGAATGACTTAGGAGCTTAGAGTTTCTGGAATAACGGGAGACAGGCTGGGACCTGAAACCTGGGACCTGGGACCCTTTGCTGCAGTGCTTGAACCTGGACAAACATCTCCTCAAGCAACAAAATACAAAGAAACTATAACTAAAAATAACTGCGTGCATATGTGCATGCACAGTTGGGGCAAATTATGAACAAGATACAAAAAGACCAAAAATCCAACTGCTACTTCTGAGGAGCAGGGAGCAAAAGCAGGGTATGGTGCATGCCCCCTGCACACAGCACCACAAAGCGGGTGGGCAGACCACCTAAACCTCTCCTTGACCTGACCCCTGGAGCAACCCCTACTTTCACTCCACATAAGGAACCAACGCCCCCCCACCCTGCCCCAGGGAGGGGGCAAGGGCAATTTTACTTGTTTTCACTCCCTCCTGCTGTATCATGAGTCCCAATAAAGCCTTGCCTGAATTTCTCTAACCCTGGTCTATAACAACAGTGCCTATTACATTTTAAGTTAAAACATCTAATCATTCAACTTCAGGCACCAGTATTCTTGGCAAATAATGCTGAAATTGGTTTTTTCATTTATTTTACTAATTGAGTGTATTGGGGAAAGAACCAATGCACATTTTAAAAACCTCAAACTTCCCAAAGGGTTTCAGCAAAACATTTTAAAAGGCAAGTTGAGGGAGGGGCATCCCAGGGTCTGTGATCCGCTTGTGCATAATTCTCTGATTGGTTGATGGTGAGGTAACAGGGAGGTTAACATTATCAATCCTTAGGCGCCAGAAGGTCGGGGGCTACGTGCTCATGATCATCAAGTAGTTAATTTCTTCCATTTGGTGGTGGTTTTTAGCATCTGAAAAACTCAGGAAATATGCATATCTGGGTACTTCAGAGAGGAGTTACAGCAGAGGACATGGGGCAGGGGTCTGTCCTGGGAAGGCCCAGGGTCCTGCTCAGTTATAGACTGGAGTCTGTACTACTCCCTTTCTGCAGTTGAGCAGTGGTTTTTGCAGGACTGGACACGGGTGCACTTCAGATATGTTTTATTCGCTTTGTTGTCTGCAATCATCACAATCCCTTGATGGGTCCTTTGGACAGGAAGGTCAAATGAGCTCCAAGTAACTGCCTGATCTATCTCCCTGCTGCCATGGCAGCCAGATATGAAGAGAGGGGATCTCTATTAAAGGTGAGAGGTAAGCGCTTCCCTTGATGGTGTTTTGATATGTGTATATACAGGCATCCTTCAAAAATATCCAGAGTAAGAGGATTCACAGAGGAAAACGTGCAAACATTGTAAGACAAGGTGTCTTACTTCTACTTCTGTAGATCATTAGCTATCTTTCAACTTTATGTGTGATTCTGAAGAGTCTTCTAGCTTGTTAATAGTTGTTATTTTCTGACTCCATGAAGAAAGGGACCAGGCCCTTCCTTCCAGGGTATATACGCTCTTGGTCCTCTTGGAGGCATCTGTTCACAGGGGATAAGTATATAATAGCGTCTGTAATATGCTTTCTCAATTGTATTTCCCAGGGAGACTTGCTTTGCCTTGGAATTCAATTTCTTTCTTTTTTTCTAGGGAAGACACTGTGTTCTTTACAAAAATTAAGAGAAATGACTACTTAAATATAATTTTGGGGAGATTATACAGTTCTGAGATCAAAATAAAGCATATCGTAGAGCCTATATACTTAAAAATTTTGACTCATGTGGGTTTTTTAAATCAATAGTGTGAGATTTAAATTATGGGATGGCATATTCATTGGTACAATTGTGACTCTGATGGTGATGAGTGGCCTGAGATGCCACTCAGCTTGTATGAAACCAACTGAGAAAACTGTGCACCGTTTCAGGACCAGTCCTCCCTCATCAGTACTTGGGGAAGTACTTGTGTGTGGGAGGTTTTGCATCCTGAGCAAAAGAAAAGTGAATTATAAATTATGACCTCTGGAAGGTGACAGTTCAACCCAGGAATCCTAAGGAATAAATCTCAAAGGTGACGCACTGGCTATTAGGGCACCAGTCATACTACAAATCTCAATCAGCTCTGTGCCTTTAAGATTTCAGAACGTGAGTCCTGGGAGGGGTGGGGTGAGGGGTTAGGTGGTTCTTGCTAAGGTTCTTCCCACCCCCAACCTCGACCACACGCCATGGTGATATCTATCAATAGAATCAGTACCCAGCTCTGCCTCTTAGAAGAGCCTTGTAGCTCATCCGTGTTTCATTTCACTTATAACATAGGCCTATCTTCATTTTTCTAGCCTTTTCTCTACTTGGATTAATTAGGATGATTATGGCACATCTAGCAGAAGTCAATCCAGGTCAGGCAACATTCAGTAAAGGGGCTGCTTGTCTGCTGTCTGCTCTGGACAGAAAAATTGTGAATGGATTTTTCATGAGAGACCCTCCGATTCAGAAAGTCTTTGTTGATTTGTTCCTGAAGTAGTTCTGTAACTCGGCTCTTCAAAAACAAAGTATTTGAGCTCACACCCTGGAAAGAGAACTGTGCACGTGACAGTGTACAGCTAACATGTGGAAAGATATATATGCAGCATACTCTTTTATCAGAGATTAAGACAAGTGATTTGGTTCCCCCAGCAGGGAAGTATCAGGAACCAACTCAGCACCTTGGAGAATGAGACATTGTGAGGTCTGGGGGACAGAAAGTGCTCACCTCCCCAGCAGAGGGGCTTGCTCATCCCTTTATTTTCAAGGGCTGCAGGACCCTGTGTGGATGGAGGAACAGGAGACCCCCAAGCTGCCTGCTTGCCGGTGTCTTGACTGATTCTCCTTTTCATAAGCAACTGGGTCTGGGGCTGGGAGGGGACTGCTGTAACTCGCATCTTCCCTCCCAGATCTGGAGCAGTGGAAGGAACCAAGGACCCAGCCACACAGCTCGGATCTGGGAGGCATGTGCCCCGGACTAGGGTTTGTGAAGGCTCAGCCAGGTAGATGCCCCTTGGAAGAGGCCGTTCCCGTGTTTAGATGCTCTTATGCCTCTGGTTAAGGGAGCTGGGGCTTGGGGCTTGGGTTTTCTTTTCTGGAAATGGACCTGAGCTCAGTGGGTTGAGGAGGGAAAGGACAAGAGTGGCTAGGAGAGAGTGGATCCTGATATAAATGCCCTGTCTCTCCCCTCCTAAGCAGCTGCAGAGAGCCTTCTCCAGGATTACGGGCAGGGAATTGTTTCTCTTCTGGGCTGGATTCTTCCTGAGATGTCTGAGGTCCCTAGATTCTCCTTTGCATGCTGCACACTTGCTTCTTCTCCCACACCATCCACATAGGATGTGATCTTCCAGAGTCAGGCACGCAAATCTTCCCCCTCGGCAATGACATTTGCTTTGGTTTTCCTTAACTTATTTATCGCATATATCCAGAGGCTTTTTGCTTGCTGGTTGGTTTTCCTGTTTCTTACCTCTTTATTTATTTCCTTTTTTAAATTTTTATTTTCTATTGGAGCATCGTTGATTAACAATGTTGTGTTAGTTTCAGGCATACAGCAAAGTGATTCAGTTATATATATACATGTAACTATTCTTTTTCAAATTCTTTTCCCAGTATTACAGAAGAGTGAGCAGAGTTCCCTGTGCTATACAGTAGGTCCTTGTTGGTTATCTATTTGTTTGTCTGTTTCTTTTTTGTTTCATTTTTTTTCCTCTGAAACACTTTAAAAAGAATTCTAGCTGCTTGCTTCACTTAGTATCTAGAATATTTCCCTGGAATAATCTCTTATTTGTTTGATATTGCAGGTTTGCTTTCTAAACCTGAGTTTTCTCCACATTGTGACTCTGTTGTCTTGACTAGACACCCCTCTGGGCCCCAAACCAGCTTCTCTGTCCATCTGCACTGCTACCAGAACAATATTTCTATAAATCAAATCTTCGATTATAAGATGGTCTAAAAAATATCTGCTTTCTATACTGTGCCTGACTGTGTCCTGTATTCTACCTTCTATCATTTGAAGTGATTAAAATGTCTTTAATATAACTACATATAGCATGTGGGTGAAATGTGGACAAACCACGGTCGTGATGAGTATCCTGAACTGGGACAGCTCAAGAAAGGTCTGGGGTTCTTGTAGCATATGAAAATGCAGCGTAACATGGGGATGCATTAGATAAACCTGAGGAGGCAAAAGACATTCCAGAAGTGATCCATCAGTTTATAAATGGATCTATTTAGGACTGTTGTCCATGTCCACACTTCACCCGAAACGGGGACTGACTCATTGGAAACTGTTTGACTCAAACTGACTCATTGGAAACTGTCTCTCTGAGAAAAGGAAGCAGGACATAGACAGGACCAGAGTGGCAGTTTTGATTATTTTCAGGGGTGAAGTCCATACTGGAGAGGGAACTTTGAGACTTGATAGCTTATCGATGGTGTTTAAGGCCATGGATGGGGTGAGACAGGTGTGGTGGGGCAGAGGGTGGATGGGGCCCTGAGCACTCGGCGCCACAAGGACTGGGGAGCAGGGGCCAGGGAAGTGGGAGGATCAGAGGGCGCTGAGCCCTGGATGACGTGCTGCAAGGAGAAGAGGGACGGTCGAAAGGTCAAATAAGATGGGAGCTGAGAAGTGACACTGGATCTGGCAACGTGGAGATCAGTTCGGCCAGAGCTGTTGGGGAGTAGGCCTGATTGCAGTGGGTTCCAGAGAGGATGGGAGAAGAGGGCTGGAGACAGTGATCTGAATGACTCTTGCGAGGAACTCTACTTACCATTGGGAGGTAGCTGGAAGGAGAGGTGGGGTCGAGGGAATTTTCTTTGGGGGGAGGGGAAGAGTAATTGGGTTGCTTAGAACTGTTCCTGTAGACTGGGGATAATGCATTCAGCATCAAGGCTCTGGTTTGATTTTGAGCGACTGAGAAAGTGTCAGAAAATTCGAAGCCTGGGGACATTTCTGTGCACTGATGGAAGATTTACTGTCTGTGATTGGAGAAAAGCAGCAGCTAATCTGGTCTTCCCCGGTGAGCCAGGCCTCTGCGAGTTTGCTGCGTGGGGAGATGCAGAGAGCAGGATGTACTTCGCTCGTCCTGGCGGCCCCTGCTCCACCGTGGTCCACCCACCCTTGGGTTCTGTCCTTAAACAGTGATGCCAAGGATCAACTCGTAGGGGATTTAATAGTTTTCCCTGAAATTGGCCACAACAGATTATGGGAACAATATAACAAGACGCACTGGATGCTTTAGTAAATTATTATGGACTGTAATACTAGTTACTACTTATTGAGTCACTATGCTGGGTATTTAGTGTACATTAGTTTTATTCCTTACAGCAATCCTGTGAGGCAAGTACTTTGATCTTCATCTTATAGGTGAAGGATCTGAAGTGTAGACCAGTGTAGTTATGTCCCCGTCGCTCGGCAGGCAGGGCTGCTATTGAAATTCGTTCTGTTTGACTCCAAGGTTTATATCACTATTGATTCTGGTGGCCAGGAGTTTGCTTAACCTTTTTAAGATCCTATTTTTATATTCAGCTTTTAACTCTTGAAGTAGGAAGTGGAGGAAGATTCCATAATTTTTGTATAAACTGCCGACCACATATAGTAGCAATTGCTCTATTTTATCTTTAATTTATTTCTCTCAGACATTAACAGCTACCCTTTAAGCCTAATATTCTGAAATGCGAAGAGCAAAGACAATTATCCCATTTATGCTATTTATTTTTTGTATATTTCTAGCTTGTTACTTCTCTGTCTTTTCCGCTCCTTACTACAGACTCCTATCTTTAAACTCCCTTCTCTCCCCGACATGTGACAGGCATCCTGCCCACTCTGTCCCGCTGTCTGACCTTCTCTGGACTCCCCTTAGCACCATGATGACATTCTTAAGCAAGACTTCGCACAGAGTTCCTACCGTGAATGCATTATGGTTTTGAATGAGGCAGGAAGGGAGTTCTATTTTGTTTCCATTCTATTCAGAGAACATCTATTACAAAGATAAGACCAAAGGCCTCAGCAGCCCTGCTGGACTGATGTCTTTAAGCTCAGTTTATAGTGACTCTTAGATTCCTTTTGAGGGTTCTGGGCATGGAGCCTATTTCTTATGATTCAAGACAGCATTTCCCCAGCTGGGTTTTATGGAACACTGTTCAGGGCGATGTGACAGGAATGCCATAGAAGGTGGACTCAGTGTCACTAAGTTTGGGAACTGCTGTGTGTGCTCTTCCTCTCTCAAGGACTGACAGTACGTGTTAAAAGCTAAAAAGTCACATAGGATGTTGTGGGTTAGGTTTTTCCTAGAAGCAGATCCTGCAGTAAGGATTCGAGGGCAAGTAATTTACTTGGGGGTCTAGGAAACACAGAAGAGAAGTGGAGAAGTGATACAGGGATGGGAAAGAAGCCAATAAAGTGTGCATTAGCATGCTGGCCATTACTTTGGGGAAACTCTGGGAGACTCCACACCTCAAAATTGTCCCATCAGAGAGATGAAGGAGCTGGGGTATTTATACACCAACTTCTGTCAGTCGTCGTGGAGGGCTGCTCCCAATTCTTGCACTTCCAGCCTGTCGCTGGCAAAGCAGTCTTCTGGGTTTTGGAGAAATCCCTCAGGCAAAGAGATGTAATGGCCGTTTGAAGTCAGTTGGAAGAATATAGGAGGAAAACAGAGCATGGACATTGCCTGCTATGCAGAAAGAACCCTGTTTAATTTGGTTTAACCCAGTATTTTCAAATCCTAATTGAGCATAGAACACTTGTTCTTCAGCTCATTCGTACTGTTTTGAGACTGCTAGAAGAATTGACCCATTGTAGAAAGAATCAATGAATGAGAATGAATGCAACCAGAGCCAGGGACAAGTAAACATTGAAGGTAACCAGATGAGCACCTTTTGGACAAGACTGTGGTATGAATTGTATTAAGGAAGCACTCAGTAGATTACTTTTTACTTAAGGTGTCTAAAGGTCCTTGTCTAAAACGAATTCGATTGTTACAGTTTCATTACATTTTTCCATATTTCAGTAACCTGGAAATTCCCTAGAGAGTTGCAGGTCTGGAGAAATTAAATTGCTGCTTAACAAGCATTGACTTCAGTATGCTTTTGAGTTTTGTCTTGCATGAAATTGTTAATAACCAAGTAGAGAAATATGGTGGAGACCAGTGGTTCCTAACCTTTTCCAAGGAAATGGCCTCTTTATGATGTAAAATGATGTCACAGATTCCTCATATAGTAATGTGTTCATTTCCCTAGTCTGTAGTAAATACACATATGGATTAGTGTATTCTCTGGAATAATTACTTGACCCCAACCCATATGCTGGGTTCCTGCCACTTAATTATTGGAGAAGAGCAAGCAGCTTGCCAAGAACGGCTCTTGGTGTGGAAAATAGAAGTGTATCCAAGGGTCCTTCTACTCAGTAGTCCTCCTACACCTGGAAACTTCTTCCAGGCTGGCTATTTCAGGAATGTTTTCGACCTACTTGTCATGACAGTTCATCTTACTTTGGTTGCTCATGTCAGGCCTGAGCAGGAAATCACACCCCTGTTGTATGGTTCTGTGATTCCTTCCTTTGCCTTATATAAACTTTGTCCCAGTAGAATTAAGCCAAATGAATGACATGGAAAGGAGCCCCTTGGCTGGCTATCTGTTGGTCCTGTTTTTATTGTTACCTGTGGACCCAGTGCGTCAGAAATATCTTCATAATCCAGACAGTGCCTCATCTGGATTGGCATTTGAGAGCAGTCATTCAGTTTCAACATGATCCTGCAGATTCCCCTACAAAGCTGAGAGAAGAAATAGAATCACAATTTGAGTAGATATTGCATTGTTGACACTTTTGATTTCTTTCGGGGTACAAATCCTGCCGCTTTCTGCCCTGGTTTAGCTGGGGTTGTAACTGTTCCCGGTTATTATTAGCTCAGTAAAGAGAGAGGTCTTCTGTCAATTCAGTCCATTTGGTGACGTCTGCAGAACATTCATGGCACAGTTGGAAAAATAGTCTTGTTTTTATTGAAATGATAATCTTTCCTTCAGCAGGAACAAAACCGGTATTCTAGCTAGCAGAGAAACACTTGTATAGTCAGAAAGGCAGTCATTTTTAGCTTTAAAAAATATACCGATTGAAAACTGGTTTTGTGATGCAAATGTACTGCCAGTGACTCAGCTACTTTGAAGTGTAGAAGTTGCAGAGTGGTTTAGCCAAGGCCTGGAGCCCTCCAGGATATTTTGAACAGATGCTGAACTCTGACCTTACTTAGATTTGAAGGTTGCCTTTCTCACACTGAACACAGTGTCTTTGTCAGAAGAGTTTTGATATATAGTCCTTTAACATTTAACCCCCTCTGAAAAATAAGCCACCAGCAGAGAAGTCAGTCTACTTCTGGCTCTGGGTTTAAATGCTATTCCACCGTTTGTTAGGTGTGTGAACTTGAGCAAGGTACTTCATTAAGCCTGTTTCCCCATCTGTAAAGTGGAACAGATAATAGAATCTACCTCATGGAGTTGTAGAGAAATTAAATGAGATATAGCACAGTGCCTGGCATGGTGTAGTGACCCAAGTAATGCTAGTTATTTTTATTCTATTATAAATAAAATATCTAAGAGTAGCTGGTACATTATACCCACTCTAAGTCCTAACTGCTGACTCTTGTCTTATGCTTTTGTGTGTGATACTCTGCCAATACACTTTAGTCAGGACCACCAGGAACACCCCTGCGGTTGAAAAAGTGGGTTTGTTACTCACTGCGGGAGGGAGAACACAGGCTGGGGGAAGTCAGGGGTGACAGTAGGAGGGTGTTGGGAGGAAGCTTTGGAGGGCTGGGCTCCGGTTGGGTGACTTGGGGAGGGTCTAAGGAGGCAGGGATCCACTCTAGCTTGGGTGCTGTTAGAAAGCAGGGCAATTCCACTATTGGGTGTCTCAGTGAATCTCCTCTACAAGGAGGGGAAGCTGAGGTGAGGCTGAAGCTGGAACTGGTAAAGAAGTTACTCATTTCAGCTTAAGAGGTGGGTGTTTGGTATTTTGTGGGTGGCAGAGTGACCTGGTTTTGGCTGTGCTTCACCCGAATCATGAAGTGGCCTTGCTCTGTCTCGTTTTATGGTGGTCTCAAGGCAGCCTTGTCTGAGGCTGGTTTTGGAGCCCAGGGCAGGCCACCTCAAAGTGTGCCTCTATGTCATATTGATTATTTTGAACTAAAGTTACTTAAGAAAAAGCCAGTGCAAGAGGGACACTTTTTTTTTTTTTTGTATAGTTCCCTGTGCTACACAGTAGGACCTTGTTGTTTATCCACTCTATATATAATAGTTTACATCTGCCAATTCCAAACTCCCAGTCCTTCCCTCCCTCACCCCCCTCCCGTTGGCAACCACAAGTCTGTTCTCTATATCAGTAAGTCTGTTTTTGTTTCGTAGATATGTTCATTTGTGTCATATTTTAGATTCCACATATAAGTGATATCGTATGGTATTTGTCTTTTCTTTCTGACTTACTTTGCTTAGTATGATAATCTCTAGGTCCATCCATGTTGCTGAAAATGGCGTTAGTTCATTCTTTTTAATGGCTGAGTAATACTCCACTGTGTGTACATGTGTATGTATATATATATATATGTTGCAGGAAGGGGGACCCCTTCCAGGGCCTGAGAGTGGGCTCTTGTCTGACACTCGGAAATGAATTGTCTGAGGAGACACACGTGCTGACAAAGCAAGAGACCTGATTGGGAAGGGGCGCCCGGGTGGAGAGCAGGAGGGTAAGGGAACCCAGGAGGAGTGCTCTGCCACGTGGCTCACAGCCTCAGGTTTTATGGTGATGGTGTTAATTTCCAGGTTGTCTCTGGCCAGTCATTCTGGCACAAGGTCCTTCCTGGTGGCTCACACGTCTCTCAGCCAAGATGGATTCCAGCGAGGAGGTTTCTGGGAGGTTGGTAGGACATATGGACTGGCGTCTGCTTTTGCCCTTTTCCGAATTCTTCCAGTTGGTGGTGGCTTGTTAGTTCCGTGTTCCTTACCAGGACCTCCTGTCATAAAACAACTCATGCAAATGGTTACTGTGGTGCCTGGCCAGGGTGGGTGTTTTCGGTTAGTGGTTCCCGTAACATATATTTATGTGGTATACCACATCTTCTTTATCCGTTCAAGAGGGACACCTTGACCCTCCTCTCTGTCTCCTGAAAGCAGGAAGTAGATCTCTCATGTGAAAGGTGCACTCCCTGCATCTGAAGGTAGAAGGACAACCTTAGGGAATTCGGGGCTGAGAAGCCTGTATTCACAAACCTTACTTTAATTCACTACCCCAAGACCAAACTCTGCTTAGATTCTTCACTAATTAAGGATCCAAAGCCTAAGTTTCTTTGTCTGGTCAATTCCTCACAAATGTGTTGTTTGTCTCAAAAGTATAAACGCTGCCTGCTCTGGTCACTTCTTAGGTCCCATTTCTGAGACCTCTGTGCACACTAATTAAAATTTGTGTCTTTTTCTCCTGTGAATCTGCCTTGTGTCAATTTTATTATTAGTCCAGCCACAAGAACTCAAGAGGGGTAGAGGGGAAATTTCTCCCTTCCTGACACTGGATTCTGGAGATGTTTGTGTCTATTGGGAGAGTCACATGGTCCAGCTGTGTGCACCTGTCCAGCTTCTGAGTGTCAGGAGCTGTTCTTTCTTTCTCAACTGTTATAGCTAGAATTCTGAAGATATATTCCAATGATTGAAATGAACATCCCTTCCATCTCCCATGAAGAGTTGAGTAGGATGTAGCCAAGTTTTCAGGAATGTCATCATTCATTTATTCATTCGATGAAGATTTTTTTTGGAATTTACTACTTGGCATTATTCTATGTGCTGGGGCTCTGACAATGAACAAAGGAAGACAACATATGTGTCCTAGAGGATCCTGCATTCCAATCAGGGGAAACAGATAAACAAGAAGACAAAAGGAGACACCAGATATTTTCAGCTCTTGATAAGTGCTGTGGAGAAAGTAAACAGGGTGTTTGGAAACATCAGGTTTCATTCTGTGATTTTGTTATCCCTGACAAGTAGTACTTGGTGAGTGGGTTTCTTCTCTGCTCAAGGTTTTCTTTTCTGTCCTTTCATGTCTTATCTCTCCTTTGTTTCCCCACATTGGTTGGCAAGGTCCCTGCTAAGCACAGAGCAGGTGTTGATACAGTGGGGCTCCTGGGCACAAAGCCTTTCTGTGTCCCCCATTTCTTTGATTACAGGAAATAGCCTTCATTCAGCCACAGTGACCTTCCCTGAGTTCCAACGGGCAGACTCAAGCAGTTGTTCATTAGGGAAGGGAGGGGATAGGAGACAAGGGAGAAACAAAGTCAGGAGAAACAATAGTTCAGCCTTGGGACAAGGTCCTGGTTCCCCATCAACAGACACACACAAAAATATCTTTGAGCTGTTTTGCAGATACTGAAACACCCTCCAGGTAGGAAAAGCTAACAATTAAGGATGGTATGCTGCCCACAAGCACGTAGACCCCAGACCAGTTGGAACCAGAAGGTTGATGATACTGACTCTCACTTATCTCACCACCAACCCATCAGAAGAATGTCCACGAGCTGATCACGCCTCCTTTGAACCATTACTGTAAAAACTTCTCACCACCCTCTCCAAGGGGAAAGAGTTTTTGGAGGCGCTAGCAGGCTCCTCTTTGCCTGGCAAAGAAATAAAGCTACTCTTTCTCTTTCCTCCTAAATTCTGTCTCTGTATTTCTATTCGGCACCCGTGTACGGAAGCCGAGATTTCGGCAACAGTGTTGGGTGAAGGCCTGCAGGTTGGTTCTTGGGTTTCTCACCAGTCTGTGACCCAGATGTCACTGTGCTCTCAATCTCTGGCTCCGAAGCCACACCCACTCTTTCTGTGTTCAGCCCGGGACTACCTGGATTCAGACCCAGCGCCTCTTTGTCATTTCTTAAAGAATCTACTTACCCAGAAACCTGGTAGACCAAGATTTCATTGAGGATTTTATAGTGGACACAGAGGAGAAGATTTACCTTAAATTTCACATCATACAACTTTAACATCTTCACTAGGCAAGTCTATCTTATCCTCAGCTTGGTGGCAATCGAGGTTTTCTGCCTCTTTTCCCCCAAAAGAAGCTCTTTTCTCTATTTCCTGGATTTTCTTTGGGGCACTTAAAAACGTTCACCTCTTTATCCTGGAGAGCAATGAAAACTATCATTGTGAGGCATTCTTTTCCCAGCCGTTACTGAAATAATAACTGTCCACCAGCTTCGCTCTAAAGCCACTTTCCTGGCAGAGAGCAGCCTCTGCTCTCTAAGCTGTCCACCTCCCACATTTGAGAGTAAATATAGGAAGTAAAATGGGAAAAGTGTATAAGTAAATATGGTTTGTGTTTCCACAGATGAGAACTACAGTTCTGGGCCATCAATACATTTAAATATTAATTTTAGAAAAGAGTAAGAAAAGCCATTCAAGACACAAATTTCCTCTTATCTCTTGGATTCACATCTTTCCTACTGTGCCTTTGAGCTTATTTATCTGTTGGCTACCTTTACCATTTTTACAGATCTTGTCAATATACTGTTTGATTATCCTTGGCTGAAGCTAGGAGTGGCATGGAGAAATGAAATTCACTGTCCCTAAATGTTTTTTTATACTTATTTCAGCTTCTTTGAACAGAATTGCAAACTAAATGTATTTGAATTTTATCTTTCTTGCCTTCCCAGCCTGTCTTTGATGAAGAAACATGTTTCCGTGATGAATACAGATGTTTGAAGTAAGTAATACTTGCTTGTATTGAAGGTTTACTATGTAGAGTGGAGACTAGTTCAGAAAAATACATATCAGAACTTTCAAAAGAAGCAACTCAGAACCTACACTCTTTCCTACAAGTAGTCTTTCTTATCTTCATTTCTAATGATCTTATATGTTTTTGGAAGCAATTTGTGAATATAGTGGTTGATTTCACTTTAGACATCTCTTTTTGTCAGAAATGATTTATAGTAAGTGGATGCATCTTACATTTATACATACATCTCCTCTTTCCTTGGAATTAGAAATGAGAATTTATCTTTAAGGATTAGAATTTGAGCTAGAATTTATCTCAGGGGACTCTACTGGGGCATGTTAAGGGTGATAATAACTGCTCTTGTGTATTACTTGGTATTTTTTGTGCTTAAGAAAAAAATCTTTAACTCTTGGGGGTAATATGCAGTGCCTGGTATAGTTATGGAATGAATGCCTTTTAAAGTTCCCAAATCCCAATTCTGATACCATTCCTGCTAGTTTGGGTCAATCTCTTTCTGTGCTCTCCATGTTTCCAGCTACTGCTAGTGGTCGTATGGGGAAAGAATGGTCATAAAAATAATTGCTTACATTCATTTCATGCCTGTTCTTTTTTTCTTTTTAACAAATTTATTTATTTATTTATTTATTTTTGGCAGCATTGGGTCTTTGTTGCTGTGCGTGGGCTTTCTCTAGTTGCGGTGAGCGGGGGCTACTCTTCGTTGCGGTGTGTGGGCTTCTCATTGCGGTAGCTTCTCTTTGTTGTGGAGCACGGGCTCTAGGTGCGCGGGCTTCAGCAGTTGTGGCACACGGGCTCAGTAATTGTGGCTTACGGGCTCTAGAGCGCAGGCTCAGTAGTTGTGGCACAGGGGCTTAGTTGCTCCGTGGCATGTGAGATCTTCCCGGACCAGGACTAGAACCCGTGTCCCCTGCATTGGCAGGTGGATTCTTTACCACTGCGTCACCAGGGGAGTCCCCATGCCTGTTGTGCAGAGGCATGGAGGCATTACATGAGGTGTTTATGAACAATTTCCTGTACACTTGAGTTATTGAAGGATTTTTAAAGCCTTTTAAAAAGTTTTTTGTTATTATTTTTTAATTTATTTTTTTATACAGCAGGTTCTTATTAGTAATCCATTTGATACACATCAGTGTATACATGTCAATCCCAATCTCCCAATTCATCCCACCCCCACCCCCACCCCCGGCTGCTTTCCCCCCTTGGTGTCCAACATTTGTTCTCTACATCTGTGTCTCAATTTCTGTTTTGCAAACCGGTTCATCTGTACCATTTTTCTAGGTTCCACATATATGCGTTCATATACGATATTTGCTTTTCTCTCTCTGACTTACATCACTCTGTATGACAGTCTCCAAATCCATCCATGTCTCTATGAATGACCGAATTTCATTCCTTTTTAAGGCTGAGTAATATTCCATTGTATATATGTACCACATCTTCTTTATCCATTCATCTGTTGATGGGCATTTAGGTTGCTTCCATGACCTGGGTATTGTAAATAGTGCTGAAATGAACATCGGGGTGCACGTGTCTTTTTGAATTATGGTTTTCTCAGGGTATATGCCCAGTAGTGGGATTGTTGGGTTATATGGTAATTCTATTTTTAGTTTTTTAAGGAACCTCCATACTGTTCTCCATAGTGACTGTATCAATTTACATTCCCACCACAGAGCAAGAGAGTTCCCTTTTCTCCACACCCTCTCCAGCATTTGTTGTTTGTAGATTTTCTGATGATGCCCATTCTAACTGGTGTGAGGTGATGCCTCATTGTAGTTTTGATTTGCATTTCTCTAATAATTAGTGATTTTGAGCAGCTTTTCATGTGCTTCTTGGCCATCTGTATGTCTTCTTTGGAGAAATGTCTACTTAGGTCTTCTGACCATTTTTTGATTGGGTTGTTTGTTTTTTTAATATTGAGCTGAATGAGCTGTTTATATATTTTGGAGATTAATCCTTTGTCTGTTGATTCATTTGCAAATATTTTCTCCCATTCTGAGGGTTGTCTTTTCGTCTTGTTTGTAGTTTCCTTTGCTTTGCAAAAGCTTTTAAGTTTCATTAGGTCCTATTTGGTTTTTTTTGGTTTTATTTCCATTACTCTGGGAAGTGGATCAAAACAGATCCTGCTCTGACTTACGTCAAAGAATGTTCTTCCTATGTTTTCCTCTAAGAGTTTTATAGTGTCTGGTCTTACATTTAAGTCTTAATCCATTTTCAGTTTATTTTTGTGTATGGTGTTAGGGAGTGTTCTAATTTCATTCTTTTATGTGTAGCTGTCCAGTTTTCCCAGCACCACTTATTGAAGAGACTGTGTTTTCTCCATTGTATATCCTTGCCTCCTTTGTCATAGATTAGTTGACCATATGTGCGTGGGTTTATCTCTGGGCTTTCTATCCTGTTCCATTGACCTACATTTCTTTTTTTGTGCCAGTACCATATTGTCTTGATTACTGTAGCTTTGCTGTATAGTCTGAAGTCAGGGAGTCTGATTCCTCCAGCTCCATTTTTTCCCGTCAAGACTGCTTTGGCTATTTGGCATCTTTTGTGTTTCCATACAAATTGTGAAATTTTTTGTTCTAGTTCTGTGAAAAATGCCATTGGTGGTTTGATAGGGATTGCATTGAATCTGTAGATTGCTTTGGGTAGTATTGTCATTTTCACAATGTTAATTCTTCCAATCCAAGAACATGGTATATCTCTCCATCTGTTTGTATCATCTTTAATTTCTTTCATCAGTGTCTTATAGTTTTCTGCATACAGGTCTTTTGTCTCCTTAGGTAGGTTTATTCCTAATTATTTTATTCTTTTTGTTGCAGTGGTAACTGGGAGTGTTTCCTTAATTTCTCTTTCAGATTTCTCATCATTAGTGTATAGGAATGCAAGAGATTTATGTGCATTAATTTGTTATCCTGTTACTTTACCAAATTTGTTGATTAGCTCTAGTAGTTTTCTGGTAGCATCTTTAGGATTCTCTATGTATAGTATCATGTCATCTGCAAACAGTGACAGTTTTAGTTCTTCTTTTCCAATTTATATTCCTTTTATTTCTTTTTCTTCTCTGATTGCCATGGCTAGGACTTCCAAAACTATGTTGAATAATAGTGTGAGAGTGGACATCCTTCTCTCATTCCTGATCTTAGAGGAAATGTTTTCAGGTTTTCACCATTGAGAATGATGTTGGCTGTGGGTTTGTCATATATGGCCCTTATTATGTTGAGGTAAGTTCCTTCTATGCCCACTTTCTGGAGAGTTTTTATCATAAATGGGTGTTGAATTTTGTCAAAATCTTTTTCTGCATCTATTGAGATGATCATTTGGTTTTTATTCTTCAATTTGTTAATATGGTGTATCACATTGATTGATATGCATATATTGAAGAATCCTTGTATCCCTGGGATAAATCCCACTTGATCATTGTGTATGATCCTTTTAATGTGTTGTTGGATTCTGTTTGTTAGTATTTTGTTGAGGATTTTTGCATCTTTATTCATCAGTGATATTGGTCTATAATTTTCTTTTTTTGTAGTATCTTTGTCTGGTTTTGGTATCAGGGTGATGGTGGCCTCATAGAATGAGTTTGGGAGTATTCCTTCCTCTGTAATTTTTTGGAAGGCTTTGAGAAGGATGGGTGTTAGCTCTTCTCTAAATGTTTGATAGAATTCATCTGTGAAGCCATCTGGTCCTGGATGTTTTTTTGTTGGAAGGTTTAATCACAGTTTCAATTTCATTACTCGTGATTGGTCTGTTCATGTTTTCTGTTTCTTCCTGGTTCAGTCTTGGAAGGGTATACCTTTCTAAGAATTTGTCCATTTCTTCCAGGTTGTCCATTTTATTGGCATAAAGTTGCTTGTAGTAGTCTTTTAGGCTGTGTTGTATTTCTGCAGTGTCTGTTGTAACTTCTTTTTCATTTCTAATTTTATAGATTTGAGTCCTCTCCTTCTTTTTCCTGATGAGTCTGGCTAATGGTTTATCAGTTTTGTTTATCTTCTCAAAGAACCTGCTTTTAGTTTTATTGATCTTTGATATTGTTTTCTTTGTTTCTATTTCATTTATTTCTGCTCTGATCTTTATGATTCCTTTCCTTTTGCTAATTTTGGGTTTTGTTTTTTCTTCTTTCTCTAGTTGCTTTAGGTGTAAGGTTAGATTGTTTATTTGAGATTTTTCTTGTTTCTTGAGGTAGGCTTGTGTAGCTTTAAACTTCCCTCTTAGGACTGCTTTTGCTGCATCCCATAGGTTTTGGATCATCGTGTTTTCATTGTCATTTGTCTCTAGGTATCTTTTGATTTCCTTTTTGATTTCTTCAGTGATCTCTTGGTTATTTAGTAATGTATTGTTTAGCCTCCACGTGTTTGTGTATTTTACGTTTTTTTCCTTGTAATTGATTTCTAATCTCATAGCGTTGTGGTCAGAAAAGATGCTTGATATGATTTCAATTTTCTTAAATTTACCGAGGCTTGATTTGTGACCCAAGATGTGATCTATCCTGGAGAATGTTCCATGCGCACTTGAGAAGAAAGTGTAATCTGCTGTTTTAGGATGGAATGTCCTATAAATATCAATTAAATCTATCTGGTCTATTGTGTCATTTAAAGCTTGTGTTTCCTTATTAATTTTCTGTCTGGTTGATCTGTCCATTGGTATAAGTGAGGTGTTAAAGTTCCCCAATATTATTGTGTTACTGTCAATTTCCTCTTTTATAGCTGTTAGCAGTTTCCTCATGTATTGAGGTGCTTCTATGTTGGGTGCCTATATATTTATAATTGTTATATCTTCTTCTTTGATTAATCCCTCAATCATTATGTACTGTCTTTCCTTGTCTCTTGTAATAGTCTTTATTTTAAAGTCTATTTTGTCTGTTAGGAGAATTGCTACTCCCGCTTTCTTTTGATTTCCATTTGTATGGAATATCTTTTACCATCTCCTCACTTTCAGTCTGTATGTGTCCCTAGGTCTGAAGTGGGTTTCTTGTAGACAGCATATATATAGTTCTGTTTGTATCCATTCAGCGAGCCTGTGTCTTTTGGTTGCTGCATTTAATCCATTCATGTTTAAGTTAATTATCGATATGTATGTTCCTATGACCATTTTCTTAATTGTTTTGGGTTTGTTTTTGTAGGTCCTTTACTTCTCTTGTGTTTCTCACTTAGAGAAGTTCCTTTAGCATTTGTTGTAGAGCCGGTTTGGTGGTGCTAAATTCTGTTAGCTTTCACTTGTCTGTAAAGCTTTTGATTTCTCCATCGAATCTGAATGAGAGCCCTGCTGGGTAGAGTAATCTTGGTTGTTATTTCTTCCCTTTAATCACTTTAAATATGTCATGCCACTCCCTTCTGGCTTGTAGTTTCTGCTGAGAAATCAGCTGGTAACCTTATGGGAGTTCCCTTGTATGTTATTTGTCGTTTTTCCCTTGCTGCTTTTAATGGTTTTTCTTTGTCTTTAATTTTTGCCAATTTGATTACTCTGTGTCTCAGCGTTTTCTCCTTGGGTTTATCCTGTATGGGACTCTGCGCTTCCTGGACTTGGGTGGCTATTTCGTTTCCCATGTTAGGGTAGTTTTCGCCTATAATCTTCAGATATTTTCTGGGGTTCGTTCTCTCTCTCTGCTCCTTCTGGGACCCCTATAATGTGAATGTTGTTGTGTTTAATGTTGTCCCAGAAGTCTCTTAGTCTGTCTTCATTTCTTTTCATTCTTTTTTCTTTATTCTGTTCTGTGGCAGTGAATTCCACCATTCTGTGTTGCAGGTCACTTATCTGTTCTTCTGCCTCAGTTATTCTGCAATTGATTCCGTCTAGTGTAGTTTTCATTTCAGTTTTTGTAGTGTTCACCTCTGTTTTTTGTTGTTTAATTCTTCTAGTTCTTTGTTATACATTTCTTGCATCTTCTCGATCTTTGCCTCCATTCTTTTTCTGAGGTCCTGGGTCATTTTCACTATCATTATTCTGTATTCTTTTTCTGGAAGGTTGCCTATCTCCACGTCATTTAGTTTTTTTTTTCTGGGTTTTTATCTTGTTCCTTCATCTGATACCCAGCCCTCTGCCTTTTCATCTTGTTTATGTTTCTGTGAATGTGGTTTTCATTCCACAGGCTGCAGGATTATAGTTCTTGATTCTGCTGTCTGCCCTTTCGTGGATGAGGCTATCTAAGAGGCTTGTGCAAGTTTTCTGTTGTGAGGGACTGGTGGTGGGTAGAGCCAGGTGTTGCTCTGGTGGGCAGAGCTCAGTAAAACTTTAATACGCTTGTCTGCAGATGCGTGGGGCTGGGTTCCCTCCCTGTTGTTTGTTTGGCCTGAGGTGACTCGACACTGGAGCCTACTCGGCCTCTTTGGTGGGGCTAATGGCAGACTCTGTGAGGGCTCATGTCAAGGAGTACTTCCCAGAACTTCTGCTGCCAGTGTCATTATCCTCATGATGAGACACAGCCACCCCCTGCCTCTGCAGGAGACCCTCCAACACTAGCAGGTAGGTCCGGTTCAGTCTCCTATGTGGTCACTGCTCCTTCCCCTGAGTCCTGATGCACACACTACCGTGTGTGTGCCTTCCAAGGGTGGAGTCTGTTTCCCCAGTCCTGTTGAAGTCCTGCAATCAAATCCCACTAGCCTTCAAAGTCTGATTCTCTAGGAATTCCCCCACCCGTTGACAGACCCTCAGCTTGGGAAGCCTGATGTGGGGCTCAGAACCTTCACTCCAGTTGGTGGACTTCTGTGGTATAATTGTTCTCCAGTTTGTGAGTCACCCACCCAGGCGTTATGGGATTTGATTTTATTGTGATTGCACCCCTCCTACCATCTCATTGTGGCTTCTCCTTTGTCTTTGGATGAGGGGTATCTCTTTTGGTGAGTTCCAGTATCTTCCTGGCAATGATTGTTCAGAAGTTAGTTGTGACTCCAGTGCTCTCACAAGAGGGAGCGAGAGCACATCCTTCTACTCCGCCATCTTGAACCAATCAGTTTCTTTTTAATTTTTGAAAGAAGACTTCTTTCTAATTTTCTTGGAGTAGGTCTGAAAAACCTGATAATATTTTAGTATAAAATGCCTTAAAAACTGACAAGAATAAGGAATGCTGAGTTATATCTTTAAAAAAAAATAAACATTTATTACGGCTAATATTTATGAGAAGAGACAGTGATTATGTTGTTTTCATTGAATCATTAAAGGCCAGTAGTTGATAACACTTGAAGATTGTGAGAAGAAGTTTTTAGTATAAATTATTATGTCCAAATGCATTAATTCTTCCAAGGTTTAACACTAGTCAGACTTCTGATTAATGTTTAGTTATGCAAATAAATGTTAACATTGACCAGTTGGATAATTAACCACTGTATACCATAGTACACAGCTCTAGCTCCTATAAATGTTGGAAAAAAGTCACTCATCAATGTTGAAGATTATCAAGGTTACGAAAGTCTAAAGTATCTCTAGATTTCCTACTTTGGAAAAATAGTATGCCTTCAGTAGTTGTGTTTTCAGCCTCAGGGTGAAACTTCTCCATTCTAGAGCTCAGTAATTTTGAGCTGGTTTTTTATTTAATACTGGTGACTGTTTCTGATGGCTTTTGAGAACTCTTAAGTTTTTCGTCATTTCAGTGGGAGGCTACTTGGCTTCAGAAGGTAGCATCGAGGAACTCAAGTTGAATGCATTAAAAAGGCTTTTAAAAAATGATTCAGGTTTTAGGGTTCTCAAAAACCTTAACACCTTAATAATCGCTAAATCAACATATATTAAAATTTGAATACTCAGCATTGCAAAGTAATCACTTGATATTTAATGATGGGAAGGGTCATCAAGGGGTTGTGTCACTAGTAAAATAATAAATAACCTTTTGCAGGAGGAAATTAGAGGTAAATTTACTTGGCCCTGGGCTGGGCAGTTGAGTCCTATGGAAAATAAAATACAATAGGAAAGTAAATAAATTAATATAGATTGGCAATGCTCAATCTATATTATTGATAAATGGATTCAGCAAGCAATGGAACATTAAGTACAAGTTAAATTAAAATGCCTTTAAAAATGTGTGCAACTCGACATTAGTAGAACTTAGCTCAGCATCTTCTCTACCTCTTTCCATCCTCCAACGAACTTCTCCTCTAGACTCCCTTTCTCAGCTGGTGGCTTTTATGCTCTCCCAGGTATCTTAACCTGACATCTAGAAGTCATCTGAGATTACTCCTTCTTTGTTAAGGCTGTGTGTGGCACAGCCTTATCAGTGTTACCTCGTAAATTCATTCCCTTCTCTGAATCCACCATCTTTATTGAATTACTGCAAATGTTCCTGCCTTATCTCTTGCCACTCCTCTGTCTCACCTAGAAAACATCTGCTTGTTTTTCAGAACTTGCCCCAAGGATTGCTTTTTTTCCATTAAGATTGACTCCGACTCCCTACTGTTCTAGTAAAACAGTGGTTCTTATCTCTGGCTGCACTTAGGAATCACCTGCGGTGTTTCAAAAAACTAATCCACTTCCAGATATTCTGATTTAACGGGTCTGAGGTGCAGCCTGCAAGGGAATTTTAAAATATTCCCCAAGTCATTCTAAGGGTCAGTCAAGGTTGAAAGGCACAACAATAAAATGAATCTCCTTTGTGTTGCCTTCCTTATCTTATTACAATTGTTCTGAAACTTGATTAAACATCATCATCACTGGGATGCCTTAAAAAACACAGTCTTGGGGTTGTGGTAGACAGACCCTAAGGTAACCCCCAAATGATCCCCACTTCTAGTGATCAAGCCCTTGTAAAGCCCGTCTCCTGGAGTGATGTGTCTGCGACTTGTTTCTAACAAATAGAACAGGGCAAAGGTGATGGGCTGTCACTCAGTGATTACAGATTACGTTAGGCTCTTTACCCCTTGCTGTCTTTGAAGAAACCATCTGTCATGTTGTCAGGAAGCCATGGAGAGGGCCAAGTGGCAAAGAACTGTGAGCAGCTTGAAGGAGCTGAGAGTGGCCTCCAGCCAATAACCAGCGAGAAGCCAGGAACCTCAGTGTTACAGCCACAAAGAAAGACATTCTGCTAACAACTTGAAGGAGCTTGGAAGCAGATTTGTTGCCAGTCACGGCTCCAGAGGACTTAGCCATGCGTGACACTTTGGTAGCATCATTGCAGAGGACCCGGCTAAGGCAGCCCAAACTTCTGACCTGAAGAAATAGACAGTAAATATGTATTGTTTTAAGCTGCTAAGTTTGTGGTAATTTGTTCTGTGGCATCTTACACTAATTTGGGACCCTGTTATTACTCTTTTTCTTTTTAACCTACCCACTTAAGGCCTCATTTTAAGATGAAAAGACACAAACCACTGGTTAACTCTCTGAATGCCTCTGGAACGGTCCAATAGTAGTCATCCTCAAATCCATTCAATTTAAGCCCTAAGATTCCAAAGCCAGCTCTTGTACTTCTGAAGCCTTTGTGGGAATGGGAAATGCCATTACCGGGTGCAGTGACCACACCCTTGGTGTTTTCAGGTGTATCTGATCTTACTGGTGATGCTTGGTAGGGAATGCTAAGGGGTACTGTCAGAGAAGTGGTTCTGAGGACTTAGGGGGTTCCTGCAAAGAGAGGACTAACCTGATTAGTGAAACCAGTTCAGTTCAGGTGAAGAATCGCCATTCGTATTTTTTCTGATGTGAAATCTTCCAATGGAGGTTTAAAGCCGAGGGCGAGGAGATAGTGTTGAGGGGCCTCTCTGTAGGCGTTCTCCTTCAGGATCCACCAGTTGGAACAGATTTCAGGGGCCTAATGTGAAATCTAACTTTTTCCCCCCGACCCAGCAGTGGAATAGGTGCCCTTCGAAGTAGAGTTTCTGGTTGTCAGCTGTATCCAGACAAAGATTTGATGGCAAATCAGGGAGGAAGTGGGGGCATTCTATATAGGGTAAGAGTTTAGATGATGTTGGATTTCAAGGTCCTTTCTAACTCTAAGATTATTGATTCTAGGATCTTCACTACTCATAAAAGAATTTAGTGAGAAGTAAGTTCACATCTAGGTCAATCGGATGGTCATTAGTACTGTTCTGATAAATGTCCACCCAGCTCCCTTATTCCAATAGCATCTATGAGTCAGCTCTCTGTCAGAATTTCTAAAACAATTGCCTGTTAGAGTTCCATTAATGCTGTCCTTTTATCATTATTTTGGATTCCTTTTTCTGCTGATTATCAAAAAATGAGGTATTGTCTTATAACAAAAGAAATGTATTTCTGGAAATTTATATTTGGTTTTCACGGGTCACTTTACACATTAGCATTTAATTCACCATTTTGTTGTGGCAAACTTTGTAGTGATTATCCTGTCTTGAATTTCACATTAAAAAAATCCATTTTACTTTCGAAATACAGGAAAGAATAAATTACCTTTTTAATAGATTTTCTTTCATTGTGTTAGATTAGAGACACTGAACGTACTTTGGAATGCTTAATGAAGAGTCCCAGAGTACCTTTTTGAAAAATCGTTTCTTGATATTAGTAACCCTTTAATTCTATCGGGTCAAGGATTGCTTCTTTAAATATACTGTGAGTCCACACCAGATCAAGAGAAAATAAAACACAGATTCAATACACAAGGAACTTCAGGCCTGTTGAGGAGAAAAGATATGTACACATGAGACAATAGGATTCAAAGGGACAATTGTGCTGAGTACAGATAACCAGGGAGGTCAGAGATCAAAGCAGACTTGACTAGTCAAGGAGGACTCTGGAGGGAGAGCCATTCAGCTGAGCTGACGAGGGTTGTAGGAGGTGGGTGAACAAAAGAGGAGGGAGTTGTTACCCGTTGGGGTGGAAACATGATGAGGGAAGAAGAAAAGCTCAGTGGTGTTTGTGTAGTTTCCTAGGGCTGCTGTAACAATGTTCCACAAACTGGATGGCTTAAAACAACAGAATGTGTTCTTTCACTGTTCTGGAGGCCAGAGATCCAAGATCAATGTGTCAGCAGGGCCACGCTCTCTCTGAAGGCTCTAGGGGAGAATTGCTCCATGCCTATCTTCCAGCTTCTCTTGTCTCTGACAATCCCTGACCCTCCTTGGCTTGTGGGTGCATCACTCCAAACTCTGCCTCTGTCGTCACGTGGCATCTCCCTGTTTCTCTTCACATTGTCTTCCATTTGTGCATGGATGTCCCTGCATTTCTTCTCCTTTTCTTATAAAGACAATAGTCAAGTTAGATTAAGGGCTCACCCTACTCCAGTATGACCTCATCCTAACTTACAACTTAATTCCATTTGCAAAGACTCTGTTTCCAAATAAGGGCACAGACAGATTCTCGTGGTTAGGATTTCAACATATCATCGAGGGGGCTACAATTCAACCCACAGCAGCATCTATGGGGGTTAGGTAAGCAGCCCTGAATACAGAGCTGAGGACTGCACTGGCAGTCCCTGAAGAATTCTGAATGCCTGTGCATACTGCAGAGGAGGTTACACGCTTAAAGTACAGAGGAGCACTAACATTTAAATGCATTTGGGGAGAGGGAGCAAGTTGTGGAATAGTGTGCATAGTATGATAGACTTTATATTTCAAAAATGATATAGTCATATTATGTAGAGACTCTTTCTGGAAAAATCTAAAATCTAGTCATAGTAGTTTCCTCTGCAAACAGGAACTGGGGGTCTTTGGGACAGGAGTGAGATCAGAGACTTAACTTCCCCTATATAATCTATTTAATTGCTTTTTTTTTTTTTTTACTATGTACGTGAATTACCTATACAGTAAGTAACTTAAAAAAAATAGTAAAACCAAAAATACACTTGAGGCATTATTATGTAAAGCAACCTTGAGGTGACGTAAAAAAATTGTAATAATTGTCATTGGAGAATGAATGCATTTGTTTCCACATTTAAATTTCTTTAAATTGAGTTTTCTAAATCAGGCAGCTCCTGGATATCAAAGGACCAGCGGTGGTGTTAGCTAATTATTGGAATACCCAGTTGGCTTGGGTGTTTGAACGCTGATGTTCTATTTGTGGCTGCCTTTTCTGGTGTCCTTATTACTTTATTTTTTATTTTTAAAAAAATTTGTTTATTTATGGCTGCATTGGGTCTTCATTGCTGTGCGCGGGCTTTTCTCTAGTTGTGGCGAGTGGGGGCTACTCTTCGTTGCGGCGCATGGGCTTCTCATTGTGGTGGCTTCTCTTATTGCAGAGCACGGGCTCCAGGCGCGCTGGCTTCAGTAGTTGTGGCACGTGGGCTCAGTGGTTGTGGCTCGCGGGCTCTAGAGCGCAGGCTCAGTAGTTGTGGTGCGCAGGCTCAGTAGTTGTGGCGCACAGGCTTAGTTGCTCCACGGCATGTGGGATCTTCCCGGACCAGGGCTCAAACCCGTGTCCCCTGCATTGGCAGGTGGATTCTTAACCACTGTGCCACCAGGGAAGTCCCCCTTGTTACTTTAGATGTTTAACTTTAAATCCTTTTTTTTCTCCTTGCTTTAAAGTTTAAAGTTACACTTTATTCCTCAGAGAGTGAAAGATAAGACTAATTATACTGCCAGTACTACCAAGAGTGACAGTGTGGGATGACCTTGTCCCGAATGCTGGAGGACCCAGGACCCAGACAACAACTCAGCACATCTATTTCCAGACCTCTGGTGACTGCCACAGAGACAAAGAGGAGGAAGGTCTATGCTGTTGGTTCCTGCTTGGCAGTGGTGAGTGGGAGAGGCAGACGTGGCGGCTTGGGTTGAGGCCACTGCATGGAAGCGTGGCCTGGAGAAGAAACGTGGACTGAACTCGTGCCTGCTGAGGGTGTGTGATGGAATCTGCTGCTCCTACTACACCTTCAGCATCACCTTTGCCTCCAGGCTGGTGCATTCAAAGGCACAAGCATTAATAATGATGTGGACTCGTTTCTCCAGATGGGACATCCTCATCATTTCATCAGGGTTTTCTAGCACATTGCTTTCAAATCCCTAAGAAAGGTAATACAGCAAAAACCTAATTCTTGGCCTTCATCATCCCTGGGCAGCTTACACGATGGCAGCTCTTGGAATTGGGAAAGTTCAAGTTAGGCAGAAAATTTACTTTGTTTTTCACTCCTTCTATTCAGAGAGGCTCTGGGTACACTGAGCAGAGCACACCTGTTCTTGCAGTTTGGGCCTCTCTGGGCGTCCAGAGCTTTGGGACAGTGCTGCTAGCAAACAAGAGAGACTTGAGACTGGGAATTAATCAATGAAATGCAACATACTTGCTGAGTGCCAGTCATAAGGCAGGTTCTCAGTCTGGGGAAGCTCACTAAGCACGGTTAGGTCGCTAAGCACGGTTCTCAGCCTCTGGTGGGAAAGACAAGCGTATTACACAATACAGGCTCACAACCACTTACTCAAATTTCTGAAACCCCCAACGTTCATGAAATTGAATTCTTTTTTTCCATGACCCACCTGGCAGCAAAATTTGAATGGATGTGAATCTATTTATATCCTGATTTCTCTCACATAGTGTGACTTTCCTATTTCCTACTAAAACAAAATGAGATGTTGCCCTCAGACCTCACTGGAAAGGTTACAAGATGTTGATTCTGCACCAGATTTCTTTTCTAAAATCCCCCCAATTCAGAATTCTAAAACACGTCTGGCACCAAGGAGTTGGTCTGGGGGTTTAGGTAACAGTTCGGTGCTTCTCTCTCTGCAGGAGACTGCTGCTGGCATCTTCTAGGGCACCTGGCATCTTCTAGGACAAAGGACTCAGGTGACACTGTCATTTCATTACAGACATTTCCACCTTTTCAGTTAGGATCATCTAGTTTCCCTAGGCTTTCTGAATAATTTTCTTTCTTCACTGAAAGTGTTGCCTTGCCAAGGACTTATTCCCTTTTCCTGTTAGAGAGATGAATACCTCCCCAGTTTCTCGTTATAAGTATTGTTTAATCCTGGTGCAGTTTTTTGTTTTTGTTTTTTTGCGGTACATGGGCCGCTCACTGCTGTGGTCTCTCCCGTTGCGGAGCACAGGCTCCGGACGCGCAGGCTCAGCGGCCATGGCTCACGGGCCCAGCCGCTCCGCGGCACGTGGGATCTTCCCGGACCGGGGCACGAACCCGTGTCCCCTGCATTGGCAGGCGGACTCTCAACCACCGCGCCACCAGGGAAGCCCCCTGGTGCAGTTTGATTGTTTCTTTCAGAGCGCTAATTAGTCTGTGTCCTACTTAAGCTTCAGGGGACTCTGAAATATTAGGTATAGCAGCACCCAGGAGTTTGTCTCCGAAACAGGGAGATTCTCATCCTCAGATCAAATAGGCTTCTGTGGTCCTAATATAGATGTTTCGAAGGAGTGTTCATTGCCCTTCCTCTTGTCCTCCTGCCTTTATCCCTCTGGACAAACATTGGCTTGTTTAAAGTTTAACCTTAATAGGCACCAAGTTCTCTCTTTTTGGGAATAAACATTCACATCCCTGGGCATCCATTTCTCTCACGTGAGCAGGACAGAATGACTCGAGTGGCAAAGTTCCTGTGAACTTTGAGGATGAGATGGAGGGGACCCTCTTTAGTGCTTCTCTGGCATCTGGAATGTAAATTACTCACTGGAGCGGGCAGCAGCCTCTTCAAGGGGCTTGAGGAAATTTTTTTTTTTCCTGCAGCATTGAAGGCGGATACTCCTAGTGTGGGAGATACTTGTCTGGGACAGAGGCAGACATAGGACCCATGGAGTTTGTCCTGGATGGACTCACCCTGCAGGAATCAAAGAGAAGAGTAGGAAGGCTTTAGTTTTCTAAGAAACATCCAGGAACGAGAGACCATAATTCAAAGCAGCAAGTACATGTGTAATAGTTTTTGTTAACATTGTCTGTTTCCCACCCGCCATGGCGCTTAGGAGGAAAGCTGGTAAAAAGGAAAAAAAAAGTTAGTGTGATTATTTTTAGGAATAGCAAGTCAGAGTTCCTTTTATTATTTGAAAACCTCTTCCCTCTCCCCCTATTTAAAAAATTTACCTCCAAAATGCAACGCTTCAGAAAATTTAGAAAATACAGCTTAGTTATAGAAGAAAAGGGAAATCCCATTGTCTTGCCGCGTAGACATGCCTGCTTCTATCACCTTGGTGTACACCCTTACTGACTTTTTTCTAAGCCTATTTTTAAACTTCAGTGGAACGATATATTTGCATGCCGTGTGTACATGCATACAGTGTGTGTCTGCACATGAGGTATGTGGGTTTCTCCAAAGTTTGTCATGGCTTTTAAATTTAAAAAGATATCAAGGGCATCTCTTCATGTTTCAATAAATTTAGTCCTCACCCATCATTTTATTCTGATGCTAGTATTAAAAAAGAAGAGCCTTTAAAAAATGGAGTGGGTGGTGGTGCTTCTGGAGAGGTGTGGTGTCAAAGAAAAATTGCACCCGACAGAGTTCAACAGACAAAGAAGACTTTATACAAGACTATTGCAAGAGGGGAGAGAGATGGACCCCCAGCTCCACTCAGACAAAAGGTGGGGTGATTGAACTGTGAGAGTGACCAGGTAGAAAAGTCCTGAAGGACTTTAGGGAGGAGGCTGGCCTATAGGATTAGGACATCAGGGTTTGCTAATTGGTGCTTTTTAAAAAAAAATTAATTAATTAATTAATTAATTTTTGGCTGTGTTGGGTCTTCGTTGCTGTGCATGGGCTATCTCTAGTTGTGGCGAGTGGAGGCTGTTTTTTGTTGTGGTGTGCAGGCTTTAGGTGCTCGGGCTTCAGTAGTTGTGGCTCTTGGGTTCTAGAGCACAGGCTCAGTAGTTGTGACACATGAGCTTACTTGCTCCGTGGCATGTGGGATCTTCCCAGACCAGGGATCGAACCCGTGTCCCCTGCATTGGCAGACGGATTCTTAACCGCTGTGCCACCAGGGAAGTCCCCTAATTGGTGCTATTGAAGTCAGGCTTCTACATCTTCACAGAGTCTGGGAGTTGGGGCTTTATCTTCCCTGATGATATTTCAAAGGGATGGCTCCCTGATCCTTGAGAAAGATATTCCTTGGCTGTAAAACTGGCAAGAGGCCAGGAGAAGTTTTACATCCCCAAGGGGCAGAGGAGGAATTTATAATTGCAAATTTTCTAAAGTAAATACTCTAAGGAAGGGAAGACAGGGTCCCATCTTTAGGAAGAAACTCTATAGTTTAGCCAGGCTGAAAGGAATAATAAGGCCGTCTGGGTTAGCAGGAAGCAGGGGCCAAGCCGGCCAAGCCCCTGGCAGACAGACTGTGGGAAGGAAAAGATTTCCGCAGGACCTGGTCAGCAGGGGCTCAGACCACAATCTCCCCTGGGTCACCAAGAGTGTAAGTAAGTAATATGTAGCTTAGTGCATTTTCAACCATGTTTATATTAATTTATAAAGGAGAAACTGTCCAATAAAAGGGACAATTCAGCCCATGATGGATTTTCAGAATCCAGGCCCTTCCACTGACAGCAGTCTTGGAGTAATTTGTTTTGTTGTGAAAAATAATTTTTGAGCTTGAAAGAAGATGCTAACTGATTTTTCATCACGGAGGATGGTTATTTTAGACGTAGAGGAACTAACAGAAAACAAAATGTTCTTTCAGTGTTTCATGCTTAGGACTGATCAGACTCAGGAAATCTAGTTATCTGTCACTGTCACTGGCTGTTACATTCCTCTCAGGAGGCTGCTGGGAGGCACACGTGTGTGTTTGTTTACAACTCTTGTTTCCTAAGTGTTGTTAGCATAATGTCCTCAAGGTTCACTGATGTTTTAGCAAATGGCAGGATTTCCATCATTTTTTTTTTAACATCTTTATTGGAGTATAACTGCTTTACAATGGTGTGTGAGTTGCTGCTGTATAACAAAGTGAATCAGCTATACATATACATATATCCCCATGTCCCTTCCCTCTTGCGTCTCCCTCCCACCCTCCCTCCATCATCTTTAAGACTGAATAATATTTTGTTGTATGTATAGACCACATTTGCTTTGTCCATTCAGCTATTGATGGACATTTGGGCTGTTCCCTTGGCTATTGTGGACATGGAGGTACAGATGGCTCTTCGAGATCCTGTTTTCAATTCTTTTGGATGAATACTCAGAAGTGGATTGCTGGAGAGAAACTGGGAAACAACACGGGAGGCTGATGAGTAGCATTTTAAGTCATTTTAATTTTTGTCCCCCTCAGGTCATTTCTGATCACAACCTGGCTCAGTAGAAGAGGATTCATAAGGAATTTATGAAATAACATGGGAGATTGATAAAAAGATTTTGGAGTGAGAGAAAATAGACGTGTTTTAAATATTGGGTGATTCCCTTTCCCTCCTCCCCAGTGGGAGGGAGCGTAGTTGTGTGGAAAGAGAGAAGCTTTGGGGTTTGGATTTCTACAGGGTCTGGGTTGGGCTTCAAGGGGTGCCTGGCCCCCTGGATTTGTTTGTAAAATGTGTGTGTGGAGCAGCCTTTAGCTGTCACCAGATTCTCAGTCTGTGGTCTCGAAGAAGCCAAGAACCACAGCTTTAGAGACTGGCTGTCCTGTTCTGTCAGATGCTCACTGTGTGGCCTTGGGTAAGTTGACCTTGGGGGCTCAGTTTCCACATCTAAGCGTGTCTTTTGAGTGGATAAGAATGCATATCTCACAGGTTAGGTATAAATGTTAAGTAAGAAGAGAACCTAACGCGTTTTGCTATTTAGAGGCTTAATAACTGTTTAGTTCTTTTCGTTTTTCATTCTTTCCGAAACTTTCAGAGCAGAGCTTCTCTCTGGCGAGTTAGGGACCAGCAGGCTCAGCTCTGAGCTCATACTAAGAAACGTTAAGGCCAAGTAGTTTCAAAGTTACAGGAAGAAGAATCCTCAATATTTTTAAAAAATCAGAACATGTTTGACAGATAACATTGTAATTTAAGGTACACAACATGTTGATTTGACAACTTATATATTGTGATATCATTGCCATTGTAGCGATAGCTCCGCTATCATATCACATAATTATCAGCTCTTTCTTGTGACTGGAATAATTAAGATCTGGCCTCTTAGCAAGTTTGATGATTACAATATTGTTGATTACATTATTATTGTAATAATGATTACAATATTGCCGTCTGTATTCTCTAGAGAGCTAATGATCTCTAGGACTTCTTTGCTACTAGATGCAAGTTTGTACCCTTAGACAACACCTCTCTTATCTCCCTACCCCAGGCCCTGGTAATCACCATTTCACCAATCATTTAGAACTGAATACCCTTTGCTGCTGTGATCACTTACCAGAGCCAGCAACAGAAGCCATGGAGAAGTCCACGCAGCAGGGAGTCACCCTGGGAAGCATTTACTAAATTCTGGTCAGGGCAGGGAAGATGCTGGACATGAAGTCACCGAGGCCCTGCCCCCAAAGACCCTCAAAGTGGGCCCTACTCACACTTGCTAATGAAGGACCCTGGGGGCTACCAGAGTCCAGGGAGCCCCCTTGGGGATCCAGAAACCGATTATTGCTTAGTTTAAACTCCAGTTAAATCTTTTCTGTGTACTTTATGGGTGTGAGCTCTGTTTTGTTGTCAAGACTCAGAGCTAATTAAAGATGTTAAATGACCAAGTAGGATGGATCTTCATAACAGTTGAAGAGGCCTGGGAGCAGTTCCCACTTAAGAAAAGGACTCTAATAAATCCCTATTAGGACCTTCAGTCTTCCCTCTTGAGCAAATGCACTGCTTAGGTAAAATTGCAAATATGAAATTATAAAGAGATGAGATCTGGCAGTAGGTCTGAATTTTTCTTTCCCTCCCATTGATTTTGCATCTCAAATAACCAACTAGCACATGATGATAAAAAAGGGATGCTGTGTCTTTTGCTTCCAGTCTACCATGAAGGATGTGTGGAATGAAGTGCTGACGTGAGGGCACTGAAGAAACTTTCAGGGGAAACATAAGTGCAAATTCAGCATACTTCCATTTCCATAAGACGAAAGCTTTTATGGTATAGACTCTTCCTTGCTCGAGGTTTAACTGGATTATGTTATATATACATATTTTATATATAACATAATATTATTATACGTAGTTTAAAATTCTATTTTATAAATTGTATATATATATAAAAATTTAAAACTGCTACTTCTCCCATCAAGCCATGTATCTGGCTTGAAGCCTTTGAAGCTCCCATAAGATCTGGAAGGGAACTAATTTGCACATGGTTAGAGAATCAGTCAGGGTAATTCTCTAAACATGCTCACAATTGGACATGCATTTTTTTCTATGTTGATTGCCAGCAGGTATTTCTTAAGGAAGAAATGCTTTCACCTGACACATTTCCTTGTCTAGATCTGACTCACATTGTGTTATCTTAAATTGTCCTGCTGAGTTAAATAATATCTTGTCACTGAGCAGAATTTTCAGTTTCTTTGAGGATTGGATATTGTCCAGATGCTCATTGAATAGAGATACCTGGGATGTTTCTACTTCATTATTAGAATAAGAATGAATCCATCTTAGATCCTCACCTTATAAGGTACAGTCTCTCAACTATTGTTTTTTTTCTGATGTAGTAGACAAAAGCTAAAGTGTTAGGAACTTCTTAGAACTGAAATATTATTTAGCCTTTCCCTGACAAAGAGCCTGCAATTATAAATAAATCATTTGTTAATCTTAAAAGAGTAGTATTTAATTCTGTGTGGAAACATCCTCTGGCAACCCATTTGTGCTTGATATTCTCTAAGGATTTCCACAGATTCCAATCACAGACTTGTGTTTATGAACCTTCTTACAAAATACAGCCCAGAGCTGAACAATTAAGATTTTAATTTCATGCAACTTGATTGCTCTTCTTCACTTAAAAAATCGAATAAATGCCTACCTAGTAGGACATGTTATTTTCTTTGTTTATCAGGCCTGCAAAGCAAACGTCGAAATACTCACGGTAACGTTAGAGAATGGCTTATTTTATTGTTATGCACTTTCAATTTCCTCCATAACTTTACTGACAGTGGTTTGCATACAGCAGGTGCTCAGTATTTCTAATTAACTGATTACAGTACACACTAATATTTATTGACTTTTTGATCTTGTTACAGCAGCACAATGATCTTTCATGTAAAATTTTTCTGGTAACAGCTTTACCGAGATATAATTCACATGCAATTTACCCATTTAAAGCGTATAAGTCAGTGGTTTTTAGTATATTTACTATATTTAGTATATTTACATAGTTATGCAACCATGAACACTACTTAATTTTAGACCACTTTTATCATCCCCCCTCAAAGAAACCCTGCACTCATTAGCTCATTAGCGGTCACTCCTCACTTTCTGCCAACCTGGCCAAGCCCTAGGCCACCACTCATTTATTTTTCAGTCTCTTTAGAGTTGCCCATTCTGGACAATTCATATACATGGAGTCATACAATACAGGGTTGGTTGCGTCTGGCTTCTTTCACTTAGCATAATGTTTTCAAGGTTCACAGCGAGGCATGTATCAGCACTTCATTTCTTTTTATTGACAGATAATATTCCATTTTATGCATATGCCATATTCTATTGATCCTTAATTGGTGGACATTTAATTTGTTTTCACTTTTTGGCTCTTATGAATAATACTGCTATTAATATTTGTATACAAGTTTGTGTGTGGACATATTTTTCATTTCTCTTGGGTATATATCTAGGAGTGGGTATATATCCAGGAGTTGGGTCACACAGTAACTCATTTTTTTTGTTTTGAAGGAAATGCCAAATGATTTTCTAAATGACTGCATTACTCATAATACCAATGGCAGTGTATGAGTTCCAGTTTCTCCACCTGCTCACCAACACGTGTTACTATCTGCCTTTCTGATTATAGCCATGCTAACGGGTGTGAAATGGTATCTCAGTGTGATTTTGATTTGTATTTCCCTGGTGACTAATAAGTGTTGAGCACCTTTTCATGTGGTTATTGGCCATTTGTACATCTTCTTTGGAGAAATGACTATGCAAATCCTTTGCCCAATTATTATTGGGTTGCTTGTCTTTTTTTATTATTATTGAGTTGACAAGTTCTTTATATATTCTGAATACACGTCACTTATATAGTTTGCAAATAGTGTCTCCCATTCAATGGGTTGTCCTACTTTCTTGACGGTGTCCTTTGAAGCACAAGTTTTAAATTTTGATGAAGTCCAATTTATCTGTTTTTCCTTTTGTTGCTTGTACTTTGGTGTTTCATTTTAAAATGCCACAGAAATCATGCTATAGGGGATCATCCTAGAAGGAATACTTGGTTGTTTAATAATTAACTCCCACTTAAAATAGAACGATTTTTAGCACTAACACTGAGTAAAAATGTGATATCGATGATGCCTGTTTTTAGCATCTCCTCTCTGCACTTTACTCATGGAGAGAGTGTGCTTTCTGCACCTGCCCTTTAGGGGATGCCTCTGATGTCCCACATAACATGCCCCTGCCCACTGCTGATTTCAGGTCCACGTGAGGACAGGTGCCCCTAGAGTAGACAACACCCACTTACGGAGAGGCCAGCATGTTTTTCTATTTTCTGCTCCACAGCCTTCTCCTATGGGTGCAAAATAAAATTACAATGCTGGAGTCCGAAGAAAGGGACCAGACTTTCTCAAAGGTTGAGTTCATCTTCCTGCTTTGAGGAGGTCTGGTTGATGTGTTTTGCAGATATACATTGTACATTGGGAAAGGCCTACCACAAAGGGGGCATGTTATTTATTTATTTTTTTTTCTTAGTTTGATTGTCCTTCCATAGAAAAATTTACGATTTGTCCTCATCACTTATAAATGCCTTTCGTATTTTTTCTTCTTCTTTGGCTAGCTTTTGTCTGAACTATGAGACAAAGAGGGCTGTGAAGTTGCTTCAGGGCTGAGGCTCTTGCTGATGAATGAAGAAGCTCTATTTGTTTATGGGCTGAGTTCTCCCCTGGCACCTTGACCTTGTGACCCTTTATGAGAGGATACGTAGGAGTGATATTCCAGTTCATACAGAGCTCTGTCTTGGTGTCAACAGACATGATTTTTCACTTTCTTTCTAAAATTAAAAGCAGTGAGTTAGTCTTATGAAAATTACATGTCTAAAACAAAATTCAGGTACAATCCAGAAATAGGTGCTTGCTTATGCATAAATGACTGCTATGACTTCTGAAATCTTCATGCTTTAAAATAGAGACCGGGAGGGGGCGCCTTCAAGATGACAGGGAAGTAGGACGTGGAGATCACCTTCCTCCCCACAAATACATCAGAAATACATCTGCGTGTGGAACAACTCCTACAGAACACCTACTGGACCCTGGCAGAAGACCTCAGACCTCCCAAAAGGCAAGAAACTCCCCACGTACCTGGGTAGGGCAAAAGAATAAAGAAAAAACAGAGACAAAAGAATAGGGACGGGACCTGCACCTCTGGGAGGGAGCTGTGAAGGAGGAGAGTTTCCACACACTATGAAGCCCCTTCACTGGTGTAGATGGGGGGTGGGCAGGGGGAAGCTTTGGAGCCACGGAGGAGAGCGCAGCAACAGGGGTGCGGAGGGCAAAGTGGAGAGATTCCCGCACAGAGGACTGGTGCTGACCGGCACTCACCAGCCTGAGAGGCTTGTCTGCTCACCCACCGGAGTGGGTGGTGGCTGGGAGCTGAGGCTCGGGCTTCGGAGTTCAGATCCCAGGGAGAGGACTGGAGTTGGCTGCATGAACACAGCCTGAAGGGGGCTAGTGCAACACAGCTAGCCGGGAGGGAGTCCGGGAAAACTCTGGAACTGTCTAAGAGGCAAGAGACCATTGTTTTAGGGTGCGTGAGGAGAGGGGTTTCAGAGCACCGCCTAAACGAGCTCCACAGATGGGCGTGAGCTGCAGCTATCACCACGGACCCCAGAAACGGGTATGAAACACACGCTGCTACTGCAGCCACCAAGACGCCTGTGTGCGAGCACAGGTCACCATCCACACCTCCCCTCCCGGGAGCCTGTGCAGCCCTCCACTGCCAGGGTCCCGTGATCCAGGGACAACTTCCCTGGGAGAACACACGGCACGCCTCAGGCTATTGCAACGTCACGCTGGTCGCCCCACATTCCATACCCCTCCCTCCCCTCCCCCTCCCCCGGCCTGAGTGAGCCAGAGCCCCCTAATCAGCTGCTCCTTTTACCTCATCTTGTCTGGGTGGGAACAGATGCCCTCAAGTGACCTACATGCAGAGGTGGGTCCAAATCCAAAGCTGAACCCCAGGAGCCGTGCGAACAAAGAAGAGAAAGGGAAATCTCTCCCAGCAGCCTCAGGAGCAGCGGATTAAATCCCCACAATTAGCTTGATGTACCCTGCATCTGTGGAATACCTGAATAGACAATGAATCATCCCAAAATTGAGGAAGTGGGCTTTGGGAGCAACTGTAGGCTTGGGGTTTGCTTTCTGCATCTAATTTGTTTCTGGTTCTATGTTTACCTTAGTTTAGTATTTAGAGCTTATTATCACTGGTAGATTTGTTTATTGATTTGGTTGCTCTCTTCCTTTTTTTATTTTTCATATATATATATTTTTCCTTTTTCTCTTTTTCTGAGTGTGTATGTGTATGCTTCTTTGTGTGATTTTTGTCTATATAGCTTTGCTTCTGCCATTTGTCCTAGGGTTCTGACTGTCCATTTTTGTTTTTAGTATTGTTTTTTTGTTTTTAGTATAGTTTTTAGTGCTTTTATCATTGGTGGATTTATTTTTTGGTTTGGTTGCTCTCTTCTTTCTCTTTTTTATTACTTTTTAATTTTTTATTTTTAATATTTTTTTCTATTTTAATAACTTTATTTTAAAGTTTTTTTCTTTCTTTCTTTCTTTCTTTCTTTCTTTCTTCCTTCCTCTCTCTCACTCTCTCTCTCTCTCTCTCTCCCTCTCTCTCCCTTTCTTTCTTTTCCTCCTTTTTCTTCTGAACCATGCTCTGGCTGGGTGTCAGACCTGAGGCTCTGAGGTGGGAAAGCCGATTTCAGGACATTCGTCCACCAGAGACCTCCCAGCCACATGTAATATCAAATGGTGAAAGCTCTCTCAGAGATCTCCATCTCAATGCTAAGACCCAGCTCCACTCAATGACCAGCAAGCTACAGTGCTGGACACCCTATGCCAAACAACTGGTAAAACAGGAACACAAACCCACCCATTAGCAGAGAGGCTGGCTAAAATCATAATAAGGTCACAGACGCCCCCAAACACACCACTGGACATGGTCCTGCCCACCAGAAAGACAGGATCCAGCCTCATCCACCAGAACACAGGCACTTAGTCCCCTGCACCAGGAAGCCTACACAACCCATTGAACCAACCTTACCCACTGGGAGCAAACACCAAAAACAATGGGAACTATGAACTTGCAGCCTGTGAAACGGATACCCTAAACACAGTAAGTTAAGCAAAATGAGAAGACAGAGAAATACACAGCAGATGAAGGAGGAAGGTAAAAACCCACCAGAGCAAACAAATGAAGAGGAAGTAGGCATTTTACCTGAAAAACAGTTCAGAGTAATGATAGTAAAGATGATCCAAAATCTTGGATATAGAATGGAGAAAATACAAGAAACATTTAACAAGGACCTAGAAGAACTAAAGAGCAAACAAACAATGATGAACAACACAATAAATGAAATTTAAAATGCTCTAGAAGGAATCAAGAGCAGAATAACTGAGGCAGAAGAACAGATAAGTGCCCTGGAAGATAAAACAGTGGAAATAACTACCACGGAGCAGAATAAAGAAAAAAGAATGAAAAGAATTGAGGATAATCTGAGAGACATCTGGGACACCATTAAACACACCAACATTCGAATTATAGGGGTCCAGAAGAAGAGAAAAAGAAAGGGACTGGGCTTCCCTGGTGGCGCAGTGGTTGGGAGTCCACCTGCTAGTGCAGGGGACATGGGTTCAAGCCCTGGTTCGGGAAGATCCCACATGCCGCGGAGCAACTAAGCCTGTGCACCACAACTACTGAGCCTGTGCTCTAGAGCCCACGAGCCACAACTACTGAGCCCAGCTGCCACAACTACTGAAGCCCGTGTGCCTAGAGCCCGTGCTCTGTAACAAAGAGTAACCCCCACTCGCCACAACTAGAGAAAGCCCACGTGCAGCAGCAAAGACCCAATGCAGCCAAAAATAAATTAATTAAATAAATTAAAAAAAAAGAAAGGGACTGAGAAAATATTTGAAGAGATTATAGTTGAAAACTTCCCTAATATGGGAAAGGAAATAGTCAATCAAGTCCAGGAAGCGCAGAGAGTCCCATACAGGATATATCCAAGGAGAAACACGCCAAGACACATATTAATGAAACCATCAAAAATCAAATACAAAGAAAAAATATTAAAAGCAGCAAGGGAAAAGCAACAAATAACATACAAGGGAATCCCCATAAGGTTAAAAGCTGATCTTTCAGCAGAAACTCTGCCAGCCAGAGGAAGTGGCAGGACATATTTAAAGTGATGAAAGGTGGCTTCCCTGGTGGTGCAGTGGTTAAGAATCCGCCTGACAATGCAGGAGACACGGGTTCAAGCCCTGGTCCAGGATGATCCCACATGCCACAGAGCAACTAAGCCCGTGTGCCACAACTACTGAGCCCGCGCTCTAGAACCCATGAGCCACAACTACTCAAGCCCGCATGACTAGAGCCCACACTCTGCAACAAGAGAAGCCACCGCAGTGAGAGACCGCGCGCTGCAATGAAGGGTGGCCCCCGCTCGCCGCAACCACGCACAGCAATGGTGACCCAATGCAGCCAAAAATAAAATAAATAAATTAAAATATATAAAGTGATGAAAGGGGAAAACCTACAACCAAGATTACTCTACCCAGCAAGGATCTCATTTGGATTCGATGGAGAAATTAAAACCTTTACAGACAAGCAAAAGCTAAGAGAATTCAGCACCACCAAACCAACTCTACAACAAATGCTAAAGGAACTTCTCTAGGCAGAAAACACAAGAGAAGGAAAAGACTTACAATAACAAACCCAAAACAATTAAGAAAATGGTAATAGGAACATACATATCGATAATCACCTTAAATGTAAATGGATTAAATGTTCCAACCAAAAGACATAGACTGGCTGAATGGATACAAAAACAAGACCCGTACATATGCTGTCTACAAGAGACCCACTTCAGACATAGGGACACATAGAGACTGAAAGTGAGGGGATGGAAAAAGATATTCCATGCAAATGGAAATCAAAAGAAAGCTGGAGTAGCAATTCTCATATCAGACAAAATAAACTTTAAAATAAAGACTATTACAAGAGACAAAGAAGGATGCTACATAACGATCAAGGGATCAATCCAAGAAGAAAATATAACAATTGTAAATATTTATGCACCCAACATAGGAGCACCTCAATACATAAGGCAAATGCTGACAGCCATAAAAGAGGAAATCGACAGTAACACAATAATATTGGGGGACTTTAACACCTCACATTCACCAATGGACACATCATCCAAAATGAAAATAAATAAGGAAACACAAGCTTTAAATGATACATTAAACAAGATGGACTTAGTTGATATTTATAGGACATTTCATCCAAAAACAGCAGATTAAACTTCTCAAGTGCTCATGGAACATTCTCCAGGATAGGTCATATCTTGGATCACAAATAAAGCCTTGGTAACTGTAAGAAAATTGAAATCGTATCAAGTATCTTTCTGACCACAACGCTATGAGACTAGATATCAATTACAGGAAAAAATCTGTAAAAATAAAAACACATGGAGGCTAAACAAAATGCTACTAAGTAACCAAGAGATCACTGAAGAAATCAAAAAATACCTAGAAACAAAGGATAATGAAAACACGACGACCCAAAACCTATGGGATGCAGCAAAAGCAGTTCTAAGACAGAAGTTTACAGCAATACAATCCTACCTTAAGAAACAAGAAACATCTCAAATAAACGAGCTAACTTTACACCTAAAGCAATTAGAGAAAGAAAAACAAAAACCCCCAAAGTTACCAGAAGCAAAGAAATCATAAAGATCAGATCAGAAACAAATGAAAAAGAAATGAAGAAAACAATAGCAAATATCAATAAAAGTAAAAGCTGGTTCTTTGAGAAGATAAACAAAATTGATAAACCATTAGCCAGACTCATCAAGAAAAGAAAGGAGATGATTCAAATCAATAGAATTACCAATGAAAGGGAAAATAACAGCTGACACTGCAGAAATACAAAGGATCATGAGAGATTACTACAAGCAACTATCTGCCAATAAAATGGACAACCTGGAAGAAATGGACACATTATTAGAAAAGCACAACCTTCTGAGACTGAACCAGGAAGAAATAGAAAAATAAACAGACCAATCACAAGCACTGAAATTGAAACTGTGATTAAAAATCTTCCAACAAACAAAAGTCCAGGACCAGATGGCTTCACAGGCGAATTCTATCAAACATTTAGAGAAGAGCTAACACCTATCCTTCTCAAACTCTTCCAAAATATAGCAGAGGGAGGAACACTCCCAAACTTATTCTACAAGGCCACCATCACCCTGATACCAAAACCAGACAAAGATGTCACAAAAAAAGAAAACTACAGGCCAAGATCACTGATGAACATAGATGCAAAAATCCTCAACAAAATACTAGCAAACAGAATCCCAACAGCACATTAAAAGGATCATACACCATGATCAAGTGGGGTTTATCCCAGGAATGCAAGAATTCTTCAATATATGCAAATCAATCAATGTGATACATCATATTAACAAATGGAAGAGTAAAAACCATATGATCATCTCAATGGATGCAAAAAAAGCTTTTGACAAAATTCAACACCATTTATGATAAAAACCTTCCAGAAAGTAGGCAGAGAGGGAACCTTTATTACCTCAACATAATAAAGTCCATATATAACAAACCCACAACCAACATCATTCTCAATGGTGAAAAACTGAAACCATTTCCTCTAAGATCAGGAACAAGACAAGGGTGCCCACTCCCACCACTATTATTCAACATAGTTTTGGAATTTTTAACCACAGCAGTCAGAGAAGAAAAAGAAATAAAAGGAATCCAAATCGGAAAAGAAGAAGTAAAGTTGTCACTGTTTGCAGATGGCATGATGCTATACACAGAGGATCCTAAAGATGCTAACAGAAAACTACTAGAGCTAATCAAAGAATTTGGTAAAGTAACAGGATAACAAATTAATGCACATAAATCTCTTGCATTCCTATACACTAATCATGAGAAATCTGAAAGAGAAATTAAGGAAATACTCCCAGTTACCATTGCAACAAAAAAGAATAAAATACCTAGGAATAAATCTACGTAAGGAGACAAAAGAAAACTATAAGACACTGATGAAAGAAATTAAAGATGATACAAACAGATGGAGAATATGGATGGATATACCATGAACAGATGGATATACCATGTTCTTGTATGGGAAGAATCAACATTGTGAAAATGACTATACTACCAAAAGCAATCTACAGATTCAATTCAATCCTTATCAAACTAACAATGACATTTTTCACAGAACTAGGGCAAAAAATTTCACAATTTGTATGGAAACAAAAAAGACCCCGAATAGCCAAAGCAATCTTGAGAAAGAAAAATGGAGCTGGAGGAATCTGGCTGCTGGACTTCAGACTATACTACAAAGCTACAGTAATCAAGGCAGTATGGTACTGGCACAAAAACAGAAATATAGATCAATGGAACAGGATAGAAAGCCCGGAGGTAAACCTACGCCCATGAGGTCACCTTATGTTGGATAAAGGAGGCAAGAATATACAGTGGAGAAAAGACAGCCTGTTCAATAAGTGGTGCTGGGAATACTGGAGAGCTACACGTAAAAGAAGGAAATTAGAACACTCCCTATCACCATACACAAAAATAAACTCAAAATGGATTAAAGACCTAAATGTAAGGCCAGACACTATAAAACTCTTAGAGCAAAACATAGAACACTCCATGACATAAATCACAGCAAGATCCTTTTTGACCCACCTCCTAGAGAAATGGAAATAAAAACAAAAATAAACAAATGGTACCTAATGAAACTTAAAAGGTTTTGCACAGCAAAGGAAACCATAAACAGGCCGAAAAGACAGCCCTCAGAATGGGAGAAGATAATTGCAAACGAAGCAACTGACAAAGGATTAACCTCCAAAATTTACAAGCAGCTCATGTGGCTCAATAACAAAAACAGCCAACAACCCAATCCAAAAATGGGCAGAAGACCTAAATAGACATTTCTCCAAAGAAGATATACAGAGTGCCAACACACACATGAAAGGATGCTTAACATCACTAATCATTAGAGAAATGCAAATCAAAACTGCAATGAGGTATGACCTCACACCAGTTAGAATGGCCATCATCAAAAAATCTACAAACAGTAAATGCTGGAGAGGGTGTGGAGAAAAGGGAACCCTCTTGCACTGTTGGTGGGAATGTAAATTGATACAGCCACTATGGAGAACAGTATGGAGATCCCTCAAAAAACTAAAAATAGAATTACCATGTGACCCAGCAATCCCACTACTGGGCATATACGCTGAGAAAACCATAATTCAAAAAGATACATGCACCCCAATGTTCATTGCAGCACTATTTACAATAGCCAGGATATGGAAGCAACCTAAGTGTCCATCGACAGATGAATGGATAAAGAAGATGTGGCACATATATACAATGGAATATGACTCAGCCATAAAAAGAAACGGAATTGAGTTATTTCTAGTGAGGTGAGTGGACCTAGAGACTGTCATACAGAGTGAAGTAAGTCAGAAAGAGAAAAACAAATAGTGTATGCTAACACATATATATGGAATCTAAAAAAAAAAAAATGGTTCTGAAAAACCTAGGGTCAGGACAGGAATAAAGATGCAGACGTAGAGAATGGACTTGAGGACACAGGGAGGGGGAAGGGTAAGCTGGGACGAAGTGACAGAGTGGCATGGACATATACACACTGCAAAATGTAAGATAGATAGGTAGTGGGAAGCAGCCGCATAGCACAGGAAGATCAGCTCAGTGCTTTGTGTCTACGTAGAGGGGTGGGATAAGGAGGTTTGGAGGGTGAAGAAAGAGGGAGGAGATGTGGGGCTCTATGTATATGTATAGCTGATTCACTTTGTCATACAGCAGAAACTAACACACCATTGTAAAGCAATTATACTACAGTAAAGATATTAAAAAATAAATAAATAAAATAGAGCCCTGAAACTTTGGGTTCTGCCAGTCACTACCCTTGCTCAGTGAGTTGTGGAGGACTGTGGAACGGCATTTTAATGACAGTGATAATGATAATGGCAGCCACTTGTAGGCCAGACACTTTACATAAGCATGCACATCATCTGTTATGCTCACCACTGTTGCCATCAACCTTGGCTCTCTGTGCACCAATGCCAAACAGAGATACAGAGTTTCTGGAGGAAAAGAAAGATCGCTTTTAATTTCTTGCCATGCAAAGGGAAAACACAGCAGGCTAGCACCTCATGAACTGTGCCCCCTTCCCTGGGGAATAGGGAAAGGTTAGATAGCCCAGGGCTCATGGTCTGGGGTAGGTGATAAGGCTCAAAGTAATTAAGGTCTTGCATTTCTTTTCTTTTGCAAACTTATGGCCAAAACTGGCGTCAGGCATCTCAGCAACTGGGTCTGGTGTTCCTGAAGTTATCAGTCTGTGACTTTCTTTCTGAAGTGAAGAGTGTTACAAGGGATTGTAGGGGGAGAAGAAATGCCAGCTTTGTGAAATGACAAGTGTAGCTACAAGTGTTTGTTACAGCTAAAGAATAACCAAGACTGGTTAACTCTTTCAGTCCTGTTTATATTGTTTCCCCAGCCTGTTCATTGTTTCCTTATTTTCCTTGTTTATCAGAAAAGAAAAGTCTCATTTCTATTTTTGCTGCAACACCACCTGATTACCGAGACGATTGCCTTTCAAAGGTGTTAATTAACCCAAGGTTACTAGTAGTGATGAGGCTGGGCCTCAAACTGGTTCTGATGGTGTCTAAAGAATGAGCTCTCTCCACTGTACACAGTGCTTCCCCCCATTACTACACACCTGTTGCCAACTTTTAGAAGGCAAACACTTGTATCCAGTTTATGGAACTGTTTGAACTTGGTGGGCATATAAAAGTTTTATTTTTTCTTCAATACCTCTTTCGGTTCCGCTTTGTTCAATCTCCTTTCCCCAGCGCTAAACGAGATTTCAGGCAGCACCACAGCCTTCTGCGTGCTCCCAGTGATTAAGTCAGTGCAGGCTGTGGCCAGCAGCTCCCAAGATGGACTGGATGTGGGGTAGCAGCCCCCAAATCGAGGAAAATAGGAAAAATTTCCTTCTATATCCTGTGCAAGTTACATACAGCACAGCTGTGTCGGGGCAATCCCAGATTTTCTCTTCTAAAATTGTGACAACTTGCTTTTGTTATCCTAAGTCATTACTTGTATTTCAGCAGCATGTGGGTTTGGTATTTGCCCGTATTTGCATGTGGTGAAAATGAGTAAAAAATACCTTATTTAGCTTCCCTCCATTTTCCTTGTTTAAATATTTTGAAACACTCTTTCCTTGGTGCCTTTTTGAGAACCTGAATCTTCATGAAGACATCTGTTCTTGAGTTGGTGAGACATTGCTAAGCTCTAAAGTACCTGAAATTCTCTATTATGCAGTCCCACATTTCTTCCTAAATTCCCTAAATTTATTGCTGATGCTCTTTGCCAATAGTGTTGCCAAACACTTACCCAGATCCCTAAACTCAAACAAGACCCAGGCACCCATTTCTGCTGCAGACAGTTCACAGCTCAGGCCCTTCCAGGGAATTGGCCTGGATTAAAGGAACTGCCTTACCGAGGGTTGCACCCCACCCTTGGGACAGTGTGCATTCCTTGCGTGGTCACTAGGGGAGGCTGAAGGGGAGGTGGCATGGTACAAAGGCCATGCCACTTTCAGCATATTTGGACAATTTCATCTCCATTTCAGAGTCTTTACCTTGGGTCTGTTTGTGTACTTTGTTGCAATCCTGTTGCCTGAATTCTACATTTTTCCTGTTAAAAATGTGTTTTATCCTAAAAATTTTCCTCAAAACTATTTCGAGAAACACCAACAGGATTAGGTTCCAAACATTTCTATTTAAAATATTGTTTTATTTTCCCCAGATATTTTCTCAAAGCTAGATTGGAAATACAATGTTCATGAGAACATGCTTAAATTCAACATTTTCTGTTAAAAACCTTGTTTTCTACCATATTTTTACTCAAAATTTGCTTGGAAACTTCGTTTCATTTTTATCCCAGCAGGAATTCTGCACTTTTCTAAGAATTTCTTTTATTAGATTGTTCCTAAAAATTAGCTTGGAAACATGTCTTCCTCCCCACCCTCCCACCCCGGCCCCGACCCAGTTTTATTGAAAACTGACATACATTACTGTATAAATTTGAGGCATATAGCATGATGGTTTGATTTGCATATATGGGAAATAAATGCCACAAGAAGTTCAGCTAAAGTCCATCATCTCATAAAGATACAATAAAAAGAAAAGTGAAAAGAAAATAAAATTCTCCCTGTGATGAGAACTCTGTTACAAAGTTAGTCATCATGTTGTACATTTCCCTTGGGGTACTTATTTATCTTGTAACAGAAAGTTTCAATTTTTTGACCACCTTCTTCCATTTCCCCCTCACCCCACTTTCCGCCTCTGATCTCTCTTTCTGAGTTTGTTTTTGTTTTGTTTTTTTAGATTCCAGATATAAATGAGATCATACATTATTTGTTTTTCTCTGACTCTTTTCACTTAGCATAATGCCTTCAAGCTCCATCCGTTTTGTCACAAATGGCAGGATTTCTGTTTTTTGTTTTTTAATGACTGAATAATATTCCACAACTTCTTTACCTATTCTTCCATTGATGGACACTTAAGTTGGAAACAGCTTTTCATCACAGCAGGCTGAACTCTCTGGTTTTCAGCACAATTTAAACTCATTTTGATGACAAAATTTCTAAGTTGAGTTTCAAGAAACAAACCTGGCATAAAACAAGCTTTTCAACAGAAAATGTGTTCAATTTAAGAACTTTGTGATAATCGTATTTCCAAGGTAGTCAAAGATTAATCCTTTATTCCTAGGACTGAGAGACTCTTTCTCTTCCCAATGAATGTGTTTGATATGATTTACAAATAGATTTTATATTTACAGGTAAATTCAGCTCAGCATGTCTTATGTTGTACTAATGTTTAACATTATTCATGGCATTATTCCTGTTGAAAGGCTTGTCTATCCTTTGAAGAAATTCTTGCAAGCCAGCTGTCTTGTCCCCAATCTTGCCTTGTCCTCCCCACATCCTTAAAAACCACGCTCTGTCCTACACAGATGATCTGGTGATGTCATTCTCTGATTTGAATTCTTCACAGGCTTTCCAGTGTCAAGAAAGTGAGTTTTAAACTACATTCTGCACAGGGCTCTTGGATTCTGTGTGTGTGTGTGTGTTTGCTCCGAGCTGCTGTTGAGGGGTAGGGAAAGCAGACGGGGAGACTGAATCACAGGGACCCCAGGTCCCCCAACTTCCACATCAGCCAGAACAGCTCTGATGGTTTTGGGTCTATAGAGTTCTAGAGTTTCCTGTACATTTTTCTTTACAAAAAAGGATTCCAGGCCTTAAAAAAAAAATTCCCCCTTAATAAAAAAAGCCCTTTCAGGGGTATGAATTGCAAATTTTTTTCCCCCAGTTTGAATTGCTATATATGCTAGAGGACAATTATGGCCATAAACTTTTATCCCTTTATTTGTCATTTTAACAACAACAACAACAAAATCAGCTGCAACTCTCACATAGCAAATTAGGAAGGAGTTCAGCAACTTCCTTTCAGGGTGGGGGTGATATTTTATGAACTCCAGGAACTTACAAGATCTAGAAGTTGAGCTTAGTGGGGAACAGATGCAACAGATACTGTCGTTACTTCTTGCAGCCACATGATGTCACTGTGGTCAACTGGTCAATTTGATGGAGTCTGCAGGTCTACTTCTGGCTCACCTCTGCACAAGCCACTGAGAAACCTTGAAGGAGAGTCTGCAGTGGTGAACAATTAACTGTCTCTGTGTCATGCTTAGCTAAGTCTCCCACACCTGAGTTCCCAGGGTCACAGTTCTTGACCCTCACTTCTTTCAGGTTGAAGTCATCTTCCAAGGCACCAGAAGTTCCATGAACACTGTTAATGAACTGACTCTGGAGCCTGCTTCTTGTGAAGTAGCCCACTATTTCTCACTGCCAATTCATATCATTAGAGGCTGGGCAACTTTTCGCTCTTCCAACTTTTGAACAGCGAAGGGTCTTATTACATTAACTTTATTGGAGCATAGGACTACCTACTCCACTCCCCTTAACGATGGCTCCCTTCATGACTTCCAGGGACCCCCAACACCTTTACTACAAGCATTACCTGCCATGGTAATTTCCCTCTCATGGGCAATCAAGATGACTTTCTGGAAGCCCTTGCTAGAGAAGAGTTTCCTCACCCTCCTCCATCCTTTCAGGTTTTAGTCTCCAGCAGAGCATTCTCCAAATGGTCATGGTCCCATCCTTTGAGAAGTTAATATCTGGTGACAGAGAAAGAGATATAAGTTTATAATTATTTTACACTTTTATAAGCACAAGAAAAGAATGTGCAAGAACAGATGCTGGAGAAGTTGTGTGACCAAGATTGTGAAAGATATTGTATGTTGTGATATGAGTTTGGATTTTATTCTGTAAGCAGCGGAAAGTCAGAAGACCTTTAAGCATCTGACAGACAAGTTCAGACAGGAATTAGTTTTTAGAAAACTAATTATAGAGGTTGTGAGGAAGATGAACTATGCTAGGGAAAGGCCAATGATAGGGAGGCTATACTAATCAATGGACTGTTGTCATAGTTTAGGCCAGAAATATTGAGGACTTGGACCAATGCAGTACCAGTGAGACTGAAGAGGAGTGATGGATTCCAAAGATTTTCTGAGATAGAATTGATAGGAATTGGTGAGAGTCAAAAAGAGGAGAGGACACCATGGGCCTAAGAGCCTGGATGTTGATACCGTAATGAACATAGTGAGTTTCAGAGGGAGAAAAGGTTTCCAAGCAAAGAAGGGAAGTTCTGTTTGGGGACATTGGACTAGAAAAATATTTTCACTGGTATAGAATTCTAGGGTTGGCAGTGTTTTCTTCTAGCACATGGTATATGTCATTCTATTGTCTTCTGGCTTTCATTGTAACTGTTGAGAAGTCATTCATAATTCTTATTGCTGTTCACCTGAATGTGATGGATCTATTATTTTCCTGATGACTTTTCAGATTTTTCCCTTCATCTTTGTTTTTTAGCAGTTTAACTGATGTTTCTAGGTGTGGTTTTCTTTGTATTTATTCTGCTTCGCTGGATACATAGCCTATTTTGCTGAGCTGTTTGAACTTGTGTTTTGATGTATTTTAACTGATTTTAGAAAATTATTGGCTATTAACTCTATAAATAGTTATTCTTTTCCATTTTCTCCCTCATCTCTGTATGTTACTCCAGTTATGTCTATGTTAGAAAGCTTAATATTGTCCCACATACCTCTCACATTGTGCTCTGTTTTTCCTCATTCTTTTCTCTCTATTCCCCAGTTTGGATAATTTAATTGACCAGTCTTCAAGTTCACGGGCCTTTTCTCCTATTGTTGAATCTGCTGTTAAGCCTTTCCAATGCATTCTTATTTTCAAATACTGTATTTTTTCATTCATAGGATATCCACTTCTCTGTAGAAATTCTCTATCTTTTCATTTGCTTTTTCCATTTTTTCCTCTCTTTATTTAACCTGTTTATAATAGTTAATTAAAAGTCCTTTTCTTTTAATTCCAAAACTTGTTTATCTTTGGGTCTCCTTACACTGACTGCTTTTTTTTTTAATATTGAAATAGTTTTCAGAATATTTTATTTTTTTACATCTTTATTGGAGTATAATTGCTTTACAATGGTGTGTTAGTTTCTGCTTTATAACAAAGTGAATCAGTTATACATATACATATGTTCCCATATCTCTTCCCTCTTGTGTCTCCCTCCCTCCCACTCTCCGCATCCCACCCCTCTAGGTGGTCAAAAAGCACTGAGCTGATCTCCCTGTGCTATGCGGCTGCTTCCCACTAGCTATCTATTTTACGTTTGGTAGTGTATACATGTCCATGCCACTCTCTCACCCCGTCACAGTTCACCCCTCCCCTTCCCCATATCCCCAAGTCCATTCTCTAGTAGGTCTGTGTCTTTATTCCCGTCTTACCCCTAGGTTCTTCATGACATTTTTTTCGTAGATCCCATATATATGTGTTAGCATACGGTATTTGTCTTTCTCTTTCTGACTTACTTCACTCTGTATGACAGACTCTAGGTCCATCCACCTCACTACAAATAACTCAATTTCGTTTCTCTTTATGGCTGAGTAATATTCCATTGTATATATGTGCCACATCTTCTTTATCCATTCATCCGATGATGGACACTTAGGTTGTTTCCATCTCCTGGCTATTGTAAATAGAGCTGCAATGAACATTGTGGTACATGACTCTTTTTGAATTATGGTTTTCTCAGGGTATATGCCCAGTAGTGGGATTGCTGGGTCATATGGTAGTTCTATTTTTAGTTTTTTAAGGAACCTCCATACTGTTCTCCATAGTGGCTGTATCAATTTAGATTCCTATGAACAGTGCAAGAGTGTTCCCTTTTCTCCACACCCTCTCCAGCATTTATTGTTTCTAGATTTTTTGATGATGGCCATTCTGACCGGTGTGAGATGATATCTCATTGTAGTTTTGATTTGCATTTCTCTAATGATTAATGATGTTGAGCATTCTTTCATGTGTGTGTTGGCACTCTGTATATCTTCTTTGGAGAAATGTCTATTTAGGTCTACTGCCCATTTTTGGATTGGGTTGTTTGTTTTTTTGTTATTGAGCTGCATGAGCTGCTTGTAAATTTTGGAGATTAATCCTTTGTCAGTTGTTTCATTTGTAAATATTTTCTCCCATTCTGAGGGTTGTGTTTTGGTCTTGTTTATGGTTTCCTTTGCTGTGCAAAAGCTTTGAAGTTTCATTAGGTCCCCTTTGTTTATTTTTGTTTTTATTTCCATTTCTGGGCACTGACTGCTTTTTGATTTTCTGATTAGTAGTCATATGTTACTTTTCTTCACATGTCTTATAATTTTGTATGGTATGCTAGAGACAGTGTTTAATAAACTTTTTATTTTAGAATGATTTTAGGTTCACAGAAAAATTATGAAAGAGTACAGAGAGTTTCCATATACCCCAGATCCAATTTCACCTCTTATAAATGCCTTACAATAGTATGGCACATTGGTGACAATTAATAAGCCAACATTGATACATTATTATTAACTAAAATTCATACTTTATTCACATATCCTTAGTTTATACCTATTTTTTTTTATCTTTTGCAGAATCCCACTCAGGATATCACATTATATTTAGATGTGATGTCTCCTCAGGCTCCTCTTGGCTGTGACAGTTTCTCAGACTTTTCTTGTTTTTGATGACCTTGAACATTTTAAGGAGTATTGGTTAGATATTTGTACAATGTTCCTCAATTTGAAATTGTCTCATATTTTCTCCATGATTGAACTGGGTTATGGATTTGGGGAAGTAGACCACAGAGATGAAGTGCTATTTTCTTTACATCATATCAGGTACACGTACTATCAACATGACTTTCACTGTTGATGTTAATCTTGATAAGTTGTGTTTGCCAGGTTTCTCCATTGTAAAGTCACTCTTTCTTCCCCCCTTCCATACTGTACTCTATGGAGGGAAGTCCCTATGTACAATCCACACTTAAGGAGCAGGGAGTTAAGCTCCCCATCCTTGGGGACACAGTATCTACACAAATTATTTGAAATTCTTCTGTGTGGACAATTTGTTTATTCTCCCCCATTTATTTATTTTTTCAAGCATTTATTTAGATGGACTGAGTATGGACTCAGAGATACTTATTTTGTTCTTTGAGTTATAATCCAGTACAATATTATTTCTTTTCTTTTTTAAAAATTTATTTATTTATTGGCTATGTTGGGTCTTCGTTGCTGTGTGCAGGCTTTCTCTAGTTGTGGAGAATAGGGGCTACTCTTTGTTGCTGTGCACAGGCTTCTCAGAGCTCAGGGCGCAGGTTCAGTAGTTGTGCACAGGCTTAGTTGCTCTGCAGCATGTGGGATATTCCTGGACCAGGGATCGAACCCGTGTGCCCTGCATTGGCAGGCGGATTCTTAACCACTGTGCCACCAGGGAAGTCCCAATATTATTTATTTTCATGCTCAAATTTGCCCAGCTTTGGCCATTGAGAGCTCTTTCAGTTAACTCATTTGACAGCCCCCCATCACTGTGGAGTTTTAGAGCACTTCCATACTTTTTGGCATTATATGATCCTCCAGCCTCATCTTTTATAGTTCTTACCAGCCCTAGAATCATCCATTTCTCTAAGAAGCCTTGATTCCTTTTATTGAAGAATAATATTAGAAACCAAGATCTGAGTGCTAAGTGTGCTTGTTGCTTCCAGGTCCTCTCAGCTAACAAAGCAAGGAAATATATGTGTGTAAACTAACCCACATACATAAAAATGTCTATAAATATTTCTATATATAATCATCTGTTTTCACAGTAAGCTAAACATGAGTTCGTAATGATGTATTCAGCTCCATTATCACAGGGATTTTTATAGCTTTGACTCCTTGCTTATATGTAACTTTCCACTCCAGCAGTGAGAGAGACCTGGCTCCTACTATCTACCATCCATTTACTTAATTGTTTAATTTCAATATGTATGTATAGTGGTTTCAAAATTTTTAACCTTTACTCCCATGGGAAACAACTTTATCAGCTAGAGTACAGGGATTATGCATAATTTTTTTCATCTTTTCATCATACAGACTCCACTTATTTCCGGAGTTACTTAGGTCAGCACCTTTTCCCTCCGCCTCTTTTGGTGATATTGTTTCATATATTTGCAATACAGTTAGATGTGCTTTTTCACATTTTGTATTCCATCTTGGGATTTCCCTACCTACTAAATAATTTTTAAAATATATTCATGCATTAAGGTTCACTCTTTGTGCGGTCAAGTTCCATGGATTTTGACAAATGCATAGTTTTATTTATCCACCATTACAGTTTCATACAGAATACTTTTACTGACCTAAAAATCGCCTACGGTTCACCTATTTAATTACCCCTTAATCCTTGGTAACCACTGCTCTGCTTGCTGTATCTATAGTTTTGCCTTTTCCAGAATATTATACAAATGGAATTATACACTATGTAGCTTTCTCAGGCTGGCTTCTTTCATTATGCATCTAAGATTCACCAATTTCATTGAATGACTTGATAACTCATTCTGTTTTTATTACTGAATAGTATTCCAATATTTGACATGTGTCAGAATTTGCTTGTCTGTTAACCTGTTGAGGACATCTTGGTTGCTTCTAGTCTTTGGCAATTTTGAGTAAAGATGCTATACATATTTGTGGTGCAGGCTTTTGTGCAGACAAAAGTTTTAAAATCAGTTGGATCAATACCTAGGAGTGCGGTTGCTGAATTGTATGGTAAGATTGTGCTTGGCTTTGTAAGAAACTGCCAAACTATTTTCCAAGGTGGCTGCACCATTTTGTTTCTTTTATTTATTTATTTTTAACATCTTATTGGAGTATAATTGCTTTAAAATGTTGTGTTAGTTTCTGCTTTATAACAAAGTGGATCAGCTATACATATACATATATACCCATATCTCCTCATTCTTGTGTCTCCCTCCCACCCTCCCTATCCCACCCCTCTAGGTGGTCACAAAGCACCGAGCTGATCTCCCGGTGCTATGCGGCTGCTTCCCACCAGCTATCTATTTTACATTTGGTAGTGTATATAAGTCCATGTCACTCTCTCACTTCATCCCAGCTTACCCTTCGCCCTCCCTGTGTCCTCAAGTCCATTCTCTATGTCTGTGTCTTTATTCCTGTCCTGCCCCTACGTTCCTCATAACCATCTTTTTTCTTTTTAGATTCCATATATATGTGTTAGCATATGGTATTTGTTTTTCTCTTTCTGACTTACTTCACTCTGTATGACAGACTCTAGGTCCATCCACCTCACTACAAATAACTCAATTTCTTTTATTTTTTTATTTATTTATTTTTTTGCGGTACGTGGGCCTCTCACTGTTGTGGCCTCTCCCATTGCGGAGCACAGGCTCCGGACGCGCAGGCTCAGCGGCCATGGTTCACGGGCCCAGCTGCTCCGCGGCATGTGGGATCCTCCTGGACCAGGGCACGAACCCATGTCCCCTGCATCAGCAGGCAGACTCTCAACCATTGCGCCACCAGGGAAGCCCAATTTCGTATCTTTTTATGGCTGAGTAATATTCCATTGTATATATGTGCCACATCCTCTTTATCCATTTATCTGTCGATGGACACTTAGGTTGCTTCCATGTCCTAGCTATTGTAAATAGAGCTGCAATGAACATTGTGGTTCATGACTCTTTGAATTATGGTTTTCTCAGGGTATACGCCCAGTAGTGGGATTGCTGGGTTGTATGGTAGTTCTATTTTTAGTTTTTTAAGGAACCTCCATACTGTTCTCCATAGTGGCTGTATCAATTTACATTCCCACCAACAGTGCAAGAGAGTTCCCTTTTCTTCACAGCCTCTCCAGCATTTATTCTTTTTAGATTTTTTGATGATGCCCATTCTGACTAGTGTGAGGTGATATTGTAGTTTTGATTTGCATTTCTCTAATGATTAGTGATGTTGAGCATTCTTTCACCTGTTTGTTGGCTATCTGTATATATTCTTTGGAGAAATGTCTCTTTAGGTCTTCTGCCCATTTTTGGATTGGGTTGTTTGGTTTTTTTGATATTGAGCTGCATAAGCTGCTTGTAAATTTTGGAGATTAATCCTTTGTCAGCTGCTTCGTTTCCAAATATTTTCTCCCATTCTGAGGGTTGTCTTTTTGTCCTGTTTATGGTTTCCTTTGCCGTGCAAAAGCTTTTAAGTTTCATTAGGTCCCATTTGTTTATTTTTGTTTTGATTTCCATTTCTCTAAAAGGATCAAGAAGGATTTTGCTGTGCTTTATGTCATAGAGTGTTCTGCCTATGTTTTGCTCTAAGAGTTTTATAGTGTCTGGCCTTACATTTAGGTCTTTAATTCATTTTGAGTTTATTTTAGTGTATGGTGTTAGGGAGTGTTCTAATTTCATTCTTTTACATGTAGCTGTCCAGTTTTCCCAGCACCACTTATTGAAGAGGCTGTCTTTTCTCCATTGTATATTCTTGCCTCCTTTATCAAACATAAGGTGACCATATGTGTGTGGCTTTATCTCTGGGCTTTCTATCCTGTTCTATTGATCTATATTTCTGTTTTTGTGCCAGTGCTGTACTGTTTTGATTACTGTAGCTTTGTAGTATAGTCTGAAGTGCAGGAGCCTGATTCCTCCAGCTCCGTTTTTCTTTCTCAAGATTGCTTTGACTATTCGGGGTCTTTTGTGTTTCCATACACATTGTGAAATTTTTTGTTCTAGTTCTGTGAAAAATGCCATTGGTAGTTTGATAGGGATTGCATTGAATCTGTAGATTGCTTTGGGTAGTATAGTCATTTTCACAATGTTGATTCTTCCAATCCAAGAGCATGGTGTATCTCTCCATCTATTTGCATCATCTTTAATTTCTGTCATCAGTGTCTTATAGTTTTCTGCATACAGGTCTTTTGTCTCCTTAGGTAGGTTTATTGTAGGTAATAATATCCTAGGTATTTTATTATCCTAGGTATTTTAATAATATTAATAATATCCTAGGTATTTTATTCTTTTTTCTGCAATGGTAAATGGGAGTGTTTCCTTAATTTCTCTTTCAGATTTTTCTTCACTAGTGTGTTGGAATTCAAGAGATTTCTGTGCATTAATTTTTTACCCTGCTACTTTACCAAATTCATTGATTAGCTGTAATAGTCTTCTGGTAGCGTTTTTAGGATTCTCTCTATATAGTATCATGTCATCTGCAAACAGTGACAACTTTACTTCTTCCTTTCTGATTTGGATTCCTTTTATATCTTTTTCTTCTGTGATTGCTATGGCTAAAACTTCCAAAACTGTGTTGAATAATAGTGGTGGGAGTGGGCACCCTTGTCTTGTACCTGATCTTAGAGGAAATGGTTTCCGTTTTTCACCATTGAGAACGATGTTGGCTGTGGGTTTGTCGTATGTGGCCTTTATTATGTTGAGATAAGTTCTCTCTACGCCTACATTCTGGAGGGTTTTTATCATAAATGGGTGTTGAATTTTGTCAAAAGCTTTTTCTGCACCTATTGAGATGATCATATGGTTTTTCTCCTCCAGTTTGTTAATATGGTTTATCACACTGATTGATTGCTTGCATGATTTCTGATGAGAAGTCCTCTGTAATTCTTATCCTTGTTCCTCTATAGGTAAGGTCTTTTTTTTCTCTGACTTCTTTCAAGATATTCTTTTTGCTTTGGGTTTTTTGTAGTTTGATTATGCCATGCCTAGGAGTAGATCTTTTGTTTTTTATCTTGCTTGATGTTTTTTGAGCTTCCTGGATTTGTGTTTGGTACCTGTCATTAATTTTGGAAAATTCTCATCCATTATCACTTCAAATATTTCTTTTGCCTTGTTCTATTTCTTTTCTCCTTCTAGTATTCCAATTTCATGTAAGTATGTTACACTTTTTGAAACTTCCTGTAGTTCTTGGTTTTTTTAAGTTTTTCTTTTTTTTCTGTTTTAATGTCAGTTTGGGAAGATTGTATTCACTTATTTTCAAGCTCCTTGACTCCTAGGCTGTATCAAGTCTATTAATGTGCTCATTGAAGGCATTCTTCATTTCTGTTACTATGTTTTTGACTTCTAGAATTTCTTTTTGATTCTATAGTGTTTGCATCTCTCTGCCTATATTACCCATCTGTTCTTGCATCTTGTTAACTTTTTTCATTAGAACTCTTAATATATTTGTCATAATTATTGAAAATTCCCTGACTTGTATATTTCATGGTCTGTGTCATATCTGATTCTGATTTTGATGATTGCTTTGTTCTTTCAGATTGTGATTTTTCTTCTTACCTTTTGACATGACTTGAAAATTTTTTGGTGAAAGCCAGACATGTTGTATTTGGTAGTAGAAACCGAGGTAAATGATCTTTTCATGTGAGGATTTATGTTCATCTGGCTAGACATTTAATGCTTGCTGTAGCTCTAGATGTCAGAGGCTTTGAATTTCTCTAGTGTCCTTGTTTTGTCTCCTCTGTTGACTTTGGTGAGTATCCCTAAGTACTGTTCCTTAGAGAGAGAGTGTGTCTTGCATCTCTTTTGGTTATTGTACAGGAGCCTGCTTGTGTGATTATAAGATGTGAAGATGGATGAGTGTTCTACCAACTTATGATTAAATTTCAGTCTTGTGTCTATTGTCTGTGACTTACACATTTTTTTTTTCCTGGTGCTATATCTTTTTATTTCCCTCCCTTCCCCTCCTCCTTTGCCTGGCTATGGTTTTCAATCTGTTCCCTAGAGCTTCTTATCCCTGTTGAGTATGTCTCCCTCACCCCCCATCTTAGGAGAGGCAGGAAGCCTAGAGGGGTCTGGAGTGGGAGGAATGCCCTTTCCCTAGCTGAGAACAAGCTCACAAAAATTTTTCTCCAGAGTAGGTCTTTGTTATGAACAAGGTTCTGGGTGTATTTCACAGTTAGTACTCTTCTCCTTCTGCAATGAGATCTTTCTAGGATTTTTATCTTGAAAACCAGTGGGGTTTCCGAAAGTAAACCTCACAGAAATTTGAGGGACCCTATGGAGATTTTCACTCTTATGCTAATACAAACACAGATTCTAGCAATTCATCAAAATTACCATTCAAATATTTCTACTATTTTATCCCTTCACTGACTTCTGCTTCAGGTGTGATTCTCAGTATGTGCCTGTTTCTCCTGATTTGGGGGCTGTAAGTTTCCCTAAAAACTTGATTCTTTGACAGGTACCAGAAGAGTCATCGATTTCAGTTTATCCCGTTTCTGCTTTTCCTTATCAGAAGGATGGGAGTGACAACTTTTAAGCTCTTTATATGTTGGAGCTGAAACAGGACATCTGAACGTTGTGTTTCCAAGAACCATAGAGACTGGAGTGTAAATATTATTTCTTACCTCCTCCCCCCACCTTTTCCTTTCAAATACGTATAAAGCTGCAAGTCCAAATGACTGCCTAAGTGGAATGTTTCTGGAAATTTTTCTGCCTTCCTTTAAAAAAATTCAACAATAACAAATCTGTCTTGTCCACTGACTAATGCTTTAATCTTCACCATAAACGTGTCATTTAAAAACATATCTTTCTTAAAATGAAAACAATAATAATTTAACCTGTTGTCTAAGATCATATGTATAACTTTCTGATTGGTTCCTGATAACTTGTTTCGATAGGAAAAGAACTTAAGGATATAGTATGTGAAATCTGTGCAAGAGGATGGCATGGATATACAGGAAGAGGTGATGGCAGGGAAAGAATACAGAAATGACCTGGGAGGTGGTGATAGCATAGACAAATTTTACCTACTATATCCTTGCCTAATGACTTGCTTGGGTCAGCTTCTGTGAACTTCCAGGCTAACTTGCAGGGAAAGCAGAACAACGTTCCTTTCTGCCCCAACACTCTTGTGAGGCTGCAAATCTTGGTTTCTTTATTTCACCTCTTTTCTCTGGGTCGCTCACATGGTGACTGAACTACATGCATTATTTCCTACCCCCTAAGAGCCATACTTACAGACAGTACTGATGTACCTCTTTTTCTTAGTTGTTGAGAATCTTTCTCTGAAGTCAAGGTCAAGCTGTAAGGGGGAATTCTATGTGGGATGACTTGGAATCTTTGGGTGAAGAGGGACTAAGGAGCAATTGTTAAAACACCCTTCTTTTTATTTATCACAAGTGATGCTATACTGAGAGGAGTATAGTGTGCTTGATAGTTTGCTCGAGAAGGAGCAAAGTCAGGCAGTGAGAAAGCTGACCTCTTTTCTCTGGTGCAAAATGTGGAGGGGCTGTGAAAATGCTCAGAGCACCGTGCTATACGGTATAAGCTCTCAGTCACCATTAGTTGAGTGAATCAGGTGCTATGGGATTCTTCCCTCTTGTCTTTATGATGCCTCATCACCCTCTGGGTATCTGCAGCAGATGTTCTCAAGGCCCTCACTGACTTCTAGAACTGTGTTGATATTTCTCTCCTCTGACAAATTTTGGCACTTGAAGGTTTCATGACCCAACCTAAGTTGGTTGCACACTGCGTTGTTACTGTTGCCAGAGTTTCATAAATTCAGTAGAGTCTGCATGGAAAATAGGGAGCACATTGTCGGGGTTTTTACCATCTTCTCACCCTATTCCTGATTAAAGGGCCTCCAAGGAACCTCTGTCTTCATCAAGGGGCTCACCACGGAGTGTGCCAATGAAGCAGGGTCGCTGTTTGAGGGAAGTTCCTTGCCTACTTTATTTATTTTTATTTTTTTAATTGAAGTATAGTTGATTTACAGTGTTGTGTTAGTTTCAGGTCTACAGCAAAGTGATTCAGTTATACATATATATGTATCTATTCTTTTTCAGATTCTTTTCCATTATAGGTTATTATAAGATACTGAATATAGTCCCCTGTGTTATACAGTAGGACCTTGTTGGTTACCTATTTTATATATAGTAGTTTGTATCTGTTACTCCCAACCTCCTAATTTATCCCTCCCCTACCCCTTTCCCCTTAGGTAACTGTAAATTTGTTTTCTATGTCAGTGATCTATTTATGTTTTGCAAATAAGTTCATTTGTATCATCATATTTTATTTATTTATTTATTTATTTATTTATTTTTTTGTATCATCATATTTTAGATTGCACGTGTAAGTGATATCGTACATTTGTCTTTCTCTGTCTAAGTTACTTCACGTAGTATGATAATCTCTAGGGCCATCTGTGGTGCTGAAAATGGTAATATTTTATTCTTTTTATGGCTGAGTGATATTCAGTTGTGTATGTTTACCACATCTTCTTTATCCATTCCTCTGTCCATGGACATTTAGGTTGCTTGCATGTCTTCCTTGCCTGCTTTAGAGTTAGGCTTTGTCCTCTCATTTTTCTTTTAAGAATGGTAGGAACTACAGTTGGAGAAAAAACTAAGTTTCTATCCACTCCATGCTATTTAAAAATTTTTATATTTGGTTTACAGTGGTGATAAGGCTGTCAGCTCAGTCTTACAAGAAGGACTTTACCTAGGCAGAAGGGTACTTCCTGGGATTATATAAAGGTTTCTCAGCATGTTAGGTGTGAGGCAGAGAAACGGAGCCTGTGAAATACAGCTTTTATAAAACAGAGGGACTAAACCCATTTGGAGGAATTCTCTGGTCCAAACTGCAGAGCCTTGGGAAAATTTAAGCCAGTCTTTAGTTATGGAAGCACTAAATTAGGGATTTTCAATGTATGGTTAGCAGATGCATTGGAAGAGTCAGGGAGTACTTATTTATTTATTTATTTATTTAACATCTTTATTGGAGTATAATTGCTTTACAGTGGTGTGTTAGTTTTTGCTGTATAACAAAGTGAATCAACTATACATAAACATATATCCCCATATCTCCTCCCTTTTGCATAGGGAGAACTTATTTAAAATGCAGTCCAACTCTTTGCATCCTGAATCAGCGTCTCTGAGAGTGTGGCCTGGGAAATCTTATGTTTTAAACGAATTTCCCTGGTAATTCTTCTAAGGATCACTAAATAATGAGTGCTCTAGGGGTTGTCTTTTAAATTTTGTATTCTAACCTTCTAACACTCCATGATTGTCATACTCATAATTTGAATGCTATTTTTGGCTTAAATAGTATGGTAGGCAGAATTCTAAGATGACTCCAAATGACCCATGGCCTTGTAAAACCCTCTACCTGGACTGTGGGTGGGTTCTGTCACTTGTTTCTAACCAGTAGATCTTGGCAAAGACAATGCCACATCACTTCCTTGATTATGCTACGTTACATAGCAAAGGTGAAGAGATTTTACAGATTTGATCAAGCCCTCTCTGCAGTTGACACTAAGTTAACCAAATGGGAGATTAATTTGGTGGGCCTGACCTAATCACCAGAGTCCTTTAAAAGCCCGTCAAGAGCCGAGACAGAAGAAATAGAGACATTTGCCTGCTGTCCTTAAAGAAACATGCGGCCAAGTTGTGGAGAGAGCTACATGTCAGGGAATGGTGGACAGCCTCTAGGAGCTGAGGGGCTCTGTCCTGTAGTCACCGGGACCCCTGAATTCTGTTGACAACCAGTGTCTTGGACAAGAAGATGGACCTCAGGTGAGACTGCAGCTCTGGCTGACACTTTGACTGCAGCCTTGTGAGACTCACAGCCAGGCCGTGTTCGGACTCTCAACTCATGGAAACTACAGTGTAATAAAAGTGTGTTGTTTGTTGCATCTGAATTTGTTATGCAGCAATAGAAAAGCAACACATACTAGAGAATAAAAGATCTGATTTCTCAAACATTGTAAATTAGATTTCTCAGTTGCTTTGAAGTCTGCAGTAACAGTGTTCAAATCGGGGTCCACGTACATGCTGGGGAGTAGAAGACTTTTCTAAGAGGGATAAAATTTTGAGGAGCATCGATTTTCATATCCTCAATGTCTATAATCCTCCTTTTTCAACCGTATGGGCCTGGAAAGGTGCCTGCAATTCAGGAAGTCATGTGGGTTTTTCTTTCTCACCTTCCTTTTCACATCTATCTTCTCCCCACTTTCCAAAAGAAAGTCATATTTTCACACGTCTGAAATCTTACTGCAGTGAATTGTTTGGGGTGTAAAAATCTCTAATCAAATGAAAAATATTGGTATCAATGGTGCCTCTCCGTTAATCAAAACCTCACGCACCTGCTATAGGATGTTGTGTCTTTCTCGGACTTTGACATATTTCTGTTGAGTGCAAAGTGTGGCATTAGAAACAGGGCATTTTGGCTCCTGTAGTGATGTTCTGATCTCACAAATGTTGTAAAATGTTGTAGCAGGAGTGATGAACATTTTCCTCTGTCATCTATCTGCTTGACGTCTGTGAATGCAGCACTTCCCAGGCAGAGGCACAGAAAAGTCAAGAGAATCTCCCCCACAGAGTCTTCATTCCAGGATCCAGGGTGAGGAGCAGCTCTTACCTGGGACCTGACTGTGATCACATCAGGGGGAAGAGAGAAACAGTGATAATGAGAGTGCCCTCCAAAGACTGTGCTTGGAAATAACAAAGGTAGAGTTGCCTTATTTTGTCAAGAGAGCAACCTCATGGAAAAGGTCCGTTCCAGAACTTTGTGTCTATGTTAGAATTCAGAAGTGAGGGGCTTCCCTGGTGGCGCAGTGGTTGAGAGTCCGCCTGCCGATACAGGGCACACGGGTTCGTGCCCCGGTCCGGGAGGATCCCACATGCCGCGGAGCGGCTGGGCCCGTGAGCCGTGGCCGCTGAGCCTGTGTGTCCGGAGCCTGTGCTCCGCAACGGGAGAGGCCACAGCAGTGAGAGGCCCGCGTACCAAAAAAAAAAAACCCCCAAAAAAGTGAGATGCTTGTCACAGAGACATGTGTTAACACTTTTATTTGAATTGAGAAATTAAGTCAGGTTTATTTTTCTGTCAGAAAGCAAATCTGATTTCGCTGACTGGTTCAGTAAAGAGGGCTGGCTTGTCAATTAGGTTATGGATACCTCCGTAAACGGAAGGAGCTAAATACGCAGTAACAGACTTGGATGAATATATTTAAGGACCAGATACAATATTTTCTCCAAAATACTGTATTAGCAAAGGAGTATGATAATTAACACTATTTTGATTTTCCAAATTCCTTATTGGGTTACGCAAAATGCTTACACATGAAAGAGTAACAGGTATAATTAACATATAATTGATAACCCTTGGCAAAGCCTTTTAAAAAAATACTCAGAAATTCAGTGATTTGAGTCTAGTAATTGCTTGAGTAATTTTGCAAAGAGATTATTTCTAATTCTATGTTTTAAACAAAATTCAAGGAGGATGTAATTAAGTTGTCACCTAATAAAACGTTAAAATAGTTTTTTGATGAGGGACTGCAAGATGATTTTGGATATTTAATGCAGAAGCGAACTCCTTCCGTTCTGATTTACTCACACATGTCAATATATTTTTTATTGCTTACACCTGTATAAATGAACAAAAAAGTAATGGATGTAATTCTGAACACTATCGCCCTCTGACAACAAATAATATTCATCAATAGTTTGATCAACTAATTGAAAAAGTCTCATTCACATCATTTCCAATAATATTTACTTTTTATATTTGATAATCAGTATCAAAATTATAGTACATTTATATTCTATATTTTGATTGATTGCGTACTACTAATAATTGTAATAATAATACAGTTCAGAAGAAAAAGTTTACTCCTGAAGCCTTGTGATAAAAGGAAATTCAAACTCAAATTATGTGCAGATATATAATTATATATATTTTCTTTCTGAGAAGAAGATAGGGTGACTAGTAAAATAAGGATTGAAAACTTTGTTCGGAAAGTAAAATGGAACTATAAGTTCAAAACCAAAATGAATGATCTAGATTTCCAAATATTGAAGAAAATGATTATAAGACCCGCCATCGTATTTTGTGTATTTTAAAAATACGATGGTGGGTCTTATAATAATATGATATTGTACCCATTTTGGTACATTTCAAAGAGTGATGGAATGGTTTTACTTAAACAACCAAAAATTAGGATAAAATAAATCAAAATTTACAATTTGCAAAAATTAAAATGATAACTTTCGCACATAAGGTGGAAAGTTTTAGTGACCAACTTAAACAATTTAGAGGAAATCTATAGTTTCTAAAAATTATTTTAGGAGATATATAGTTAAAATTTTGAAGACTATGGAATAAATCAATTATTGGCCAAGGAATGCTGGGTTAATAATTCCCAGTTTTCAGTCGCTTAGAGCACAAAAGTTTGTTTCTCACTCATGTTACTGGTGACCCTGTTCCATGCTCCTTCCTCTCCAGGATCCACATCAATGAGCTGCTCTACTTGGGACACGGCTCTGCTTGCAGCAAAGGGAAAAGAGAGCAGTAACATGTGGCCAGTCTTAGAGCTTTGACTTAGAAGTAGCACCATGATCTTCATCACAGTTTATGGAACAAAGCAAACCACGTGGCCAGGCCTGAAGCAAAATGGGACAGGAAGCAAAATTCTCCCACTGGAAGGATCAGCAAATATTTGGGAACAAAATCTCCCATAGTGATTTATAGAATTATAGAGACTCACTTATAATAGGGCAAAGTGTGGATATGCCCAGTGGAAAGGAGCTGGGCAAAAAAGAAAGCTAAAGATGTGCTTCAGTACAAAAATAGAGGTACCAGCACAGGTTAGGATGCTATTAAATAGGGCTTCACTTATTTGGATTGATCAATTTTCTAGTTTCTTTCAAGTTATATCAGTTGTAGTCATTTAAATACTTCATGGAACAGAACTTTTAGGCTGCTGACACATACGTGAATAAAATCCAATCAATAGCAAATTCTTTATCAAAACCTCGTGAAATTTGGTGTTTTCAGTTGCCAGGTTCGTCTCATATTTTTTTTTTTTTTTTTTTGCGGTATGCGGGCCTCTCACTGTTGTGGCCTCTCCCGTTGCGGAGCACAGGCTCCGGACGCGCAGGCTCAGCGGCCATGGCTCACGGGCCCAGCCGCTCCGCGGCATGTGGGATCCTCCCGGAGCGGGCCACGAACCCGTGTCCCCTGCATCGTCAGGCGGACCCTCAGCCACTGCGCCACCAGGGAAGCCCTCGTCTCATTTTTATCTTTCCAATAAGTACAACTTCACCATTTGCCATTGGTGAGCTGATTTATTCATCTGTTTAGAAATAGCACATTAGAAGATTGTCAGGGGAAATGATGAGACAACGAATCCTGTTTTGAAATCTTAAGAGTTTCCCTGTGTAAGAAACTTCATTGAAATCTTCTGGAACTCTAAGATGAGAACTTCAAGCATCAGTCAGTCACCCAAGTTTTAATGCCAGTCCGTATCACAAATGCTTCCAGTATTCAAAGCTGTTCTGTCATCTGAAATATTTTAATGTGGAATCTCACCTCCTACAACTGTATTGAGAGTTTTTGCCACGTGAAAATTTCATATGAAGTTCCCAGAATTATTATGTGTTTAACATATTTAAACATTTTTTTCCTTTAATTTCAATCTGGAGTAGTAGAAAGATAGGTAGATTAGGGTTTAAAGAAAGCTTAGGAAAAAACACAGTCATGAACCATTATCTCTTTATTCTCTTTTACTCTCAATCAACTTTATCTGTAGCTATGATAATGTAATGTCCTGCATTATATATTTACTATAAGTGACCTTTTCCCTTTGGAGAATGCAAAGTACTTAGCATTGTGCCAACTACATGGTAAGCACTCAATAAATGTTGGCTAATAAAAACAGTAAGTTTTTTATTAATATAATTTTTCCTTAGAATTTTTCTTTCCTATTGCTTTTTGCTTTGGGAATAAAGAACTGTAATATTTCAGTGGCATAAACAACAAAGATTCACACTCACTGATCCAAATGTGTCTTTAGATAAAGGAATCGTTAGAGAGGGGAATTAGGGAGAGATTAGAAGAGAAAAACGGAGAGAAGGGCAACTGTATTAGAGATGCAAATGTACAAATAATGGAACCACACAAACACTAGACTGTGACTCCTTTTATAACTTTGGTGTTGGAGGGAATCTTCCTATGACCCCAAATCAAGGATCAATAAAAGAAAAATTTGATGACAACAACGACAACAAAAAACCCAGTAAGTCTTTATTAGTAATCCCAACAATTTGATGAAGTGAGGGAGAATGGCTGGGCAAGAGAAAGCCAGAGGGAAAGAATTTAAACTTTATTTTGAAAAGTTAATACATTTTGGGGAGTGCCCTGGTGGCCTCATGGTTAGGATTCCGGGCTTTCACTGCCGTGGCCTGGGTTTAATCCCTGGTCAGGGAACTGAGATCCCACAAGCCGAGCGATGCGGCAAGCAACAAAAGAAAGAAAGAAAGAAGTTAAAATATTTTTTTCTTAGTGTGCAGAGAGATTAGGGTGTTGATGATTCAAGAGAGTTGCTTTAGCCAGTGAGTCCAATAAAAAAGGTGACGTGGGCTTCCCTGGTGGCGCAGTGGTTGGGAGTCCGCCTGCCGATGCAGGGGGCATGGGTTCGTGCCCCGGTCTGGGAGGATCCCGCGTGTCGCGGAGCGGCTGGGCCAGTGAGCCGTGGCCGCTGGGCCTGCGCGTCCGGAGCCTGTGCTCCGCAACGGGAGGGGCCACAGCAGTGGGAGGCCCGCGTATCGCAAAAAAAAAAAAAAAAAAAAAAGGTGACGTGAGCAGCAGGATTCTAAGGATCAATTGTGTCTGAGGTTCTTCTTTGAAGGTCTCAGAACTTTTCCTGGTAGCCTGAGTGTAATCCTGATGTATTATATTTGATTCCATTAATTTGCACATGGAAGTAGAATTAGGAGCATTGCCTGGTCTGCTTTATGAGAGGTAGTCAAATAATTGTATCTGTTAACTGTCATCTATTTCCTCAAATTCTTTCCTTGAGCTTTAGAAAAACGTAGTGATCGTTTCAATTCATCCAGCAAAAAGTGATGGAATTGGACCGAGAAGCCAGGCCTGACTATACATCTAGACTTCTTTTTACTAAATTATAATGTTATGCTAGTGAAAGGTGACAAAAATCCCACTTCTCGAAGATTGTCTCCATATTTACAAAACAATTGCTACCGCATTGAGCCCTCTCCCAGGACATCCCTAGATGGTTCCTGAAGGCAGCTAATGGCCCTATTTTATCCAGTAGTAAGTACAACCTAATTTATGTAACTTTCCATCTAAAGTAAACTTCAAAGAATTGTAACTACTTGTGTTTCCAGAATTAGTGGATTAGGGTCAGAATATTCTGAAAAAAAAAATTGGGCTTTTTGTTTCTAAAATATGATCAATCTACTCAATATTTCCTTCCGGAAGTCATTAGTTTGAATGCAAAGTAAATGTATAAGCGTTTGTCTTAAAATGCTAATATAGCACCATTATAAGGGGATAGTATAAATTTGAGAAGTAGGAAGAGAACACCTAATTTTACTTTGAAATCTTTTTGATGACTATCAACATTTCCCGTTTTAAACCTGGTATTGGGTGGTCTTCCAGTGTCCTCAGTTGGGGGGAGGTGGAAAGAAACAATGTTTAATTGGATTGCAGCTACCCGACCCAGCGCTTGTCATTAAATCAGTGAAGAATCAGCCAAACCAGTTTGGTGTCTTGAAGGCAAAACAACCCCTTGATTAAGGTTCTCACTTTTTAAATTGGTGGTTTTCTTGTTGCATGGATACAGCATTAGATAAAGGTAAAAATTAGAGATTTTCTGCAAACCATAGGAGGCATTTACAACGTCTATCAAGGAAGCTCTTGCAGAGCCAAGTTGGAAGCCCCTGAACATTGTGGAGAAGGCAAAATGAGCTTTGAGTCCTCTCGGCTCTACTTAAAGCTCCCTCCCACTCTGCTCCTGGTGAGCCAGCTCCAGCTACCTGGCTCATCTGGTCCGGAGGCACCTACTCCGTGTCACGTTCCCAGTGCGCTATCCGTCCTGTAATCCTAGCTGAGATGTTAACTAATAATGATTGCCAGCTCTCAGCTTCCAGGGGACATATGAATTCCAATGAGAGATTAGAAGAAATAATATGTCTAATGATTATATTTCAAGTAGATGGTGGGTGAAATTTTGGGAGTTAGGGATTCTCAAATCCCATCCCATAGGTATCTGTGTTGCTGTGAAGTCTGTCCCATGCAATGAACACAGTTGGTGCAAAAACATAGCCAAGGCTAAACACTGAGGATCTTAGCCCCGTGCTTCGTTAGGACTCCCGTCATTATTCCTGCCTGATTCTGGGGCCCCGAGGATGAGTTCTGAGAATTTGCTACCTATAAATAATGAACTAGGGAAAGAAGGGATGATGATATATAATCACAAATATTCCTTGAGAACCAGTATTATCCAAACTCTACTAGGTACACAGGTGAGCAACACAGGGGGTGTCCTTGTCCTCATGGCACTTGATAGGATGGCGGTGGAAGCTAGGAAGTAACCAAATCTATAAATCTACGCTATGAATTGCAGTAAATACTGCAAGGAAAAATAATAGGATACTAAGAAAGCTACTGAGGGAGTCCTTGACCCAGGGAAAGATAAACTCAGTGGGGAAGTTCTCTAAGACTCTGGGGCCAAAATGTCTAGATTCAAATCCCAGCTCAGCTCTGTGATCTTGGGCACATTGCTTTAGCTTTGTGTTGCCTCAATTTCTTCACCTGGAAAATGGGGATAATAATGATATATACTTTTTGGAGTTGCTGTGAGGATTAAGTAAATTAATATACGTAAGGTATTTAGAACAGAGACTGGCACAAAGTAAACCTTTAGCTCATTATTATTACCGGGGGTCAGGGAGAGAGCCTCACAGAGGAAATCCCACTTGACGATGACTAGAAAGAAGCTCCATGAAGGAGATTAGGAAGTGGGCTCCAGGCAGAGGGAAAAGCTTCTGTGATAAGAAGGAGCTCAGTACATTTGAGAAACAAAAAGAAGAGAGAGCCCGTCTGGAGGATGTCAAGTGGCCAGAAGCGTTGAGATGAGGCTCCAGAGGCGGACAGACATCATATTACGTTGAGATGTGAAGAGCACGTTTAGGATTTTGGATTTTATTCTAAGTGCAATAATAAGACAGACATGGTTTAAAGTGGAAAATGACGTGATACGTGCTTTAACAAAGAACATTCTGCATATCCTGTGGAGAATGGATAGGAAAGCTGGGAAGCCACTTAGGGGGGTGTGTTGGTCAAGTTAGGGTCCTCCAGAGAAACAGAATCAATAGGATGTGAATATATATATATATATATATATATATTTATATATATATATATAGCCTACTAAGTTGACACATAAAATTAACCATCATGGGACCTATTTCCATAGCTCAGGTGAGAGATGATGGTGAACAGGGAGATGGCTGTGGGGACTGAGAGGAGAGGTTGAGTCAAGATTTAGTTTAAAAAAAGAATGAGTAGTAGGGCTTCCCTGGTGGCGCAGTGGTTGAGAGTCTGCCTGCTGATGCAGGGGACACGGGTTCGTGCCCCGGCCTGGGAAGATCCCATGTGCCGTGGAGCGGCTGGGCCCGTGAGCCACGGCTGCTGAGCCTGCATGTCTGGAGCCTGTGCTCTGCAACGGGAGAGGCCACAGCAGTGAGAGGCCCACGTACCGAAAAAAAAAAAAAAAAAGAATGAGTAGGACTTGGTGTTGACTGTGGCATGTGATAAAAAAGTGGGAGGGATCAACAACATCCCCTTGATTTCTGGCTTTAGCTGAAAGCACAGCCCTATCTCACCCACCCAGTGGGGTGCACAAGCAGTGACCTTTTACAGCAGTGCCCTACCTCCTACTAAATGTGGCCCAGTGGAGGTCAGGACTTGCAGGAAGGACTGGCTTATTCCACTGTGAACCCAAGCAGGAATATGGAGAGAGGATAATGCTTCCTTTCTACCAAGCGTGGGGAAAGTTGTTTCAAAAAGGAGACAGTGTTAGCTGTGTTGATGAAGCTGAGAGGTCTAGGACTAAAAAGTGCCCATCCAGTTAGGCAACAGGGACATCTCTGAGTAGTTTTGCTGATGGACCCATTTTGCAGATGAAAATAATGAGGTTAGAAAGGAAAACTAACTAGTCTTAACTCAACTGGCAGCTCAGTTTGTTTGCTTCAAAAGACCATGCTCTTAATTACTGTCCATGTCTCTGAGAATGTGCACAGGGCAGGGTCTTGCTGCCCATGCCCTAATTTTACTCCTTTTTCTTGATGTGGCTGATGGACAGAGATGCTCTGATTCTGGACTTTAGCCCAGATCTAAACTGGGTCTTCTGAAAACATCTCAAAGTTCCAATACTCTCACCAAACTCATAGCATTTGATAGCATATTCTTTAAGTCTTAGTGGTGGTAAATCACCAATTTATAATACCAATTCTTTAAAATTCTTCTTGGTTAAGAGATGCATGCAATTAAAGCAAATTTATTGAAATAGATTTTATACTTACTTAGTCTTGTATCAAAATTTCACCCCAAACCAAGAACAACCACTTAACCATATTGAAGAGCTAATTTAGTTTCAGTCCAGCAATTTTGAAATAAGCACTTATATAATAAAATTTAGGTTATAGGAGTTCTTCTCTAGAAGTTACTGTGTATATATTTATAACTTCGTAATACACGCTATTATGGTTGATTTAATATTCTGTTATTTTCAACTCATTCAATTCCTTCTGTTTATTTGACTTCGGGATTCCTAAGTGGCAATGACTCTTTGCTCTTGTTTCGTGTTCTTTGTACAAACCCTTTCATTTGTAAAAGACTTTTATGCAAGTTCTGTATTTTGAAAGCAATAAGCAGGCCCTACATAAAGAATGATTGTGACCAAGGTATTTTATCACTTTCAAGTCATGCTTGTAAATGCTCAATAAATGTGCGTTTTTTTAAAAAGTGAGATAATTTTACTGAACACAAGAATTTCCATTTGGGGACTATTTATGTCAGGATCATAAAACCTTATGTGGTGGTTTTAAAATATGTCCACAAATACTTTGACATTCCTCACTTCAAGAGATGCTGCCTGATTCCCCTCTTGTCTTAATTCTGCGCCCCCCATCCCTGCATGTGGGTGGACTTAGTTATTGGCTTCTAACTGATGGAATGTTCTAGAAGTGATGGGTTGTGACTTCTGAGCTGGGTCATAACAGCCATTCTGTCTTGCTCCCTTGGATGACTCTCTACCAGAGGGAGCTCATCACTGTGATGTGAGGACACTCAAGGTGCCTGAGGCTTCCTGCAAGAAGTATTTTCCAAGTAAAGCCATTGTATCATTGCTACATTATCATCATCACCATCACTATCACCGTCATTAACGTTTGGCTACAGATAATATTATAAGAATAAGCATCTGTTTAAATGGGAGAAGTCAACCACAGGTGCCCAAAGGCAATTGCACAAACCTTAATTATTCATTTTAAAAATAATTATTTTCCTCTTAAAGTCCTTGACGGTGTGATGATGCTAACATCTGTATGATGTTGCCCACATTCCATGGGAACAGATACCAGGAATCAAAGCCACAGCACTTTCTATGTCAGCCTCCATTGAAGATGCTACTGTCAACTCAGCCATTAACTTCCTTTTGTAAATTCTCTTTATTGTTCCCCACAGTGGATGACAGAGGAAAGGGAAGACGTAGAAGGAAAGAGTATGCCTGATGAAATAATTGCCTTCGTCCTTCTCTGCAGGAAATAAAAAACTCCTTCATCCTTTCGTTCCTCTAAGCACACCACATCAAAGTGCAGTTCTGCAAAGCACTCATATGTTAAAACCCCCAGATGACATTTGCAGAGCGATACATTGTCCAGCTTTTGAGCTAGGTACAGACAAGGTGACTAATGGCTGGGGAGCTGGTCAGATGCCCCAGAGAAGGTAGTAGTCATGCTTGAAAGTGCTTCCTCTTGGGGAGCTGGCAACGGGGTTTTAAATCTGTGATTTGTTTCCTACAGCACAAGCCAACCATTGTTCCTTCATGTGACGTTTGCGTTCCATGCAGCCAGAGGTGAAGCAAAGATGCCTTTTCTTCTCTCCCATCCTCCAGTATCAGTGGAGCTCAACCTGCTACTTGAGCTATAGGAATATTAGCTTCCCTGACATATGTGGGTATCAGGAGATAAGAAATTGTACTTCCCCCAGCTCTTCGTTACAGAGCAATCTTGATGCCACTTTATGGGATGCAGCTCTTCCTTTTGATTATAGGGCTTTTGTTGGAAGGTCACATGGACAGTTACTTTCAGTTGAATACAGTGTAAGTCTGGGAATAAGGAAGGAGGGGACAGTGGTTATGGGAGAGGAAAACGAGGCAAGGTAAGAAAGGCAGAAGTGAGAGATTTGGAGTTGTGGATCTGGGCTTAGAAGAACAGCTACAGAGGGGTCAATTTCTGTGTAAGTGTTTTTCAGGCTGGAGCGGTGAGCAGAGGTGTGTGGAGTGCACCCTTCCCCCATCCCCACTCTGCACACCAACATTCTGGAATTCTGTCCTGAGTGTGACCCCAAACAGCCCCATTCCCCCTCCCGGCCTCTCTCCTTGTCCTCCATGCTGGAAGTGTCAGTGAGAAGGAGTCTGATTGGACGTCCACAGTAGCATGAAAATAAGATGACTTTAAGAAAATTTAAAAAAAAAAAGAAGAAATGATTGAAGGAAACATTTACTAATTCTTAAGAATGCATAATATAAAATTTATTATTTTAAGGGTACGATACAGTGGCATTAAGTACATTCACAATGTTGCACAGCCATCACCACTATCCATTTCCAGAGCTCTTCCATCTTTCCAGTCAAAAACTCAGTACCCGTTAAACAATAGCTCCTCATTCCTCCCTTCCCCCAGACCCTGGTAACCGCTATTCTACTTTCTGTTTCTGTAAATTTGCCTATTCTAAAGTACCTCAGATAATATAACGTTTGTCATTTTGTATCTAGTTTATTTCACTTAGCATAATGTCTTTAAGGTTCATCCATGTTGCAGCATGTCCGAACTTCCTTCCTTTTGCAGACCGAATAATATTTCATTGTATGCATACACTACATTTGCTTATCCATTCATCTGTTGATGGACACTTGGGTTATTCCCTCCTTTGGGCTATTGTGAATAATGCTTCCATGAACATTGACGTACGAATACCTATCCAAGTCCTTGCTTTTACTTCTTTTGGGTATATGCCCAGAAGTGGAATTGCTCATATAGTAATTCTATGTTTAATTTTCTTGAGGAACTAACATACTGTTTTCCACAGTGGCTGCACCATCTTACATCCCCACCAGCAGTTCATGAGGGTTATGATTTCTCCACAGCCTCTCCAACATTTATATATATATTTTTAAATTAATTATTTTATAGCAGCCATCCTAATGGGTGTGAAGTGGTGTTTCATTGTGGTTTTGATTTGCATTCCCCTAATGATTAGTGATACTGAGCATCTTTTCATGTGCTCATCAGCCATTTGTATATCCTCTTTGGAAAAATGTCTATTCAAGTCCTTTGCCCATTTTTGAATCAGGTTGTTTATTTTTATTTATTTATTTATTTATTTATTTTGCGGTACGCGGGCCTCTCACTGTTGTGGCCTCTCCCGTTGCGGAGCACAGGCTCCGGACGCACAGGCTCAGCGGCCATGGCTCACGGGCCCAGCCGCTCCGTGGCATGTGGGATCTTCCTGGACCGGGGCACGAACCCGTGTCCCCTGCATCAGCAGGCGGACTCTCAACCACTGCGCCACCAGGGAAGCCCCAGGTTGTTTATTTTTTGTTGTTGTTGAGTTGTTGCTGACTGTTCTTATAAATAAAGTTTTATCGGAACATGGCCACGCCTGTTCATTTACATATTTTTTACGGCTGCTGTCCTGCTACAACGACAGAGTTGAATAGTTGAGATAGAAGCTGAATGGCCCACAGAGCCTAGAACATTTCTTATCTGGCTTTTTATAGAAAAAGGTTGTCAACCCCTGCTCCGGAGCACCAGAGCTTCTATTTCCACTCTCCCTAGGAAACCTGGCTAGCTCTTCTTTCTCTATCACATTTCCTTTTTCCTTCTTCCCACCCTTGTCCTCAGGATGTGACACTTAGGTCATTGGTCAAGGCTGTGAAGAAAGGTAAAAGTAGAGAGTCGGGAAGGAGGAGAATGAATATTCTAGGAAGGATATTTCAAGGTTGTGAGGTAAAACGTGAAAGTGGGACTCCACAGTGTTTATTTTTTTACTTAATATTTATCCACTACTTTTAATGTGCCAGCTACTGCTAGGTACTTTCCATGCATAATAACATTTTAATTACCAGAAACCTCTCTCTGAGATAAATGGTCTTATTCAAATTATTTAAACATGAGGGCATCAAGGTTATTTGCTCAAAGTTACATAGTAAGTGGCTGACTCAGGATTCAAACCCAGGTCAGTCTAACACCAGAGTCTAAACTTAACCATTCCATCACTATGTTGGGGAGAGACAAGTTCCATTCGGAAACAGGGAGCCGACTAGGTGGGAGAAGAAGTTGTGTGTTGGAAGGTAGAGGTAGATTTGAGTTAAATTTCAGGCAGCCTTGAAAGCCATGCTGCGGGTTTTGGACTTTATCCTGAGAACTATGGGGGGCTTAAGTGATCAAAATCATCTGGGGTTGTGAAGAACTGCATGGCCTGAGTAGAGGCAAGGCAGAGAGAGCAATGGGCAGGCTCTTGGGGTCATCTAGCACAATGCTAAAGGCTTGAACTAGGATACTGTAAATTTTAAAGTGGGTAATAAAAAATCTGAATCTCTTTTCTCAGAGTAATGACCTCTAAAGGTACAATATTTCTAGGTTAATTTTAGAGAAGAATGTAGGTCGCTCGTCTCCTTTCTCTCTCTATCCTTGGCTGAATTTGTCATCTACTGTGGAGAATGCCGGGAGATGTGCCGTCATGAAAATGAGAAAGGGAGACATCCTTCCCTGGAGCTCTTGGCCTATGGCTGTGGTTATCTGTGCCTTTCTTAAGGCTGATTGGGACTTTCCTCATGTACCCAGAGACTGAGAACTTTAATTTGATCTACTTCTAGTTATCAAAAAATTACAGTCTTGGGCTTCCCTGGCGGCGCAGTGGTTGAGAGTCCGCCTGCCGATGCAGGGGACACGGGTTCGTGCCCCGGTCCAGGAAGATCCCACATGCCGCGGAGAGGCTAGGCCCGTGAGCCATGGCCGCTGAGCCTGCGCGTCCGGAGCCTGTGCTCCGCAACGGGAGAGGCCGCAACGGTGAGAGGCCCGTGTACCGCAAAAAAAAAAAAAAAAAAAAATTACAGTCTTACTTCATTTTGTATGACGGACAGGACTCTCTTTATAATATTTTTGTTAGTTTTTCCAGATAAGCAGAAAAGAAGAGGTCGTCATTTATTTACAAGGGATCTAGAGCAGGAATAAAGACAAACTGCTGTTAACTCACCCATGCAGAGAACAAACTAGTGGTTACCAGTGGTGGGGAGGGGCAAGACAGGGGCAGAGGAGTGGGGGGTACAGTACAAACTATTGGGTGTAAGATGATAGGCCACAAGGATGCATTGTACAACACGGTGGATAGAGCCAATATTTTGTAATAGCTGTAAATGGAGTGTAACCTTTAAAATTGTATATAAAAAAAAGACAAACTGCTATTACTGCAAGTGCTCAGAGGTCCTACGTGTCTGAGACTCAGAGGCCTGTCTATGTCCAGAAAGGCTCCTGGTTAAGTGAGGCTGACGTCTAGCTTAAGTTCAATGAGGAACATATAACGGTTGTACCAGGCTGTTTGTGTTGATCAGAATTTGATTGAAAGTGTAACGTATTCACAATGCAGTCAGTTCTCATGATTCACATGAGGTGGCAACGAGTGTCTGTGAACACTGAGTGCGCAGATGTTGAACCGTTGCTGCTGGGGAAACACAGGGTAGGTTCTCCCGAGTCACAGTATTTTCATTACCAGACAATATACATAACATTGCTCTATGTTTGTTTCCGTTTAAAGACTCCTTGTTCGGTAACATCGAACTATGGCCGACAGCACTGCAACTCACGCCTGAACGAAGCTTATCGAACACACACATGGTCTCTCCGCAAGGCGCATCACAACCTGCTTGCTCTTAGGAACACCAGAAAGCACTTCAGCACTCCGATTGGGAGCCATTTTAAAAACAGAAAACTCACCAAAAAAAAAAAAGAAGTGAAAGTGTGGCGCTAAATAGACAACAAAAAGGACCTGTTTACAGCATGCAGGCTGGACTAAGGAGGTGGGCTCCCGCTTGTTCGACCTCAGCTAGGACCGTGTGCCTCGGGTGATTGATTCAAGCATTTGCGGCATTTGCATCCGCCGATACGGAATCCATGAATAGTGAGGGTTGACTGTACATGATTAATGAATGGCATTACTTTTATGACAACAGTCTAATTTGCTTAACGATGTGCAAACTATGCTTAGTTAACCCCTGTCTGAGGCAATCTTTGATCCCACACCGTTCCACTGGGATTTGTAGGGAGAAAGCCCAGGGAGACAGCTACAGGGACCAGGTGCTTGCCTTGCAGATCTAAAACCCTGCATGGCAGCAAAGGCCCTTTCACTAGTCCAGGTGTGAAAAACACCAGACTATCCCACATGCCCACCCCAGTACTAGTGAGAACTCACAGCAGACTTCATCTGCTGTTACCTTCCCTACATCACTTCCAACAGTTAAGGCACGGGAAGCACGGAGGCGCTCTAATTCCGAGACAGGACTTCCGTCCTAGGAGAGTTAGGAACACGAGGACCCTGCCCAAGCTAACCTTGCCTGTCTCCTGAGACAGGACTGTCAATCAAACAACCTGCAAAGGAGGAATTTGTGTGATGCAGCCCAAGGAACTAAACCCAGGCGCAGAAAGTCCAGGAAGTCTAACCACAGTCCTGCAACAACATCTTGCTTAGAAGCCTCGGCGATTTAATTTTCATAGGCGGAAGCCAGAAACGTACATAGGAAGAATGATTCAGCTGGTTGATGGTAAAGTCTGATACAACGATGAAAGCCATCA